>NC_045618.1:115741336-116366336 GCF_009829155.1 Mustela erminea
GAAATGCCATTTCAGGAGATGTGGAGGGGCGCAGGCTAATCAGACAATTTCCTGGGTGCACTCTCAGACGGTGTGCAACGGCTCTGGAAATGGCCTGCAGGGCCTTGGTGTCTCTCCTCTAAATGGACACTTCTCTTTGGTCCCTACCTGTCTGGCCTCTGTCAAGGCCGTTACCTCTGTGTGATATTTATGGAGGCTATGTTCGTTGGCTACTTCTATGGTAGATGTCTCACAAACTTCAACCTCTCGGATTCCCCTCAACAACCTGACGAGGTAGGTGCCATTATCAGGTCCAGCTGACATATGAGTAAACCGTGGCTTACTTATCCACAATCAGGCAAGTAGGAAGTGCCTTTAGAACGAGGTGTTTCTGCCTGTGAGGCCCAAGCTATGTCTTCTTTCCCCTGAAGCATCTTTAGGGCAAGACCAAGGCTGATGCCCCAGCGTCTCTTTCCTGGAGTACTTAGATCCGCGTTGTGTTGACTCCAGAAACATTTGGTGGGGGAAGAAACGCAAAAACCATTGAGAACAAGATGTTAGCAGTAGAAAAGTAGGATTATGGGTAATCCCCCCATCCGTCTTTTGGCTTTTTCAACATTTTTTTTAAGTAGGCTCCATGCCCAAGGTGGGACTTGAACTCACAACCACGAGACCTGAGCTGAGATCAAGAGTCAGACGCTTAACTGACTGAGCCATCCAGGTGCCCCTCAACATTTTTTTTTTTTAAAGATTTATTTATTTATTTGAGAGAGAATGAGAGGAAAGAGAGAGTGTGGTAGGGGGCAAAGGAAGAGGAAGGGAGAAACCCAAGCAGACTGTGTGCTGAATGCAGACCCCGACGCGGGGCTTGATACTACGACCCTGAGATCAGACCTGAGCTGAAACCAAGAGTCGGGTGCTTTAACTGACTGCACCCCCCAGGTGCTCCTTGACGTTTTTGTTTTTTTGTTTTTTTTAAAGATTTTATTTATTTATTTGACAGACAGAGATCACAAGTAGGCAGAGAGGCAAACAGAGAGAGAGGAGGAAGCAGGCTCCCCGCTGAGCAGAGAGCCCGATGTGGGACTCGATCCCAGGACCCTGGGGTCATGACCTGAGCCGAAGGCAGAGGCTTTAACCCACTGAGCCACCCAGTGGCCCCACTTTGACGTTTTTTATAATAAACATCTTTTAACATTATAATGACAAAGCCCTTTGGGATAATTATTTTTAAATGTATTCAGTGTTGAATAAAATCACTCTCGACTCCTCGATGGAAGTAAACTTCTTAACCACATCTCACACTTCTGACTCCCCCATCAGTGCTCAGCATTGAGCCAATGGAAAAGGCAAGAGGTTTATGTGACTTATTCCGTAAGGCGTGAAGGAATAGAACTGGGGTGAGTGGATAGAAGTTGCAGTGAGAGAGGACAACAGTCACTGAACCACCCATCTCTGGAACAGTCCAAAGGATGACCAGGGTTTCTCTTCACACCCCCTGTCAACAGGTCAGCAGTTTCTTCACAGCAGTTGCCCGGGATAAGAAAAGTCTTGCTGTCTGTCCATCTCCTAAGATGTCAGGCAGCTCTGTGATGGGGTTTGAAATAGGGTTCAGTTCTAACAGCACAAGGGACCTGGCGCTGTAGGGAGCAGGGCTGGCTGAGAACACAGAGGCCAGGCCAGGGAGGAGGATGATTGAAAGACCCGTAATGGTCGGCCACTGTGCTGTCCCCTCCCTGTTCCTTTCGAACCACCAAGCAGGCAAGCATTGCGGGGCGAGGTTGGTTGGAGGCAAAGCCATGAAACAGCAAACGTATTTAGTGTCTTTCGTGCTCCTCAGAATGAGGTCCACAAAGCTTTCCTGCCCGACTGAAGCCAGGCCTGCCCATCTCCCCGACACCCTGAATTTCAGCTACACCTTAGAACAGTATCTGGCTGGAGACAGTGTGACCACCCACAGGATTTTTGTGAACATATCGGAATAGGTAGGAGTGGCAGCCTGGAGGATTTTGGAACTCAGGGGGCAAATGGGAGAACGCTTTTCGATTATACTCCCTAGGCAAGATAAGGCTCAGGCCACATTTGGGAAGACATGGAGACAAGTCTGTCCCAGGGAGAGCCTTTCAACTCTTCTGGACCCATTAGGAAGAGCTTCAGGTGTGGTTTAAGGGCCCCAGTGTCTCTTTCCTGCCATTCCATGAAGTGAGGTGTGGCTCAATGTACATTAGGAATAGCATGTCCCAGGGCTCAGGGGTGGGTGACATCTCTTGACACGCTCAGAGTGTGACACCTGCCATTAGAGGCCCTTGAAGGGTCAGGACCTGGCAGAACAGAGTGGCCTGAGATGGAAACAGGTGTTGGCCACAGGGGAATGAAAGTGTGAGGGGATGGAGAGATGATGTGGAATGAAAACCAAGTGACCCACTTCTAGGCCCCCAAGGGGTGACGTTTTCTTAGGTGCGTCACCTCCCCTCTCTGAGCCTTAGTCCCCTCATCGGTCAGATGAGGATTGAACTATAGGACCTGTGAGGCGCCTTTCAACTCAAACCATCTTTAGCTTTGTTGACCTACTTCTGAAGAAGTGAGGTGGCCCCAAACCAGGGCTCAAGGTCTGCTAGTGCCTAGATGAAAGAGAATAAGGCCATAAGGTGAGGTGTACAAAGAGCCAGACCATTCATGTGCAGAAGAGCATGAAACCTTCAAGGTTTCATAAGGAATCAGCTGGACCTACTCCGCCCCTGTTCTCTTCCCTTCGAACGCTGTCTGATGGAGCTGCCCAGCTCCCTCTCTGCTATACTAGAAGCCTGCGGTATTTGTGTGTCTGGGGTTGCTCACAGACACACATGCAGGGGTGTCTGTGGGTGGACTTCAGACATCTGGGCCATCTGGGGAGACCAAAAAGAAAGCCCAAAGACCCCCGAACAGAGAATGGATAGTCCTGCGTCCTTGCACTTGACTCAGAAGACAGGAGTGGTCATTGCCCTTAGGCCCCAACCTGGAAATGAACATCATAAAAATCAGTTTAAGGAGATCAGGAGGTTGGCCATCTCCTGGTAGCCTTTCGCTTTTCTGGGGTTACAAATCCAGCAGATTAGAAGAAGTGAGATGAGAGAATTGCTAGGAGCTGCGGCTACACCGAGAAGGGACGACAGTTGACAACAAAGGAACCAACCAGGAAAGGCCATAGGAGTTTGGAGAAGTCCCCCTCTTCCTGAACACACACACACTGGTCAGAGTGCTGATGGCATCATTATTCCTTCTCTTGACAATTATTTGTCGAACACTTACTATGTGTCAGGACTGTTCCAGGCTCTGGAGATAACAAACTGGGTAAAAGGTCCTGGTCTTGACAAGCTCGCATCCTAGTCTGGGAGAGACAGACCATAAACAGATAAAGATACAATGCATTAGGTGTGGAGTGGGGGGCAATACCATGAAATAAATACCATGAACATAAAATAAAGCCACAAAAGGGGACAGAGAGACGAGAGAAGGATGGTCAGGAGAGGCCTCTCAGATAAGATGGTGTTTGAGCTGTGGCATGAAGGGAAAGAGAGCCATACGGGCATCTAGCGGGAGAATGTTCCAGAGGGCCAAGGCCCAGGGCACCATCTCTGCAGGGTGTGTGCCCGGGGCACTTGGCTGGGGCAGGCTCAGCAAGGGTATAAGTGGCCCAAGGTGGAAGTCTGGGTCATTAGGCCCGTAGGCTGTGGGGAGGAGGCTCAGGAACATGTCCCTGAGTCATCAGGAAGTGATAAATTACACCCAGTGTACAGGCTGGGTACGTCAGCGGACTGTCATTCCGTTCAGAACATCTTCCAGAAATGTGATCAAATATAATGGGAAGTGTTGATTCTTAAAGAGGTAACTAAGTTCTTCGAAAAACAGTCTATGGCTGGAACACTTCATTTCCTTATAAAGTGAGATCAATGAGGTACTTGTGTGTGTTGCATCTCCGTCTCTCTCTCTCTCTCTCTCTCTCTCTCTCTCTCTCTCTCTCTCTCGGCTGGTGAGGGGGAATAGAGGGTGCTGGTGCCTGAAGAGATTTAAAAGACAAAAGATAATGGGGCCCTTGTTGAAATACTGGAGTGAGGCAGGGGAGGGGAGGGCTCTGTCTCGGGAGGGAGAGTTCTGTGTGGGAAGAATTCCTCCATAGGGTGGTACCTGGTCGAGTGCCCCTTTGTTTCCTCATCTGCTTCACTGCATTCTCCTCAGGTGCATTTGGGACCCCAGAAAGGATGTTTTCTGGCAATGAAGGAACTTGGAAGTCTTGTCCTTGTGTACAAGCAGGTTCCCTTTCCGTACCGGCAGAACCCCGAAGGCGGAAGTATCTGGGGCCTTCCCTCAGACATGGCATGGGCCCCCAAGGCCTGGCAGGATCAAGGACCCCACATGACTTTTTATCAGGCAGGCAGTGGAAGAAAGGGGCTGCTTTCAGGGGCAAGACCACTCTGCCTAGGCCTGTCTGAGACTGTGTCCACTGACGTCCAGGTGGCTTCCCCAGTGCCCTGGTGGCTGGTATGATAAGGCTTCATGTGTCCCCGGACAGCCGCCAGCGCTGTCTCTGTAGTTCAGGTCACACACCCTCAATTCCAGACTGCTGTCAGTCATGCCCTTTCAGTGGCTGCTTTTCAGAGTTCACATTTTCATCCCTTTATCTTCTCCCAGCAGCACTGGCTTTTCGCTTCTTTCAACCAACTGTTGGGGAGTACTTCTGACATTCCAAGGTCTTTCATCTCAAGGGGGTCTGGCCCAGGGAGGCCACAGCCAGAAGGGACACATGTTGCCAAGTTGTCAAGTCTTCAGTCGGTTTTGAGGGGTGGAGGGTAGCTTTTGGCACCTCGCACGTCTCTGACCAGATTCTTTGCTTAGAAACGAGCTTTTCATCTCCAAGTGAAGTTCCTCCTCGCAGGGTTGGAAGGGGGAAGAGGCTGAGGGGAGTAGGAGAGGTTGGGGGCGGTATCCAAGGGTTTGGGGTAGAGACTTGCCTGAGGCTCAGGGAGAAAGAAGATGTGATCCATTAGTGATGTCTGAGCTGGTGTTGATGGCTTAAAGGAGTCAAGTAGTAGGATTGAGCCAGAGCCCCCAGATAGTTCACCAGACCTGAGGCCAGAGGGAGAATGGGAACCCAGGGAGAGAGCACACACACTGCAGGGACCAGGGAAGATGATGGAGGACTTTTGGGAGCCATAAGCCAAAAGGGATGTGCCAAGTAGAGCCTGGTCACAGGGGATCTGGTGGAGGGTGGCCCCTGTCCCTGGGTAGCCAGAGCACTGCGTGGTCCAGATGTGCACTGACCACTACGTGACCACAGCCACATGTGGCTACTGAGCGCTTGACGTGTGGCTGGTACAACAGGGGGAACTGAGTTTTAATTTTATTTAATTTTAATTAATTTAAAGTGGAAAAGCAAACACTCATTTCAGTTATTGGGCAACTTTTAGGAGTGTTTGGAAGAACTGAAGTTTGTGGAATCTACATTTTGAACTGTAAAGTTTATGAACTGTCAATATGGAGAAAGTATTTCCAGCAAAAATTTAGTGTCTCAGTTGAAATGTGCTGTAAATGTGACATACACTGAATTTCAAAAGGCTGAGTACAAGGAAAGGATTTGAAAATATTGACTACATTTTGAAATGATAATATTCGGATGTATTGGGCTAAATGAGATACACTATTAAAATCATTTTTACCTGTTTCTTTTTACCTTTTTAATGTGGTTACTAGAAATATGTAAATTCTGCGTGGCTAGCATTCTATTTCTTTGGGCTGAGCTGGTCCTTACACGTGTTGACACGCCCTCTCTAAAGTGCTAGGAGGTTGTCAGCAGAAGGTTTTACGTCAAGTGAAGAATGTAACTACATTCCCAATTTACCTTGACTTCGGGGTAAGTTCTTTCTGGTCCTGCTGCTGCAGAGTCTGGCTCCTAACGCCCCGTCATCTATGGGCACGGGACACCTCCCAGCATGGGCCTTCGTCCTCATACCATCATTAAAGCCAAGGCCAGTGTTTTCTTTCAGCCTCTTCTCTTTTCAAAATCCCTTCTAAGCTCTCGCTGTGATGAAAATGGGTTTTGGGTAGGAGGGGTCGGAGCAAGGGAAGCAGGGAGCCTTTTACTCCCTTGGAAAGTAGAGGGATTAGTTCCAGTCTGTTGCTTTCGGTGTTTCGTCTTTATCCTGTTAGAGCCAGAATGATAAATAGGTCTCGGCTCCACGGCCAGCCCAGAACCTGTGGAAGAGGCCGCCCGCAGCCCCGCGGGGAGAAGGCTGCTGAGGCTACCTCGGGACTGAGTGGGAAAGAGGCGGCTGATTAGCCATGTCTGTAAACGGCACGGACTGGGACTGTAGAACACGTGCTTTGTGTATCTTGATTCTGCCTGATGAGGTTGTCTTCTTAGAATTTTCCTCCACTTTAAAGACCTGCGACGTGTTTTAAGAAGTTGGCCACTTAGAAGAAGTGGGGATGAGGCTTGCGCTGAGTTAGATGTGCAGAGGGGAAGCGGATCATCTCAGCTGATCAGAACCCTAACCAAAGAGATGTGACAAGAGCTTTAAAACGCTTGTTCACTGACTCAGAAGAGGTGTGTTGGCGCTTGTCTGGGACCAGTCTACTGGCAGGATAAAGACAGATCTGTAAACCCAAGCAGAAGGGTAGACACCTGGAGGGGCTGGGAGAAGAGAAGAGGCTTGGTTCTTTTTCCTTTTTTCCATATCTTCCCTCCCTTAAAAGTGGGCTCTGAACTGGAGAACATCTGCTTCTTGGTGCCACATTTCTGGTTATGGCTTTGTTTGAGATGCAGAATGAGAGTGGCCAGGAGCACAGCTCCTGGAGCCATGTTCCAGCTCGGCCACTTACTGCAACTTATTTAAACATGCTGTGCCTCAGTTTCCCTATATGTAAAGTGGAGATACCAGAAGTCCCCATTGCAGATGGTTCCCATGAAGATTAAATGAGTTAATCCCCATAAGGTGTTTGGAATCATGCCTGGAGCGTAATAAGTGCTACACCAGCATTGGCATACAAGTTAGTAACGATGATCTAAATTATCATCATTTGTTAGCTTGTGTATTACTTATTTAAAGCTGTGTAACAAATCACCCTAAAACTGAATGGCAGAAAGCTGCACAAATCATTTAGTCTCTCTCTTTTATGGGGTGAGGTATCTAGAAGTGGCTTGGCTCCGGGTTTCTCAGTGAGGTTGTAGCCAGACGGGAGCTGGGGCTGCAGTCACCCAAGGGAGCAAGAGCGACTCTCTCACGTGGCTGGCCGGCTGGTGCTGGCTGTTGGCTGGGGGCCTCCGTCCTTCTCCATGTGCGTCTCTCCACATCTGTTGGAGTGTTTTCATGGTGTGGGGGCTGGCTCCTCCTATAGCAAGGATCCAGGAGACCAAGGCGGGTATTGCAAAGACTTCTTGACCTAACCTGGGAAGTCACATAAGCAAAGGAGTGATGTGATCAGAGTTACATTTGGAGAGACCTCTGTGGCTGTTGCTTGGAGAAGAGACAGGGGAAGTACAAGGGCAGAAGCACTTTCCGACTGCCTGGTAAGTGGTAGAAGCCTACCAGCTGGGTTTCATATACTTTCCCCTTTATCCATCATAGCAGGCCTATGGCCCGAGTATTACTATTCCCATTTTACAGACAGGGAGCCTGACTCAGATTGCGCAGGTTACCTGCCAACAGAGCCAAGTTACCCGGCGTTGCCTGGCACCAAAGCCTGGGGAGACACAAGACGTCTTAGGATGACCCCCTCGTGATGCTGTGGCTTATAAGGGAAAACACTTTGTGAAGGATCTTAATTCCTCTATTTCTCCAAGTCAGGATAAGGAACCTGAGAAAGCCAGACAGGGGAGGAACAGGGCCCTGGTGATCTCGGCACCTGCCAGAGCTGGTGGGGGGGTGGTGTAGATCAAAGGGCTGGGGCAAGGTTTGGAGGATTGTATGGACCAAAAGGGGTGGGCTGGGGTGAGACCCCTATACTTGGCTTAGTCTTTCCAAATTAGCAAAACTTTTGAGGTCAGGGAAGCCTTAGCGTTACGTGAGCCCTAGAGATCTCCACGCAGAGGGATCAGGCCTACCCACCTGCCAGGTGGCAGCAGTAAAATAAATGAACTAGACCAATATATATCTGTGCAAATGAGCTTAAAAACATGATGTTAGGAGCGCCTGGGTGCCTTAGTGGGTTAAGCGTCTGCCTTCGGCTCAGGTCATGGTCTCAGGGTCCTGGGATCAAGCCCCGCATCAGACTCTCTACTCAGCAGGGAGCCTGCTTCCCGCTCTTCCTCCGTCTGCCTCTCTGCCTACTTGTAATCTCTATCTCTCTGTCAAATAAATAAATAAAATCTCTTAAAACAAAACAAAACAAAAAACAAACAAAAAAACTCCATGATGTTAAGGATGCCTGGGTGGCTCAGTTTGTTAAGTGTCCAACTCTTGATTTTGACTCAGATCATGATCTTGGGGTGGCAGGATCGCCCCGTGCCAGGCTCCACACTGGTCATGAAGCCTGCTTACGATTCTCTCTCCCCCTCTCCCTCTGCCCTTCCCTTCCTGGGCATGCACTCTCTCTCCCTCTAAAAACAAAACAAAAAACCCCACACGATGTTAGAGAGGGGATTGCAGATGATTTTGTATACTTTTATGCAAATTAGAGTAATACAGTTGTGCTGTTGTTCCCGGATGTAGGTGAGTGTGTGTGCATCTATCTGTCAAAGTGTAACAATGGACTAAAGAGGTGAAGCAGCACACTTAGAGCAAAGAGTGTTCCTGGGGAGAGGCGGAGGAGGGGACCAACAGGGAGTTTGATTTTATCCGCAATGTTTTATATCACTTGTTTTTGAAAAGAGAGGCTTGAAGCCAATCTGACAAAAATGTTAGTAAATTGTTAATTCTGGTAGCTGTGCAGGTGATTCCTAGTCTTTGTACTTTTTAGAATTAAAAAACAAAAACCAAAACCCAAAACCTGAAGTCTAAACACATTTTAGAAGGCAGGGAAAGGAAGAGTGGATGCCCCAAGGTTGCTGGGTCTCAGCTGCATGGAGATGGAGAAGGAGGGTAGCGGAGGGAGCGTTGAAGGCAAGATTCCTGCCCCCTAGCCCCCCAGAAAGCCTGTCACCCACGCAACACTGTTTTCACTTGCCTGGAGAACTGCAAAACGATTCTAGATTCTCAGTTCTCAGGGCTTAGGCATGTCTTCTGCACCTGAAGATCAGCCGAGGAGGGGCTGGCATTGGAGGTAGTGGTGCTGGAGAGAGCATTCCCTCCAACAAAGTCCCAAGAGTTGGGGGTGGAGGGGTCCGGGGGGAAGGAAGGGTGAGGGAGGGGGAGCCCAGGCAAGCAAAACTGAGAGCCAGAGCCTGGGAGTTCCATCTGTGAAAGGACATGAATAGTAAAAATGGGTTCTTCACTTCTTTTGGGTTGAGGGGATGACAAAGTCTTGTGAGACAGATCAAGGTATGAGGTTTCTGTCTATTCTCTTTTCTCTCTTTAGACACCACATGTTTAATATACAAAAGACAAGAATTCGAGAAGGAGACGAAAATCACTCCAAATCCCATGATTGGGCTTACTATTACTAACATTTTGGTGAATAATCAATTCAGATCCTTTTTGGTGGATTTTTTTATGATTTATTTATTTATTTGACAGAGAAAGACACAGCGAGAGAGGAAACACAAGCAGGGGGAGTGGGAGAAGGAGAAGCAGGCTTCCCGATGCGGGGCTCGATCCTAGGACCCTGGGATCATGACCTGAACTGAAGGCAGACACTTAACAACTGAGCCACCCAGGTGCCCCATTTGTGGATTTTTAAAAATGAAATCGTATGGGACACCTGGGTGGCTCAGTCAGTTAAGCGTCTGCCTTCCGCTCAGGTAATAGTGTTGGGGTCCTGGGACCGAGCCCGTGTCTTGAGCCTGCTTCTCCCTCTCCATCTCTGCTTATGCTCTCTGTCTCTCTCTCTCTCAAATAAATAAATAAAATCTTAAAAAAAAAAAAAAAAGAGATCGTATATTTTATGCTGTTTTGTAACTGTTTTTTTTCAGTTAGCACTGTATCATGAACACTTTCTCTGTCATAGTCTTCTTCCTAATTTTTTTTTATGGCTGCCTAGATTTTGATTGGGTGAATATTTATAGATTATATAATCACAATTCATGGACACCAGAGATTAGGTTAGATTGGATAATATGAAATTGTTGATTTTAGGTAAAAAATGGCCAACTATTGGCAGTTTCAAATGATTCAACCAAATACATTTTCTAGTTTTTCATTTTTATGAACAACACAGCAATGAACATCTTTATGGGTGCACCTTTACGCATAGCCTCAATTAGTTCCTGAGATAGAATCCTGGCAATGGAATTGTTGAGCAAAATATCAAACATTCTACTAAAGACAGATCGGATAGGACTGGGATTAGGGAGAGGTGAGTGGGGTGAGTGGTTTAAGTCAGGGCCAGATCTGTCCATATCTCAAATGTTAGTTTTTGCTTATTCTGGATCTTTTGCAGTAATTATAATTTTTTTTAAAATTTCTTTTAAAATATCTATCTTGGGGGCGCCTGGGTGGCTCAGTGGGTTAAAGCCTCTGCCTTCAGCTCAGGTCATGATCCCAGGGTCCTGGGATCGAGCCCCGCATCAGGCTCTCTGCTCAGCAGGGAGCCTGCTTCCTCCTCTCTCTCTGCCTGCCTCTCTGCCTACTTGTGATCTCTGTCTGTCAAATAAATAAATAAAATCTTTTATAAAGTATTTTTTTTTAAAGATTTTATTTATTTTTCAGAGAGAGAGAGGGGGAGAGAGCAAGCACAGGCAGACAGATCGGCAGGCAGAGGCAGAGGGAGAAGCAGGCTCCCCGCCGAGCAAGGAGCCCGATGTGGGACTCGATCCCAGGACGCCGGGATCATGACCTGAGCCGAAGGCAGCTGCTCAACCAACTGAGCCACCCAAAAAAAATCTATCTTGGGGCACTTGGCTGGCTCAGTTGGTACCCCTACAATTTTTTTTTTTTTTTTTTTGGTAGGCTCCATGCCCAGCATGGAGCCCAATCTGGGACTTGAACTCACAACCCTGAGATCAGGACCTGAGATCAAGGGTAGGGTGTTTAACCAACTGAGCCGCCCAAAATAAAATCTTAAAAAAAAGATAAAATATCTATCTTCGGGGGCACCTGGTGCCCCTCTATGAATGAGTATTAAAAAAAAAAGAGAAATGATGGGGCGCCTGGGTGGCTCAGTGGGTTAAAGCCTCTGCCTCCAGCTCAGGTCATGATCCCAGGGTCCTGGGATCGAGCCCCACATCAGGCTCCAGAGAGCCTGCTTCCCCTTCTCTCTCTGCCCACCTCTCTACCTACTTGTGATTTCTCTCTCTGTCAAATAAATAAATAAAATCTTTAAAAAATATATCTATCTTGATCCCGAGTTTGTTTAGCGTCCCCTTACATTTCACACCCTTCATGAGTACCTCGCTGCCTCCCCCTGCTCTGGCCCCAGATAGCAGTAGTGTTTCCCCTGTGGCATCGTCATCATGAGTGAGGCTTGTAAACTTCTCAAAACAGTGTCAGTGTGCTCAATCAGCATGTTTATCTCCTTTCAGAAAACATGTGTCGTCGAGCGTATGACAAGTGCTAAGATCGAAGTTGGGTTGCCAGGGTGCGTTAGGTTCCTGCCCTCAAGCTGCTTAGGAGTGTAAGGGAGCCCAGAGAGGTGGGGAGCGGGCTGGATGCCATTGCGGGACAGGAGCTGGATACAGCAAAATCTTTGCCTCGTACAGCGAGGGGTGATGATGTGGGTTTAGTCTTTCATCTGGGCACATTCTGGTTGCCCATGGAGTGAAAGGGACATGAGGCAGGAGGTGCGTCCTGAGCCAACATGCGGCGTGGGAAGCCTAGTTCCAAGTCCTTCTGTTAGTAAGGTTGTAGTCTGCAACGGGAGGAAAACCAGGCGGAGAATGAGCCTCAGTGGCGGTGGAGAGACACTGGGATACCGGGGTTCTGCCCTGAGCCCCATATCTGTCTGTTCCGAAGTCACACTGACTATGGGAAGGCCAGGCTCCTGCGGTCCGCTCACCCTCCCGGGGGCGCCTCCTTCCTTGGGTCATAGATAATGGTGACGTGGATGCCAAAGGTTGATTTCTTCTTTTTCTTCTGATTCTCTTATTTTTAATCATGGCGTAATATACATAACATGAACTTTACATATTAACCATTTTTAAGGGTCCACGGTGACATTGGGTAGCATGAACACTCACAGGTTGTGCATCCATCACGGCCGTCCATCTCCAGAACTTTTTCATCATCCCATCCTCAAACTCTGTCCCCTTGAAACATGAACTCCCCGACCTCTCCTTCCCCACCATTCTACCTTCTTCTCTGTGAATGTGCCAATTTTAGGTGCCTCCTGTAAGTGCAATCATGCGGTCCTTGTCTTTTTGTGACGGGCTTGTTTCACTGAGCATCATGACCTTGAGGTTCATCCGTGTTGTAGCCCTTGTCAGAATTTCCTGCCCTTTGGAGGCTGAATAGTATTTCATCATACACATATACCACATTTAGCTTCTCCATTCATTCATGAATGGATACTTGGGTTGTTTCTGCCTTTTGGCTGCTGTGAATAATGCAGTCGGGAACGTGTGTGTGTAAATATCTGTTTGAGACCCTGCTTTCAATTCCCGGGGGTATATTCCATAAAATGGCATTACTGGATCATATGATAATTCCATTTTTAATATTTTGGGGAACTACCATCCTGTTTTTCTATTCTGATTATTTTTGCCAGATCGGTCAGCTGAGGCACCCAGCACAGGCCTGACACACTCACAGTGCCTTGTGAGTGTGCAGTGGACACTGGTTGCCAGGATGAGGCTCTAGAGATGGAGTAACTCACCCAAGGCCCCATAGCTAGAGGTGGGGGAGAGGGGCCAGAACACACTGGAACCCTGGGGCCAACCCCAGAGGCCAAAGTCTATCTCCAGTCTGCACCTGCTGTGTGAGAAGGCCTGGCTCTCCTTGGTTCTTGGAGAAGCCTCATCCTCCCTACTCCCCCTTCCCTCCCCTGGGAATAGAAGCTGAAGACATAGCCCTTAGGGAGCCCCCAAGCTTCAGAGCCATCAGTTGCAAAAGTTGCCAGTGACAGTCGTGACTTTCAGGAGAAGAAAGGGGCAGACGGGTCCAGTTTCGGTCACCAGAGTTCAGGAGGAAACCTCAGCTTCGGCAGCTCAGGGCAAGTGAAAACGGGGCGCATTCGCCACATGCCCACAGCATGTCCTGAGCACCAGGACGGCTGCTGCTGTGTGTCAGCCCAGCCACGCTGTAGACTGCTTTTCTTCAGCTGTCCCTCGCACACCGGTGGACAGGATCAGCAGTCGTATGTGACCTCTGCACCGCCTGGTACACAATGAGCACTCCCGGAGTCTGCCGATGGTTGAGCCCGCAGGGCGCCTACGGTGTTCCAGGCCTGGAAGCCCTTGACGCACGTTCTCAGATATAACTCTGCGAGCTAGGGACTGACCCCATCTCCACCCTGCCCCATCTCCACCAGCCGGATGGAGAATCGGAGGGTCGGAGAGGGAGTGACTTGCTGTTCTTGCTGACTTGTTTGATGTGTTCAGCTGATCAGTCACAGTGCTGGGCTCAGAAGCAGGCATCTGCGCTCCTCACCACATGCTTGTCCAAGGAGAAGGGAACCAGTCTCAGCTCTAGACCTGGGCAGGTGGGATGCTGCAAGGGAAGGAAGCGCCTGCTTGGATCCCTGGCATGGGAGCGGTGGGGAAAGGGACTCGAGGAAAAGGCAGTTCCCAAGCCAGTGGACCCCAGCGCCCTGCTTGTCTGCCCTCCCGGCTCTTCAGTGTTCTGTGAGCTCTGGCAGTGGAAATCTCTTTCTTCTGGCTGTGTGGTGATGACACCAGCCCAGCCCTCCAGCCTCCCGGGCTCTATAAGCTCACGTGACCCCGGGGAATCTGTGCTTGCTTAAAAACGATGACATCACTCTCTTTTCTCCCAGGACACTGGCTTGTGGTGTTTCTGAGACCTGATATTTCTCAGGCCTGGGGACCCCAATATAGTCCCCCTTCACTCCAGACACAGCCCTCTGCCCGGGCATAGGGGTGCTGAGTAGGAGCCGAGCCTGTCTACACCCCAAGCCACTATGGTCGTCATTAGAAAAACAATATTCATTCTGAAATGACTTCCTGCTGGTGAGAGCTTGCATACACAGAACTCCTCAAGGACCAAGTGCTAATACTCTTACTTTGCATAAATTACGTGTTGGGGTTTGCCCCAGAGGACCTCTGAGAGATACTGGAATTGACATAGATTATGTCTACACTAGCTGATTTTTTCTTCTTTACATGTAGACGGTTTAAGCTGCACGGTGAGGCTTTATATCCTCAGAGGGGCTTGGAACCCAAGACCACCCTTCTCTTCCAGACATGAACTCTATGTAGTTCCCCGCACAGTCGGCTGGACATAGCATTGTGCGTGGGAGCCAGGCCTGATTCAAGACCCCCACCTTACTGATCTCTTTCGTTCCCTCCATCCACTGTGCCCCAGCCACACTGCCCTCCTGTCTTTCCACGGGTGACTCAAGGTGTCCTACCCCAGGCTAGCCCCCACTCCCACGCTGACCGTGGCTGGCTCCTGTCTCCAGCCCTCTGCAGCCCTTTACCTGTTTTACTGCCTTCCACACACTTATCACTCCCTGATCATGCTCGCAGGCCCTTTACTGCTCTCCATCTCACAGCTCCCCTGGAATGTGCTGCACGCGAGAGGGGAGATGGTGTGGCGTGCACGTCTATAGCACCAAGCAGGGCCTGCCCTGCAGCTACCTGTAAATATGTGTCCTTAACCACGGACAAGTGACTGACCTCTCAAACCTATTACGTCATCTGCGCAGTACACAGGAGTCATGAGGATTACATGAAAAGAGCTCTACCGCCCCCATGGACTGCGGCCCCCAGTAGACACGTGAGCCGGGGACCGAACGTCTGGTTCACCCAGGCAGTGCCTGGCACCTAACGGGCTTGCCAGACGTGTGGATAGAACTGGAGGGAGGCTGATGGTTCGGGGCATGGCTGCTGTTTCTTTGCTCACAACATGGCCCCTCGCAGGCTGTATCACCAGGTCTGGGTTGTCAGGACGTCGGCGTGTTCACCAGGTTCACACTTGGCCTCTTACATGTCCCAATTCTTGGGCTCGCGCAGGTGAGGAGCTTGGTGTAATCTGCCAGGAACTTTTCCAGAGTCGGGAAGATAGGGTGATGGGGCTCACGGGAGCTAAGACCGTGGACTCTGCCAGGGTTCAAGTCAAGCTCCGTGAGTGACTAACTGTGTGATGGTGGGCAAGTTACTTAACCTGTCTGTGCCTGAGTACCTGCTCCCAGGGTCGTTATGAGGACTGGATTACATACTCAAAGTAGTCTCTTCGAATGGCACCTGGCACTTGGTAACGCCACCTTACCTGTGTTGTTGATATCCCTCTGTTTTCTCGGCTTCCCTGTGTCATGTCTTCAAGTATTAAAGCTGTAGTCATTAAGCACCTACGATGTGTCACGGGCTGTGCCGGGTGCTGGGGGTCACAGATGAATGAGATGTCCCAGCCCCTGTCCTGGAGGTGTGGGAAGAGATGATGATGGGGTCATGGACAGATGCTGGGGGAGGACATACCTAACTAAGAGCGATTCGGCTCAACCAGGCCCCTCCTGCTTTGCAAAAATAGATTCTAGGTGCTCACACCTGTCCTGATGAACCATCTCTCTGGCCCTCTCCTGGGTCCAGCATTGTCTTAACAGGGCCATGGAGACCCTGCATCTCATTCATATCTTCCAGCCAATCCCCTGCTGCAGTTCCTCCAGGAAGGGCTGCCCGCTCTTCAGCCCCAGGGAGCAGGGAGTGATAGCTGACGAGCCACTATCCATACTCAAGGGACCCTGGGCTGCCATCATCAGGGAGGAGAGATACACAGAGCTGTCCCAGGGATGGGGATGCGGGTGGAGTGGCAGTGTTGGCCGCCAACAGATGGGTATTAACGAGGGAAGCACAGTCCTGGGTCTACCCTGGGCCACCACTTGAGGTCGTCGCCCTGCTCGGTGTGTTCCAAGAAAGGGGAGAGCCAGGAGGCCCTATCCATGTGGCCTGCTCACTTGGGAACAATGTTCCAGAGCAGAAAGTTGCCCCCGACCCTGCACCCAGCGCCAGGGCCTCGACTGAGCACCTGCTCATATGCACGAGCTGCTCTTCCAGCAAAGCGTGGGCACTGGTAATTCCTGGACGCAGCGAGCTCACTTCCACAGCTTACAGCGAGCTGGGGCAAATTATGTCTCCATCCTGTGTCTGTTTCTTCACCTGCAAATCGGGGGCAATGAGAGCAAAGTGCCTCTGTCTGGAGAAGATTGCTGTGAGGATCAGCCGAGATTGTGCATTAAAACGTGTAGTATTGAACTTGGCTTTATTACCTTTTATTAGGCTGATGTCATTTATTTTGGCTGTCATTTTCCAGGGACATTCAAGTCATACCCAGAGCTCATCCCACACAGAAATAGAATGGCTGTCATGTAAGAAAGATCCCTCTTTTCCAAAACAAACTGTCCTAGGTACCACATGTGTATTTCTCTTTTGGCGGGCAAGTTACTTAACCTGTCTGTGCTGTAGGGGGGTGCTGTAGTCATTGGGGGTGCTGTAGTCATTGCACAGAGAGACCCATCCAGGTTCCCTCAGACTCTGGACACCTGAAGGAAACAGGTTCTCTCTCCTGTCCCTCCCATAGGGACCATGTCGTCCCTCACGCAGAGGCGCTGTCTCTCCTAGGTACACACCCGATATTCCTCACTAACTCTGACTTCTCTGTACTTCTGCTCGTTCCCGGCATGTGGCTCGGGACCACTGTGACTCTGTCGCCATATCTGCCTTCAGCTCAGTGTTTTGGCCCAGCCAGGGCAGCCTCACTTTCTGGCGTGTGAGAGAGACTCATTGGCCCAGCTCATCCTGCTAAGCCAGACCACAGAGATTAAAGGTCACTAGTGAACCCCTAGATGGGATGTCTTTGGGTCAGGTGCCCACCTGGGCAAATGGCTGGATTAAAGTGTTCAGAGTCACAGACTAGGGCAGCAGGGGGTCTGGGGATGCTGGGTTGAGAGAAGGGCAGAGGCCTTTGGAAAGGGGTAGAAAAGGGAATTCTCTGGAGTGATACCGATGTTCGATTTCTTGTTGGATATTTGGATCACACAGGTGTGTGCATTTAACAAAATTCCTCTGCAGATACTCTTAAGATCTTTGCATTTTACATGTACTCACACACAACCTTAAACAGATATTAATCTCTAGTTAATGACATGCGTGCTGGCGGGATTTAGGGGTGAAATACAGTGAGGTCTACAGCTTCCTTTGAATACACTGGATTGTGTAGATGGACAGGATGGATAGAAGGATGGAACTATGAGGAAGTAAATACAGCGAAATGCTAATCGTGGAACCCAGGTGGTGGGTACAGGGGTGTTCACTCTATACTTCCTTCAACTTTCAAACATTCAAACAATTTTCAAACATTCAAAAATGTTTATGAGACAATGTGAAAGCTTTAATAGGAAAAGAAAAAGTATGGGAGTGGGCGGGCTCTGTCATCCCAACACTGTGCTCCTTCTCCAGGACACCTGTGCCCCAGGCTGGCTATTGAAGGCCCAACACGGGCTGACCAGTATCTCACTCGTATCAGAAGCTGAGAGGGGTTGATGAATAATTGAGAGGCTCTAGGATATGTGTAAGGCACCCCCCGCTCCTGGTTGTCCAGACCAGGCCCACATCCAGCCGGTCACTGGAGAGGGCCATACCTGGAGGCCATTCAGGAAGTTGCTCACCTTTGGACGGTCTTTGTAGAAGAGCAACTCTGTGCCACACCCTGACTTTTATAGTGAGTGTCTCTTGTGTCGTCGCTATTGACATCATTGTTGTATGTCCACAGCGTGAGCGTCCCCAAGATAAAATCTCTGTCTCAGAGCCTCGGGTCTGGTTGCTTTTGCAGCCCAGCATGGAGGGCCTCCCCCAGGTGCCCGGTCAATGCTTACTGGCTGCATGCAAGGACGAGTGCATTGTAGAATTCAGCGCAGAATAGAAGCATCTCTCTCCCGACTGATGGGCAAGCTTTCTTTTAGCAAACAGTGAGGACAAAGCAGCATGTGGTGCTTCCCTTTTGGTGTGGGTAGAAATTCAATATAGCAATTACAGCTGCTCTGGTGGCCTGGGGTCCCTCACTGGGAGTGGGAGGGTTCCCCACTCCTTCCCTTTAGTAACTCTGGGGTTTTTGCCTTCCTATGTCTAATGCTACAGGGAATACATAATAAATAAATGAATTAAATCAAGGCCAATTCTTCCATTTTGCTGTGAGGAAAATGATGCAGAGAGGTGTAGTGACTTGCCCGAAGGCAAACAGCAGTCTGATGGGCAGCCGAGTCAACCCAGATCCCGGTTCTCCTGCCTCCACAGCCCTTTCTCCCGGACCACACCACCTCCCGTGCTCAGATCTGAGCCAAAGCCACAGCGTGGACATGACGCAGCTGGCCTGGAGTGAGATGGGCTGACCAGAGTCCATACCGTGGGGCCCAAATCCAGTAGAGAATTCTCCACTTGATCCTCATCTGGGTAGTGAGTGATGAGTTCTGAGGACTCAGACAGAGCCCTCCCTGGTACCCAGAGCTCTGAATGGTCCCTGAGGTCTCCTGAGTCCCGAAAGACTGTGGTGCTAAGAAACCACCTTGGCATCAGTGAGCTCCCAAGTCTAAAGCAAACCAGCAAAAGTATCTGCCGCCACCTCTCTCAATTCCTGGCGCCCTGCTTTCCAGGGGGAACGGGAAGAGGGCCCAGGAGGGTTGGAGGAAATGACCTGGAGGGCCACCTAGTGGTCTGATTTACAGGAGGAGAGAGGGTCCCTTGCTGAAAGTCACTGGGCTTGTTCCGGCCAGCTGATGGAGAGCGGAGGGCTGGGATCCAGGCCTCCCGGCCTCCGGCCACAGCTCTTCCCACAACAACATGCTGCCTCTTTAGAAAGCCACAGGACAGTTGTTCTGCACTGGGGCAAACCAGAAGGCAGCTGGAACGGGCTGACCGCCAGCTGTGAAGAAACCTCTGATGCAATCGCTGGTGAATGAATTCAGCAGAGACACCGCCAAACCTGACCCGCATGGACAGCTCAGGCCCTCGGGGCCACAGCACTCCTGCCAGAAACCCCAGCACCGGAGTGTCCCCAAAGCCCCAACAGGGCTGGTGGCACTGCCTCCGTTTACCCCTTCCTTGAGGGAGCTCCGAGGCTGGCCCAGCATGTTGTAGCCCCGGACCTTATAGGACTCCTTCAGACATGATACGATTCATGGGCCCCTCACAGGGTACATCCTTGAGGACCAGAAGTCTCCATTAGGTTTCCTGAATGCTATGGATTGGAAAATAGTCTCTAGGGCATCAGTCACTTAAAAACTCAACCCAAGGTCTGTAAAAGTCAGCACCTGGAGAATGAGAGCGTGCGTGTGTGGCCCAGGCTCCCGTTTTGAGTCTGATGTTGACGTGGACTTTTTTTCCCTGGCCAGTGGACAGAGATCATCCGTTGCTTTCCTTTGGGGCCTCTGGGGGATGCTAAGGGCCTAGAGGCCTTGGAAAGGCGGAAAAGGGCTGAGCCTATGTGTAAGTCATCGCTTTGGTAGAGTGCCATTTTGGAGTCTCTGAGAGTAAGTTAACATGAAACGAGTCATGAGGCACGTATAGGATACCTGGAAGGCTGGGAACCAGCCACGTCTGGTGGTCCAAACCCCTGAAGACCTCACTTTGCTGGAAGATTGACTACAGTTCTCCTGCCGCTCACCTTCTGTCCTGTGGTTACCCTTTGGCAGGAAGAAGGGGGATGCCGCCAAAGGAGCCCACAAGGACCACTTTGACTTTCATGGCCATGTTGGAGGGGATGGAGAAGACCCTTGGATTTACCCTCCCAGTGAGGTTGCCTCAGAGACAGGAGGCAATTCCTTTAAAGGAAACTAGGGTGCTCTTTAAGGGGTGCCTGGGTGGCTCAGTCAGTTAAGCATCTACCTTCGGCTCAGGTCATGACCCTGGGGTCCTCGGACTGAGCCCCACGTCGGGCTCCCTGCTCAGTGGAGAATCTGCTTCTCCCTCTCCCTCTGCTCCCTCCCCCCACCTCGTGCTCTCGCTAGCTCTCTCTGTCTCTTTCAAATGAATAAATTAAAAAAATAAAATAAAATAAAATAAAGGAAACCAGGGTGCTCTTCAAAAGGGGAAACGGATGCTGGCTTCCCAAAACAGACTGTCTTCCATGCCCAGTGCAGAAATTGTTCTGAGCTATTTTTGTTCATTAACTTAATATGCCCATATGCTTTGTTGGTCAGTGCCAATGATCTAATATGTATGATTCTTTTTTCTTTTCCTTTTTCTTTTTTTAAAAAAATATTTTGTTTATTTATATGAGAGAGAGAGAGCATGAGCAGGGAGAGGGGCAGAGGGAGAAGCAGACCCCCCACTGATCAGGGAGCCCCATGCAGGGCTTGATCCCAGGATCCTGGGATCATGACCCAGGTTGAAGGCAGACGCTTAACCAACTGAGCCACCCAGGTGTCCTAATATGTACGATTCTTAAAAGCAAAAGACAGTGCCACAGGACTAATTACTGTTGCGAACTGGTGCGTGCGTCTTTGTCATCAGAACTCCTCTTTGTAGGTGTTCCCAAGTTTGCCTTTGGCCCACACCATCTCGCTCTGTCTTCCCAAGGTTCTTGGGACACAGCTGTGCTACATTCAGTCCTTTTGGAGAAGGACACTTTGCCTCTGGAAGCCGACATCTTGGATGGCCTTACAGGCAAACAGGAAGGTGGGGGAAGAGAAAACTGTCCCAGGACATCAGCAAGGAAACCCCAGCTGCCTGAGCCGGGAACAGCTCTCCAGGCGCCGTCTCCACAATCATCTATCTTTGGTGCCTCTCCAGAGGCACTAAGACAAAAACATCGGCGTGGGCTTTGCCCTTTGGTTTCACTGTTGATGATTTTAAACTGACGGAAGCAAATAAGAAGGTTATAAACATAACAAGGTTCTCATTGACCCCCAGATGCTATGGTGGAAAGTGATTGAAAGATTCGCATTAAGAATGTGACTCCCGAGAGCACCTTCCGGCACTCAGAGCTGCCGAAGAAAATTCCTTGTACGCTGCACCTCTGGGCTGGGAGCAAAATCACAGCCCAAAAGGTAATGGTCTCAGAAAATCATCAGCCCTTGAAAATAAGGGTGGAGAATGAAAATGTGATTTCAGCCCTCTCTGGAAAGAATGAAATGCCCAAACCCTCCATCCCAGTTCCGCTACCGATGACAGTTAAATGGTGTCAGAGGAAGCAAATGTTACCTGGGAAGGCTCCCCAGAGCTTTCAGGATGCATGGAGCGACCTGGACGCCTGTGATTCTTGGAGGAGGTGGGGACGGTGGCCCACAGCGCAGGAGAGAGGATTCGAGGTCTTCTAGACCAACTGGGGCTCACCGATTCTCCTTTCGTGTTTAAATTCTTAGCTCCAGGGGTGCCTGGGTGGCTCAGTGGGTTAAGCCTCAGCCTTTGGTTTGGGTCATGGTCTCGGAGTCCTGGGATCCAGCCCCACATTGGGCTCTCTGCTTAGCGGGGAGCCTGCTTCTCCCTCTCTCTCTTTGCCTACCTCTCTGCCTACTTGTGATCTCCGTCAAATAAAATCTTTAAAAATAAAAATAATTAAAAAAAAATCTTAGCTCCATTGGTCTTTACCTCAAGTTAAGGGATAAGAGAAATTCTTTTTGGAAGGACTGGTCTTTTTTGGGTTATATTTAATATTTTCAAATTTTACATAGAGATGTTTGAGGTTTGTCCGCAAAGTCTCTTGGGGGGACTCACGTCTGACCTTCTCACATCTCGACCCTGGGGGGTCTGGGTAGACCAGGTAGTGCAGACAACTGGGCTGGGGCAGAGACAGCCTGGTGGGACTAGTGCCTGTCCCACCTGTCCTGTTCTTTGTGGCCAGGGCAATGGGAGGGGCCGCTCCTTCCACAGACATACATCAGGTCCAGACCGTGGCCGGGGCCCACCAGGCCTGTGTTTGCTGACTACTGGGCCCAGGAGCTCAGGCAGGGTAGCCACGTCAAAACTCCCCTCTGCTAGGAGGGCTGAGAATGACGTGGAACAAGAGCTGGATGTGCTGGCTTTCAGGCCCTCTTCACCGGCTGTGGAGCCCCTCTTGAATTTCTCCATTTTCTAATGTGTAAGGTGGCTATCATGGTAACACACAGAGGCTTATCAAGTGAGATCGTGCACTTGATGTTCCTTTACAAACTATCAAGTGTCTTAAAAGCATAAGGAACCCACCATCCTTACTGTAGTGTGTGCCCCAAGTCCCCTAATGGGTGTGATGTCACAGGCAAGGCTCTGGAGGGAAGGATGGGGGTGTCCCTCCTAGGCACAGACCAGGAGGCGTCCTGCTGGGTCCCTTTTTCAGACGGGAACCTGGGATGGGATAGGGGACACGTGGATGGCTCACCCTCAGCCTCAACACCAGCTTCTGTTTGTGGAACTTCAACTCGGTGCCGGGAACCGTGCTGAGCGTTCTACACCCACCATGTCATTGTCTTTTCCCAGCATCCCTGTGGCATAGGGACTGGGGCACAGAGAGGTGAAGTAAATTGCCTAAGGATACACAGCTAGTGACAGAGCTGGGACCGCCCCCACCAGGTTGTCCCCTTCTTCAGTTAGTGCTCTTAGCCTGTTTGCCCGATCACCTCTTCATTTTCCATGATGACGTCTGTGCTGGCCCGGATGAGAAATGGTGGATCGGCCTCTCAGGGGCGTTGCCTGTGCTGGGCCCTGCGCCTCCGGGGAGAGAAGACGGAAGCTTTCTTAATGATTTGCGATGAGCAGTGTATCTGTAGGTGACCAGAAATTTAGAGAGAAGACATCACCTCCATTTGTTAAGCCCTAAGTACATGCTGGGCACCTGTGAGGCTCACACTACACATATCGCAGTCCTCACAACCCCCGAACTGGCACTTTTCTTTTCTGACCCATTCTACAGATGAGGAAGCTGAGACTTAACTGAAGTGAAGTATCTTGTCACCGGTCGGATGGCCAAATTGGAAGAGGAGACAGGGTCAAACCGCCCCATTCTGTCTTGCTGCAAAGTCTTGGTTCGAAACCTGCCCGCATCCTGTCCCAGCGCCTTGCAAAGGAACACAGGCACTGAAGTACACATATTAGGGGTCGCGCTGATTCCCCGCTCCTGTCTCCACCTCTGGGTTTCTAAACCAGAGAGAGAAAGGAGCTCTTCATGGCTCATCTGTAGGGTGTAGCACTTTCCTTTCAGACGGACGACTTTTTTTTTAAGGTGTTTTGGTTTTTTGTGGTTTTTAAATTTTTTTTATTTTTTGAGAGGAAAGAGAGGGAGAGCACGAGCTGGGAGAGAGGCAGAGAGAGGAAGAACCAGTTTCCCTGCTGAGCAGGACCCCGGGATCATGACCTGAGCCTAAGGCAGACGCTTAACTGACGGAGCAACCCAGACGCCCCCAGAGAGACTATTCCTTAAACAGGTTTGGCTGTTTACTCCATAAATATTTCAGAATACAACTGGACAACCCCAAACCATTTGAGTCAATTAGGTAGTGGTTTCTTCTTTGGCTAGCGTTTATTGAGTATTTAACATATATCAAGCATTTTGTGTTATTTTTATTTTGTTCTCAGACTAGTCTGAGTTAGGTGGTGATATTGTGAGTGCAGTACATGGTTAAGCACTGGGCCCTTAAAATCAGGCTGCCTTCTCTGCTGCTTGCTAATCATCTGATGTGTGCAACCAAGGGCAAGTCACTTAACCTCTCTGTGCCCTGTTTCCTCATTTGTAAAATGTCATCCACAGGAGAGCTGGGAGGCTTAAATGGATTAGCCATGTAAAATACTGGGACACCTGGGTGGCTCAGTGGGTTAAGCATCTGCCTTTGGCTCAGGTCGTGCATGATCCCAGGCCCTGGGTTCGAGTTCTGCATCGGGCTCCTTACTCAGCGTGGAGCCTGCTTCTCCCTCTGCCTGCTGCTTGTTCACTCTCTCTCTTTCTCTCTGTATGTGACAAATACATAAATAAAATCTTAAATCACCAACAACAATGTAAAGTACTTGGAATCACTAGTGCCTGCCATTGTAGTAAGCCTTAGATACTGCAGACCGCTTTACAGACAAGGTCAGAGGAAGGCAAGTAACTTGCCCAGCTACACTGGGAGAGCAGGCATTTAAATGCAATGAGTCTAATGCCAGGACTCATGCTCTTCACCACGACTACCTACCTCTTAGTGGCCCCAGTTCCCTTCCTTTAAAAAAATATCACTTTACTGGGAAGTTTGGCTGGCTCAGTCAGGGAAGCATGAGACTCTTGATCTTGGGCTTATGGGCTCGAGCCCCACAGTGGGTGTAGAGATTGCTTAAAAATAAAAAAAATTAAAAAAAAAAAAGAACAAACCCCAAAACCCATTTTACTGAGGTATAACTTACATACCATGAAATGCACTCATTTTAAGTGTATATTTTGATGACTTTTACTAAATTTATAAAGTTGTGCAGCCATTACCATAATCAAGTTTAGAATCTTTCTATGACCTCCCCCCGCCCCCCCGCCGCAAAATCTCTTCTGCCTATTTGTAGTCACTTTCCAGTCCCACGGACCTGGGCAACCACTAATCTACTCTTTGTCTCTATGGATTTGGCTTTTTGGGGCATTGCATATAAATGGCATCATTCAGTACGGGGTCACGTGTCTGGTTTCTTTCACTTCCGGTGATTCTCTTGCAGTTTGTATCAGTGGTTTTTTTTCTTTTAATTGATGAGTAGTATTCCATTATATGGATAGATCACATTTTATTCACTCATTCGCTAGTCGATGGACATTTAGGATATTTCCACCTTTTAATTTGTATGAAAACCTTTTAAATTGTATTAATTTATTATGAAAAATTTCAAACATACCGTGAGCCCCGCAGACCCATCAACCACCTTTGGCAGGAGCATCAGCACCCACGCGGGTGGTTTTACGTAGACCCCCACCCAGACATCGTATCCTTTCACTCTTTAACTTCTTCCTCCAAGCATATGAATTTGCATTTACTTTTGAATAGATAATATATTCATAAGATTCTAAGATCAAAGAGTATAAAAGACGTACAGTGAAAAGTTTCACTGTGGAAACTTCTATGCCCCATCTGCTCCATTTTCACTCAGTGCCTTCCAACGACTGTTATTTTCATGTATTCTTCCAAAATGCATATAGAAAATAGGAATATACGGTCTTTGCCCACTTTTTAAACGAAACGTAGCATATATCATTAGACTGTTCTGCACCTTGATTTTTTTCACTTAATAATATAGTTTAGAAATCTTTTCATATCGGAAGATAATTTCCTTGCTCTTCCATTTTTATTTTTACGGCTTCATATTATTCCATTGTATGGAGGCACTGGAGCTTTATTCAGTCACTCACCTACTGATGGACCTCGGGGCTGCTTCCAGTCTTCTATAGGCAATGAATGCCATTGTTCAGAAACTGGACACACATCATTTCTCACTTATTCCAGAATATCTGTAGAATAAATTTCCTGGGTGCCTGGGTGGCTCAGTGGGTTAAACCGCTGCCTTCGGCTCAGGTCATGATCTCAGGGTCCTGGGATCGAGTCCCGCATTGGGCACTCTGCTCAGCAGGGAGCCCACTTCCTTCTCCCTCTGCCTGCCTCACTGCCTACTTGTGATCTCTCTCTCTGTCAAATAAATAAATAAATAAAATCTTAAAAAAAAAAAAAAGAATAAATTTCCTAAAAAGGTATTGCTGGGGGGCGCCTGGGTGGCTCAGTTGGTTTAGCCACTGCCTTTGGCTCAGGTCATGATCCCAGGGTCCTGGGATTGAGTCCCGCATCGGGCTCCTTGCTCCGGAGGGAGCCTGCTTCTTTCTCTGCCTCTGCCTGCTGCTTTGCCTGCTTGTGCTCTCTCTCTCTCTGACAAATAAATAAACAAAATCTTAAAAAAAAAAAAAGAAAAAAGGAATTGCTGGGTCAGAGTATATGGATTCGTAGCGTTTGTGATTTTCATTGATTTGCCCTCACTGACAGTTGTACCAATTGACAGCGCCCCCCGAGCAGTATATATGCAAGTCACTGATTTTAACTTTTGCATAATAATTCAGTTCTTGCCTCATTATCTTTCTTGCTTTACTCTCTTTCTTTCTTTCACTTGGTATTTCGCTTTAGTTCATACATTTTTATGTTCAGAAGTTTTGAATGGGTTATTACCTGCACACCTTGAGTCATTTTTTTAAAACGTTTTTGTTAATAGCTCTGTTGCGGTATAATTCACATACCGTGCAATTTACCTGCTTAAAGTACACCTTCAATGGTTTTTAGTCCATAGCCCATTTTTAATGCTCATCTCTAACCTTTTAAAAATGTGTTTTTCCTAATTATGGAAGTAATACCTGTTCAGTTCAGAAAACTTGGAAAAAACAAAAGCCACTAAGAAAAATAACGTAGTGCCATCACTGTTAACATTTCTTTTTATTTTATTTTATTTTGGTTAACATTTGGTTAACATATTTTTATTTTTTTGAAGATTTTACTTATTTACCTGACAGAGAGAGAGACACAGAGAGAGGGAATACAAGCAGGGGGAGTTGGAGAGGGAGAAGCAGGCTGCCCGCTGAGCAGGGAGCCTGATGCTGGGCTGCATCTCAGGACCCCCGAATCATGACCTGAGCCAAAGACAGACACTTAACGCCACCCAGGAGCTCCTGGTTAACATCTTTTTAAACAAAAATGGTACCTGATGTATATATTATGCTGAGGTTTGCTTTTGCCATTCTCAGTCCCTTTAAGTCTGTCGCTCAGATCTTCAGCCCCTAGGGCTGCTAATTGACTTCATCACCATCATTAGGACAACATTAGCAATACCAATGCTAATATTCCCCACTCACACTGATCTGGCTGGGTGCCAGATGCTGGCCATTGCACGCTTTATGACTTTGATACTATGCTCCTCCCACTTTACAGCTACAGAAACAGGCTCAGAGAGGTTGAGTAAGCTTCCCAGTGTTAATCAGGTAACAAGTTCACATCCTGAACCCTTATCTGTGTGACTTCAAAAGTGCTGGTGACTACCAGTCAGAATGGCTAAAATTAACAAGTCAGGAAATGACAGATGCTGGCGAGGATGTGGAGAAAGGGGAACCCTCCTACACTGTTGGTGGGAACGCAAGCTGGTGCAACCACTCTGGAAAACAGCATGGAGGTTCCTCAAAATGTTGAAAATAGAACTACCCTACCACCCAGCAATTGCACTACTGGGTATTTACCCTAAAGATACAAAGGTAGTGATCCGAAGGGGCACGTGCACCCGAATGTTTATAGCAGCAATGTCCACAATAGCCAAACTATGGAAAGAACCTAGATGTCCATCAACAGACGAATGGATAAAGAAGATGTGGTATATATACACAATGGAATACTATGCAGCCATCAAAAGAAATGAAATCTTGCCATTTGCGACGACGTGGATGGAACTAGAGGGTATCATGCTTAGCGAAATAAGTCAATCGGAGAAAGACAACTATCATATGATCTCCCTGATATGAGGAAGTGATGATGCAACATGGGGGCTTAAGTGGGTAGGAGAAGAATAAATGAAACAAGATGGGATTGGGAGGGAGACAACCATAAGTGACTCTTAATCTCACAAAACAAACTGAGGGTTGCTGGGGGGAGGGGGTTGGGAGAGGAGGGTGGGGTTATGGACATTGGGGAGAGTATGTGCTATGGTGAGTGCTGTGAAGTGTGTAAACCTGGTGATTCACAGACCTGTACCCCTGGGGATAAAAATAAATGTTTATAAAAAATAAAAATTTTTTTAAGAAAAGTGTTGGTGACTAACCTATACTTCCAATGAAAGACGTTCAGGCACGGTTCAAAACAACCAGCTTCTCCCTCAGGAAAAGTCTCGGTAGAACCCGACTTCCAGGCCAGGTGGGGTGTGGGCGCCTCTGCCCCTCTCTGCTCCTTTAGCTTCTGGAAAGAGAGTGGAGGGTCGGGGGATGGGTTGCTGGAGAAGGTTTCCCACCACACACCAGTCAGTTCATAGCTCTCCTAGCCCCTACCTGTTGGTACAGAATTATGGAACAATTCAGAAAGCACTGAACTCTGGGCTTCATGTTCCTTTCGTTTCCCACATCCTCCCACCATGTTCCAGCCTCTCAGCCACTTTGGGGGTATCTTGCCCTGAGTTTGCTAAGCCAAATAGCCAGCAGGAGTCTCCTGCCTGTTAACTAGAACAGCAGGTTGGCTGCTTGGTTGCCGTGGCAACAGCTGTTGTGAGTAAGTGGTCCTTGTAGCATAAGACAATTTAATAAACCAAATTCGGGGGAAAAAAACAAAAATAACAACAATAACACAAATTTAGGGGCCCAGTGGACATCTACTAGAAGATTTATTGGGTGTCTTCTGGGGCACTGGGCTGCGCGCGGGATGTGACCTTGGAGGTGCCTGCCCGCTGCTGCGTCCTCTGTCCTCAGAGACCCCGAGACTCAGCCGGAGTCCTCACCCAAGGCAGACGCCTCGCCCTTCTGCTCCCAGCTACAGTGTGTGAGAGCAGCTCTCCCGCTCGGAACCGCCGGAAAATCTGGACAAAGCATTCAAAATTCTGTGTGAGGTTGAGAATGAGGTGGCGAGCGCAGATGTCCACCTCTAGGGACCTATTTTAGCGCGGGTGCAGTGGCCCCGGGGAAGCCGTGAGCCGTGTGCTGCTGTGAAAATGGCAAAACTCTTGCAAAAACTTGTCGGTGCTTACTGCCCAGCTTCTCTCCTTCGGTTCCTTTTTGATCCTCTCAAGCCAGAGTTTTGTCCCCACCGTTCCTCTAAAATGCTCTTGTGAAGGTCGCCAATGGCCTCCAGGTGACTAGATCCCCTCCCTAGTTCTTGGTCCTCCACTTTCCTTTTTATCAGCTGCCTTTGACACTGTCAGGCCCTCTCTCTTCTGCTTTAGGGAAACCACACTTATCAAACCACCCTTTCAGGGGTGTCTAGGTGGCTCAGTGGGTTAAGCCCTTGCCTTAGGCTCAGGTCATGATCCCAGGGTCCTGGGACTGAGCCCCACATCAGGCTCTCTGCTCAGCGGGGAGCCTGCTTTCCTTCCTCTCTCTCTCTGCCTGCCTCTCTGCCTACTTGTGATCTCTCTCTCTGTGTCAAATAAATAATTAAAATCTTAAAAAACAAAAACAAAAACATTAAAAAACACCCTTTCTGGGTGCTAGGGCTTCCTCCTCCCTGACCCTTACACTTTGGAGGGCCCTGACTCAGCGTTTGGTCCTCTGGCTTGTTCAGTCTTCACTTGCTTCCAGAGGGATCTCACCCAGACTCAGGTTCCCGGGAAACAGGCTCTGGGAGTGTCTTGGGATGAGTGCCTGCAAGGCAGCGAGGGACTCCGGGTCAGAGGGACAAGTTGACCTGTGATAGCAAATGCTTCGGCACACAGCACTGGAATCTGGGGAGCGGCGGGCACTGGGCTTCGCAGGAATTCACTCACTGAATTTGCCTAAAGCCTCTGTGAAGGGGGTTCTGTCATTGTCTCCGTTTTGCAGGTGCAGGGTTGAGGCTGGGTGAGGTTATCCAGCCCGCCCACCGCCCACCGTGAGGAGATGGGACTCAGACCCAGTCCATCTGCCTCCCAGAGCCCCAGCCTCCTACTATTCTCGAACGATCATGCGGAGTCAACTCTTGGACCAGGTCCCTCTGAGGTCCTGCATGCCTTTCACCATCAGCATCCCAGAACGCACAGCACGGGGCTCCTCGGGCCCGTCCCTAGAGCCCTTCACCGTGTTGAGGAGAGGACCCATGTCCCTCCCGAGATCTGGGCCAGGGCCTCAGGCCCCACAAAACTGTGAGAGTCTCTTATTTCCTTCAACAATGCATGAGAACTTTGTACCTGCTTCTTGGTTAATAGGAAAGTAACGTCCCATCTCCCGAATACTTGCACAAAAGGAAGAAGCACAGTGATTATCTCATGGCTTTGTGCTTCCCTGAATGGATTACCTCATACCCTTGACCCCTTTAGCTAGTAGATGTAGGGACTGAAATGAGGGCAGGTGAGCAGATTCCTCTTCCCCCTACCCCCCACCACCTTCCTTTCCTGCCTTTTCTCCAGGTGCTATGACTCACATCCCCCCTGGGCTGGCTGCCCTCAGGTTGGGGGTGGTGGAAGGTGCTGCTAGAGGGGCCTCCCTCGGATTCTAGCCCAATCTGCTCCTAAACACACAGAGGCTGCCGTGTTTCAGGATCTGACAGAGCTCTTCTCTGCCGATGAAAGAATTCAAGCAGCCCCAGAGGCAAGATGAAGGGATGAGCTCCCGGAGAGCCAGACGCCCCCTTTTCCCAAGTCCCCTAGTGGCTGCTTTCAGCACAAAGCATGCAGACTTCAGGGAGGGACGTTTCCCACCTTACTGCCATATATTACAAACAGTTCAGAAATTGGAGGATAAAGAAAGTTCAATGTCATACAAGCGTGCAGACCCAGAACTGGAGACCCCGGCCAGAGTCAGGACTGGGACGAAGCCGTCCTCACCGTTGCTGCTGGTGCTGCGGTTGCTGCCAGGTCCACCTCCAAGAGCTGTTCTTCCCCAGGGCCCTGGGGACGGTCTCTGATCCCTCTGGGAGCCATTCTTGCTCTTGCCTACTCAGAGCTGAGGTGGTGTTTGAAGGGTGCAAGAGAGGCTTTGAGTGTATCTTGGGGGCATGCCCGAGGAAGCACCTGCAGCATTTTCACAGCATGCACCCCGAGGCTGGAGGGAGAATGGGGTAGGCTGGCTTTATGTGTGATGGCCCGGGTGTCTCTGACTTTTGAAGTGCTGGGCATCAGTTTGGGGCCCCCAGGTTTTTAGTTTAGTTTTGGGTGGGAGTTGGAGGTGGCGGAGGGGAGCAGGCCCTGGACTGGGGTCCTGCCCAGACCGGGAAGAAAAGGAATGCCTGCCCAGTGGCAGAGGCCAAGGACATTGGTTGGCCAGTACCTTCTCAGGTAGCTGTGCTCGGTTTTAGGGCTGCACACTGTGCTCCTAACCTTGGCGTAGCCAATCAACACAGGAAGGACTGGAGCTTGGCAGATCCCTCCAGCGGATCAACAGTCACAGGGCAGGCATGGTCGCCATTTTACAGAAGGGACATCAGGTCAGACAGCTCGTAAGTGGCAGAACCAAGAATAAAAGCCCATGCTCTTTCTTTGAAAAAGATGATTAGATTTTTAAAAATCACAAAAGAGTGGGGTGACTTCGTGGTTCCGTCCACTGTTGACTCAGGTCATGATCTCAGGGTCCTGGGATCGAGCCCTGAGTCTGGTTGCCCTGCTCAGCAGGGAGTCTGCCCTAACCCCCAACCCATTCTCTTTAGCACGCTCTCTGTCTAATAAATAAATAAATAAATAAAATCTTTTAAAAAATTAGATAAACCACAAAAGCTACACATGCCTATCTTAACAAATGCAATAATACAGAGCTATCTCAAGGAGATAGCTATCTCAAGGAGACATTAACTGTCCTCCTGCCTCTGCTGGCCACCCCACTCCAAAACCGTCTACCTGAGCTTAACATTCACAGCCTGCCTTGTGGTCTTCTTTTCCCTATCATCACGGAAATGCACACACACAGACATAGCTAGCTCTCTCTACCCTGCGCTCTTTACACAGGAGATGGAATCTTACTCTTACAAAAGATCCATCCAACGTGCTTTCCCCTTAAAATACTGGGGACATCTCCCCGGGACAGGGTGCTACGATCTACCTCATTCTATAGAACAGCCTTATGACAGTTTGTATAATGGGTCCCCGCTAGTGGACATTCGGGGTGTTTCAAGCCCTTGCCAATATACACGACGCTAGAAGAAACATGCATATGTGGGGCTTTACACACTCATGCTTTTCTTTCTGTTGTATAAAGCTCCCAAAGTGGGATTACCACTCAGAGCTCCATATGTTCTATTTTTTAAATTATTTTTTAAAAATATTTTATTTATTTATTTGCCAGAGAGAGAGAGAGAGCGCACGAGTGCATGGGTATGAGCAGGGGCAGAGGCAGAGGGAGAAGCAGGCTCCCAGCTGAGCAAGGGGCCCGATGCGGGACTGGACCCCAGGACCCCAAGAACATGTCCTGAGCCAAAGGCAGATGCTTAGCCAACTGAGCCACCCAGGCATCCTATGTTTTATCATTTTTTTAAAAATTTAAGACAATTTTTTAAGCTCTGTAGGTTTTATTTTATTTTTTTTTAAAAGATTTTATTTATTTATTTATTTGATAGAGAGAGAGGTCACAAGTAGGCAGAGAGGCAGGTGGGGGAGGGGGGAAGCAGGTGGAGGGCGGGGGGCGTGTGGGGGGGGAGGGAGGAAGCAGGCTTCCCGCTGAGCAGAGAGCCTGATGCGGGGCTCTATCCCAGGATCCTGAGATCATGACCTGAGCCGGAGGCAGTGGCTTAACCCACTGAGCCACCCAGGAGCCCCTAAGCTCTGTAGGTTTTTTTTTTTTTAAGATTTTATTTATTTATTTGACAGAGAGAAATCACAAGTAGATGGAGAGGCAGACAGAGAGAGAGAGAGGGAAGCAGGCTCCCTGCTGAGCAGAGAGCCCGATGCGGGACTCGATCCCAGGACCCTGAGATCATGACCTGAGCCGAAGGCAGCGGCTTAACCCACTGAGCCACCCAGGCGCCCCAGCTCTGTAGGTTTTAAATGTAAACACACCTTGCTAAATTATTTTCCCCGGAGTGGTAGAAAGGAATCCTTCTGCTAGCTGTGCTGTCTGCAGCCTCCCCAGCCGTGCTCGGTTCTCTTCCTTTTCGTGTCTGCCTGTCTGACAGATGAAGATGGCGTCCTCTTTCACTTTGATTTTCTACCTCTCAGTTGTCTCAGATGTTCATTTGCATTTCTTCCTGGAGGAATTGTCTGTGTCCTTTGCTCATTTATCATCTGGTTGTTTGTCTTTTTTTTTTTTCCCCTGAGTAAGCTCTTAGGCCCAGCATGGGGTTCAGACTTGACCCTGAGAACAAGAGTCCCACGCTCTACCGACTGAGCCAGCCAGGCGCCCATGTTCGTCTTATGCATATCAGTTTGGCAGAGCTCTTAACATATTTCAGGCATTAATCTTTTATCTGTCAAGTGTATAAATATTGACTTATTAAATAATAGGATATTATTTGTCTTTTGAATTTGTTAATAGTACTCCTGCCATGTGAAAATTCTTGATTTTTGTGTAACCCAGTCTAGCTACCTTTTTTTTTTTAACCTGTTTATGGGCTTCCTGCCCTCCTTAAGGATCTTACTGACTGTTTGGCTATTTTACTAAATTTTATTACAATATATATTCTTCCATAGTTATATATAGTCTTTTTATTCAAGTTTTTATTTAAATTCTAGTTAGTTAACATATACGGTGAAATTGGTTTCAGGAGTAGAATTTAGTAAGTCATCACTTACATACAACACCCAGTGCTCATAACAGGTTACCTCCTTTTTTTTTTTTTTTAAGATTTTATTTATTTGAGAGAGAGAGAAAGAGAGGGTGCACCTGCGAGCACAAGCAGGGGAAGTGGCAGAGGGCGAGGGAGAAGCCCCAGGACTCTGGGATCTGGACCTGAGCCCATCTAGCCCCACCCCGGCCACCTCCCCTTCATCAGCCCTCAGTTTGTTCTCTCTACTTAAGAGTCTCTTATCATATGTATATTTTAAATTCATCTGGAATTCATTTCAGTATCTGTTGTGACGTGAGGGCCCAATTCTGTTTTCTTCCATATGAATAGCCAGTTATGTCAACACTATTAATGCCAGACTCTCTTTTCCTCACCGAATTAGAATGCCAATTTGTCATATACTGAGTTCTTGTATATATTATTTCTAGATTATATTCTGTTCTACTGACCTGTTTGTCTTTTCCTCAGGCAGCTTCATACCATTTTGATTAGAGAGGCCTTGGATTAGGTTTAATAACTGACAAGGCAAATCTCTCCCATTGTTTTTGGCTTTCTTTTTTGGGGGTGGAGGGGGTGGGATGGAGAGATCAGGACTCTTTTCGGATGTTTGTTCTTCCCAAGGAACTTTCAAATCTTTTTGTCAAGATGAAAGGAAAGAGAGAGAAGATGACGGGTGTTCCCCCTGGAAAGGTATCCCGTGGGTGTTGGCCTGAGTTTGGGAGCCCAGGCTCCCACCACCGGACCCCTGGACAGGGCTGTCGCCGGCCTTGGCTGGCCTTGGGACGCTTGGATCCCACAGGAGTGCTGTGAAAAAAATAAAGGCAGCTTCAGGCTGAGCTGGGGACTTCTTTGCAGAGGATTGTGTTTTCCCTCGGAAGAGAGACACAAATTCATGTTATGGTCATTGGGTTTGGTGATTATCTTTTGGTTGAAAACCGATCATGGGTTGGAGAGAACTTTGTGCTGCTTGACAAACAGGAAAAATGCCCTGCACCTTTCTTTTTGGGTATGTGGGTAAGTTCTGTTGGTGCATTTTTATAAAAGATGTCGGGAAGCAGAGTTGCTAGATGGGAGGGTGTGCAGAGTTAACATTTCAATAGCTCCAGCCAGATTGCCTGGCCCTGGGGTGGGGGGGGGTGGCCCTCCTAGGCTCCCAGCATTCTCCCCACCTTGTCCAGGGTGCCCGCTTGGTTCTTGGGGTGGAATCCGGGTTGGTTCACTGAACAGCTGCTTGAGAGAGCTACTGCAGAGAGCAGGCGGTGGCCGGTGGCCGTGGGGCTGACACAATACTCCTTTATCCACCCCTCCCCCCCAAAGGCACAGATCACACAAGTATGAGGCACCAATTTTGCATTTCCCTTCTGGTTCTTCTTCCTGTCGGTGGAACCAGGGCCAGCTTGAACACTTTCCAGCAGTAATTCTCCTTCTGCCTTGCAGCTTCGCCCGCCCCAGTCCACCCCGGCACCCCCTACCCCATTGCTCTGGAAGCACTCGCTATGTGACAGAGGCCTGGGAGTACTGGGCTAGATTCTATCCCTGGCTTTGTCTGTTTTTGTTTTTGTTTTTTTTCAAAATCTATATTTAAGCAGTTTGGCCCTAAGGGGAATCAGCCAAGTCAGGGCTCGAGTGAGTGCCAAAGGCTGGGGATTGCACCAGGAGTTCCGAATCCAGAGTCCAAGAATGGACCTCTGGGAGTTTGTGAATGTCTCAGGCCGCCCACAGAAGCATGTGGGGCTGTGTGGGCTTTTTTTTTTTTTTCCCCCTGAGGAGTGTCCTTAGCTTTTAACGGGGTCTCATAACAGATGTGTGACCACAGCCCTTCTCCCCAAAAAGAACCCCTGCCATGAGGACAGGATAAGTAACTTTATAAGCAAGCAGAATAAATGAATGGCATTCTAGAAACCCAGGAAAAGTTCTTGACAAGAAGGGAAGGGAGGGGGAACTGTATGCAAAATTTTGTGTGAATATTGCTTCTGAGAATAGAACAGAGAGCTTTCATTAGATCCCCAAAGTGTTCATAACTTCCAAATTTAAGAATCACAGATACAGAAGCTCAACGACATTAAAGTATTAATGTCATCTGAGAGGATAGATATTTCTAATAGAAATGTTTTTCAAAATGTAAATATCCATAATTCATTGTAGAAAATCTGAAAAACTGTTCTGGAAATCTTCTAAAATTCACTTATAATCCCGACGTCCACTTTTTTCTTTTTTTTTTTTTTTAGGATTCCTCTAGAATGTCTGCTGTCTGTCTGATTCTCTCGCTCTCCCTCTCCATGTATGTTCGTGTGTATATGCAAACTTAGAATCATACTGTTGTTTTTTTTAAGATTTTATTTATTTATTTCTTTGACTGACAGAGATCACAAGTAGGCAGAGAGTCAGGCAGAGAGAGAGAGAGGGAAGCAGGCTCCCTACTGAGCAGAGAGCCTGATGTGGGGCTTGATCCCAGGACCCTGAGATCATGACCCCAGATCATACTATTTTTTTAACAAGATTTTTTTCTACTTATTATTTTATGAGCACTGTCACCTATTGTTAGTTTTCTAAAACAGTTATTTTTCAAATGTCTCTTAGGAGTGGAACCCTTATTTTCAAGCCAAATCTTATGCAGAAAGCTAAAATATGAACTAAAAGATGTGAAGGTCTAGCTATCACACAGGGAGAGAAGAAACAATTTGAAAGCCATTCTTCTAAAAAATGAGCTTTAATGGCTACATGGTATTCGATCATATAGATGTGTAGTGTAGCCAGATTTAGCAAATAAAAATATAAGACGTCTAGGTAAATTAGAATTTCAGATAAACATCAAATAATTTTTTAGTATAACCATGTTCCAATTTGAATCTCAGAGAAACAATGAGTTCTTTTTTGGAATAAGCAAATCCCATGCAATATTTGGGACATACTTACGCTAAAAAATTATTCATTGTTTATCTGAAATTCTCATTTAACAGGGCATCCTGTATTTTACAAGGCAACCTTATGATGTGCCATAGTTTATCTAACCAAGCTCCTATTGTTGGACATTTAGATTATTTCCAGTGTTTTACTGGTATAAAAAATACTGAGTGATATATCTCTGTACCCCCATCTTCATAGACGTCTTATCTTATAACATCCTAGAATCAGAATTGCTAGACCAAAAGGTGGTAAACACTTTAAAGATTTTTGGTACCCCTGCCATGTTGTTTTCCACCAAGGAAAAGGTACCCTCAAGAGCAGTGTCTAAAAGAGCCTGTTTCTGGGGCGCCTGGGTGGCTCAGTGGGTTAAATCCTCTGCCTTCTGCTCAGGTCATGATCCCAGGGGCCTGGGCTCTCTGCTCAGCAGGGAGCCTGCTTCCCACCCCCCTCTCTGCCTGCCTCCCTGCCTACTTGTAATCTGTCAAGTAAATAAATAAATCTTTAAATAAAAACGAAAGAGTCTGTTTCTGGAGGAGTTAAATACGCACCAATCCATTATTCGTGATTCGTTTTGGGTGGGTGGGTGCTGTGCCCTGGCAAGACCCTGAGACAGTCAGCTTCAAGGCCGGCAAGTTTGATCCTTGGGGTCCATGATAACGAGACTAGCTCTGGTTAGTCCAACAGCATCTGGGTGCTTGGGGTCAGAAGTCAGGGATGATAAGAAATAGGATAGAGATGTGCCGGCCCCTGGGGAAGGGGTCACCAGGATAGACTTGACCCAGGAGAAGTGAAAACAAGCTGTACAGAACTGGACCCATGGTAAGGCATTATTTTTAGTAAGCAGCCTCACATTCCATAAAGACAACCATTCCAAGGAGGGGAGAGGCCACAGAGGAAAAAGTCTCAAAGGAGGTTTTTTCCACTTGAAAATAAACATTACATAAACATAGTAATAACCAAAAGGATAGAAAACCATCCTTAATCTCCTGCTCCTAACAAACCAGTTTCTATTTTTCAGTACGCCTTTCTGGTCAAGCTCCGTCATTTGCAGAGAGCTGCAGTCGCCCAGCATCTGGGATTTATACGCTGCCTCCTTCCCCAGTTACCGAGCCAGCATTTTTCTGGACCGCTCCAGAGCTTTCAGAGCTGATATTATTAACACTATTTTTTCTTGATTTCACAGGTAATAATTATTCATTAAGACAGATTAGAACGTCCAGATAAACAAAATGCAGTTGAGATCCCATATTAATTTGTAGCTCGCGTTTCTTCACTGCACGTTCTATGGCGAACAGCTTCCCATGTTAAAAAAAAACAACAACACATTTCTACATCTTTTTAAATGATGGCAATATATTCTATTGAAGGCCACACCATAACTTACTGAACCAATTCCCTATTACGGGAAATCTAGGATTTTTTTTTTTCTCCACAATCTTTTGCTATTATAAATGGAACCCATTTTAATAATTTCCTGAGGAGGAATTCCTAAAATTGAATCCTACATATACATCATTTTCAGACCCTTGATACATACCGATACGTTTACCTCTAGAAGATTTATACGAGTTTTTATTCCCTCTAATAAAGCATGAAAGCATACTTGTTTCCCCACAGCCTATAACAATTATTGTAAATGGCTGCTAAATATTCTTTTCAAATGATAGAATGTAATTTACTTACTCTTTGCCCCAGTGTTGACATTTAGACTGTTTTCAAATGTTCATTCTTATAAATAAGACCATCGTGAACATCTTTGTGCCTAATATTTGTCTATGACTAATTGAGTGATTAAAACAGGAATCCTAGATGAGAGGGCACATTTACTCAAGTTACTCCCTCCTTCCAAAGGTTAAAATTTAAATCTTCTGGATATATGGAAGATTTGGGGCCCAACTGGCACCCTGCCATGACTAGGGGAAGATAATGGATAGAATAAAATAGAAAAGGCCGTGTGCCAAAGGCTATAGCACTAGAAATGTAGTGCCAGACTGTTTTCCAAAAGGGTACTAATTTAATAACCATTCTGGTGGCTTAAAAACAATTTAATGTAATATTCTAAGATATTAGTCAAGGAAGAAAAGCACTGCTCACCATTAACCCACAACAATGTCATTCCCCACAAAGGACACTTCAACTGCAATAAAACACACATTACTGTCCCTCCCGGACTCAAAACTTCCATGCCCATCAGCCCAGCCTGTGCACTTGTCAGGAACCACTGGTGGCGCTCCGGGGGGAACCTACTTCCTGCAGCTTCCCCACCCCAGAGACCCTGTGTTTTCCCACCTCCCACCCGAAGCTCAAGGAAGAAGCAGGTTCTCTCTCGGTGACACCTGACCAGAGCTGGGGACCACTCTCCTGGCTCCCGTGGAGCGGGGATCTCAGGGGCACCGTGTACACGCCTTCTTGATGGGACAAACATCCCCTGAGAACCTACTGTGTGTCAAGAACAGCAGCAGGTCCTAAACAAAGCAGCTCTTGACTCTTCAGAGGGGTTCCAGGATCTGTAATAAATACATATTGAAGAACGATAGGGTGAGTGGATGTTGTTCCAGATGATTTCAAGTTCAAGATGGAGACACCTCAGAAAGCATCTTGCTCAAACGCCCTCCTTTTGTTCTTTGATTGTTGAATCTTTGTTTTTAAGTTTTTATTTAAATTCTAGGTAGTTAACATACAGGGTTATATTAGTTTCAGGTGTGCGACTAGTGATCCAGTTTTTCCACACCTGGCGCTCATCGCCACAAGGGCACTCCTTAATCCCCACCCCCTGCTTAACCCCCCCAGCCCCTCCCCGATGGTAACCACTGGTTCGTTCTCTGTAGTTAAGAATCTGTTTCTTGATTTGCCTCTTTCTCTCTCTCTCTCTTTTTTTTTTTCCTCCTTTGCTCATCTGTTTCAAACCCCCTCCATTTATGAGTCATTGAGAGAGGGCCTCCCGTGGATGTGGACAGGGTGCAATGATTTTATTTAATGCGCTCAAAACCCCTGGGTGGTAAGCATCATTACCTCCTTTCTACAGCTGTGGAAATGCTGTTCACAGAGGGTACCTCAGGCCTGCAGAATGGCTTGTGGGCTAGCCTGAGGGACTTGACTAACAGCCCTTTTCAGCTCCCCTTGGCCCTCCCACCCCTTTCAACCAAGCTACTAAGCTAAGCACTCCATACAAGGAATTTTACAAGAGGTTTTTGTAAAAAGCTAAAAACGGACAAATGGTAAAGGCAATGTCTGACTACCGTCCTCTTCAGAATGTTCTGTGGTCGGTGCTTAGAGCACAGGTGAAGTTACAGCCCTGCACTAGGGCTTGCCTTCTTAGCCCTTCCCCCAAGCCCCATTTTCAGTTGTTAGGCTTGAGCTTTGAGGAGAAATCAGGAGACGTTAAGCTGGGCCTCCAAGCATTACCTGGATGTTGAATTCATCTGCTAGAACACACACCCACACACTCGAGGGCTCAACCACTGTGTACTGCTTCCCTCCTGCCTCCACTTTGAAGGGTAGCAGAAAACACCACTCAAAAGATGCCATTTTGGTACGTTGATTATTTTGAGCTGTAGGCATTTGAAAACCAGCAAATGCAGGAAGATGCTTTCTCTGAACTCTCATCCCCTGCCTAAACACAAATCCTCCAACAGGAACTCACTGGTCATAAATCCCCTTCCTAAAGAGTTTCAGCGGCCAAGGAAGACTGACTCTTATCATGGGAGAGAAGACTAGAAGTCAATACCACACGTGGGCAAACTGTCACAAACCACCACACCTCCCACCTTGTCTTCTAAGAGCTCGTTCATCTTCCTAAAAACCATTTACTCTCCCCTAAGAGGTCTATGTCCTCCTCCCCTTTCCCTCTCAAGATGTTGTGTAATCCGGGACGCCTGGGTGGCTCAGTTGGTTAAGTGGCTGCCTTCGGCTCAGGTCATGATCCCAGCGTCCTGGGATCGAGTCCCACATCGGGCTCCTTGCTCAGCAGGGAGCCTGCTTCTCCCTCTGCCTCTGCCTGCCTCTCTGCCTGCCTGTGCTCACTCGCTCGCTCTCCCTCTATGCCTGACCAATAAATAAGTAAAATCTTAAAAAAAAAAAAAAAGATGTTGTGTAATCCTGAATTCCGAGTGCCTTAGGGAGTTACTCATTTTTCTCAGTATCGTCCATGTATACATGTTAATAGAACTTCTGTTTGTTTTTTCTTTTGTGAATCTGTTGGGATTTACAAGAAATGTATCTTTGGTCTTGGTCCATGGTGCCTGGCTCACAGCTCCCAAACCCTTGGAACGTCCAGGGATAAGAGCGATGGGAGCATGCTCTATGATAATGTCGGGTCTCCTGTCCTCACTCATGTTAATGAGGTGACCTTGGATGGGGGCTGGTTGCTACGGGAATGAACTCCTTGAACTGTGAATAGAGGAGTGGACCTTTCAGTCCCACCCCCTGATTTCTGGAGGGGAGAAGAGGCTGAAGGCTGAATCAATTGCCAATGGTCCATGATTTAATCAATCGCACCTATGTCATATAAGGCCTCCATATAAGCCAAGAGGAGGAGGTCTGGAGAGCTGCCTGGCTGGGGAACCAGAACTCTTTCACACGCCACCCAAGCTCCCCCAGAACAGAAGCTCCTTTGTTTTGGATTTTGCCCTAATGTATCTCTTCATCTGGTTGTAGATCGTATCCTTCAGTAGCCGGTGATGTAGTGAGTAAGCTCTGAGAGGCTCCAGCAATGTAACTGAACCCCAGGAGGGGGTCTGGGTTTGTAGTCAGTTCGTCAGAAGCACAAGTAACAACGCGGGCTTGTGACTGGCATGTGAAGTTTGGACAGTCCTTGGGCCTGAGCCCTCCACCTGTGGGATCTGAGGCTGTCTCCCAATACACAGTGTCAGAATTGGGTTGATATCCTGTCATGTCTGAGAAATGCTTGTTAGTGGAGAAAACCCTGCCATGTTGGAACTATGTCCTAGAACACTTTGTGTGTCTTTTATTTAGGGAGTCTCAGCTAAGAACTCAGAAAGGTAGAGGGAAAAATTACTTTTTTTGCCTCTGCAGCTTCCCTTCCCCTCCTCTCCATTAGGAGTAACCTGTTCCTGGCTGGTACTTCTGCCCCCAAATATTTCAGGTGAGGAAAGTCTTACTTTTCATCTATTTATATCTGAGATTCATTCTGAAGATGATGATGTTGATGATGACAATAATTTAGCTCAATTCTTTTATCTTAGGTAGAGAGGAATTAAGGTTCATCTGATTTTTGTAAAGAATTTTATTGTAGGAGTGTGTGGGTGGTTTAGTCTTTAAGTGTCTGCCTTTGCTCAGGTCATAATCCCAGAGTCCTGGAATGGAGCCTCATGTTGGGCTCCTTGCCTGGGGTGTGAGGGGGCACAGAGAGAGGAGGTATCTGCTTCTCCCTCTCCTTCTGCCCCTCCCCACCACTTGTGCATGTACCCTGTCTCTCAAATAAATAAAATCTTTAAAAAAAGAATTCTATTGTGAAAAAATACTTACTTATAAAAAACCAAGCTTGTGTAAAGGAAGAGGTAAATAAAATTCTTCAGTCTTCTAGCCCACTCCTGTGCTGCCTTCTGGAGGTGACCACTGTATACCAGCTTGCTATGTATTTTTCCAGATACATTTATACATTGACACACACATATGTTTATGAACTGTTTATTCAAAATGAATCACAATGTACATCCATAACTTATTCTAACATTTACTTAGAATCCTACTCAAAGGATAAACTACAATTTAAGGACCTTATAATCTCTTACCTAATCTAAGACAAATTCTAATTCACAGGGGCTCCTGAGAGCACAGGTGTATACTGGGACTGTCTCAGGAAAACCAGGTTTATGTTTACCTAAAAAAGGAACTTCTACTGTGTCAAAAAGTAGTATTTAAAATGATGTTGTCAAGAGTGTCTGGTTGGCTCAGTTGGTTGAGCATCTGACTCTTGGTTTTGGCTCAGGTGACGATCTCGGGGTTTTGAGATGGAGCCTGACCATGCCCCCATTTTGGGTTCCGTGCCCCCACTTAGGGCTCTGCCTGGGGTCTGCTTGAGAGATTCTTTCTCTCTCCCCTATTGTTCCTCCCCCCAAATCACGCTCTCTCTCATATAAATAAATAAAATCTTAAAAAAAAAGAATAAAGTGATGTTGTCAAATGATCTTGGTCATAGCAATTTATAAACTATTAACATATAAGGACTTCTATTTCTTCAAACTTTCAAAATCCTGAGCATTATATATAATTATTCTTGGATATGCCAAATTAGTAAGAAATTATCTTATTCTAATTTGCATTTAATAATCAGTGAAGTTGAATATCTTTCATTTCTCCTTTTTAAAAAAATATTTTTTTTATTTATTTGACAGAGAGAGAGATCACAAGTAGGCAGAGAGGCAGGCAGACAGAGAGAGAGGGGAAAGCAGGCTCCCCGCTGAGCAGGGAGCCCCATGCCTGACTGATCCCAGGACCCTGAGATCATGACCTGAGCCAAAGGCAGATGCTTAACACTGAGCCACCCAGGCACCCTGTCATTTCTCCTTTTTTTAAAAGACTCATTCACAGAGGGGCACCGGGGTGGCTCAGTGGGTTAATCCTCTGCCTTCAGCTCTGGTCATGGTCTCAGGGTCCTGGGATCAGTCCCGCATGGGGCTCCCTGCTTAGCGGGGAGCCTGCTTTCCCCCCCTCTCTGCCTGCCTCTCTGCCTACTTGTGATCTTTCTCTCTGTCAAATAAATAAATAAAATATTTTTTAAAAAGACTCATTCACAGAAATTGAGAGAGATAGAGAGAGTGAGCACACACGTGAACACACACATGCTCTTGTAGTGGGGGAGGGGCACAGGGAGCGAATCCTTCAAGCAGACTCCCCAAAAAGCCGGGAGCCCCAGAGGGGCTCCATCCCACAACCCATGAGATCATGAGCCAAGCTGAAACCAAGAGTCCATGCCCAACCTACTGAGACACCCAGGTACCCCTCTTTCATTTCTTATTGGTCATTTGTATTTCACATTTCTATGAACTACTTGTTCATATCGTTTTTGTCTACCTTTCTTTTGAATTATTGGTTCTTTTTTCATTGATTTATAAAAGCTCTTTGCATATTGAAGGAGTTAGTTCTTTGGCCTATATTTAGTTAATATTTTTATACCAGCATGATGTATGTATCTTGACTTTGTGGTATTTTTAGCCTTATAACATTTTTAAATCTTTATGTACATTTTTGGGTAACATTTGGATTTTATATCTGAGATTGCAAAAAACAAAAACAAAAAGTAATTTTTTTCTTCATACATTTTAGTTTCTTTTTTATTTTACTTTACTTTTTTAAAGATTTTTTAATTTTTAAGTAATCTCTACCCGCAACATGGGCCTCAAACTCACAACCTCCAGATCAGTAATCACATGCTCCACCGACTGAGCCAGCCACGCACCCCTAGTTTCTTTTTCAATTTTGAGCCACCTAGAATTTATTTTGGCTTAAAAAATAAATTCAGCATTGTTTGTTTCTCTATTGTCTGGTCACTTTTCCTAACATCAGTCACTAAATAGTATGTCTCTCCCTTCCCCCTGCCATTCGAAATGCAACTGTACCTTGTGCCAACCCTCCATATGTACTTGGTTCTATTTCTAACCTCTCTGTTTTCTTTTATTGATTTGTTTGGCTTTATACCAGTAGTATCTTGCTATATAAAGTCTGCAATCTTTCATATGTCTTAATATCTGGTAGGTCTATTTCCCTATCTTCAATTTTTTTTTTAAAGATTTTATTTATTTATTTGACAGACAAAGATCACAAGTAGGCGGAGAGGCAGGCAGAGAGAGAGGAGGAAGCAGGCTCCCTGCAGAGCAGAGAGCTCGATGCGGGGCTCGATCCCAGGACCCTGGGATCATGACCTGAGCCGAAGGCAGAGGCTTTAACCCACTGAGCCACCCAAGCGCCCCCCATCTTCAATTTTTTTCAGATTTTTTCTGATTGTACACTGCTGTTCAAATTCTTCCAGCTGAATCCCCCTCTCTCCCCACTACCCCCAATACAGTTGTTATTTGATCAGGATTTCATGAAGTTTGTAAATGAAGTCAGGGAGGATATACATCTTTGTATCACTGAGACTTTTTCAAGTACGAACTACATTTCATGTTAAGGCTCTTTTTAAACTACAGGGTGGTCATCAAGGAGAACATGGACAAACATATAGATTAAGCGGTTCATTTAGGTTACATTGCAATGCATGACATAGTCATTGTGTTACGGCTTATTAGAATGAGATGCATAACCCTTTGTTTCGATTGATCCCAGCCATGATCTGTGCCTCTGATTTCTGCTTGAATAAAACAGCATCCTGGGACACCTGGGTGGCTTAGTCAGTTAAACATCTGCCTTTGGCTCAGGTCATGATCCCAGGGTCCTGGGATCGGGTCCTGCATCAGGCTCCCTGCTCAATGGCGGTTCTGCTTCTCCCTCTGCCTGATGCTCTCCCTGCTTGTGCTGTATCTCTCTAACAAATAAATCAACAAAATCTTTAAAAAGAATTTTTTTTAACCCTGCATCTTTAGCATATCCTAGAAGAATTAATTGAAAGGGCTCTGTTCATTAAAAAGAAAATCTTAGTATTAGCCCTGTTTCCAGATTTTATGGCCGTTTTGTATATTGCACCTAAGTAAAATGCTGGGCTGTAGGGGAAGGTGCCAATCTAGGGACACAAGTTGTACTCGCCCCCCCGCACTGCCCCTTGAAGAAAGTCACATGAGCCAGGCTTCTTTTTTCCTGTTCCCCTTACCCTCCTTTTGCTTTTTGCTTAATTTGATTTTAAAAGTCTGTCTTTGTAATGAATGCTCTCTCTCTGAGGGTACAACGTAATTGTTTAATTATACTAATTATATTAATCATATACAAAGTACAGGTAATGTACTTCTAAACTTGACCTACCATGCCAATAACGTACAGTGCCAGCTCACTAAACTAATTTGGCTCTTTGTTCTAAAAAGTGATATAAACTAAAAAAAAGGTGATATAAACTGAGGCACCAGGCCACAATCAGCCCCTGCTGAGTACTGACCGGTGGGATTTGATCCTGGCCCAGCTGGGATCCTCAGTGGGTGAGGCAAGAGGCTGCTGATGCTCTTGAAATCGTCATACTGAATGTGTTCTGTGTAGTACATGGCCTGCGCTTGCTTGTATTTTTCCAGTTAATATCCAATTTGTTCAAGTTCAGTAGACTGAAGACAAAACACAGAAATTCACCGATAACCTACAGACACGGACATGTGACACTTGCGTGATCTGCACCGTGTTTTCACTGGAAGGGTGGTTGTGGGGGGTCTGGGGAGCCCCGAGGTGGCCCTGTCTCTGCTGTTCCTTCTGCTCACTTCCTTTCTCTTGGCCGCAGACGCTGGCACAGTTTTGGTGGTGGGAGGTTTGGTACCTTCAAGCAGACAAGAAGCGGAAGAGGATTTGGCTTTGTCCCCTTTTTCTGCGGCTGTAGCTGCAGGTCGTCAGGACCCTGAGGACGTGCCTGGCTGGGAAGACCAAGGAGGGCCCCGGCTGACCCAAGGAAATTGGGTTATGTGCTGTTTGGGTCTGACTAATACAAACTCTCATACTTCTCACTTTTTCCGTGTCCTTTCTAGCCAAAGCAGAGAAGTGTTTCCATGCCCATGGCAAGCCAAGAGATGACTGCACTGGGCAGGTCCGCCTCTGAGCCATGAGCGGATGCTCAGAACCCTGGTCGCAGTGGGGAGGCAGCCTCCAGCCTGCACTTGTCAGGGCCTGGTTGTGTTCTGGGCACCAGAGGCCAGCTTGTTTTGGAGCCGAGGGACTCAGAACTGGAAGGGGTTGCCGAGCCCATCTGTGCCTAGGAGTAGTCTCAAGACAGAGAAAGCTTTGTGCTTAGGCCCTGCAGCCAGACGGGCTTGATTCCAGGCCCAGCCCGGCCACTCGGCAGCGATGTGACCTTGGCATGCTCTTTTATCTCCCCGGGCCTCAGTTTCCACTACTGTTACAGCAGGATCAAGAGAGCACCTATTTGGCAGGACTACTTGAAGCTGGAAATAAGCACCTAGCATAGCACCCAGCTCACGGTAGGCCCCCAGGGAGCAGTCAGCTTCGACTTACGACTGCAGGAGAGCCCTCCTAGTTCCTTATGCTCAGCAGCAGCTGTGATGGGGGTGGGGGTGAGGGGTGGCAGGTTCTGTACTACTCAGGCTGGGTAAACCAGTATGCGGCTGGAAACTGAGCTATCCCACCACACGTCCCTAGCATGGCCCGCCTTCAGAAAACCTCCATCCCTAGATGACCCCTGAGCCAAGCGAAGTGTGGAAAATGGGACCTGAGGATCTTGATTAGACCAGGAATCTTCCTGAACAGAGACCATCTGGGGAATGCACTCTCCCTCTTTCTTGATGAGATCTCTTGATGAGATCATAAGGCTGGGCGGTCATCAGCGTGCCCAGAGAAATTGGGCTGTGGTGGCAGATCTAACTGGAAGCCCACGCTGGGCTTCCCAGGAGGCCCTTACCCTGTGCTCCTCGGTGTGGAATTGAACTAGAGCCTTCAGGACATGTGGGCCTGTGTTGCAAGGTGGTGGTTTCTATAGCAACAACAAAGGCTCCAGCTGAGTCCGGTTGGCTTTGCTGATGGAGAAGCAATACAGAGGCCAAAACCCAGACTCGCTGTGAGGCTACTTGGGAAGAGGGTCAGGGGAGATGGCCTCCAAGGTCCCATCTGGTGCTTGGTCCTGTGATTTCACCAGCTCACCATTGTGCATCTCCATAAAGCAGCGGCTCAGACTTGCTAGGCTGAACACCTGGAGAGCTTTAAGAACTCCTGACCCTAGTCTCCCACCTGTAGAGAGTTTGATTGAATTGGTCTTGGGTAGGGCCTGGATATTGGGATTTTTAAAATCTTCCGATTCTTCAGATTCTAATGTGTAGCCAAGGTGGAGAACAACTGGTAAAAAGGCAGGAGAGCAAAAACATAATTAATAATTATAATTTATGTGCCAGATAGTGTGCTAAGCACGTTGTGTACATCGTCTCCTTTAATCCTCACAATAATCCCCATTTTTCCAGATGGAGAAGCACACTCAGAATGGGTAAGTGTCTTCCCAAGGCCAGAGAGCAGTAAACACCAGCCTTCTACCCCAGAGCTGTCAGATTTCAAAGGCCTGGCTGGTAACCCTTCCATAACTGCTTTGGAGACCATGTGAGAGGGGACATCGGGACATGTCTGGGGCAGGCCCCTGAGGGACCCTTGATACCCAGGCGAGGTTTCCTGTACCCAAGCTGAGATCCCCAGCCCTGTGCCAGCCCTAGCATCTTGTCTGGTAGGATAGGAGGGCAGGCAGGCCAGAGGGAGTTGGCTGCCTCCCTGGAACCCAGCGGCTTGCTTGTGGGGAGGTCCAGTGGGACCCGCCTTTTCATTTGGGAGAGGTGGAACCTGACACCTTGCCCTCAGAGCTGGTGAATCATGTACTGGTTTCCCAGCCTTCCTGATGAATGGCAGTCTTTCAACTTGGGACTGCAGCATCAGATGAGGCTTTGTTCCCAGGGGAGAGGGGAGTGGCTGGAAATCACATTTTGTTCGCCAGGTGTTTGGGGTTTAGAGCAGACTCAGGAAAGAAGTCAGGAGCTGTCCACAAAATAGGACCAGGGCCTTTTTATTTGCAGTTTCATTGAACTTGAGTGAAAGGCCAGCCCAGCAGGTAACTGTTTTACTGGCAGTAAAAGGAAATTAGGCAGCAGTTATTTAAAAGGAGTGTGAGTTGTTTAAATCTACAATTTAGAGGTGCATGGATGCTTTAAAAGAAAGTTTACAGGGCTTGGGGATTTGGGTTGAACTGTTTTTGATAAAAAACGATGTGGAAAATATTTTCCTTTCTTATTTTAAACCTTCCCCTTTGCTGTTTGTTTCCTAAATTAGCAGTCAAGAAGAAGTAAGCAAATCTAGCTGGAAAAAAACTGAAGCCAGTCAGGCAAGATTCAAAGTTTAACGGAAGTGACGGACTGAAAATAAAACTCTCCAAGATGAGACATAATTCTTCCCATTTTATAGAGCAGAGTCATTATTTCAGCTTATACAATTTTGGATGTGATTGACCTTGTTGGATATGGAAGTGCTTCCCAAAAGGACAGACCGGGGAAGAAGCCTTGGCCGAGAGTTCTTGGAGGAGGCTGGAGGGCTGTGGGAGGCCCAGCAGGCTGTCACTCACCATCTCCCTACCCTCCTTCCTTGCCAGGGCAACTCAAGAGTCCCTTAAATTGTCGTCCGGTTGGAACCCCCCAATCTGAAACCCTGACCACAGCCCTTCGTGCTGGGGAAGGCAGGGAATGCCTCACCTGACTGGAGGCTCAAGTCACTGGGCTGGATGCTAGGGATCATCCTGGTGTCCTGGAATGGATGGCTGCCACCAAACTGTGTCATTGCCATCGATGGCTCATTTTTTTGTTCTGTTTTTTGATTTTTTAAAAAAGATTTTATTCTATTTTTTTTATTTGATAGAGAGAGGTCACAAGTAGGCAGAGAGGCAGGCAGAGAGAGAGGGGGAAGCAGGCTCCCTGCTGAGCAGAGAGCCCAATGTGGGGCTGGATCCCAGGACCCTGAGATCATGACCTGAGCCGAAGACAGAGGCTTAACCCACTGAGCCACACAGGGGTGCTGGTTTTTTATTTTGTTTCTTACTTAAAAAAAAAAAAAATTATTTATTTGAGAGATAGAGTGTGTATGTGCTTGGTTGAGAGCACAAGCTGGGGGAGCAGGAGAGGGAGAGGGAGAAGCAGACTCCCCACTGAGCGGGGAGGCCAAATTAGAGCTCAACCCCAGGACCCTGGGATCATGACCTGAGCCGAAGGCAGATTCTTAATCGACTGAGCCACGTAGGTGCCCTTGTTTCATACTTTTGGAGAATGGTTTTCTATTCATTGCAGCGACTGAAGGACTGACATCTCTGTATTTTTGGTTATTAGAGAAGATAGTCAACTCAAACTAGTTTAAGCAAAAAAAAAAAAAAAAGATGGAACAGAGAGGTAGCAGGTAGACAGGTAGGTAGGTAGGAAGGTAATAGGCAGATAGATATAAACATATACAAAAAAACCCACAAAACCCCAAGATGAACTGGGATCTGATATAATAGCCCCAGGGAACCCTAAGTAATATCACTATAGCTCTTTCTTTCTGTCTCTTGGCTCTGATTGTTTCTTCTTGGCTTCATTCTCCAGGCAAAATTTCTCTGTGTAATAGATAAGAGGACTTGCCTTCCATCTCTCTGTTATAAGATGAGCTCATTTGATGACAAAATGAGCTCATCTTATAGCTCAGTCTCAGCGTGGATTCCGATTGGCCCAGGCTGAGTCAAATGACGATTGCTTCACCAGACTCTGTAAGAGATCAGCCTCGCCTGGGCCTTGTGCCCACCATGGTTGTGGTGGTCCAGATGGGACAGGAGGACAGTGATTAACAGTCCTGCCAGGAGACATGAGTGGGAAGGAGATCCCCAAGACAAGCAGAAACTACCCTGCCACCAACTTGGTCCACGTCCATTCCAAGGAATGTGTTAACCAAGTGCACAAGGGGACGAGTAGGGTCATGACCGTTAATTGCTCACGTATTCATTAACCATTGATTTAGAATCCTACCAACAGGCACTGTTCCAGGTTTTGGGATCCAGCATTAAATAAAACAGATGATCCCTGCCCTGGCGACTCTCATATTCTTGTGGGGAGAAGCAGTCAGAAAGACAAAATAACTAAGCAAAATATACCTAGAACATCAGATGACAGTCAGTGCTAGAAGGAAATTGAGAACAAGGCAGTAGGATAGGGAATGCGGGGCTCGGGTCATAGTGTTACAGGTAGGGGGTCGGTTAGGGAAGGCTCACAGGAGAAGTGAGGTTTGAGCAGAGCCTTGCAGTGGGGTGAAGGAGGGAGCCGTGCAGACATCTGGAAGAGCCCTCCAGAAAAGAGAAGGAACAGAAGGGTTGAGGGGAAGGGAGCCAGCAGGCTCAAGGAGCATAAGGAAGCTGGTGTGGCCAGACCAGAGCCAGGGAGGGAACAACACCAGAACCCGAGCCCCTGAGGGAACTGGGTCCCCGCTCATAGTGTCCTGGGCCACCGTGAGCTCTGCCGGGGCCTGTGCGGAGGGAGAGGGAGAGGGGAAGCCCCTGAAGATCATGTGACCTGTCAGAGGATTCCTTTTTGTTCACTGTGGTTTTCCCCCCTGTTGATTATAGGTAAGTTTATTGTTGATTATAGGTAAGTACAGGTAAGAGCAGGGACATTATTTAGGTATTCATTCATTCTCTCTCATTCATTCCTTTATTCTGCAAACATCTGTTCAGTACCTACTATATGCTGGGCGCTGGGAGCTCTTTTTTACCATTTAGTAAACAAGAAAGAGCAGAAAAGCACAGATGTCTGTGAATTCCACAAGCAGCTCCAAGCACCCTCATCCCCTCTAGACAAGGCAGCAGGACAAGTCCCATAGAATGACTCCACCTGGCTCCAAGCCCAGGATCTCGGGTCTCCCAGGTTGATCCCTATATAGCTCCTCACGGTCCCGCAGCCTAGAGCCAAAAGATGCATTGACCCCTAGCCAGCATGCTTAGTAAGCAGTATGAGTGGGAAAACTGGGGAGAAAGGGAATAGCATTCCCTGGTCCCCAGTGTGTGGCATGTGCCCCATCCCTGGACTCCTGTTCCAGCTAGAGTTCAGGTGGGACCGGCTTCCATGGCCACTTCTGCAGCTACCCATGATCTGAGGTTGAGGGTGAGGGTTTCTTCCTGATCTTGCGTGGCCATGTCCAGCATGGGATGGGGGAGCTGTGAGGGGTGATCTAGGTTCCCAGATTTCTGGGGTCTGTAGTGCTTTTGTTTATTTCCATCTTCCCAGCCTCTTGCACCGTGTCTGCACACACTAGACTTGGAGGAAATATGTGTTGATTCAGCACCAGTGGTGAGCCCATAGGACACCGCTGTGGATACACAAGGTCTCGGTCCGGCTATGGAGCATCAGCGAGGACATCACAGGCGACCCCTGCGTGTGTTCCTGGGAGGACCAGGAGGCTGGGACTTCCCACCTCTGCAGCAGGCAATGCAGGAGAAGCAGAAGCTTTGGTCTTCAGTGCCGAATTCGTTTTGAGATGTTGAGTTTGCAGAACCCTGGGGAGAGTCAAAGTCCTGAAAGTCTCAAGATCAAAGAACAGGGCCAAAGGGCAAGGAGCGTTCAAGAGCTGGGAGGAAATGAGCTGCAGTGTGGGCTTGTGAACAGGTAGAAGAGCTCTGGGTCCCTTCAAGGAGAGGCCAGGGAGGCCTCCTCCGTGTCCTCTCCACTTGGCTGACTCGGGGCCGGCTGGGGTTTCAGCTGCGGGCCCCAGAGATGTGGGTCAATGTGAAAGCAAGGCTAAGACCTCTGGGTGGGGGAAGGGACTGTGTCTCCCCAGCACCCTTCTTCACACATGAAGAAGGCAGCTCATAGGTGAAGGGTCTGACCTTGGAGGACCATTGGAGCATCACCCAGGCTATGCGTCTGCAGAAGGGAGCAGAAGATGCTTCTGAACAGTATCTTTGAGGATGTCTAGCACAGTCTGGAGGCCCCGGAGGGAACTTCTCTGGTGCACCTTGGCCCAGCCCTCTGTCTTCCACAATATTCTGTACAGCCCTGAGGAAGCTTCACCCGAGGCCTTGAGGCTCAGTAAGGCAGCAGTCTGGGATGGGAAAGAATTCAAGCATTCTTTTTTTTTTTTTTTTAAAGATTTTATTTATTTATTTGACAGAGAGAGATCACAAGTAGGCAGAGAGGCAGGTGGAGAGAGAGGGAGAAGCAGGCTCCCTGCTGAGCAGAGAGCCCGATGCAGGGCTCGATCCCAGGACCCTGAGATCATGACCTGAGCCGAAGGCAGACGCTTAACCCACTGAGCCCCCCGGCACCCTGAATTCAAGCATTCTTAAACAAATGAATGAATGATCAGATAGGCCTTGGAACTTGCTGAGGGGTGTCCCAAGGCCTGGTGGTAGATGCACAGCTCTCAATCCATGTTTCTTGGGTGATGGGTGAGTGTGGGATGAGGACTCAGAGGCTTCCTGAGCCCGCAGTGTGGCCAGAAGTCCTAAATAAGCAAGCACAGTTATTTCCCACAGTTGCCTCGCAGGATAATTCAGTGGCATATTCTCTGTTTGGGAGTTTCTGCAGTTTTTCTTTTTATTTTACCTCAGACATCAACTGGAGGCTGCTTTCCATTTCTCTGACCTGGGCTGGGAGGAATTGTGGGGGCAGAGTTAGCATCCATCCTTCTCCCAGGTGGGAAGGACCCAGAGGACCCAGAGGACCTCTCATGCTCACTCTCGAAGTTAGACAGCTTGGGTCCTTCTAGAAATCCAAGGTTCCGGTCAAAACAGACTTCCTCTGCTTCTCCCTCCCTCCTTCCTCCCTTCCTTCTGTCTTTCCTGAAATGGATTTCCAGCCCATGGGGGCTGTGCCACATCTGTCCAGCCCTTGGTATAGCACCAACTCCAAGTATCAGTCACAGCATGGCCACCACAGAGGTGAGCACTATCCTGAGCCCCTGTGTCTAGCATGGGGCTGGGCCTGGTGGACGCAAGGAAAGCCCTCTCACCAGCTCCGACCTGAGGAACTCAGGGGCTGGCTCCTAGCACAGGATGCCCCTGGAGGCCAGAACTCAACAGACGGGCATCCTTGAAGGAGCTACTCGCCCCCTGGAGCCTTCTGCATTCTGGTCTGGTGAGGTATGGGGCTAGGCTTTCATGGAGGCCCTGGGCTGCTGTGGATGTCCCCCAGTATCACTCAGCACCTCGGTCTCCTTTCCCCAGGTCTGGCTGCCTTCCAGGGACCATCACTCTGGGGCGAGGCCTGTGATGGGGTCCTCATGCAGAGTTCTGGGTCTGAACAGTCCTCACCTACCTTCCTGCTGTCTCTGGGGGCCCACAGGTCCAGCCTGGGCTGCCAGGCAGGTGGAAGGGTTGCAGTGGATACGCTCACTGTTGATGCTATTTCGAGGCACTCTGGGGGAACATCTAGCCAAGAGTTTGGTTCAAATAATGAGATGTCAAGATCCATCTGTCTCTCCATTCATCTCAGATGTGTCCTTCCCCAGGGTCTTTCATGGGGGGACTTTGGGAGCACAGAGTGGGGTGTGGCTAAGAGAAGAGGGGCTGGGCCATGGCCAATGTCATCCCTCACTCCCTGGCACTTAGCAGCAGTGAGCCAGCTGTTCTGACATGGGGCGAGGGCAGCAGCAAGACACCATCCCCGAGAAGAGACATCACTGACTGCGTTCGTGTTCTGACAGCTCTAGCACGAGCCACGAGGGGCCTGTGTGTCCTCACAGGTAGCTCTCTAAACTCTAAACTCTAAACACAGCAGCTCGTCTACACTCTTGGTGACGCGCTGCATGCCCAGTCTGGTGTCAGGCCCAAGTTCATCCTTAGGATGCTGTATGTTGCTTGGCAACCAAGAGCTTGGCTGGGAGTCCCCTCAGGACACTTCATATTGGGGGTCACCTTCTCCAAATCCAACAAAGACCACTGTTCAAGAGACTGACCTTCAGGGTCGGAACAACCGGTATGAATCCAGAACTTGTGACTTATTAGCTCTGACCTTGGGCTTTAAAAAAAATAGACAATGTTTTTAGAGCAGTTTTAGGGGCATAAAACAGAACAGGAAGTACAGAGAATTTCCATATGCTCCCTGTACACGTGGGGGTACTTTTTTTAAACTCCTTGAGCCTCAGTTTCCCTATCTGTACAAGGGGGGGAAATAACCGTCTCCTGCTCACAGAGTTGGGATAAGGTACAAATGAGGTAACGCTGCTGGCCCCACACAGTGGCCGCTTTATCCTCCTGCCTCTCACCCCTCTGATGCTGACCTTTGTCTCAGGTGACAGGAACACCTTCCAGAGGCTTCGATGAGAAGGCGTACCTGGCAGCCAAGCAGCTGAAGCCCGGAGAGGACCCTTACAGGCAACATGCCTTCAACCAGCTGGAGAGTGACAAGCTGAGCCCCGACCGAGCCATCCGGGACACCCGCCATTACAGGTACAGCCTCTCTTGTGCCCTGGAGCAAGGGCTGGCACCTGTGAGCTCACTTCCGTTCCTCACATGGACTGAGGAAATGAGAAAGATTTCCTCAGGCTCTGTCTGGTTGTCAAGACCCTCAAACCCTCACTCTCAGTTATTCTCTTGCCTCCTCTGTTTCACTGACTTCCAGAGGGCCCGAGATGGCCAAGGAGACTCGGTGGGCGCCGGTAAGGCCCCTCAGCACCTCAGTCTGGAGTCCCAGGGAGCGTGAGCTGCCACGGGACCACAGGGAGGTCAGAGCGGGTGGGTGGGCCTGCTGATGATGCCTGAGGTGAAGAGGGGCCACCGACCCTGCCCACACTGTGCAATCCCTGTCCTTCTCCTCTTCCTGCCCTGTGGCCCCCATTTCCTCAGCAATTCCCACAAACGCTTCCCAGCCTTGCTCTTGGTTCTCCCAGTGTGGTAGGTGGGAGAGGCCCCAAAGCAAGACCGAGGGACACCTTCCACAATGATCCCCACTCTGACTCCACTTGGTGTGAGTGACCAACTTTGGGCAAGCCATCCACGCCCCCTCCGTGGTTCAGGCCCGTGATGAGTCCTGTCTAGATCATAGTCACCATCTCCAGTGCCCTCTTCCTACCCTCACCTCTGGAAACAGTCTGAGGTCCTTACCCTGAAGCACAAGCCACCTCTCCTGGCCCTGAGCCACTGCTCCTTTTCACCTAGGACTCGATACTCCCACAGTCCTCTCCTTTCCTGTCCCTCCCCTCATCTGCGCACACAGTTTCCCCTGCCCAAACCCCCACCCCCCACTTGCATTTTCATAATTCTTCTCAGTGACCTCTCGTCTGGGGAAGGTTCCTTGCCAACCCAGGCTGGTTTGGAGGCTTCCTCTGTGCTCTGTGCACACAGGGTTGTTGAAGCAGACTCAGCCACGTGCCTACAGTATTGAGTGACCAACGAGGGCTGTGTTGGACTCAGCTGTGTACCTAGCACCAGGCTGGTCCTGGTCTAAGGGTAGGTGGGGATGATGCAGGTCAAGATTGATTTTCCTTCTGAAGCGGGTCCTCCGCAGCACAAAAGGGGTGTGAGAGATAAGAGAAGAGGACATGCTTCTAGCACCTTGGAAGGGAGCTTGAAATCCAGTGGACTGGGCAGCCTTCAGGGTGAGATGGACATGGAGCTGGGGGAGCCCCAGACTGTCCTAACTGTCCTGACATCAGCACTGCCAGCCTCCAGAAACTCATGCTACCAAGTACGACAATTATCCTGCCACTCAGAAAGACTCACCCCCCGCCCAGGTCCAATGCTCAGATCTCAGTTCTTTCTCGGTCAGTCCCGGTGCAGAGTCCACCTGCACTGTGGGGCCTACAAGACTATGTCCACACAGTCCTACTTGAGGACTTTTCCTGGCAACCCTGGCCATGGCAAACCTTGACCCCAAGGCCTGGAGATTCTACGGACCCAAATCTTTGAACGGATACAGGGTTAGCCTGGATCACCTCTGCCCTCCCTCCCACGAAGCCCCCCTCATACCTTCTCAGGTGTTCACTGAAGAACTTCAAGGAGCAATCCCTCTGGGGATGACACGCATTTTAAAATGAGACTCTTCGAATCCAAAGCAGGGGTGTTGAGGCCAGCCTCCCTTCCTGCTCCCGTGTGGCTGCCGGCCCTCCCAGAAGCCTGAGGTGGATGGGGTGGGGTGGGGGTGCAGGTGCCCGCGCACGCGTGTGTAGGAGGAGCAACGGACAGAGGTAAGGGCTCTCAGGTGCTGGGGTGAGCCTTGCTCTTCTCCCTCCAGACTGCAGCTTCTGCTGGTCTCTAAATGGTCAGGCTAGTTCCTAGTCCAGCCCTCAGTCTAGGGAGCCCCCCTCAAGGGGAACAGAGAGACCAGGCAAGACAGACCTCCTTGCATCACAAAGAAAAAACCCTATCAGCCCCAAACTTGAAACACAGGCCTGGGGCCAACCTCTTCAGAGGCTCTTGGCTCCTGGGACCAGGATAAATTCTCATGATCACAGTTGTAAATCCCAGAGAAATGCAGAGCGGGGGAGAGTTAGAGGAGGCCGGTCGGGAGGACGTCAAGTCAACTCTCCAGATGGGGTACGGGTAGGTTGGCCCCTTTCAGGTGAAGAATGGGCATCACTATCCAGATTCTCTCCTTCCTGGGCACCAGAGGGTTGGGGTTCATAGTCACTGACCCTAGAGGTCAGTGTTGGGGGGCCTGGAAGGCCAGAGGTGGCTGATTCTCCCCATCTCAGCAGGCGCCCCCGCCCCGCCCCCCGCAGTCTACACACCTCTGGGAGGATGCACTTAGGAAGCCTGGCTTCTCAGGGGGCAGAGGTGAATTTCCCTACCCCTCCACGCCACCCCCCTACTCAAAGCCTCACAGGATTCCTCCCATGGGGGTCCCGGGCTGGTGGGACTCCTGCCTTACTGGCCCCGTCTCTCTGCCGGGCAGGAAATGGGCCTGGGAATTCAGCTGTAAGCTGCTGTCAGGGCGTGAATGCCGGAATGAAAAAACCGTCCCTGCTGGAATAGTCGGAGAGCAATTGTAATAAAGAAGATTGTCATGAAAACCAGCTGCCTTCCCGCCGGCCCCAGGAACACGCACAAAAGCATCCGCGGAAGCGACAGGGATGGAGGCTGGCAGGAATGGATTGTTTTAATTCCCTTTCCTGAGGAGGGGGAAGCCAATGGCTAAAAATGTGGTGTGAGACTGAGAAGAGGAGCACAGAGCCGCGGGGGTTGGCAGGCACTTTTCAGGGTCTTCTCGAGGCTTCTGTGTGCTCCGGGAGTCCGGGCCCCTGGAGCGGTGAGGCTGCGTCCCTGGCCCGGGTCACCAGCCAGCTGTCCCTGCTGGGCAGCGAGAGGGAGGGAGTCACAGGAGGATAGGAGAGGGGCGATTCCCTCCAGATCCTCCAAATGTCGTGAGCCAGGAGAAGAGAAAGAAGCTACAGGATGCCAGACACAAAGCAGAGGCTGTCCCCCCCCTCCACCCCCCGTCTCCCCCATTTTGTCTCTCTCTGGCAGGCGGGGAGATCCGGCTGCTGGCCCAGGGCTACGTCCCCAGGCCTGGAGTGGTGCCCACACAGTCATGAAGGTCAGGGCCCTTCTAAACAGCTCATTGACAGGGGCTGCAAGGTCTTTGGTAAAGATGACCAGGCCTGGGAAGCTGCCTCGGCCTGTGGCTTCCCTCCAAGGACTCCAGGCTGGATGGGCTGAGTGGGGGGAACGTGGGCGGGGAAGGGCAGCCTCACAGCCTGGCTTCAGGTTTGCCTTCTCTGTCCCACAGAGGTATTCCTGGGGGCAGCAGGCTGGACAGAGAGAAGCCTCAAGCCTGCCCTGAGGAGGCCCTCACGGTGCCCTCTGACCCCTGTGCTCCATTCTCAGTTGCCCGTCTGTAACCTACTCTGCGGACCTGCCGGCCACCAGCGTCATCATCACATTCCACAATGAGGCCCGCTCTACCCTCCTGCGCACCGTGAAGAGGTAAGCCCCATCTCGGGGACCCTCATTTCGTGAGGCCTCAGGAAGCTCTGCCAAGCCCCTGCGGGGAGGGGGGTGGGGGGACGGGGACATGGAGACAGGGTGCCGGGCCAGAGGTTGTGGGAGTCCTGTCCTTCTGAGAAGCTGGAGCTGGTGAATCGGGGTCAGAGAGACCCCAGAAATATGGCTGGGATTATTGGAATGGGCAAGGACAAGGTCAGATCTGCAGGACAGAGGCAGATAGTCAAGGGTCAGGAGCCAAGGGAGTCAGGGATGGGCGCGGAAGGCCTGAGGACGATGGATGCCAACCTGGGAGGTGCCAGTCAACGGATTCAGAGGGAGGTCTGTGTCCTCCTTAACTTGGCCCTGTGGTCAAGTTTAACTCCTGCTTACCCCATTTCTTTAATGAGAATAGGATTTGGATTGTTCCAGGGATTGAAGAAGTTTGGGTTTTCTTTCCCAGTGAGTGGAGGAAGAGGAAGAGGAAAGATGGTGGGAAGGAAAGGCCATCCCAGGCCGGCCGTCCCAGGCCCAGCTAGGGGCTGCCAACCCCTCCCCCTCCCCGCCCTAGCTGGGGCTTATTAAGCAGCTACAGGTCCTGTCCTGGTGACTCAGCTGGGGCCGTTTCCACAAACCATCTGGCCATCCCAGGGTCAGCAGGTCCTCGGAAGAGCCCGAGGGGCACACCCCTCCTCAGCCTCTCACCAGGGCCCAGGAGTTTGGCTCTTGGCTAGTGTGCCGGTCCCTGAACTGGGTGATGGGGGAGCCCTGGGGCAGGGAGAAGTAAGTGGAAGTTGAACCCTAAATCCAGGCTCCTCTGTCCCCATCACTCCAGCGTCCTGAACCGAACTCCAGCCAGCCTGATCCAGGAGATCATCTTAGTGGATGACTTCAGTTCAGATCGTAAGCTTCTACCTCCTGTTATGTGCAGTCTTCCACACTCAGTTGCCTAGAGTATGGAGCCCCTCTCAGGGCCGGGCTGGATATCACGGGTGGACCTCTGCCCACTACCCGGGATCTTTAGTCTTTTCTAGGTGCCTTCCCTGACTCTGTTCCCAGGTGCCAAGGAAGGGGAAAGAGTGGGGTTGTTTTGCCACTAGTGAAATGACACTTTTTAAAGACAGAAGCAACATCAGCAGCATCCTTTGTTATTACAAATGCCTTATTCTGAGGCTTGTCCCTTCAGTGTGGCTGCGGGGTGGGGGTGGGGGTGTTGGCTGGGCTCCCTGCGGACCTGCTGGTGCTCTCTGCTGCCCCCTGGGGGCAATGCCATAAGGAGTCCTCAGTCTGGCCTGGGAGTGGGGCACAGGGCAATCCTTTGGCCATAGAGATGACCATGCCCCTGCGTACCTCCCCATCTTCAGCCCTTTCCCTGGACCTACTGTGAGACACCTTCTGGGCAGTTCCAGGGGCGACCAAACCTCTTGTGGTCTGACGTCCATATCTGAATGAGTTTGCTTCCTTCTCTTCACCTTCAGCTGAAGACTGTCTGCTCCTGACCAGGATCCCCAAGGTCAAGTGCCTGCGCAATGATCGGCGGGAAGGTGAGTTCTTGGACCCTGGGTGCCTCTGCAGACCAATCTCGGTCTACACCTCTGCACCTCCCCATTCCCTTTTGGCACTATGCCATGTCCCACTAAGCCAGCATGCTCCTTCTGCATTCCTTGTGGCCAGGACCAAGGGCTGTGGAAAGACCCTTCTGCTAGCCCGGGTCAGCCCCGGCCATGGCATGACTGTGGGCAAGTTGCTGTACTTCTGGCTGCCTGGGTTGTCTCTTCTGAGAAGTGGAGTTAATAATAGACCCTTTCTGTCTTGCGTGGCTGTTGTAAGGATTAAATGAGCTAACCTATATGGAAATGCTTTGAGAAAACCAAAGGGCATTATTATTATTTTTTAAGATCTTATTTATTTGATAGAGTGAGAGAGTGCGCAAGCAGGGGGAGGGGTGAGGGGAAAGGGAGAAGCAGATTTCCTGCTGAGCAGGGAGCCCTATGTGTAGCTCAATCTTAGAACCCTGGGATCATGACCTGAGCAGAAGGCAGACACTAAGGCCCCCAGGTGTCCCCAGAGGGCATTATAAAGCAAATGTAGCCTCACTTCCCATCTAGAGGTGTTTTGGGGCATCGGCCACATGGCCTAGTGTTGTATGTGGCACTCTAGGAGACACAAGAGAACTACAAAACACGGCCCCTGCCCTTGGAGAACACATCATAAGGCCAAGGAGTCAGGACCCACCTCAGAGACAGGTTGGTCATGATTATGTGCAATAGATCAGAGACCCCAGGAGCGGGGCGTGATAGGGGAGAGGGCCTGGACTGGGTGAGGGTAGAACAGGTGAAGGGAGCAAGGCAGGGCAGTCCAGGCTTGAGGGCTCTGCAGGCACGAGCGCTGGTCAGGCCCAGGTGTCCCTGTAATACTAACAGCCCTCCTCCCAAGTGCTCGCCCATAGGAGGCATCCACTCTGCCTAAATCCTCACAGTCCCTCCTCCTAACAGTCCATTGTTCCCTTTTGCACAGATGGGAAGTGAGACCTCAGGAGGTTCTGCCCAGGATGATCTGCCCAGGGTGATGAGTAGAGGAGCCAGAATTCCAACCCCGAGGCGGGAGGCTACACTTAACGTCTCTCTCTTCCTCCTCCCCTGGGAGAATCTGGGTCTGGTCAGCAGGGGAAATGGTGAGGTGAGGGTAGATGGCAGAAGACCGTGGAAGCCAGAGACAGGCATTTAGACTTGATAAGGCAGGTAGTAGGGAACCACTACAGGTTTGAGAGAGAGAGAGAGTATGAGAGAGAGATGCAAGGGGCATAATTGAGAAAGACCTGTCAGACCAAGGAGACCTTCTCAGTGGCATGGAAGAAGCCAGAGAGTAATTTCTCCCAAGCACTGGGTTGTAGGTACCTTTAGGCCCAGGAATATAGTGTTTCCAGGGGTTTGCCCAACACAAATGCAAACCTTAAGGCTAGCTGCCTTGCTAGCCTGATGGAGTGCAAGGATGGGACAGATGGATTTTTGCACAGATGAATGAATAGTCAGATGGATGGAGGCCGAGTACAGGGCAGAGGCATGGCCAGGGAACTCTCTCCAGGAAGCAACTGTATTCTGAGCTCTTAGAGCGAGTCCCCTCCATCTCCACGGCTCATGGGGCACCAGCAGCTGCTCTCTTAGCACCAGCTGGGCCTCCTCTCTCCCTGGCAGTCGAGTCCCCAGCCCTGACCGGGAAGCTGTCAGAAGTGAGGCCATTATTTGACAGTTGGCGAGCCATCAGCAAGATTGTTTGGGATGGGGGCCGAAACAGCTCGGAATCTAGCCCGCGGAGACCTCCTAGACACGGGACACTCTCCCGGCAGGTGGGGGTTATTTTTGCTCTGAGTCTTTTATCTAAGAAGACCGAAGCTCAGAGAAGTTAAAGAACATGCTTAAGGTACGTGAAGGGGCTGACACACTGACTCCAGCCTGCCTTAGTCTAGAAGATTCTCACCAGGTCACACATGATGATGCAGCTGAAGGGGATGGCCTGGAGATCCCCCGGTGGGGGGCGGGGCAGGGAGGAAAGGGTTTTGGTTTCTGGTTTTCTTTGGGTACCAAAATACCCTCCGTTGCACTTTCCATTCACTAATGCCTGACTGTTTACCAGTATGTCCCCAGAGCCCAGAACAGGGTCTGGCACATGAAGGGCACTCAGAGAATGAGCCTGGAGTAATGACCGTTGATGAGTGGATGCAAGAAAAGAGAGGGACAGAGGAAATAGTCAAATACAAAGTAAAGCTCAGTCACAGTAACTCAGAGGAAGCCTTGGCTCCTGACAGGTGCAGAGCCCTGAGCCTTTTCAGGGATGGTGGGGAGACAAATTGACCCTGTCCCCATACCAACCCCTGTCCACTCCCATGGCAGGGCTGATCCGGTCCCGAGTTCGTGGGGCAGATGTGGCCACAGCTGCCGTGCTCACCTTTCTGGACAGCCACTGCGAAGTGAACACCGAGTGGCTGCAGCCCATGCTGCAGCGAGTCAAGGAGGTGAGTCCCTCTGTCCCTCGGGGAGCTCTGCCCCTTGGGATGTGCCCACCATGTTCTTGGCATGAAGTCATTGACTTGATAGATAGGCAGAGTAGAAGCCTAAATGTTCTGCTTCCTCCAGAGTGATGTCATGTTAGTGAGCTTTCTCCTCCGAAAATGGGGGTAATTGTAATATTTGTCTTACGGAGCTGTTGGGGGAACTCATGTGGTCATGAACTTGGGTGAGCTGTAAAGCTCCAACTAGGAATGTTGGGGTGGTTTTCCTCCTGGAGGAGACGGGTCCTGTGCGGGGGCAGGGGACAGCTTGGGGTCAAGGCTGGAAAGTTTGAGAAGGAGGAAAATGGGGGGATGGTGTTGTCAAGAAGAGATGAGAACAGGGGCCCCCAGCACGTGCCAGCAGTTCACTAGAAGGGGGAGGAGCATGAGACAGGTGGAGGGAAGGATGAGGTGATCACGGGTCAACCATAAAAAGACAACCAAGCTCAAAAATGGGCAAAGGATTGGAATGGACATTTCTTCAAGGCAAGTACACAAATGGCCAACAAGCACAGGAAAAGATGCTCAACATTGTTAAGCCTTGAGGGAAATGCGAGTCAAAACCACAGTCAGATACCACTTGAGACCTACAGGATGGCCGTGACCAAAGGATGGACAGTAACGAGGGCTGGCGAGGATGTGAAGAAGTGGGAGCCCTTTCACTCATTGCTGGTGAGAACGTAATCTGAGGCAGCCAGATTACAGCCCGGCAGTTCATCAAAAGTTTAAAGATTTTTAAAAATTTATTTATTTGACAGACAGAGATCACAAGTGGGCAGAGAAGCACACAAAGAGGTGGGGGAAGCAGGCTCCCTGCTGAGCAGAGAGCCCGAGGCAGGGCTTGATCTCAGGACCCTGGGATCATGATCTGAGCCAAAGGCAGAGGCTTAACTCACTGAGCCACCCAGGCTCCTCTCATCAAAAGTTTAAACACCAAGGGGCACCTGGGTGGCTCAGTGGGTTAAAGCCTCTGCCTTTGGCTCAGGTCATGATCCCAGGGTTCTGGGATCAAGCCCACATCGGGCTCTCTGTTCAGCGGGGAGCCTACTGCTTCCTCCCTCTGCCTGCCTCTCTGCCCACGTGTGATCTCTGTCAAATAAATAAAATCTTAAAAAAAAAAAAAAGTTTAAACACCGAATTACCTGATGCCCCTTCCACTGCGGGGCACACCCCCAAGAGAAATGGAAATATACCCTCTACACGCAATAACTTACCCTGGAGTGTTCAGGGCACTATCTCTCAGAAGAGCCAAAAATGTGGAAACAGCCCAAATGTGTGCGGATATAACCACACCACTACTACTCAGCCATAAAAAGGAATGAAATAGTAACGCGTGCTACAATGTGGATGAAAATGCTTCCCTATGTGAAAGAAGACGGTCCCCAAAGGCCATGTGTTTTATGATTCCACTGAGGTGCGATGTCCAGAATGAAACAAAGCCATAGAAATAGAAAGGTGATGAGTGGTTGTCAGGGGCTGGAGAGAGAGAGGATGGGGGAGGTGACCGCTAACAGGTACAGGGTTTCTTGTTGGGGTGATGAAAATGTTCTGGAATTAGGTGTGATGGGTGCACAATCTTGTGACTGTATTGTAAGCCACCGAATTTGCACACGTTAAACTGGTGAATTTCATCACGTGTCAATTACAGCTAGTGAAATTGCTATAAAAATGTGAATTACACCTTGGAACAAAAAACTCTATGAAAAGGCAGAGGCAAGGCCCCCACAGAGCTCTATAGGAAACCATGGGTGGTCTCCCTGCTCCGCCTCCTCCCCGCCTTCTGTGGTCCTGAGACAGGGTGTGTGTGAACTGAGGGGCAGAGCTGGGTGGCCTCCATATTGCAGACAAGAGGATTTTGAAGGTCAGCACAGTCTGGGGAGAGATGGGCCTCTAGGCTGGGTCCCTCTGTGGAGGGAGAGGGAAGAGAGGGCTGATGGTAGCTGATAGTTTTGCATGGGGTATATCACACAAGCCCCCAACACCATTACCGCATGTCCCAAATCTTTAATAAAATTGACATTACCCCCCAATGCTTTGGAGGTGGATTTGTGTCTAGGAGGATGAAGGGAGTGGTGAATCTGACCTTGAAGCAGATGTGGCTTGAGAGAATGACAGCCAGGTTGCACAGGGACCACAGAGTCCCTGCCGTCAAGCTGCTGGTGGTCCAGTTGGGAAGACTCAACCAAAACATGTACAAACGATGAATAAAACAGCAGTTCAGACCAGCACCAGAAGAGTCACTTCAGGCAGCATAGGATTCAGTGCCCCAGGAATTGTCTGGTCTGTAATTGTGAGAGCAGCTTAAAAGAGGAAGAAATCCTCAGCCTGCAGCAATCCAGCAGGGCTTCCCTGAGGAGGTGAGATCCCAGCAGGGCTCAGCATGATGTGAGAGGAAGAGGCTGGGAGAGCCCATGGGACCTCAGTGGGTCCTTCCAGGAGCCTAGCTGGGGGCTGCAGGACAGCTCCCAAGATCCTGCCCAGTCCTGCGGGAAGGGCTGAGTGCCTCATGGTGGGAGAGAACTTCTCAGAGCAGGCAGCTGGGCCTTTCTTCACAGAGTCGCTGGCCTCACACCATCTCTCATTCCTCCCCTAGGACCACACCCGTGTGGTGAGCCCCATCATCGATGTCATCAGTCTGGATAACTTTGCCTACCTTGCTGCATCTGCAGATCTTCGTGGAGGTGGGTCCATCTTCCAGAGGAGGGGCTGTAGGCTTGAAAGGGGCAGGTGGGAGCGATCTAAAGCCTTGGTTTGGTGCTCTTCTACCCAGCTGTGCCAGAGCGTCTCACACCACCCCCTTACCTCCAGAAAATGGAAAGGGATGGTGGAAAGCTCTGGGATTGGGGATAAAGCCCTCTGGAACCATAAGCGACAAAACCAGGCTAGTCTTGTGTCTTCCCCTCCGAACAAACACTGACACATCCTTTCCAAATGCTGTCAGCCCAGGGACCATGCCTACAGTCCTGGCAGAAGGACATGCTAGGACAGTGTCTTGTGTGAATTCCTAATACATACACCTGGAGGTGGCCTGGACCCAGGCCGTCGAATAGAAGAGCTATTAGCTACATTTGGCTATTGAGCTCTTAAAATGTGACTGGTCTGCCTTGAGATGTGCTGTAAGTGTAAATACACACCAGGTTTCAAAGTCTTATTACAAAAGAATGTAAAAAATCTCATCAGTAGTTTTTTATATTGATTACATGTTGGAATGATAACATTTTTGGAAATATTACATTAAAATATATTATTCAAATTAATTTCATACGTTCTTTCTTTTTGATATGGCTGCTAGAAAAAAGTTTTTTAAGATTTTATTTATTTATTTGACAGAGAGAGAGAGAGACAAGCAGGGGGAGTGGCAGGCAGAGGGAGGGAAAAGCAGGCTTCCCACTGAGCAGGGAGCCCAATGCGGGACTCAATCCCAAGACCCTGGGATCATGACCAGAACTGAAGGCAACCTGAGCCACCCAGGTGTCCTAAAAAAATTTCAATTACAAATGTAGTTTGCATTTCTGGCTTGCATCATTTGCATTCTTTCGGACAGCTCTGGTCTAGACTTTATAGCTGTGCTGCTATAAGAGCCATATTTGGCTATTTAAATTTAAATCAATTACAATTAAATAAAATTCAAATTCACTTCCTGAGTTGCACTAGCCACATTTCAAGTGCTCAATAACCCCATGTGGGTAGTGCCTACCATATTGGACAGTCAGTGCAGATATAGAACATTTCCATCATTGCAGAAAGTTCTATTGGACAGGCTGCACTAGACAATCTGTTGCTAGGAGCTAGTGGGCAGAGTGGTTTTCCTATTTGGGGCCCAGACTTCCAAAAAATGGAAACAGCTGTTACTTAGATCTTAGAGTTGAGTGGGGTTCTGAAGTGAGCCAGGTGTTTCTCCTTTGGGAAATCACCTCAGGGCCTTTGCACTTGCTGTTCCCCTTGCCTGGAATTCCATTTCCCCAGATACCTGCATGGATCAGACTTTCAGGTCAAAAGTGATCTCTTTAGAGATCGTTTCCTGACTACCCTTACTAAAATAGCATAGGTACCTGTGGCAGATTATTCCTTTATTGATTTCTTTTTGTAGCCTCTGTCCTACCCAGTAAATCAATGAGGTCAGGGACCCGTCTCCTTCTGAGTGAAGGAATGATTGCATGAATTGCCCAGGGTCCTCTGCGAACTGGGTTCTGATCAGGGGAGACCAAGGGCTGGTGGAATGAAGGGGCAGCAGCTCTGCCCTGAGCTCTGTCCTCACCCCTCTCTGTCCATTAGGATTTGACTGGAGCCTGCATTTCAAGTGGGAGCAGATCCCTCTTGAGCAGAAGATTGCCCGGACTGACCCCACCAAGCCCATAAGGTCAGTGCTGCTGTGGGCTCTGCAGAGACCCCTTCCTTCCCTGGGCCAGGAGCATGGGAATCTGCGGGGGGGGGGGGGTGCATTTCAGTTGCTGGTGCTCCTGAGGGCACACTGTCTAAGTGCTGACTTGGTTCTGGGCCCAGGGACAGAGAGGACAGAGGCCAGGGAGCTGCTGGATGTCCTGCCCCTGTGTCTCTGCAAGTGGGGGATTTGGGGGCAAATGACCTGGTGTTCTGGGGCCATCTAGAAGGGCTTCCAGCCTCTCCAGTTCATGTGTTGCCTCTTTCCTCTCCTTGCTCCCAGGACTCCTGTTATAGCTGGAGGAATCTTTGTGATCGACAAGTCCTGGTTTAACCACTTGGGAAAGTATGATGCCCAGATGGATATCTGGGGGGGAGAGAATTTTGGTAAGTTGGAAGTAACACTAACAGTGACAACAATAATAGATAACCATGCTCGAACACATTCTATGCATAAGGCCCTGTTCTACACATGTATTCATTCGTTTAATCTCACAGCTCCTCGGGGTATGTGTTATATCTCCATTTTACTGATAAAGAAACAGAGGCACAGAGAGGTTAAGTAATTGGTGCAAAGCCACACAGCTCGTAAATATTGAGATGGTCAGGGGGAGCCTGTGGTCCCACAGCCACATGTGTATGGAAGAGCAGACAGACTGTAACTGGGGCTGCAGCTTAAACCCACAGCTGATTTTTCTTCCAGAAAAGCCAGGGGGGGTGGGGGGGTGCAGCCAAGTTTGGTGGTTAGATGTAAGGATGGGGCCAGATGGCCTGGGTGCAAATCCTGGCCCTCCCACCTGCAAGCTCTCTGGCCCTGGGCAAGTTAAAGCCTCCCGAAGCCTCGGTTTCCTCAAGAGGCTGGTATGAGTGCCCACTGGAAGATAGGTTAAAACACAAGGCACGCTGCTGGCGGCCATCATCATTACTTCCGGGGCCAGGGGAGCCCTCAAGCTCCAGCAGGAAAGGGAAGAGCCCAGAGAGCTCCCAGTGTCACCAGCAAGGTTCTGTTAGATAAAGGCCTGATACAAACAGATCAGCCAACTTGGGTACTATAAGGGGGTTTATAAAGAGACTGTCCACACAGGGTGGGCGAGACATAGGGAAACTCTGGGACAGTGTGACCCTGGACTGGGCTGATGACTGCTGTGAGGTGTAGCCATCCCTCAGTCTGGAAGAGCCCCTTGACAGGAGCTGTGGTCTTGGGGCACCCACAGCCAGCCCATAGCCCAGGCAGAAGGTGTCAGGGGAGAGAAACCCCCACCCTCCCTCTCCCCTGTCCCCGCTCTGACTGACGCTGCCAGCCCACAGGAAGGAAGCCGGTGATGCAGCCCACTCGGCAAGGAGTGGGGTGAAGGATGGGGAGGGACCCGGGGGGTCTCCTGTTCTTCGCAGAGCCCTCTGTTTCCTTGTTCATCCTCACCAGGTTTCTTACGAAGTAAATACGGCCAGTGGTATCTCACCTGTTTGACAGGTGGGAAAACTGAGGTGAATGCTGCCTTCCAGATTTCAGTCAGGAAGCTCCACATCTGACGGGTGTGCGTAGTGCCTCCAACTTCAGTGTTGTGAGGGGTGATCAGAGCAAATTCTGTGTTTCTGAGAGGTGAGAAGCAGCTCCTTCGACTCTCTCCTCGATCAGGACACAGATGAGCAGGGGGGCTTTTGTTGTTTGTTTGTTTTTTTAATTAAGATTTAATTTATTTATTTGAGAGAGACAGGGATAGTGACAGAGAGGGAGAGAGCACAAGTGGGGAGCAGAGGGAGAAGCAGGCTCCCCACTGAGCAGGGAGCCCAACACAGAGCTCAATCCCAGGATCCTGGGGATCATGACCAAAGGCAGATGCTTAACCCCTTCACCGGCGGAGCCACCCAGACTCCCCAGCAGGGGGTTTATCATAGGTCTGATCTTAACTCAAAACCAACTGGAGTGGAAAGAGGCATGGAATGTTCTCCCCTTTGTAACTTATTCTTGGAAACCATTTGCATACAGGCATTTGGAGAAGTAAATTCTGGGAACCAGGGTGCACTGACCCTTCCTTCTAACCTCCTTCCTCATGTTCTGGGCCCAAGTGACCTCCGTGTGCCCTCAGTCTCAGCCTGAAGGGAGGTTTGGCAAAGCGAGTTTTCTTGTACAGACACTGAGGACTGAGAAACTAATGGTCTCTCCTGCATCCAGGAGCTTTTTTCTTTTGTCTTTTCTCTTTCTTTCTTTCTTTCTTTTTTTTTTTTTTTTTACAGCTGGTGATTGACAGAGGAACAAGTAAATGATCAAATGGCTAACTTCAGATTCAGCCTGAGGCGAGGGCTCAGTGGTTGGGAAACTTGAAAGGTGAACCACAGAGTGGTTCTGGGAAGGTTTTTGTTTCTTAGAAGAAATTCAAAGAAATTTTTAGGCTAGCCTTGGTGCTCATACGTTCAGCTGCTGGGAGCAGTTTTGAGTCAGGAGGGCTCTGCTGCTGGTGGGTTCGGGCCTTTCATTTCATTCCTTTGTTGAAGGAAGGAAGAAGCCCAAACTGAGACTCGTTCCTGTGTCCCCTCAGAGAGCCCCAGAGGCAAGTGGAGGTGGCAAACGTGAAAACCTTGGGATTCCCATTAGAGGGCCTTTTGAAAGGCAGTCTCATCATGTCGGTCCTCAGCTCAAGACCCTGCAGGGACTCTGTGCCATCGCTGAGAGCAAAGCCCGCAGTCTTCACGCCATCTGCCCTTCCCCCACAGCACTCCACCAGCTCTGTCCACAACTCCTGCCTCTCTCACCTGGCTTCACTCCTCCCCGAGCTGCCTCCTCTAGGCCCCCTCGCGGCCCTGGAACTTGCCGCCTGCTCCAGCCTCCACAGCTTTGCCCTTGCTGGTCCTTCTGCCTGAAGTCCTTCTCCCATAAAAGCGACATGACTTGCTTCCTCACCTCCTTCAGGTCTTAGGTCAGATGTCCCCTTTGGATGGAGAACTTGCCAATCAGATTAAAACTGTAGCCCACCCCAGCCCCAGGGGTTCTCTTCAGCCCTTCCTGCTTCATCCAGTCTCCATTGCTCCTAGTATCATCGGATAGACCGCATTTCACTCGTTTTCTTGTCTACTTGCATTTTTGTCCCTTATTTTAGTGACTTCTTGTCGCCTACCCACGAGTGTGTAAGGATTCTAGAACAGTGTATGACACATAATTAACAGGTGCCCAGTAAAATTTTGCTGAATGAACTAAGGGATCTGATTCGAACAGTGCAGCTTGCTGGACAAAATGTGAACCTGACATTGTAATTCTGCAACAGGGTGTTTGGGTGGTCTTGGAGAAGTTAACATGTTTGAGCTTCCCAGTCCTGATTAAAACACATGGGGACAGGAGCACCTGTTTGGCTCAGTTCACAGAGCATGGGACTCTCAATTTCAGGGTCATGAGTTCGAGCCCCATGCTAGACACGGAGCCTACTTAAAAAAGAATAAGTAAATTTTTAAAAAAATTAAAACAAACAAAACATCAGGGTGATAATACCAGCTTCACATGCTTGCTGTGAGAATTAGATCTGGGTTCTAGAGCATGGCACATAGTAAGGGCTCAGTAAGTGAGTGATGGTGATGTGTTGTGGGTGGTGACAATAACAGTATGGACAGTGCAGGCTGGCAGGATGAAGTGACTTATTAGCATAACCAAGTTAGTCTGGTAGGAATGGAACCAGAATGCAGCTCTTCTGTCCTCCAGGTCGTCCCTAGTTCTAAATTTCACTTGCTGACCCAGCTGCAGAGCTCTTCCTGGGAGAAGGAACACAAGCCTGGCAGTCTGCCGGCTGCCCTAGGGAACCCCATCAACATGGCTATACCACATGTCCAGCCCTGGCCCCTGGCCCATGTCTGGAAGCTTCTGCTGCCCACAAGCTGGACAGAGGCAGGTGTTAGCTGAGGGGTAGGCAGTGGGCCCTGACAAGTTGCAATAGGTGAGAACCCTCCGGCCTGTCCAGGGACAATGAGTGTCTGTACTGCCAGCTGGGGAGAGGGAAGAGGGACCAAGGCTAGAAGTCATGAGTAAATGGTCTTTCTTTCTTTCTTTCTTTTTTAAGATTTTATTTATTCATTTGACAGACAGAGATCACAAGTAGGCAGAGCAGCAGGCAGAGAGGAAGGGAAAGCAGGCTCCCCGTTGAGCAGAGAGCCTGATGGGGGGCTCAATCCCTGGACCCCGAGATCATGACTGGAGCTCAAGGCAGAGGCTTAACCCACTGAGCCACCGAGGCGCCCCTCTTTTTTTTTTTTTAATTAAAAACAAAACAAACAAACACAAAACAAGGGTTGTGTATTTTCTGAGATAGGAATGAGTGTTTTAATGTCAGAGGTGTCTGTCCAGCTATAGGGTTCATATGAAGGGGTAATCGGAAGAGATTATGGAAGGTGCAGCCCCCTGCCCAGGGGGGTCCTTGCCAGAAGTGACAGCGGGGCGGGCAGTTTGTGACAGCCTCCTCTAGGAGGCAGAATGGCCACTTGCATCTCCCAGCCCTAAGGGGGACCACAGTCCCTCGTGGTCCTGCCCAAGCTCATTCAGCATGCCCACCACTATCACAAGGAAGCGTGTCTCAAGGCGGCCAGTGGGTGCCTGTAAATGGAGACCCCCGGGCCAAGAGGGAGGTCTGGAGCCAGGAAGACACCAGCCGGAGCGGCCTTTGGCCTGGTTGGTGGCTGGTATTCCAGTCTCGTGAATGCTTAGATCGGACTGATGAGCAGATGTGTTCTTCCTTAGCAACGTCCGGATGGGGCTTTCCAGGCAGAGGCTGGAAACGACGCTGCCGTTGATTCGGTTTTTCTTCTCCTCACGGTCTTGGTGCTGCTGCAGGGCTTTCCCCGCTGCTCTTCCAGGGATCAGATGCGGACAGGGTGTATAGCGGTCGGCAGTGGAGGGTGTGTGTATAGAGGGGGGTGGCTATGTGTGGTGTGTGTGGGGCAGGATGTGCATGTGTGTGTGTGTGTGTGTGTGTGTGTGTGTGTGTGGTGTCTGGGGTGGGAAGTGTGGAGCAGGTATGTGTGCAGGGGGGTGTGGGGCGGGTTGTGTATGAAGGGAATGTGGATGTGGTGTATATGGAGAAGGTGTGTTTGGGATGAGATAATGGGGCTGGGGTGTGTGGACAGGGATGTGTGTTGTGGGGGGCGGGGTGTGCACATGCATGGAGTGAGCAGTCAGGAACGTGTGCAAGGGTAGGAACATCCCATGTAGACGGGCCCAGAAACCCCGAGCCCCATTGGTGCCTCCAAGCAGACACCCTAGAGGCTAGATCCTTCCCACTTTTTTTTTTTTTTTTAAGATTTTATTTATTCATTTAACAGGCAGAGATCACAAGTAGGCACAGAGGCAGGCAGAGAGAGAGAGGAGGAAGCAGGCTCCCTGCTGAGCAGAGAGCCCCGATGCGGGGCTCGATCCTAGGACCCTGGGATCAGGATCAGAGTCAAAGGCAGAGGCAGAGGCTTTAACCCACTGAGCCACTTAGGTGCCCCGCTCCTTCCCATTTTTGCTCCATGGGGACTTGCCAGGGGCTCTTCCCTCCTGACGGCTGCTGTCTCCTGCAGAACTCTCCTTCAGGGTGTGGATGTGCGGTGGGAGCTTGGAAATCGTGCCCTGCAGCCGGGTGGGCCACGTCTTCAGGAAACGACACCCCTACAACTTCCCTGAGGGCAATGCCCTCACCTACATCAGGTAGGTGACAGTGCAAAGAGTGCCAGGCTAGGAGCCAGGCCACCTCGGTCTGAGACCCCACCAGCCCTGTTGGTCTTTCCTGTAGCTTTAGGCAGCTGCCCCTCCCCCTTTCTGGGCCTCAGTTTCCCCATTTGTTCCTTCCAATTCTGGGATTCCAGGTACCCTGAGGCATGGAAGGATGAAACTGAGAGTGTTGCCACCAGGCCTCCCTTGTCTTGACCCTCTTTGTCCATGAGCTTCTTGGAGAACTGGCCCAACCCCTAACTGGGGGCCGCCCTCCACTCACCAGGCCCCAGGTTCTGGTCATGGGTGTCCTGTCCTGAGGCTGACCTGGTCAGCGTCTACCCATCCACGTCCCCAGCCACAGGGTGCGCTTGGCCCTAGAGTCCAGCCATCCCCCGAGCTCCTGGTGGGGATGGAAGGGGAAGAGGGTCCCGAGGACCCCCCTGGGAGGACAGTTCTTTCACTTGTCAGGCCCGCGCTTCCTTGTTTGCCGCAGTGGCTCCCCAGTTTAGCTAACCGGATGCTTTATTATTTTGGTTTGCTTCCCCCAACCCCATTTTTTGTTTCTATAATTATAAAAGTAATCCATGTTCATTACAAAATGCAAGTCTGTACCAGAACATACAACGCATACATATCTGTACCTGTATGTGTTCTTACTCTTTCTATCATATAGAGAGGAAAAAGCAAAAGTTCCTTTTACCCGATCTGACTCCTATCCCACTTGTCTCTCCAAAAGTAACTTCTGGGAGTAGGTTTCTGATCTATCATTTCAGGCCTTTTAACTCCTTTTCATATATGCAGCTCACGTAGAGAGAAGCACACACACACACCATAACTTTGTGTTTTTCTATAAACGGGGTCACGCTGCGTGTCCTGTCAGCGGCCTGCTTTTCTGCCACTCCACCCTAAATGACAGGCGTCCTTCTGTGTCCATACCTGCTCACCGGGGTGTGCCCTCCATCCCGTAGCAGCGTCATATAAAAACTGTTGTTCTCCTACGGATGGACATTCAGGTCGTCACCCATGTTTTATCAAACAAGTATTTGGTACCCGTTCCTTGCGCCCACAGGCAGGCATTTCGGCAGAACAGAGCCCTCCAGGCAACTGTAAAGGGTATGCGGACATGCGCTGATGGAGGTTCACAGACCCGACTCCTCTCTCCCACCCCAATCACTATTCCTTTGCGTCACCCCGCACGGCACAGAGTGGATCGCAGTCCTCACTCTGTCCCCTCCCTGGTGACTTTGTTTTGTTCCTTCCTCCCCTTTTAGGAACACCAAGCGCACCGCAGAGGTGTGGATGGACGAGTACAAGCAGTATTACTACGAGGCCCGGCCCTCAGCCATCGGGAAGGCCTTTGGCAGGTGGGCCCCTCCACCAGTCCCATTACGCTCCCTCCACCCGCCTTAGCACAACCAGAACAAAACACAAAATGGTGTGGACGCCAGGGAAGCGCTCACAGTCTCCTTGGTAACTGAGCCCCTCCCCGCTGGGCTCTTGGGAGTGGGGGGCTCTGGTAGGAGAGGCAATGTGGGGCAGGACCGGGCCCTTGAGGACCACGCAGCCGCATGGGGAGAAACAACAGCCAGAGGAGGCTCGCTGCGGAAGAAGAGCTCCCGTTCGCCCCGCCTGAAGGGGAAGGGACATCTGTGGGAGTAGACAGGGCCGGGCCGTCTGCAGAAAACACTTGGGGTCTGGCCGCCATTCAAAACACGCCTGTGATCTTGTTAGCCTGTTTTCCTGTCCTGGGCTCGTATGACGACAGTCTCGTTAAGCATTTTCAAAATGTAGGTTGGTTATGAAATCAATTTCATGGGTCGTGACCGACATTAAAAAAAAAATCGTAGAGAACATGATAGATTGGACCAGAGCAGAATAGAAAAGAACAGTTGATTGCAGTTAAGGCTAAGTATTGTTTGGTGAAATGTCTTTCAGTTAGGGGTGTGTGTGTGTGTGTGTGTGTGTGTGTGTGTGTGTGTGTGGTGTGTGTGTAGCTATATACGCATATAGGAATACTCGATCACAGCGTGAGATACGTTTATTTCTAAAGGTTGTGATCAGAACATTGGTGATCGTCTCTGAATCTTCTGCACTCTTTTATTCTTAGCTATATCCCTTTAAAAAATTACATCACTATTTCTTTCCGTGGTGAACTAACCTTTGCTGAAGATCTACCCTGTGCTAGGCTCTTATCCTATCTTAATTCATTTTATTCTTTGAAAACCTTCTGGGACAGGTGGTCGTGTTTACTGGTAGAGAAACTGAGGCTCAGAGAGGCGGTGAGGGTCATCTGTCAGTGACCATTCCCATCAGGGTAGCTGAGGACACTGGGGAGAGGAAACTGTGGCATCCAGGCGCACCTCAGAGGGATCTCATTTGCCAAAATTCCTGAAAGACCTTTAAAGCATGCTTTTCTTGTTGGACCCTTTCTGCTGAAATTGGAATACAGGAAGGGAAAACTTGGAATTCCTTAAGGCTTTGTTTGAGGACCAGCTAGGGGTGTGCTGAGGTCTCAAGGTGTGAGAAGCCGGAGTCAAACAGGGCCCCTGGGGGGCTGCTCTGATCCTTGAAAGTGTGCAGAAATTTGGGGAAAGAAATGAGGAATGGCAAGGAGACCTGGGGGGACCTTGCAGGTCAGACAAGGATTTTTGGCAATTGGCCACGGCTGGAGGGCAGGCTGGGACAGCTCCTGGCCCTGCCCCGCCTGGGGTAGGCAGAAGGAGGGGGCCAGCCTCTTGGGGCTTCCTCCCTGCACCCGCCTGCCAGAGCCTGAGGCTTCCCTTCTCTTTCAGCGTAGCCACACGGATTGAGCAGAGGAAGAAGATGAACTGCAAGTCGTTCCGCTGGTACTTGGAAAATGTCTACCCAGAGCTCACGTGAGTGCGGCCCTCAGCTTGCGCATCTGGCCTGGCTGGGGGGCCAGCGGTTGGGGGACCCCCCACCCTGAGATCACCCTATCTTGGGCAGTCCAGCTCTTTCCAGTTATCAGTGTTTCATCTTCATGTGAAGGCTCTTGGGGGGGGAAGGGGGAAGAGTTACAAGTAAGACACGGCAGGAAGCAATTTTTTTTTAAAGATTTTATTTATTTATTTGACAGAGAGAGATCACAAGTAGGCAGAGAGGCAGGCAGAGAGAGAGGAGGAAGCAGGCTCCCTGCTGAGCAGAGAGCCCGATGCAGGGCTCGATCCCAGGACCCTGAGATCATGACCCGAGCTGAAGGCAGAGGCTTAGCTTAACCCACTGAGCCACCCAGGTGCCCCGGAAGCAATTTTTAATAGACTGGGTCACAGAGCCGGAAATGGGCCTTGTCCCCACAGTTTAAACAAAGCTGCATTCCGTAGCAAAAGCTGCAGAAATAAAGACTCCTCCCTTTTGACTCTGTTCTCTCCCTTCTGGGAGTTTATCCTCAGGAAGTAAAGCAACCGAAGCAAAAAACTATTGACAAGAGCTGTTCATTCAGCGTAGGCCTCTCGGCTGCTGTGAAAAATCTAGAGATAGCTAATGATAAGGGGTGGGTTTAGTGAGTCCCATTGCGTGGATCCGAGCAAACAGTGGGCGTCCATTAAGATCTCAATCAGAGAGACTGCAGAGCCCCAGGGAAATATTTGCTCTGACAAATTGGAAGTAGACACAGATGGGGGGTGCCGGACCCACAGCTGCTTCTGAGCGTGTGTGCAAGCTCCCCAGCTAGGGGTGAAGTGTAAGGCTGCTGTATGGCCCTGAGGCTTCCTTTTTTCCCATTTCAAAAGCCTTCTCAACCACCTGGCTCATGGCCTCATTTCTTTCCGGTCTCAACTCAAATGTCCTCTTCAGGGGCGGGATGGGCTCCCTGAACATTCTGTGTTTGCAGAGCACCCCCTTCCCCAGCATCCCCTGTTTAGTCCATGCTCACCACCCTCCAGCGCCTATGTGGCCAATTCATTTCCTTGCCCCCGCGCCACGTGACAGTAAGCTCTATGCGGGTAGGGGTGTGATCTGCTTTGTTTCCTGTCTCAAAACGGGCCCTCAATATGTATCTTTAACCGAACAAATTGCATAGTCAATAAGCCTCAATAGTAATAACTCGGGAATTAGTGTTCTCCTTTCTAGAGCTGTCACCTTAGGGAACGGGTAATTCCATCAATGTCAGTCACAGCAGCTTTCCAGAACACTCCACCCCTCAGAGCCTGCAGGTCCTCGAAAAGGGCGTCTCCCTGTTCTTTAAAGGCAGCTTTGTTTTTTGGAAAAGAGCCATCGTTAGGTTGTCGCCAAATCCAGTGAAGAAGGCGATTACACCCCCACCCCCCACCCCCCCCCCCCCCCGCCCCATAAGGTGATCCTGGCTCCCTGATAGAGCATGACAAGGACTGAAACAAGTCAAGAATAAACTGACACTGGGAGCGAGTTTCAAGGATTTCAAAACAGTTCAAGCAAGAGCAGCATCTTTTATTTATTTTTTTAGATATTTTATTTGTTAGAGAGAGAGAGAGAGTATGTGTGTGTGCACAAGTGGGGTGGGGTCAGAGGGAGCCCAATGCGGGACTGGATCCTGGGACTCCAGCATCACAACCCGAGCTGAATGCAGACGCTTAATGCCTGAGCCACCCAGGCGCCCGAGAGACGCATCTTTGAGAAGAGTTGGCGGCCTGGGTGAGCCAGCCCCCAGATGAAGGCTGTGAAAGGAAAGAACATTATACTTTTTATTAAAGTCTAATAAATGGACCACTTTCTCCAGTGGCCACTTTTAAGGGAGGTAGTTTCATTCAGACATGTCATTTCTGAGGCAAAAAAACAATCGTTTCTTTACATCCTGTCAGAGTTCAGACAACACTGGGATGGAGCCCCGGGCTCTAGGCCTCGGGCAGGAGCTGGGAGGCCCATGGGAGACACGGGGAGGACGGGGAACACGCCTTTCCTCTCCACACCCAATCCCCATGGACAGGGTCTCATGTCATCCCCTAAGGACTGAGAGGAAAAAGTGTTTTATTATAACTACCAGAAACCTGGATCCATGACAAGACAGAACAGTGGATGAAACCAGCTGTGTGAAGTGAGGAGTATGAGTCTTCTGTTTCTTCTGTCAGTGTGGGGAGGTTTTATAAAACGATCCTGTGTCGGTAATATAGAAGCCGCGCACCTCATTCCTGTCCAGGTTACCATCCTGGTCCACTCTCTAAGTTCTGCCCGGGGTGAGGGGCCAGCAGCGCCTCAGGTCGTTGGTGAGGAAGGACTTCTCTATGCCAAGTGATATAAGCTTTCCTCCAAACAGGGGAGCCTAATGGTTGGCCCCACTTGCAGAGGGTCAGTGGGGGAAATGAGGTGGCGAAGGGAGAGGCCCCTGTTTTGCTAGGCCTGCCTCAGTCCCGGCACAGCTCTGCCCCCTGCAGACCGGAGTTCTGCTGGCCTCAACAACTGTAATGTAGTCCTTTTGTTAGGACTGTCAGGATCAATAGGGCAAGCTGTGCACACCACATGCGCCAGGGCACTAAGCGCACCGTGGATATCATACATTTATTCTAACACTCCCTGGCAGATGGCAATAAAAGTCTTCTAACAAGACCAGTAGATTATGATAGTTTTCTAATAGATGGGCCAATTTTCTAATAGATGGAAGTAAAAAGTCTCAAGGAAGGGACATTTTTGCTCTTTCTACAAAGGCATTCTAAGGGCTGATGGCTGCCCTGCTGGGAGGAGGCCCACAAAGAGGGAAGCAGACGTAGTTGGGCTTGGCCAGGAAGCTGAGGGAGGGTGGTAGAGACGACCGTGCCAGCAGCTCCAGGGCTGGGACCACAAGGACACCTCACGAGCCACTGTGGGTTTGGAGATTGTTGCCTAAGCCCCGCGTACCCTCCCCCCAACCCCCAAGTATCAGTGGCCAAGCCTTCCTGCCAGTGGCTGTTGCCACATGTAGACAGTGCCCACCTCCACTCTGGAAGCCGACCACCCTTGCACATCTCCCTGAGGACAGGGCCAGGGAGAGGAAGCACGCAGAAGGATCTGGAACAGCCTGGGCTGCATTCCTGAGCAGGTCCGAGGGGCCTCAGCAGGCATCTCTTCTCCGCAGGGAGGGGTAATAGAACAGGTTGGCCCTGGACGAAGCAGAGTGGGTGGAGTCTTTGCATCCTAACACCCTCGTCCTTGGGAGAGGTTACGAATTCAAATCCTACAATGATCGGTTGGGTGATGCGAACCAATCAGGTGGGCAGCTGTGAGAGGCAAGGGAGTTGTGGCGACCGTGGCCAACTAGCATGCAAAAGCCCGTCCCCCAGGGGGCAGCACGACCTTGTGTTAGTGCCTTGTGGGAATCCAAGGCTCCATGTGGCCTCATCTTCCTTTTTCTCAAGAGAAGCTGGATTCAGATTTCTTTGTGTAACCTTCAGATTTTTAATATTGCCAATTAGCTAAAAGCCACAACAACCACGCTATGTAGGACAGAGAAAATGTGTTTGAGGCCAGAGCTTCTCCCCAGCCCCTGAATCAGAGGCCTCCCCCTTGACACCCACTGGCATGCGCCCACCCGGATCCCAGGACCGAGAGACAGGAGGGGGCAAAGAGCTGGAGGAATGCCATGCTCCGGCTGGCCTGGGGTTGTGTGGAAATTTGGACTCGGAGGGTCCGTGTTGGAGAGTGACTCAGAGGCTGGTCTGGGTACCCAGTGACTCCTAGCCCTTATCCTGTCTTTCTCTTCTGCTTCCAGCCCCTAACTGTGCTGGCTACTGGGAATAGAGCTGCCCTGAGGCCCATCTGCCCGGAGTCCAGGGGGATTATGCCAGAGCTCTCCTTTCCAGTGCCAAGCCTTAGAAAACCTGCAAGCAAGAGTCGGGATGAGGGGTGGAGAAGGACTGGGTCCCTGGGGGCAATCTGGGGTTTTGACTATGGACTGTCCAGCCTCTGGGTGGGTCCAAGTCTCTGCTCAGGGTCAAGGTAGGAAAGACAGACTCTGATCCAAAGGAAAGGAGGATGAGGCGCCTGGCTCAAGTCAGTAAAGCATGCGACTCTTGATCTCGGGGTTGTGAGTTCAAGCCCATGTTGGTGTAGAGATTACTTAAAAAAGAAATATATATATATATTTTTTTTTTTTTCAAAGGAAAGGAAGATAGACAAGGAGGAGGGAGGATATAGAAAGAGGACGGAGGTGAAGGAAGTGGAAGAGGGAAGGGGAAGGAGAGGAAGTGGAAGACGCAGTGTTAATGGTTGGCAGGAGGGGAGAGCATCCAGAGGAGGACAGGGATAAAGGGGGGCAGTGAAGAGTTGCAGAGAGTCGAGGGGGCTGGGCCTGGGGGGTGGGGGCAGAACACTACTGATAGGAGCCTTTCTCGCTGGGGAGGAGTTTGGCAGACTTGGGAATAGAGAGGGGCCTTGTGAACCAACTGACATTGCATCTAATCCGCCCCTGGGGGGCTGGGGTCATTGCTAGACCAGGACAGGATGGGGAGGGTATTTATAAAGGCTGATTGATGGCAACATATGGGGGGGGTGCTGGAGGGTCTCCAGGCATTTCTGACCCCTCCCAGAAAGGAGGGGTGGTCCTTTTTTTTTTTTTTTAAGATTATTTATTTATTTATTTGATAGACAGAGATCACAAGTAGGCAGAGACACAGGCAGAGAGGAGGAAGCCGACCCCCTGCCGAGCAGAGAGCCCAATGTGGGGCTCGATCCCAGGATCCTGAGATCATGACCTGAGCCGAAGGCAGAGGATTAACCCACTGAGCCACCCAGGCACCCCAGGGGTGGTCCTTTTATTCAAAGCTTCAAGCACCTTTGTATTAGGGGGTCATAGGGGGCATTTTATTATGGGTCATATTCAGGATTATCTTTTTTATATTTTATAATATATATTATACTTTATATCTTATATTTTATATCTTTTATCTTTTATATTATCTTTTTTATATTACTACTTTTATTAAACTTCCCTCTACTGACAAATTGGGAGCAAAATAAGTGTTTATCTCTTTTTTTTTTTTTTTTTAAATATTTTATTTATTCATTTGACAGACAGAGATCACAAGTAGGCAGAGAGGCAGGCAGAGAGAGAGAGAGAGGAGGAGGAAGGCTCCCCGCTGAGCAGAGAGCCCGACATGGGGCTCGATCCCAGGACCCTGAGATCATGACCTGAGCTGAAGGCAGAGGCTTTAACCCACTGAGCCACCCAGGCGCCCCAAGTGTTTATCTCTTTAAACGCCATATTCCCAGGAGGGATTGACCCTGATGCTCTGTGAGGCAATAATAAACCAATAAAGACGACTGAGAAAAAACATGAAAGCGTGTTCGGGATCATATTTAGCTTGGGAGCCAGCAGTTTTCAACCTGGGGTCTAGAATTATGCAAATTCTCAAGAGGGGCCTGGCAGGAAGTTTCGAGAGAAAGTGAAGGTGTCTTCCTGAGGCTTTTCCTGGGTAGTGGTTTGGGGTTTCTGGGGCGTTCCAACCAGCCCTGAGGAAAGAGGAGCTGGTTTGGTTGAGATCAAAGAAGGCCAAAAGTGTTATGATGCCCCCCCTCCCCAGCCCACTTAAGTTCTCTTTGGATAGAGGTAACAAGAGGGGGTTAAGATTAGGTGCATGGCCACACTCTAAGCCCCATCACTTGCTGGGGCCATAACCCAAGAGTGTGTGTGACCTTCTAAACCCAGGAATACAAGCCTGCATCAGCTGGGCCCCACAGCCTCCTTGGGTTTATTAACCACAGAGTAAGACAATGTGTCATGTAGAGGTGTGTTGTGTGTGTGTGTGTGTGTGTGAGAGAGAGAGAGAGAGAGATGTGTGTTTAAGCATATTTTCTTGTGCATTTTAAAATAGTATTTAAAATATTTTGAAACACGCCTGTTTTATTTAACAGTATGTTCTAAACATCTTTCTGTGATATCAGATATTCATTTGGAGTCATTTTCAATGACTATGGGGCTTTCCATCCTTCAAATGAATCGGTATTTAATTAGCCTGTCCCCTATTGTTGGATATCTATGTTTTCAGTATAACCAATCACCCTGCCAACAGCCCCAATATTATTGCCTCAGGATAACAAAGTTCCAGAAGTAGGATTAGGATTGTTAGGTCAAAGGTATGTCCATTATTTTTTGTGTGTTTTTTATTATTGAACTACGACTGACATACCGTGTTGTATTCATTTCTGGTGTGAACGTGGTGAGTCAGCAATCTCTGCATTACGGTGCGCCCCACGATAAGCGTAGTTCATCACCACCTGTCACCATGGGTCGTTATTAGGGTAAATTTGACCATATCCCCTAGGCTGGACTTTTCATCTCTGTGACTTATTTTATAACTGGGGGTTGGCCCCATGTAACCCTTTTTATCAATGTGTGCCCATTTTTTTTTTTTTAAAGATTTTATTTATTTATTTGACAGAGAGAAATCACAAGTAGACGGAGAGGCAGGCAGAGAGAGAGAGAGAGGAAAGCAGGCTCCCTGCTGAGCAGAGAGCCTGATGCGGGACTCGATCCCAGGACCCTGAGATCATGACCTGAGCCGAAGGCAGTGGCTTAACCCACTGAGCCACCCAGGCGCCCAATGTGTGCCCATTTTTGAGGCTTTGGATACACAATGCCACATTGCCCTCCAGAACTGCTGGGCCAGTTTATGCCCTCCCCCGCAGGAAAGGAGAAGGTTCGATCCCACAACTATTGCCAACACTGGGAACTGAGGTCATCGATTGGTGTTGTTACACTAGAATACATATGAGATATTTTATATAAGTAAATATCTAGAAATAACGCATATTATTATATATTATATTTCATGCACATAGTTATGGTAAACAGACCGTGGGAACTCTCGAATATGTATTTCCTTAATCATTAGTGAGAGTGAACGCATTTTCCCATTTGTGGGTTTTCAGTTTGCCTCTCTGAAGTGACCTCTTTCCTGTCATTTTGAGATGTCATATTCAGTCCATATTTAGGCTTTAGGCCTCAGTCTCTCGCCCAGGTTTTCTTCTTTCTGGTCTGGGGAGCCCTGGGTTTCTGGTCTGAGCTCTTTCCCCAGGGTTCTCTCAGGCTTGGCCTCCAGGGCTGCCTCTGGGGCTCCCACAGCAGCTCAGACCCCGTGGGGCGAGGCTCAGTCTTCCCAGAGGCATCCCTGTTCCTTCTCCCGTCCCCTACCCTCCTGCCCCTGCTGGCTAGGCCTGCTCCCCAGGGCCCCTTCCCCGAGACTGAGACCAGGAGCATGGTTCCCTGGGGAGCTGACCAAGTACTGCCCTTACTCACCCCCTGGCTGAGGGGTGAGTAAGCTTGGAGAGGGCAGAAGACAAGCCTGATTGCTCCCTTTTCTCTCAGAGTCCCTGTGAAGGAAGTACTCCCTGGCATCATTAAGCAAGGAGTTAATTGCTTGGAATCCCAGGGCCAGGACTCGGCTGGAAACTTCCTTCTTGGAATGGGGATCTGCAGAGGGTCTGCCAAGAACCCCCCAGCACCCCAGGTAAGCTGCTGAGGGCCTTGAGGTTAGAACCAGAAGAGGGAAAGGGAGCCTGGGTCATTGTCCCAGAGTTGGGGTGGCGGGGGAGGGGGCTTCCCTTGGCTCATTCTCATTTTATCTCTGCTTACACCGTCCACAAGCCCACATTCCCAGGGACCACGCATACTGTGCCCCCCGCAATTCTCCTTGGGTCTGCTTCTGCCACATTTCCCTTTTCCCACCTGTTGCACGGTGGCCCTCTGGATACCACCCACGTTCTCCTTGGAGGGAGAAATGCTACCCAGAGGGCACCTGGGTTCTCTCCGGGGATGTGGCTATGGTCAGCATGAAACGTGGCCAGACATCCAAGACTCCTGTGTGTACGTGTGTGTGCGACACAGGAGGGTCGTGGAATCCCCTAGCTGCCCTGGTCCTGTGTCCTGTCTCTCCCCGTCCCCCCTACCCCCCACAGTAGCCCTTGGTACCTTCCAGATTGCCCTCCGCCAGCTCCAGCCAATCCTTTTATTATGGAAACTTTAAAACATATAGCAAAGTTGAAAGAACAGTACAGTGAATACCCATATACTCACTCATATTATTTAGAGAAAATTGTCCCAACAGAGTATTTGTCTTATCGTTTACCCGCTCCCCTTCCCTCACCGTATCCTTGGACTTGGCCCTTCCGGTCCCTGTCTTCTAGGCGTGGCTGTTCAGTGACCATCTCATCCAGCAGCAGGGGAAGTGCCTGACTGCCGCCTCCACCTCCGTCACCCCAGGCTCCCTGGTCCTGCTGCAGGGGTGCAACCCGAGAGAGGGCAGGCAGGTGAGTCTCCTTGCCCACTGGGGTGCACAGGCTGGGTGGCAGCTCCTGGCAGGGGACCCCTGGGCTGAAACAGATGGACTCAAGCCCTTCCAAAGGGAGGGTCAGTCCAAGTCAGCGACCAGGTCCAGTTCGTTGTACTCATGAGGAAACACTTCTTCGAGTAAATACTGTTAAGTGTCCATCCTGCCAGCCTGTGAGCTTCACGAGGGCAGGGGCCGTCTGGCTTGGGTCCGTAGCCCCTGACAACCACCGCAGCCCAGCTCAAGCTGGCTTTGACCAAGAGCTGGTCATAAGAGTTTTACACAGATGGTCTCACCTTACCCTCGTGCCACCCCGGGGGTTTGGGCCCTTGTGCCGTCCTCGTCTTACTGGTGAGTCAACTGAGGCTTGCTGAATTTAAGAAACAGGTGTCAGATGAAACCCAGCTGGGAAGGCAGGGAGCTTAGATTCAAGGTCAGTGTGACCCCTCAGCCCACAGTCTTAACCCAGGACTTAGTAGATGCTCAGTAAGTATTTCTCTTGTGGCTGCCAGAAAAGTGAGACCCAGATACCCCGATTTCCAGGCTGGCATGGCAACCTCACATGAGCACTGCCTTTTCCATTTGTCAAACCCTCCGTCACCCTGTCTCCATGAATCCTGGGAGACAGGCCAAACCCACCTGTCTGGGGAGAAACTGATGAGAAAGGATATCACTTGCTCAGGATATGCAGCGGCCAGTGGCAGAGTCAGCCCCCTTCCTGACTGGGGGGCAGGGGGGAGCCCTCGGCCCAAGGAATGGGACATAAAGGCCAGAGGTCTGCTCCAGCCCTTCCATTGCCCACACCGCCCGGGAGCCTTCTCTGTGCTTGACCCTGGCCAGCCGGCGGGACAGTGGAGGGCTGAAGAGAGGGCCTGAAGAGAGCCGCAGGGTTTCCTCTCGCCCTTTTCCTGTTTGCCTGGGTCAGCTCTTTCTTTAGGGATGACTGGCAACTTGCTATGCTGCTCTGGAAAAGCAGCCAGATTCCCCTCCCTCCAGCCTCTGAGTGTGTGTGTGTGTGTGTGTGTGTGTGTGTGTGTGTGTGAGAGAGAGAGAGAGAGAGAGAGAGAGAGAGATCTGCTGGCTGGGCCTGTTGGACCCTTCTGACATGTTTCTGACTGGCAGATGACATCTGTCCTGCTCCCTTGGGCTGCCTGCCCTCCATCCCTGCCCTGCAGTGAGGGATGTCCTCAGGTTCTTCTTCACTAAGGGCAGCAGACCTCTCCAAGGGTCAGGCTTTGAGCCTTTTTGCACCCCTCCTTGCCGAGGATAAGCGAGGAAGTAGCTCCTGGGAAGGCCCCCACTTCATAATTCTCTGGAGCCCCATCTACTCTACTCCTGCAAGGCCTGCCAGGCCCCCTGCTGCATCTGGGCCCCCCGGGCCCTCTCCTCCCAGAGGATAGGATGAGCAGGTCTCCCATGCTGGGGCCTTCCAAAGCTAGGCCTCCCTTCTTGGTCCACCTCCAGCTTCCACGACCACTGGGCGTCATGGATCTGAGCAGCTCTGTATCCTGGAGCTAATAGGACGGAGTTGGCAGGCCCCAGCACCCCCACCTCTCTGAGCCTCGGTCTCCTCCTTGCCTGCCTCACAAGGTGCCTGCAGGAACAGAGGCTGAGGAGATGGGAGAGGGCCGTGAGGGGCACGGTTTCTCTGACCAGGCCCAGGCCTGAGTGGCCAGGAGAGTGCTCAGTGGCACGGGTAGAAAGTGAGAATCCCGTGGTTCGGGGAGTACCTCCGGGGATCGGGTGATCCCTTCACTCATCCTCACATTCCCACTTTATAAATAACACTGCGCTGGGTCCCTGCCCGTGCTTGGGAATGGACGGCTCCTGTTGGCCATGGGCAGAAGGGAGGACAGGGTCCAGCGAAGCCCAGGAGAGTGGGGAGCATGGCCAGCCCCTCCCGGGAGGTCAGGGACTAGAAGAGCACAAAGCAATAGGATGCTGTGAGTTTCAGAGGGACCAAGGCCCTGTCCTACGCACTGCCCAACTTTTAGGCCAGGGACCCCTCTCCCCTAGGGCTGCATGGGCACCCCACAGGCCCACATTCCCAAGGGGAGTCTGCACCCCCCACCTTCCCTCCCAAGTCAGTTCGCTTCTCTGCCCTCCCCAACCCCTGCACCCCTAGGCCTGGCCCTACCCCCACAGAGCGGGGGAGTGGGGAGTGGGAGGGATGGGGGCTCCTCACTTCCTATACGGAACAGGCAGGATACAGGGAGAGGAGAGATGGACAGACAGATCTCTCACTATTTATATTTCCCTGAGCCTTGAAGCCTGGGCCAGCCTCTCATCTCCTCCCCTGAGTCTTCCAAAGGACACTCTGTCCTCCACCCAGGCACCCCCAGATGTTCCACAGGAACACCTCTTTCCCCTTCATCAGGTCTGGAGAAGGGGAGGCCCAGGAGAATACCATAATGAGGACCCCAGGCCTCCCACCATCCCGCAGACCCTACTCCTCATCACTGCAGATAAGGTGGCCGGGGCCGCCCCCTACGGTTCTTGGCCACCTGCCGCACGGTTACAGGCCAGGCCGGAAGCTCTGAGCTGCGGGGAGAGGACGTCTTGTGGGAAGAAGATGTAGACTCACATGCCCACAGGGAGGAGTGGGGTGTGCTGCAGGGGTGAGGCTAGCCGTCCTGGGCAGGGCCTGGGGAAACGGAGAGCAAGAGCCCCACCTCTTGGAGGGAGCAGCAGCTCTGCCCGGAGCTGCCCTAGGCCACACAAGAAACTGGGCCCAGGTCTAAAAGGAAGCTAGAAACGCACATTTTCATGGGACAATGAAGCCCAATTTCAAACAGACACTGGGCAGGCCCAACGAAATACAGATTCATTCGGCCCACAGACCTTGATGTAGACTTCTGCTGAGCTATGGAAGCAAGCGTGCATCAGAAGGGAAGGGGTTTAAGGCTGCGTGGGGGGTCGGGGAGCTCTTGTGTCAGGGACACGGTGGGGCGTTGTCCTGGGGATAGGCCCCTTACATCCATGCAAAACGAAGTTCGGGACATTATTGTTAATCTTTGTGTTTTTCTCCCCCATTCTTCCCCCCAGAGATGGAGGAGAAAAGCCTCTTTCATCCAGCACTCGGTCAGCGGCCTCTGCCTGGAGGCCAAGCCCGCCCAGCTGGTGACCAGCAAGTGCCAGGCCGACGCCCCGGCCCAGCAGTGGCAGCTGCTGCCGCACACATGACGGTAGCCCCGGGCCTCCTGGACCTTTTGCATGAGACTTCGGGACCGGAAGCGGGTTAGGGTGGGGGAGTGTAAAGCCGTTCCCATCTCCTCACATTTCTGCCGGACTCATCAGCAAACACCCCTGCCACGACACACGTCTCTCCAAAGCTTGTTTGGGGCGGGCGCAGGGAAGCAGGCCCCGATGCGCTGGCTGCCAGCCTGGCCTGGCCCCAGAAGAGAAGGTCAGGATGCTGGACTGCTGCTGGACAGAGACTGCGCAGACCCCCCTCACCCCCTGGCCCTTTGTCCCCTTCCCTTCACCCTCCTGGGGTCCCGGACAGTGTTTGGGGGGCCGTCCCCCATTGGCTGGGGAGAGCAAGGACAGAAGCCCGCACGGGGCCCCTCCTGGGTCACAGGGCCTACCTGTGGGATCGGCATGAGAGGAGACTGTGGACAACATGGATGGGGAGGCTGAGGGCTGGACGAGGGGCAGCCTGAAGGCAATTGGAGAGCAGGAAGCAGGTGAGAAGTTCGGTGGCCTGTCCCAGGCAGGTGCTGGGTTGCGTGTGCGAGGGATAGGATCTGGAGCAAAGGATGGATAATTTGCAGAAGGACGTGGATGCAAAAGCAGCAACGCACCAGAAGAGTTAGCTTCTTCCCAACAACCTAGAGTTCCTCCCAGGCTGTGTCAGTCCCTGGGCATTGTGCCCTCCCTGTGCTCTGGTCTCTACGTTCCTACCAGAAGCTGCAAGAGCCCTCACGGGCAGCCTTGGGACCCGGTTTATGAAACAGATCCCACTTCTGTTTGGCCGTGTGTGTCAGGCCAAGACCTCTCTCTTGGGCCTTAAGACCAGCTGGGGCCGTGTCCCCTCCGTCTGGGCCTATGGTGATGACCTGGTGAGGACCGGCAGCCACCGCACACCACAGGAACAGCCCCATCCTTGTTCAGGCCTTTGGACTCCTGCCTTCTCAAAAGCCTTTACCTCTGTAAATACAGCGATGGGATGTTGAAGGGGCTGGTAAGAACAGGACCTCCCTTCTGGAGCTAAACATTCCCCAAGACTTGGGCAGTAAGTTGTGGAGCCTAAGCCTCATGCATACCCCTCCCCACTGCAGGACGGAGGCCTGGGAGAGGGTGGGTTCCCACAGTGCAGGGGGAGGCGGGCAGGTGGCTCCTGTCTGTGTGCAGAGCCCCTAGTTCCTTCTCACCGCCCCTGGGCCCACGGCCTGGTCTTGGAAACGTCCCTGCTATTTCCCATTTCCTCCTCCCCAACCCTGGGGCTCAGGCAGTGTGAGCTTTGGCAAAAAGATCAAGAGTATGCGGACCCCTGGGAATCCCCCTCCCAAAGCAAATCAGCCTGGGGCTTCTAGGGAGTTCATGGATTCCAGAGGGCCTGGGATGCTCCTGAAATTGTCCCCCAAATCATGCGTGTGTGTGCATATGTGCATCTCCTGGGGAGAGGGTCCACGGATCGTCCCAGCTACTTGCCGAGGTTCATGATCCCCAAAGGGACTGAGCCTCTGCTCTGGACTGAAGCGACACCACGGCCCCCACCCACCCACCCTGGCTGAGCTGCCCTTCTCCTTCCCTGGCATTCCTAGACTGCTAGTTCCTGCTCCCCAACGTGGCCCTCAGGCCAGCAGCCCCACCATGGGGGTCTCAGTGGCTTCCTCTCACCACCCCCCAGCTCTCACCAGGCCCCCTCAAGCAATGCTCCTGGGCCCCAGTACGGGGCCACCATCTCCCGTCCTCTGTCACTGTGTTTCCTCCACCCCCATCTCTGTTGTGCGCGTCCCCCCACAGGCAGCATGAACTCTTGGGGATGCGGAGGGGAGCATGGCTTCCCTCTTCGAATGTAAGGGGGCCGCTGCTGGGAGAAGCCCCTGAGAGCCCCCTCCTTCCCGGTGGTCAGAGTGCACCTGTCAGCCATCCTTCGTGGGACTCAGCCCTGTTCTGTTCTTGCTTTTCCTCTTCTTGACCAAAGCATGTGCCACTTGTTGTCCCTGAGGGCCTCATCTTTATAAAACACACACCTGGAATAAAACCACTTCTCACGCGTACACGTGCACCAGCGCCTTTCTCTCTTACTCCAAGCCACCCTCCCCCGCCTCGTGGGCAAGTTGGGGCCTTGATGGTGTGAAACTGAAACTGAAGGTGCTCGGGTCTCACCCCCTCCTATACCTGACAGCCTGTTCCTCTGCACGTCAGGGTGTCCTGGATGCAGCTCCGGGAAGGGGACCAGCAGGTGTCCCTGCTGCTGCGGCAGCCTGAGACCAGAGGCCCGCTCCGGCTCCATGGCCTCATCACAGGAGCCTACTTGGGGCTTTGAATTAGAAGCCACAGGGCTTTTCCTGAATGCCTGCTTTTTGTCAACCCTCTCTCCTTCCCTGGGTGACAGCCCTGACCTCACAGAACTGCCCTCCCCCGCCTCTACCACACAAGAAGGCACTGGGGAAATGCAGGTAGGAATCTTCCTGGGTAGAATCAGCAAAATAATTCCAGAAAGAGTCCTATCAGCCCAGCCTTGTTGATTGGGTAGCAGATGCTCTGCCTAATGTTTCCATGGAAACCAGCGGAAAGCCCCCCAGCGCTCCTGTGAGCAGAAGCTGAGCCTTCCCAGGTAAAAATAAACGCTGCCTTGGCGCACATGTGCACTGTGGCGAGCAGGCTCCCTGCCCTTCCCTGAACGCAGCCGTTTCTGCCCCCCGCCCCCACTTCAGCTCAGGGCCGCTCTTTTGGGGTTCCCAGAACTTCTGACCACCATGCTCCAGGCTGGTGACCGTTCCAAGTACACAGTGTGGCCGCAGAGCCCAGCTTGGGCTGACTGGGCATAGGTAGCAATTCACTAATGACTCTGGCTGTAGTCTCTGTCTATCTGACCATCCTCTCAAGGAACACATCCCTTTGCCCACCTTCTCAGGCCTCTGTCCTGGCCAAGCTGGGCCAGCTCCTCACATTCCTTCTGTTTTCCTTCCCAGCCTCCAAGGGCTCTGGTGCTGCTTCTCCTGAGTCCTGCTCTCTTGCCTCCTCCAAACCTACTTCTCTGAAGTCCCATTTTTCTCTTCCACCCCGACAGGTGGGGAAGGCAGGAGGGACATGGGCATGAGGCCAGCCTCCCTTTTATCCAGGAGGGAAGGGTGCCTCTGTCCTTGGGCCTCTGTGACTTGCCTTCGGTTTTTCCCAGAGGCTTACCCCGCTCCCCTCAGGAGAGGGCTTCCATCTGCAGTTGGGAGAGATAACATGGGCAACACCTGTCTTCCAAGGGGTCCGGCACCCCAGGCCTGTGGACAATCTTCCATCACCGAGCAGGGTGTGGTCCTCTCCCACCAAAAGAACAGGAAAGGAAACCTGGAAAGGAGAAGCTACAGTTCGTGACACCCACAGCTTCATTCCCGATAGTGCTCCCACGGTCCTTGGTGTGTCCCTGCCGTGGTTGGGTCTGTTTCCCCCAGGGGGAGGGAGGGGTCCAGGCAGCTTCTCAGCTGAAAAGGTCTTCACTGCTGGGCAAAGAGCTCAGGTGAGGCAGGTGGGGGCCCTCTCCTGGGCCCTCAGCCGGGCTGTGTGCGCCACCAGGACGGTGAAGGCTCCAGAGCCATCTGAGGACAGCCTCTGCCATGGGACTTGGCCCCATGAAGTATGAGGAAGTGTATAGACGGAATGTGGACCCCAAGGCCCTTGTCAGCCAGTCTGTCCCCACTCTGCCCTGTGGCCATGTGGTCTTGAGTCCCTCCCGTCATCTCTCAGCTTTGGGTTCCTCACCTGGAGGAAGGAGTTACTCCTAGCCCTGGAGGGGTTTTGTGGGGAATGATTAATTCCACAAGGGCAAAGCATCTCTCTAAAAGCCTAGTAAACATGGATTCATGCTGCTATTAATAAACATTTTTGGAATGCCTTCTATGTACTATGTACTTTACCAGGGGTGATGACACAAACATAAACCAGAAATTATCTCTGCCCTTAAGAGCATTCTAGCAGGGGACATGGATAAAGAAACAGGCTCCTGGGATACCACATGATAAAAGCCACAGGGAAGGCAGGAACTATGGGGGCAACAAGGAGAGGCCTCTTGCTGGGGCCTGGGGACCAGGAGTCCTGATGCTTCCTGGACAGCTGCATATGACCTTCTGGGCAATGCCTGCTTGGGCTGGGCGGAGGGTGGGCTGGGTGTGGCGTGGTGGGAGCTAGTCATGCTAGCCGGGATGGTGGCTTGGCAGGTATTGTGGAATTGCCTGGACTCGTCACCTCGGTGCACACAGCATCGTGGGGATATAGACCAGCCTATGATCACAGAAGGATTCTAGAAGGAAGCTGTGGCAGCCAAACAGATAAACCCTTTGCTTCTTGAGCTAATGACCGTTCCTCCAGGGCTTAGTCTTCTTTGGTGAGGCCAGAGGAAAGGATGGGGAAATAGGTGGCCTGGAGAACTGGGAGGTTCTTACCTGGAGAGAATGAATACAAATAACCAGGTGGTGTTCCAGAAAGACTTGTTTTCTCCTTCCTCCTCGGGTTCAGCTTATCTCTGGCGCACTCTGGCGCACTCAAGCCATCTGAAAATCGAGCCTGGCTCTCAACAATTTGTCTTTCAAATAAATGTCTCACAAGATTCGACCCCCAGATAAGCTGTGGCAATCACAGGAGGTGCTTGTAGGCATGTTTGTCTCCGGGGTCCCCGCTCCCCACCTGCTGACTCGGAATTTCCTGTGTGCCCTGCAGCCTCAGTGATACAGATGCCCCTGGGCTCTGCGACCCTCTATAGCAGGAGGGACACCTGGAGGCTCAGGGAGGAGGAGCCACGCAGGGGTTAGTCAAGATGAGCCCCAGCTCTGGGGCGCCTGGGTGGCTCAGTGGGTTAGCCTCTGCCTTTGGCTCAGGTCATGATCTTAGGGTCCTGGGATTGAGCCCCGCATCAGGCTCTCTGCTCAGCAGGGAGTCTGCTTCCCTTCCTCTCTCTTTGCCTGCTTCTCTGCCTACTTGTGATCTCTGTCTGATAACCTTTGAAAAAATAAGATGAGCCCCGGCTCTGGACTGACTACTCCAGTACTCAACCTCACTGCGAGCAGGAGAAGCCAAGAAGAAGCAAGGCCACTGCCATGCTCCTTACTAGCAGAAGGCTGTAGGAGCTGGATATCTGAGCCAGAACGGGCCCCTGAGGAGAGCAGGAATGGAGGGATGCCCCCCGCTAGGACACTTCATCTGAACAAGAAACCAGGGCTGGCAGGAGAGTCTGGGGTTCTGGGTCCAGGACAGGACCAGGAGGGAAATGTCTCCGGATGTGGTGGCTTGGGCCTCCCCTGGGCCTCTCCCCACCAGCCCCCCGCTGAAGTCCCCAGCTGAGTGAGAGGCAGCTTGCTGAAGTGTGGGTGCTCCTTAGGCCTCACAGCAGTCTCAGACACCGCCACCCACGTTGGCAAGGGCGGCCCTCGCCCAGGGATGACTGCTCCCCAGAGCCTCGTTCTCTGTGGCAGTGGGAGAGCGGGGAAAGGTAAGGTTAGATCGGGTCATAGTGAGAGGTGGGGGCAGGAGGTGGAGCAGCAGGGCGGCCCCAAGGGGCTTTCTCCTGGGTATACAGTGCCACCTTAGCCCCGTGCTCACATCCTGCAGCCGTCAGGTGGAGACTGATGGCCTCTTGCGTTACAGAGGATGGCCAGCAGGTGAGCAGGCTCTGGGCAGAGGTCTGAAGTCCTCAGGGATGCCTCTCGTGGATCGTGCAGTCTCTTACCCCTGTGGCATCTTCACCATGAACGTCACTGAGCCCACGATGATGTGCTGAGCGCCAACCCCAGAGGATATACAATGGGCTCAGAGAGTCCTGGAAACCCCCAACAGTCAACGCTGTCCACTACTAGACACCGGACAGCCAGGCCCACCTCAGCTCCCGCCCAGTGTCCTTCATCCTGTGATCCAGCCACACTTACCTGTGACATTTCTGGAAGCTGCTTTCTGCCTTCTCTTGCCTGTGATTGCTGCTCCTTCCACTCTCCATCTTGTCATCTCCATGGGTCGATGCTACCCGTTTTTCCAGTCACATGGCTGCTTCCACAAGGAAACATTCCCAGGTCTCCCCCTTGTCTGAGGGCATCCCTCCAACGTGTTTCTTCAGTGTCTTGGATGTTCCGTCCAGCCGCAGTGCTCACCGTCCTCCATTTGCTGTGATGAGGACTTGTCCTCTCGGGTCCTTATTTGTCCTCTCTTTGTGGTCGCGCTGGAGCTCTTGGATAACAGGACACGTGTCTGTTCCCCGCAGCCACAGCTCCGAGCCTGGCTCTCAGAATCACAGTAAATGCTGGCTTGCCAAATGAATGAACTCACAGATTCTCCCTGGGCTGTGTCTTTGTTTTGTTCTGTTCTGTTTTGTTTTAGTGACAAGGCATTTTTACATTTAGGAATTAGGACAATGCATACAGAAAGTCCCCAGTCCATATTTGTTCATTTACTCCCTCCGGATAAGCTTGAGATCTTCACGGCTCTACCCTTCCTAGTTAGTTGTCTCCAAGCCCTCAACAGTGAGGCGCTGGTGATGCCGTGGGCTTCCACGTTTGGAGCGTTTCCTGGATACCCCAAACTTGATACTGCTACAGGTGTTGGTCCCCGACATCCCATGTGAGGGAGGTCCCGGTGCACCTACTTCCTGGGTGAGGGAGCGGGGCTTTGGTCAGAAGAAACTTGCCCGGGCGCCTGGGTGGCTCAGTGGGTTAAGCCGCTGCCTTCGGCTCTGGTCATGATCTCAGGGTCCTGGGATCGAGTCCCGTATCGGGCTCTCTGCTCGGCAGGGAGCCTGCTTCCCTTCCTCTCTCTCTCTGCCTGCCTCTCTGCCTACTTGTGAGCTCTCTCTGTCAAATAAATAAATAAATAAATAAAATCTTAAAAAAAGAAGAAGAAGAAGAAACTTGCCCAAGGACAATAGCGAGATTTGAACTTGGCACCAGAGAAGCGAGCGTTGTGTGGGCTCACAGAGCAGCAGCATCAGCAGCATCCGGGAACCTACTAGCCATGCAAACTCTTGGGCCCCACTCAGACCTACTAAATTAGAAACCCACCCCCAGAGGCTTCTGAGGTTCACTGGAGTCTGAGAGTCACTGGCTTGGTGACTAGGATGGGTCCTGGTCCTCTGACTGGAGGGCATGGGGTACCACCTGGCACAGAGCCCTGGGCTATGATGGATCTCTCTGGGGTGGGTGGGTGGGGTTGGTCAGAGACAAGGGCCAAGGCTCACTGCTGAGCCCCATGCCCCATGCCAACCTTGCTCTGTGTGATTTATGAGTTTCTGTCCCAACAGCAGCCACAGACGGCTGACGTGTTTGTAGACGAGCTCTCCCACCCCAGAAGGTTCATTAGTTAAGGCCTCAGTAGTGGTGCGCCCGCCAGCCTGCAGGATGGGCAGACGTTCTATTGTGAGTGATGTGGCTCAGTCCTTTCTAGGGACCACCTGAGCGGTGACGTTCACGTACTCACCAGTCGCTGAGCCTCCCACATGTTCACTTCCTCCTCACAGCAGCTCTGGTGTGCTGCTGGCTGAGGATTCTCATTACTCCTCCATTTACGAGCTGGGAAACTGAAGCCCAGAGAGGCCAGCACACCTGCCCACGATTACCCGAGCCAGAAGGGTTAGAGCCGGGATTTGAGATCACGAAGTCCGCCGCAGGCTCCCTGCCCTGCACCGTGCTTTACTGCCTTTCATGTCTGAGCTCACAGCCTCGTACCAGCACCGACACTCGTGTATTGTTCTGTCCCCGCCTTGCACTGCGGAAACGGAGGCCCCTTGCAAAGCTCTCAGTCTCAGCCCAGAGCCCAAGGCGTGGGTCCCGCCGCCCGACAGCCTTTCACAGCTGATCGTGGACGCTGGAGCGCAGGCGTGGCCGGGGCTGGCTCATCACCTACAGGTGCAGGAAAGGCTGCACGGCCCATGAGCCCCAGGTCACCGGCAGGGAATCAGGAGCACCAGATGCTATTGACCGGAGAAAGCAACCGTCCCTTTCACAGCGACAGAAGCAATGGCTGCTGGCTCTGCCCGCCACAGGGTACCTTCTCCAGAGCTCAGGGAGGTGAGATCCTCCGCAGAACCTGGCCCCACGGGCTCAGGGCTGCTTTGCCGCACTGTTGGCTTTCTCTCTGCGCGCTGGCCGGGGCTCTTGTTTTCCAAACGCATTCTTTCTCCTTGGACACTAGCCTTGTGCTTACGCAGGTCGCTTCTCCTTCTGCAGGTCCGCCACTTTGGCTCTATCCCCTTATGGCAGGGAGCGGAGGGTGCCTCGTGAAGCCCAGGGGCTCACCCACACTTTGTACTGGGAGCCTGGGTCTCTGTGTGCTCATCCGGCAGCTGGGCTGATTTTAAATTTACTCTATGCAAACGTGTCCATTCCAGTTACTTTTGGCTGATTGACTGGGTGCCGGTAGAGGTGAAAGGGAGAGTTATAGCCTTGCAGTAGGAGAACATTCACTCCAGCTCTGGCCCAGCCATCCATGAGCTGGGTGACCTCCGCCAAGCCACCCAGACTTCCTGAACCACAGCATCCTCAGCTGAAAAATGCGGCTGACGTGGGGGAAGGTGAGATGAGAACACGTGGGTGCTCAGGCCTTGGAAACTGGAAAGTGTGGGCCTCGGTCTGGGAGCCACGAGGGAGTGTTTCTCTGACCCTGGGGCAGGCTGTGGATTTCCTCAGATTTTCTGAGGACAAGCACCAGCCATCAGAGCTCAGTCATGCGGGCCTGCAGGGGTGGGGAGCTAACTAGGGAAGACGACTTCAGACTAGTGGGGTAAGAACAGGATGGGAGCCGGACGGGAGACTGAGGCAGGAAGAGTAGCTCTCTCTGAGGTCTTCAGAGCAGAGCTGCCCCTCTCTCACCCGCATCCCCCACCCCACATGGAGTAGATCTCATGGGGCCTGTCCCACGGAGCAGAGGAGCTGGGGACTGGGCTGACTGTCCTCACCCAGGGCCTCTGTCTGTGGAGGACACACAGGATGAGGCCTGGACTCTCAGAAGGCCTCAGGGAGGATGACCAAGTCACACTGTAGAGAAGGCCCCACAGATGCTTGTCAACGACACGGAGAACGCCAGGGTTGGGAGCCCCCTTCCCAGCCCAGGGTTCAACCCACAAGCAGGACAGAAAGAGCGCGGTCTATGGAGTCAAACCTAGAGCTGAAGCCTGGCTGTTTCTGCTAGTAGCTGGGCCACACGTGGCAAGTGACCTTCCCTTTCTCAACCTCAGTCCTCTCACTGGGGAAACAGGGAGACGACCACCCACTTCTTGGGGGTGTTGTGAAATTCGACGAGCTGACAGTTGTGGAGGGGTTGGAGTAAAGCAAGAAAGGGGGGGCACGGTGGCTAGAGGAGTGTCCACCCTCTTTGACGGGATAGTTGTCTTTTCACAGCTGGACCACCAGACCGTCACACACAGAATACAGTCATTAAGTGTTTGTGAATGAATGAATGAGGTAGCGAATGAATGAATGAATGAAGCTCTGTGTGAGGCAAATGCGTCTCCCTGGAAGGCCTTGTCTCCAGGCTTAGCCCCAGCCCTTGCCCAGGGTCCCCAGGACTCCAAAGGGAGCATGTATTCAAGATAGATCCACATTAGCCTAGTTAACTTTTTAAAAAATTTTATTTATTTGACCAAGAGAGAGCACACGAGTAGGCAGAGAGGCAGGCAGAGAGAGAGAGGGAAGCAGGCTGCCTGCTGAGCAGAAGAGCCCTGATGTGGGGCTCAATCCCAGGACCCCAAGATCATGACCTGAGCCGAAGGCAGAGGCTTAACCCACTGAGCCACCCAGGCGCCCGTAGCCTAGTTAACTTTGCAGACTGACAAGTCCTGGCAGGCGAGAAACTGAGAGCTGGGCAAATAGGTGTCCTTTATGGGCAAGTATGCCGGAGACCATCCCTTAGATTCTCCACCCCCATCCCTACCCCCTGGGTCAAGGGCCTTCCTAGAGGTTCTTTGAGCGTCTGCGCTGCTGTCTTTGACCATAAGTCACGGTCGTGTTGGAGGGGCTCGTGTTCTCCTATACTCCCACTAGCCTGCAACCTGCGTAAAGAAAAAGACGTGTCCACAGTGCCTGATACAGGCCGAGCACCTGTCAGCCGCTCTGTAACTGTGTGTTGAGTGAATAAAGGAGTCTAATAAAACTTGCTATTCTCCTTGAGGGCCCAGACGCTCAGGTCTTGGAACACGAGGACTGGGATGCTTAGCAGTTTGCTCTCAGCTTTCTCTTCTAATCTGGCTGTTGATTCGGGTTTTTAAAGCATCGGGTGAGGTATGACCAGTGAAAATTCCTTTTCATCAGTCACAGGAGACCCCGCATTTGCAAGTTAATGCGAGATCCGTGCCTGATTAAACAATGCATGTGAGGACAAGGGGAAACAGCAGAGAGGATGTGGCAAATTCAGATGGGGATGCCCAGACCTGGGGAGAAAAGTGCCTTACATACTAATGAACATGTCAAAGGCTAAGGCAGTGAAAACTGCAGCTTTGGGATTATCAAAGGTTTTAGTTTAACCTGACAGCAGAGAGAAAGGACGAAGGCTCCTCTGCGGACCAAGCTGTGGTCTTCCTGAAGCTTTTTGGGCTGGGGCCAGGTCTCAGCTCAGAATATGGAGTCTTTAGTTTATTTGCATACAAATTGCTAACATCAACAAAGTCTTTGCTCAAGCAATTTTTAAGTACAATGTTATTGCTTCCCTGAAGGCTATAACTCCTTGGTTTTTCTCCTCAACATTCTTCTCACTTAGCAGCCATTTGCTGCCAGATCTTTCCAGCCCTGGAGTGTCCGGGGGAGTGGAAGGAGCCAAAGGAAGGGAGCACACAGAAGGGAGGAGGTGGTTGAGAGCAATCGAACCTGCTTTTCAGGATGCCCACAACTGGACCTAAGGGTTTTAAATTTTATTTTGTTTAATTCTCAAGCCAGCTTGGTGGTGGTGGTGTGGGGGGGGGGGTTGCACATTATTACCATCTCCATTTGTAACAAGGAAACCAAAGTCAGGAAATGTTCTATGAGTCGTTCAAGGTCACACAGCCGGGAAATAACAGGGACCGGATTCCAAGGATGTCTGACTCTTAGAATTATGTTCTTAGACTAAAGATCCCTATAAATCACTTACCTTTTGTAACTCTTTAAATATATAAGACAGTCCAGGTACTATTTTTTGATAGTGTACAGGGCTACTGGCTTGTCCCTGAACTGTATTCAACTCTGAGTGTGCCGGGGAACTTTCTAGAGTTATCACCGGGGTAGGGCTGGCTACGTAATTTGTGGAGTTCAGCGTTAAGTGAAAATGTGAGTCATCTCATTCACAAGTTCTTAACAATTTCAAAAGTGATGACAGCATCAGAGGTCCCTCGAAGCACCAGGCCCCGTACAACTTTTAAGTGCATAGGTTGCATGCCTGGGAGGCTGGCCCTGACTCAGGGTTCTGGGTGGAACCTGGCATTAGGTCTGGCATATGATAAACATTAAACATGTTGGCTAACTGAATGAACCAATTCAATAAGTATTCGTCTACTGTTAACGAACCGCGCCATGTTCTAGGCACAGCGGATACAGCAGCAAGCAGTACATGTCTGATCTCGCAGCCCATGGAGCATATATTCGAGAGACAGAAAAACAAGTGAACCGAAAAACGTACAAGAGCATTCCAAGATACTAACAGGTGCAATGCAGAAAAATAAATGGCCAGTGTGATTGTGTTGCTAGGAAGGTAAGAGCTAACTTTTTTTTTTTTTTTTTAAGATTTTATATATTTATTTGACAGACAGAGATCACAAGTAGGCAGAGAGGCAGACAGAGAGAGAGGAGGAAGCAGGCTCCCTGTGGAACAGAGAGCCCGATACGGGGCTCGATCCCAGGACCCTGAGATCATGACCTGAGCCAAAGGCAGAGGCTTTAACCCACTGAGCCACCCAGGCGCCCCAAGAGCTAAGTTCAGACGGGGCAAGAGTTGACATCTGACACAAAACCTGAGCAACGGGAGCCAACGGGAGGATTCTCTGGGGAAGAGCGTTCAGGCAGAGGGAGCAGGGAGTTCAAGGCTTTGCAGGGCAGGCCCTTGGCCCTAATCAATGGATGAGTGTGTGGAGTGGCTGCATCCCCATCGGAGTCCCTGCGTGGTAAGCTAGGGTCCTGAGGCGTGCCCCTCCATCTGTGACAGTCCCCCACCTACCTGTCCCTCCTCATGTGCTCCTCACCCTCTCAGTGTCTGTGGCAGTCTCCTTGGAATTCTGCAGAAGCACCAACCTCTTTCCTGCTTGGAGGCTTTGCACTGCAGATCCTCTGCCTACGACACCTGACAACCCCCCCAACCTGTGCCCGCCCGCCTCTGTGTGGATCTTTTTCACCTTTTGGATCTCAGCTTATGCCAAGCCTTAGAGGGGCCTCTGCCCATCTAAGCTCAAGGAACTCAAAATACCATTCTCTCTTGGGAGACCCTAATGATTTCCTTCACAATGGTAGCCATGTTAGGGTCTAGTCTGGCTTGTAAGCACCATGAGGGTATCACGGACCAGGGTCATGCTGATTTCATTCACTATAAATCTGAACTGAGCTAGTAAAGACAAGTTGACCCCCAAGCCCCTCATTCTTTTTTACTGGAACCAGTGTTGATAGGCAAGCGCAGGTGAGAGTAGCTCCTTGGTGCCATTTCTCAATTGATTAGCTAAATGATTTACCAGTTAGTCGACAGACATAAACTGAGAACAAATTATTTGGAAGGTACTAGAGATTCCAATATGAAAGATTAAATTCCTCCTTCAAAGAGCAGGGATTATTGAAGGAGGTGGGTAAGTCACACCGGGAATTTCACACAGTATGATAACAGCCATGATGGAGGATGGTACCAGCGCTCAGAAGCTAGATAAGTAGAGGATTTGGTGATCACGGAGGGCTTCCTGGAGGTGGTGATGCCTGAGTTGTACCTTAACCTATGATACCTTAACTCTAACCTAGGTTAGAGTATGTGGGCCTTGAGGAGGCAGACATGCCCATTAAAGGCAGAGAGTGTGCAAAGGCATGCAAGAGATGGTGTGGCATAGTCGTGGAGCTGTACAAAGTATGGCCAGAGCAGGAGGGAGGGCGACTGGTCGGAGCCAAGTTTGACAAGTGGGCAGGTGCTAATCATGAGGGACTTGGGGTATTGAGCTACAAATTTGGATTTTAAGAGTGATAGAGAGCTGTAAGAATTTTAAGCAGGAAAGTGACATGATCAGATTTTTCATTATAGAAAAACCTCTCTTCTGTGACGGGATAGAGGACAGACTGGGAAAGAGTAGCGGGGGAAGGGGGCAGCTACACTTGTCAGCAGGCCCGTCCTTCCTTTCCTGGAACATGTGCCTTCCCTCATGCTGTGGACCAGAAGCTTCTGTTTTGTTAGAGACTGTCTCAGTTATCCATCGCTGTGTAACAAAGACCTCCTCACTTAGGGACGGACAACAACTGGCATTTATTTTCTCAGAGGTTCTGTGGGATGGGGATCTGGAAACAACTTAGCTGGATGGTTCTGGCTCAGGGACACTCGTGAGGTGGGAGTCAGGGAGTCGGCCAGGGCTGCCTTTGTCTCCAGACTCAACCATGGCTGGACAATCTGCTTCCAAGCCCACTCGTGGGGCTGTACAACACAGCAAGCTGGCTGCCCACAGGGAGTGAGAGAGTGAGGGAACATGAAGATGGAAGACGGACGTCACAGTCCTTCTCGGACTGAACGCTGGAAGTGAGGTGCCATTGCTGCGGCGGATTTCTGTTCCTCAGAAGAGAGTTGTTCCTAAGTGCAGCCCTCACTGAAGAGTAGGGGTCCACACAAGGGCATGACTTCCTGGGGGTGCGGATCCCTGGGGGTCATTCAGAGGCTGCTTACCACATGGATCCCACCTCTCCATCGGTCAGGTGACCCACGCTGGGTCAACCAGAACACTTCCTTGGGATTCGTGAACTCAACCAGAAAGATGAATGTGAAGAGAAGCTTGGAGACTCCGTGGACAGCCATGTTGCCCTCTAAGTGGAAGAAGCTGGTCTTTGGGAAAATGGAGCTGACCTCTAAATGGGTCAGAGATCCTGACTGTCCATGTTTCTGGTTTTATTTGACCTTGAGATTCAAGTGTGTTCTGGCCATTCCAGTAGTTTGGACTCTGACCCAGTGAACCACACCCCCTCTATTGCTGCCTCTGCCATGGGTGGCCGGCAGCCCTATGCGAGACAGAAGGGCTGTTTTGGATGGGGTCAGGAAGGAGGGCTGATGAGTTCCGTCTTGAGCCAGCATGTGTTTTCAAGATGAGTGCCTGCTCTTAGAGAACAGAAAAGTTAACCTACATGAGGAACATTCATGTTGTTGCCTTGTGAACTCTGACCTTGTGACCATCTAAATGCTACAAATACCCACATTCAAACCACATTGACTCAGTAGAGAAAGACCCAATTTTGCAAATAGGCAATGCTCACAATCCCCTTGCGGGACTGGTTGGTCCTTGATTAGGAAGGCACTGAAGTTAGCATGAAAAAATCAGCTGTCAAGTGTCAGCCTAATGAGTCCTTCTGACTCCTAGCACAGTTCCTTTGGTCCCTGGCAGGATGGCTCACTTCCCAACCAAACTGAGGACGATTATGGAGATGGGTCGAGACGCTCGAAATTGGGTAGGTAGAAAACACATTTGCTGTTCTCTAATAGGGACGACGTGTCAAATGCAATTACCCATGCTGAGGCTGAGCAGAGTTGACAGCTTTTTAAAAACTGGAGATGTGGGGCACCTGGGTGGCTCAGTGGGTTAAGCCGCTGCCTTCGGCTCAGGTCATGATCTCAGGGTCCTGGGATCGAGTCCCGCATCGGGCTCTCTGCTCAGGAGGGAGTCTGCTTCCTCCTCTCTCTCTCTCTGCCTGCCTCTCTGCCTACTTGTGATTTCTCTCTGTCAAATAAATAAATAAATAAAATCTTAAAAAATAAAATAAAAAAATAAAAACTGGAGATGTACAGCTGTCGGAGGTGGGAATGCCCCCCTTTTTTACTGGCCATTCATGTCCAGTCGGAAGCAGACAAGGGAGATGGCTAAGCAAAGGTGATTAAATTCCCCCAGAATGTAGTCTGTAAGTGCTGGTTCTGTTTATATCCCTGAAGGAAGTTCATTAGCATGTGTCAGAAATGCAACTTCGGGTGCCCACTGCACCCTCCCAGGCTGGCAGATTGCCAACCTGACGCAGCACAGCCAGCTTGACCCCCAGAGTTCCTCCTGCCTGAGTGGCCAAATTGTAGAGCAAAGGCTTCATTTGTGACCCAAATATGTCCTGCTTGGAGAATGGGGCATTCCCTCCCAGCCATTTCCTCCCATCGGCCTCCAGTCCAAGGCTGGAGAGTCAGGAAGGAGAGGCGTGGAGGTAGAGGAGTGAGGGCCCAGTGCTCCTCTAAAGCCTCAGGACAGGACAGACTGGCCGCGGAGTGCTAGGTGCTCGCCACAGAGGAGTCAAGACAGGATTGTCACTGCATTCTCAATGGTTTTTATTTTTCACTTTTCATTGTGGAAAAGTTCAAACACGTCAAAAAGCAAAGGAATGAATATTCACCGTCCAGATTCAACAATGATCAGTTTATGACTAATCTTGTATCTACATACTTCTTTTTTTAAAAATGGATTTATTTATTTATTTAAAGATTTCTTTTTTTTTTTTTTTTAAGATTTTCATTATTTATTTGACAGACAGAGATCACAAGTAGGCAGAGAGGCAGCCAGAGAGAAAGGAGGAAGCAGGCTCCCTGCTGTGCAGAGAGCCCGATGTGGGGCTCGATCCCAGGACCCTGAGACCATGACCTGAGCCGAAGGCAGAGGCTTTAACCCACTGAGCCACCCAGGCGCCCCGCATCTACATACTTCTACTGGATTATTTTGAAACAAATCACAGATATTATATCATTTTATCTGAAAACATTTCAGTACCTCCTCTAAACGATACCTTAAAAAAATAGCAATACCATTACCAAACCTAAAAAGCTTCACAATAATTTCTTAAGGCTGATGGAACCCATACTGAGAGGAGGAGGGCTCTTGCACTCCCTTCTTTTTCACCCTTGATTTCTAGCAGGAGCAGTGGATCAAATGCAAAACAATGGGGAAAAAAGGCGAAGGTGAAGGATCAAGGCAGGACAAGATTATGCCCACACTAGGATCATCACCCATGTATTTTGCAACTTTGGTAGTTTTATGTTTTATTAATTTTTAAATTTAAATTCAATTTAATTAACATATAGTGTATTATTTGTTTCAGAGGTAGTTTAGTAATTCATCCGTTGCATAGAACACCCAGTGCCCATTAGGTCAAGTGCCCTCCTTAATGCCCATCCCCCAGCTACCCCATCCCTCCAACCACCTTCCCTCCAGCAACCCTGTTTCTTTTCTATAGTTAAGTCTCTTATGGTTTGTCTCCCTCTTTGTCTTATTTTATTTATTTATTTTTAAAAAGATCTTAATTTTTTTTTTAAAGATTTTATTTATTTATTTGACAGAGATCACAAGTAGGCAGAGAGGCAGAGAGAGAGAGAGAGAAGGAAGCAGGACCCCTGCTGAGCAGAGAGCCCGATGCGGAACTCAATCCCAGGACTCTGGGATCATGACCTGAGCCGAAGGCAGAGGCTTAACCCACTGAGCCACCCAGGTGCCCCTAAAGATCTTTATTTTTTATTTTTTTTTTTTAAAGATTTTATTTATTTATTTGACAGAGAGAAATCACAAGTAGATGGAGAGGCAGGCAGAGAGAGAGAGAGAGGGAAGCAGGCTCCCTGCCGAGCAGAGATCCCGATGCGGGACTCGATCCCAGGACCCCGAGATCATGACCTGAGCCGAAGGCAGCGGCTCAACCCACTGAGCCACCCAGGCGCCCCAGATCTTTATTTTTTAAAAGGAATCTCTATACCCACCATGGGGCTCGCACTCACAACCCTGAGGTTGAGAGTTGCATACTCCACTGACTGAGTCAGCCAGGTGCCCCGCAACTCCAGTAATTTTAAAACATTTCTTGAAAGAGTTTAATAGAGAAGGTAAAGAAGACAGCGATCCTTGCATTTTTATCAGGCCTTCTGATGTTTCTCAGGGCTACAGACAGCCCATTAGACAGCCAACAAGTGTTGGAAGGTGAATGAGATTCTTTGACCTGCTGGTGCCTGAACTGCGAAAGGGTCCCAGGCTTCTGTGAAGATGCAGGGATGACTTCACGGTAACGTGAATTTTTCTTGACTTCTGGTAGTATTGTTTTAAATATTCTTGAAGAATAAACTTAAAGTACAACATGTTATATACACACACATATATATAAATATGCATAAAATTATCTTTTTATTTTTATTAACATATAATGTATTATTTGCCCACAGGTCTGTGAATCATCAGGCTTACATACTTCACAGCACTCACCATATCACATACCCCTCCAATGTCCATAACCTCACTACCCTCTCCTGACCCCCCTCCCCCCAGCAACCCTCAGTTTGTTTTGTGAGATTAAGAGTCTTTTTATGGTTGGTCTCCCTCCCAATCCCATCTTGTTTCATTTTTTTCCTTCCCTATCCCCCAAACACCCCACTCTGCCTCTTAAATTCCTCATATCAGGGAGATCATATGATCATTGTCTTTCTCTGATTGACTTATTTTGCTCATTATAATACCGTCTAGTTCCATCCATGTCGTTGCAAATGGCAAGATTTCATTTCTTTTGATGGCTGCATAGTATTCCATTATGTATACATACCCCATCTTCTTTATCCATTCATCTGTTGGTGGACATCTAGGTTCTCTTCCATAGTTTGGCTATTGTGGACATTGCTGCTATAAACATTCGGGTGCACGTGCCCCTTCAGATCTGTATCTTTAGGGTAAATATCCAGTAGTGTGATTGCCGGGTCATAGCGTAGCTCTATTTCAGCATTTTGAGGAACCTCCATACTGTTTTCCAGAGTGGCTGCACCAGCTTGCATCCCCACCAACAGTGTAGGAGGGTTCCCCTTTCTCCACATCCTTGACAACACCTGTCGTTTCCTGATTTGTTAATTTAGCCATTCTGACTGGTGTGAGGTGGTATCTCACTGTGGTTTTAGATTTGTATTTCCCTGATGCCGAGTGATGTGGAGAACTTTTTCATGTGTCTGTTGGCCATCTGGATGTCTTCTTTGCAGAAATGTCTGTTCATGTCCTCTGCCCATTTCTTGATTGGATTATTTGTTCTTTGGGTGTTGAGTTTGATAAATTCTTTATAGATTTTGGATACTAGCCCTTTTATCTGATATGTCATTTGCGAATGTCTTCTCCCATTCTGTCAGTTGTCTTTTAATTTTGTTGACTGTTTCCTTTGCTGAATATACCCAAAATTCTTAAGAGTTTGTTTTAAATAGAGGCACCTGGGTGGCTCAGTGGGTAAAAGTCTTTGCCTTCAGCTTGGGTCATGATCCCAGGTTACTGGGATCGAGCCCTGCATCGGGCTCTCTGCTCAGCAGGGAGCCTGCTTCCCTTCCTCTCTCTCTGCCTACTTGTGATCTCTTTTAAATAAAAATCTTAAAAACAAAAAAAGTTTGTTTTGAAATAATAATAATTGTAAAGCTTTGCAATTGTCCTGCGGATTAAGATAAACACTGAAAATGAGATGTAAATAGCACAACCACTATTGGAGTAGCCAGTCATATAAATGTTTACCATGTGAAATCATCTTAATGGTGAGAAGGAGAGAGGCCCATGATGGAATGGCATGGAATGGGAAGTCAGAAGCTAAGTGGGGGGACATGCTTATGCAGAAGGTGGCCAGGTGGGGGGTGTCAGAGCCCAGGTGGAGTGAGGAGGCTGTCCATGGTGGGGGGAGGAGAAGCCTGAGTGATCCTTCACTATCCAGACTCTCAGAACAGGCATCATGTTGAGCTCCAACAGCAGCTCACTGCTGGGTGGTCCATTCAAAGGGTAATACACAGTCCTTTATACCAGCTGCACAACCCTGGTATCTAGGTTGGTCAATTGCAGGGATTACCAGGCAATATTCCAGTGACTATTCACATATGGGCACATAGGCCTCAAATATTCTATTAAGTAGAGCTCATTAGCCTCTTACATGAAGGAAAGGTATAATTTTTCAATCCAATTACTTGAACAGATCCAGAGAGGACCTGGCTCAGAGATGCCACCAAATGCTGGAGATTCAAGACTTCCTACCTTGAGAGATCCGAGAGTTGCATCACGGCTTCATATTAATGAGCATTGGCCCTCAGTTGCCTTTCAGTACCTGTACCTTCAGATCCTTTCATAACACTCCTCTGAAGGAAGTATGAGGCTAATTGCCCTCCCTCACAACTGCAGCCTCCTATGGGGGCTTGCTTAAAAACTGGAAGGGCCTTACGGTAATCCTTCCTGGAATTGCATTACAGGTGGACGGAAGTGGAGACCATGCTTCCAACAAGCATCTGGGCCCACTGTCAGTGTCAAGGACAAAGCAATCTCTGGAACGTCCAGGGCCATTGGGGAGAAGGGGCCCAGCACTGTTAGATGCTCCTCAAATTGTTCACCCTACAGCAGGTACTAAGACTCAAACATACTCTTTTTTCTCAAAGACTAGAGGGGCAATATAATTGGCCAAGCCTGGGGGACCCTAGAACAGAGTAGGTAATCTACAACAAATGCCAGTAAGTAAGAAGAGTTAGCATCACCATGGCAACCCATCCAACCTCGGGCTTCCAAGGAAAAAAACCATGATCTATCCCATTTCTCTTATAGTCCAAAGACCTTAAATTCAAACTTCTGTGGACAAAGACATAGGGCCTGTCTCAGTTAAGTGATATAATCAGTCCTCATTAGCCTTCTCCCCACTCTCTTGAAAAGCATAAAGAAAATTACCTTTGGCACAAAGAGGCTTTTAAGCCAAGTTCTTCACAGCATGTCTCAAATTGAATAGCTAGTTAACGCATGTAATTGTAAAAAAAGAAAGAAGTGTGCTAGGTAAGTTGACACAGGATCTCTAAATGTAGCTGAAAGGACTACCACTGTCTTCAAAGGTAAGATATCTTTTCTTAGATCAGGCTTCCAGGTAGAGAACTATGTAGTGTGGGAGACAGGAAAGTGAATCACTAAGAAATTATCTCCTCAGGTTTCTATCACTGAAATTCCCCTCAGACCATCATCTAGCCTCTCCTAACTGCTCTCCCGAATGTCTTTGTGATTTCGGTCTCTCAGCCCCTTCTTCTGTCTTAGCCCCTCACTCACTTGCCTACGTGTTCCCCCTGGAGCTTGGCAGGTGGTTTTTGAAGTATAATGGCCATCCAATGTTACATTACTTTCAAAGTAAGCCTTTCCACATCATGCTCGTACCTATGATTATGTACATTTTATAATAAACTTTTAAAATCTTAGATCCTTCCTCTACTCACATTACATACATGGACAAATTGCTTTTGCACATTAAAAAAAAAAAAATCTGTCCTTCCAACTCATCATTCCATAACACCACTTCCTTCTTTCAAGTTCTCAGTTAACTCTGCCTTCCCTGCCTGTTCCTCACTATTTCCTGGGCTCTTCACGGCACACCGGTTTTTGTCTTCATGTTACACTCCTGAAAAAACTGCCTAAATTCCAAATCCAAATCCTTTACACAATTCCTCATCTTACCTGTCTCACTGAAAAATTCTCTTGACTTGGCTTCTGGGACATCCAGTTTTCCAATCTCGTCTACAGAGCAGTGAATTTCATCCTCCTAATGCAGATTTGACAGGTTTGCTTTAAAAATCTTGAAAGATTATTCACAGCCTACAAAGTTACACTGTGTGTTCCAGGCGTTCCCCTACCAGCTTTCCTGGCCTTTACACCACCGCTCACCTAAATACTCACTTTACTCCGGCCACGATGGCTTCCTTGCTGTTCCTCAAACATTACAGTGTTTACTGCCTCGTTATTTCTCCTGTCCTATTTTCCTATTTTCCAAGTTTAGCCATTTTTCAAGGTCCAGCTCGAATGTTATCTCCTGTGTGAATGTAAGCTAGATGTGCCCTCTCACACTTCTCAAATACCTTTGGATGAAGGCTTACCAAAACTTCTGCCCCATGGCCAAGTTTGACCTTAGGTTAAATTTCTAGTTCTGTTCCTAAGAAAAAAATATGGTGGACTATATTACTAGACAAGATCGCTGATGGTAAAATGACCTGTGATCATTTATACTGAGTGGATGAAAACTACAAATTCCTGGTGGGAAGGTAAAACTTTGTGCTTCCCTGAATGCAGTGACTTGTAACTGGGGCAGGTCTCTTGGTGACCTAGAAGCTAAGTCTATGGTGTTATGACAAGGGACAGTGGCTCCTGTTGTACACGAGGCTTCTAGGCTGGCTTCTAAGCTCTTGCACCTGAACTATCATTTGTGTGTGTGTGCGTTGAACACTTCTTGGATTACTGTGTAAACTGCCATGGGGACTGCGCCAATGGAAGAGAAACACTCCATAATGCTGGGCTGGCAAGCTGTTTTATGTCTTGTATGCTTTTGATTAAACAGGTGACAAATGAGATCTATTTAGGTCTTAGGAATCTAAAAAGCTGCCTTTGACAGGCAGGGATCCATTATTTAGCTCACAGCTATTCGTTCTGGGGAGCCCTACTCACCTCAAGATCTGAGGTTAAGACCATGTCTTTGGGGCGCCTGGGTGGCTCAGTGGGTTAAGCCGCTGCCTTCGGCTCAGGTCATGATCTCAGGGTCCTGGGATCGAGTCCCGCATCAGGCTCTCTGCTCGGCAGGGAGCCTGCTTCCCTCTCTCTCTCTCTCTGCCTGCCTCTCCATCTACTTGTGATTTCTGTCAAATAAATAAATAAAATCTTTAAAAAAAAAAAAAAAAAAGACCATGTCTTTCTCAGCTAGCGAAATCTCTACGGTTATGCTGTGTGATCTGGGTGAGGGACTTGAACAATCTGAACCTATTTTCTCACCATTAATAGAGGAACAATTATTTCCAACTTCAAAGGGCTGCTGTGCGGATTAAAGATGTATGTCAATGTAAATAGGAAATGCTATGTCTAAGGGGTAATGTTAGGAGCTTTATACCAACACACAAGTTAATCACCTTTCTTCTAAATGTATCTGTACAAATGTAATGAAATTTAACAGTTCATTTATTTTTGCCAATTCTCATTCTGATCTTTGAAAAATTAGTAAAAACAAGTTTGATAAAGGAAGGGCCAAACTGTTATGAGGCTGATGTCATACTAAAAACCGCCCCATGCTCCTTCTAACAGTCTAGTCTGCTGCTGGAAGGAAAAGAGGCCCCCGCACTCCCAATGCAAATGACAGGAGTAAGATGCATAATCTGTCCAAGCAACACCCAAGGCATTTAGTAAGGTGCTGCAAATATTTTAACTCAAGAACTGCCAGTGAAGTGAGACAGTTAAAAATCCCCTTTACACTCCTTTAACCTTTTAGATCAAATGCTGAGAGAGGGAGCGTTGTCAAGAAATATCTTAGAAATGCTCAGGTGTATAAAATAAGATGGAGAAGAGAATCAAGGATTTTGTAATTTGTCTGTAGGTTTCACTTGTAGGTGATAGTGTGAAATATTATTGTATGAACAGTAATCAGACCTGTATTCCTTGTGGTTAGGAAAAGGCCAATCAATACACCAACTCTTAACAAGAGGGGAAGGGTGGCTAGAGCTTGGCCAAACCACTGAAGGTTTTTTGTTGTTGTTGTTGTTTTTTTAAAAGATTTATTTATTTATTTATTTGGCAGAGAGAGAGAGAGAGAGATCACAAGTAGGCAGAGAGGCAGGCAGAGAGAGAGGAAGGGAAGCAGTCTCCCCGCTGAGCAGAGAGCCCGATGCGGGACTCGATCCCAGGACCCTGAGATCATGACCCAAGCCGAAGGCAGCGGCTTAGTCCACTGAGCTACCCAGGCGCCCACCACTCCAGGTTTGATCAGACTTCACCTCCACGGTGAAAGTCTCCTTCTGTTCCTTTTCTGTGTGATTCTGGACGTAAATGTCTACTTCCACATTTATTCCAGTCCTATTCTTCCTTAAGCCTTATAAAGTATGATCCGAAATACTGCTTCCCTCCCTTCTGCTCTCATCACCCAAAATCTAGGACCCAGATGTTTTCCACTTTCCTTAGAAAATAGTATTTTCCTCTGCAAGACCAATATTAGAAACTGTATTGTATCTGAGTATCAAGGGGTCCCATTCCCTCCAGACGTGCTCTAGAGTTTTTTTTCAAAAACTGAAGCCAAGATCACATCTGTTACAGAAATAAAACTATATTGGCAGGACAGACCAAATGAAAAGCAGGACAATCTGACTTACTGTTAGATCTATTCCTTTTTCACTGAGAGCATTTAAGCTTTAAAATCTGGCTGATTCACAGTGAAATATTAACTACAGCTATATGTAACTTAGTAAGTTATGCCCCTTAATTCAATTTTATTTTTTAGAAGACTTTATTTGAGAGAGAGAGAGCACAAGCAGGGAGGAGGAGCAGAGGGAGAGGGAGAAGCAGATTCCCTGCTGAACAGAGAGCCCGATGTGGGGCTTGATCCCCAGACTTCAGTATCAGTGATGAAGCAAAGACAGACACAACTGACTGAACCACCCAGGCATGCCAAGCACCCTAATTTTTTTTAAAAAGATTTTATTTATTTATTTGACAGAGACCAGCAAGAGAGGGAGCACAGGCAGGGAAAGTAGGAGAGGGAGTAGCAGGGAGGCTCCTGCTCAGCAGGGAAGCTGATGCAGGGCTCGATCCCAGGACCCCTGGGATCATGACCTGAGTTGGGGGCAGATGCCTAATGACTGAGCCACCCAACTGCCCCCAAGCGCCCTAATTTTAATGATACTTTGGTACAGTGATGACATTTTTTAAAATAAGATTTTATTTATTTATTTGATAGAGAGCACAAGTAGGCAGAGCAGCAGGCAGAAGACGAGGGAGAAGCAGACTCCCTGCCAAGCAGGAGCCCAACAGGAGGTTCGATCCCAGGACCCTGGGATCAAGACCTGAGTCAAAGGCAGCCGCTTAACTTACTGAGCTGCCCAGGTGCCCCAGTGATGACATTTCTTAATAGAAAAACTAATCTACAGATAAAGTGAGCACACAAGACTACAAACTCAGAATTTCATTCTGCATAAAATAAGAAAAATAGTTAAGGCTCTAACGTGGAAGTAGGGCTAGGGACATGGGGAAGGCCAATCACAAAGCCTCCAAAGAAAATGCCAATCTTAGGGAGTGTGTAAAGATACTGGCTGTTGGTGAAGTGTGAGAAGAGCAGAATTGGGGAATGTTCGCACATTTGGGATGACTGGAGGTACAGTGCAGTGTATGTTCGAGTCACAATGAGATCAACACTCTTTCCATTAAAAAAGCAAGATTATCTTGTCCTTTTCTTTGGTCTTTCCGTCACCCTCACACTTTCATACAGAAGTGGTAAACAGTGTTCAACTGCTGAAGACTACGAGAAGGGCACAAGAAGCTCCCAGAAAGAGTACATTACCAAAATGAAGAACTAACTTGGCTGCTGCTGCAGACCCGCTACGTCACCAGAAAAACCCTGCATAACATTTGCATCAACAGCAAGTACAAACCTTGGAGCTACAACCAAGACTTACTTAATTAGCCTGGAAAGAGGGGAAAGCTTGTTAGCCTCACATAAACCACAGTGAAATGTACTAAATACATACATAAAAGGTTTCTCCAAATTCTTTGTGTGGCAGCCTAATGGTTTTGAAACTGATGCTAAGGAAATTCAATGTTCAGAGACCAAGAAAAAAAAAACACTCAAGGGGAAAATATAACTAAAGAACATTTATTCATTTTTTCACTAAGACTTTATCTTGAGGACATAACTAAACTGTCACCACCACCCCCACCCCAACCTGAAGAAGGGTTAGTACAGTGAATGTTATAAAGCAGATATGAACAGTTTGAAGGATTGGAACCAACATTAACTGACAAACAACCTCCATCTAAATTATCATAAAAATGTTTAAGTAAAAAAAAAAAGGTGGGAGGGAAGGGGGCATAGGGGGTTTCAGATTGAACAAGATTCTCACATTTCATCTAATACATTCAATCCTGGCTGGAGTATACCAAAATGGAAACAGGATTACTATAATACAAAACTTCCACTACAGCACGCTGTACACACCTGTGTTCCAAGCCCACCCCCATCCCCCTACTGCTTCCAACTCAACTATTTCCCGGCCTGCTGAGCCTGCCGACGAAGGAGCACATAGATCTTCTCTTTAATCCAGTCTTTGTTATAGGGCTGGTATGTCTGGGTATCAGCTCGGTAACTGAGGAACAGAAAGGTAGAAATAATTATAATGGTCAATTACTGTTGTGTTTTTATTTATTTATTTATTTTAAAAACGTTTATTTATTTATATATTTGACAGAGAGAGAGAGAGAGAGAGAGAGAGAACACAAGTAGGCAGAGCAGCAGACAGAGAGAGAGGGGGAAGCAGGCTCCCCGCTGAGCAGAGCCCGACGTGGGGCTCGATCCCAGGACCCTGAGATCATGACCTGAGCCAAAGGCTGAGGCTTAACCCACTGAGCCACCCAAGCACCCTACTGTTGTTTTTAAAACCCTAAATTATAACTGCCCCACGATGGTACAGGTGGGCGTGTTTATACATGAATTTAATGAAAACATAGAAAGAGCCGCTCACATCACTGCTGAATTATAAGTGATAGGAACTTTAGACAACCAAATACAATTTTACAGCAGAAAACGAAACCAAGGTCTAGAAACCTTAAGTTAAATGCTCAATGTGTTACACATCTACTTCTTGACATAGTACGACCAGAAACTGTGAGTTCTTTCTCCTGTCTAGTTACAACTTTTATGGTTTATTATTAAAATACAAAAACTAAACACTGGTACAAACTTGAGATTTGCTAAATTTCTTTAGAATTAACTAAAACATCTTAAAAAAACATGTTACTACTATGAAGACTTCTTCCCTATAAAGTGTTAAGGAAATCTTTTAACCTCTATCTCAGGATTTCCCCTTTTAAAAAAGAGTTTTATTTATTTATTTGAAAGAGAGTACGCACATGAGTGCACAAACAAGGGAAGGAGCAGAGAGGGAGAAGCAGACTCTCTCCCCTGAGCAGGGAGCCCAACTCAGGGCTCAATGCCAGGACGCCAGGATCATGACCTGAGCCGAACACAGAAGCGTAACTGACAGCCACCCAGGTGCCCCAGGATTTGCTTTTTATTTATTTATTTTTAAAAGATTTTATTATTTGACAGAGAGATCACAAGTAGACAGGCAGGCAGAGAGAGAGGAGGAAGCAGGCTCCCCAACAAGCAGAGAGCCCGATGTGGGGCTCGATCCCAAGACTCTGAGATTATGACCCGAGCCGAAGGCAGAGGCTTAACCCACTGAGCCACCCAGGTGCCCCCAGGATTTGCTTTTTAAGGTAAATCATACTACAGGCTCGTACAGAATTACTGGAAGACGTAACAAGCTTCAAAATAGTTCTAATCAGAAGAGGAGGGTCAGGAGAGCCAGGACTGGCAGCATTAGCAATGAGACGCCAGTGGACTCCAGGCATCCTGAGGCCAACGTATCAATGAATAGCCAACCACTCAGGGTATCTGTACAAGACTAAGTACAAACATTCCAGTAACCTACCACTGAAATCTCATTGGTTAAGCATTAAAATCATTTTTGGGCTAAAAAACTAAGGCTAGAGTATAAAAAAGCAGACCATAAGTAACCAGAGATTGCACAAATACAAATCACTTCAGTGTCTCAAAGGCATGTGCATCATGTGGTAGAAACACTACATGGCATCCAAGAGACAGAGATGCACTTTGCCTTAAAAAAAAAATTAAAAATTAAAAACCCACCAACCTTAGGGATACTTTAGAAAAACAAAATATCTAATTGATCATTATATATAAAGTTATAAGATAATTTATAACTTTATAAGTTATATATAAAGTTATAAGATAACTTATCTGAATCAACTCACTTAATCCTTATTACAGCCCTATGAGTGGATACTATTTTTTAAAATTTATCTGAAAAGCAGACTCCCTGCTGAGCTTAGAGCCTGATGCAGGGCTTGATCCCAGGACCTTGGGGTCATGACTTGAGCCAAAACAGATGCTTAACCAACTGAACGACCTAGGTGCCCTGCGAGTAGATACCACTACCTCCTCTTTCTTTTTACAAAGGAGGAAACCAAAGAACAAGCAACTAGCTCAGTGATTTGGGCAGGCAGCAGAAGCTTAAAACACTCCTTGACAGAGTCCTCATTCTTAACTACTGAGCTAGGAATCTATGCTCCAACTACTGGCATGACAGACAAACTCAAAAGAAGGAATATTTTATACCACTATCATATTCTTCCCCTGAATAATAAGGTCAGAATCTGGCTTATTAAAAATGCATACATCTTCTACTTTTACAAAATGCTTAACAAAAAAAAAATAATAATAAAATAAGGGCTTACTAATCTCCTTTTGTTATAATGAGAAATATTCAAAAAAGTTAAATAATTTTCTCTGAATATTCTTTTTTTGTGCTTCCTAATTAAATAAGGGTTAACCTAGTCTACTTCAGATATGGTACAAAAGACTACAATATTTATATCAATACTGGAGAACAACTAAAACAAGAACACAATTTTTTCAGAACTGTATCAGGGCGGGACAGACTTAAGATTTAATTATTTGGGGTGGGGGAAGTGCACAGTGGCGGGGGAGGAGCAGAGGGAGAGGGAGAATCAGACACCACACTAAGCACGGAGCCCAATGCAGGGCTCAATCCTGAGTCCCTGAGATCATGACCTGAGACAAAAATCAAGAGTCAGATGTTTAACTGTCTAAGCCAACTAGGTGCCCCAATAAACTTTCACACTGGGGCGCCTGGGCGGTGGTTATGCATCTGACTTCAGTTCAGGTCATGTTCTCAGGGTCCTGGGACTGAGTCCTGCATAGGACTCTGTGTTCAGCGGGGCGTCTGCTTGACCCGTTTCCTTTGCCCCTTGCCCTCAGTTGTGCTGTCACTCATGCTCTCTCTTAAATAAAATCTTTAAAAACAAAAAACAATAAATAAAAACCCCTTTAATAATATATTTCATTAGAGACCAGACCTGAATCACTGGAATTTCGTTTTGAGTTAGCTAAGTAAAACTCAAATATTCCAACAAAATACAAGTTTTCAACAGGAGTCACTGGTGAAACAGCAAGTCCTGGTCTGGCCCCAGCTATAATCCAGGAGTCACATGAAGTGCCTGTGAGTAAGACATATATATTTCAAAAACATATTTGCTTCTAGGAAGTATTTGGCATGTGATATTTAAGCACCTGATGACTAAAGATCATCTCATTATAAGGTATTCTCATTTTTCCTTTGTCATGAAAACAGAGTCATCTTAGTTTTAACCTAAAGTCAACTTCTTTAGGACAAAGACTTTGAGGGAGAAAAAAAAAAAAAAACAAAAAACTAAAACCAAACCAAACCCAAAACAAAACAAAAAACCCCCAAAACCCCACCCCCCAAAACAAATGACTTTGGTTTAAGAAACTAAGATCAGGACTTTGAAATTCTCAGCATTCACTCTGCATACCTACCAATCGCCATCAATTAGCAAAATTCTCAAGCTTCTCCTGCGCCTGTAGGTTTATGTTGCCAAATTATCAGCCATATGTAGATGAAATATCACTACATAGTAGTCAAAATGCAAAGACCAGTTTCAGGCATAGAGTGACCTCACAATACCATAAATCACCTCAAACGGCTGGATGAACAACAGAAAAACACACCGTAAGAGATATGGTGGCTAATACTTACACAAGGCAGCTGAGGTCTGCCAGATCGTCAATAAAATCAAACAACTGACTGATATCATATGTGATAGAGGGGCTGTTGGGATTCATTCTCTTCAGATGTTCTTCATACATTTTACAAACACCTATGAGAGGAGAAAAAACAAGATCTTACAACTGTATAAACTTTAGATATGAACAGCATATATATAACATATATATAGCAATGCCATAGTATTTTTTTAAGGATTTAACTTTCTAAAGTAATCTCTACACCCAATGTGAGGCTTGAGCCTACAACCCTGAGATCAAGAGTCGCGTGCTCCATTGACTGAACCAATCAGGGACCTCCATAATACTTAATTTTATAAAGTTAGGCTGGGAGTGGGACACCTGGGTGGCTCAGTCAGTTAAGCCACTGCCTTTGGCTCAGGTCATGATCCCAGGGTCCCAGGATCGAGCTTCACATCGGGCTCCTTGCTTACTGCTTCTCTCTCCGCCTCTGCCTGCCTCTCTGCCTGTTAGTGCACAAGCTTGCTCTCTCTCTCTCTGACAAATAAGTAAGTCAATAAATAAATGAAATCTTAAAAAAAAAAAGGCTGGGAAAAGAACAGTAAGTTGGTCACTTTCATTTTAGTTTGGCACTAGCAAATTTCTTTTAACTTTATCTATTTGCCAGAATGTTCAGTATTTTATGCCTTAATAATAAAATAAAATGATTACTTCAAGCCACTAGGTCTAAAAGAACTTTAAAGGCTTGTCATATGAGAGTCAAACAAGTGATGACAGTGCGGGTCTCACCAGGTTTTTCAATAAACAAATATTCCTAAAGACTCAGAATAAATAAAGAAAAACAGCACATTTGGGAATGAAGGATGACAAACAGCCTTTCTATCCTGCTTTCAAATTTTGATACAATGCAAAAACAAATGAACAAAAAACTGGCACCCAGGAAGAGATTATGTTAAGAGTACTTAAGAGACGGGTCTCTGGATTCAGAGACTTGAATTCTAGCTCTGTCTTTTACTAACGACTCCGTCCCCAGAACCCTACTTGTCAAATGGTGAGGATAACAATATTCTTGATGGAGCTATGGTGAAGGTTTTGCAAAATGGTGCATATAAAAGCATTATTAGCACGTGTAAGTGCATGTAAGTACTCAAATATAAATCATAAAAACACAATAAAATGAATGAAGTCACTGATAGCAAACACACATTAATTATCTAAAGAGGACATTATTTAAATTTTATTCAGTGACATACTCTTGTTTCCACACAATGGAAAAATAACCTTTTCTGTCAATGCCCACTAACAAATGCTTTTAATACCCTATGATGAATGAACAAGCGAATAAATGTCATCTGGGAAAACATGTCTTATCCTTTACACTCAGGTCCTTCATGTACCTATAAACAGACTTAATAAATTTCCCAACAGAAAGTAATATTATAAAAAAAGGTATGGTGTGCCTGGGTGGCTCAGTGGGTTGAGCCTCTGCCTTCGGCTCGGGTCATGATCCCAGGGTCCTGGGACTGAGCCCCACATCGGGCTCTCTGCTCAGCAGGGAGCCTGCTTCCCCCTCCCCCTCTGCCTACCTCTCTGCCTTCTTGTACTCTCTGTGTCAAAATAAATAAATAAAATCTTAAAAAAAAAAAAAAAAAAAAAAGAAGTAATATTCAACTCAAGATCTATGAAGAGCTCTCGAGTTAGGGTTTTTGACTGGTACTGGCACACCACACTGTGATCAGAGAGATTACTCATGAGTTACTGAACAGAAAGGTCGAAGTAGAAAGGAAATAAAAATCAGCAAAATGGGTGTCCGCCAGTGGTGCGCCTCGGCCCCGAGGAGAAATTGAGGGGTCAGGGTTGAGGCCCGTTCACGTGGGAGCCGTCGCTGCTGCTGTCCTCCTGCCCTCCCAGCAGCCATCATGTTGGCGCTCAACTCCCACCTGCTGGACTGGTTTTGCTCACTCTTCTGGAAAGAGGAAATGGAGCTGATGCTGGTGGGGCTGCAGTACTCTGGCAAGACCACCTTCATGCGTCAATGTCATGGCGTCAGGTCAGTTCAGAGAAGATATGGTACCCACAGTGGGCTTTAATGTAAGGAAAGTAACTAAAGGTAACATCACAATAAAGATTTGGGACATAGGAGGTCAACCCCGATTCTGGGGCATGTGGGAATGGTAATGCAGAGGTGTCAATGCCACTGTTTATATGACAGATGCTGCTGATCGTGAAAAGACAGAAGCCTCTAGAAATGAACTTCATAATCTTGGGATAAACCACAGTTACAAGGAATTCCAGTGCTAGTACTTGGAAAACAAGAGAGAGAGCTTCCTAATGCCTTGGATGAGAAACAGCTAACTGAAAAAATGAACCTGTCTGCTAATCAGGACAGAGAACTTTGCTGCTATTCAATTTCTTGCAAAGAAAAGGACAATACAGATTCATACTTCAGTGGCTTATTCAACATTCAAAATCTAGAAGAAGCTGAAGCATCTCGTGAAGTCTTCTGGTCCTTCCTGGCTATAATCCTGGAATTGCTGTCCATTCCTCTGAAGTACTTCCCAGAATATGGTCCTTCGAAACCCAAGAAATTGCCTTTTCCAAAGTTTATTTCTTTTGTGCATTGCTGAAGGTGTGCATCCCTAATCCCTCATAAAGAATCAGCTAAAGTTGTCATGATAAAGTCAGCACACACAGAAAAGCTGCTTATACATACTTGTCTCAGTGTGTAGAGCCTTTTTTTTTTTTTTTTTAAAGATTTTATTTATTTTATTTGACAGAGAGAGATCACAAGTAAGCAGAGAGGCAGGCAGAGAGAGGAGGAAGCAGGCTCCTGGCTGAGCAGAGAGCCCGATGCAAGGCTCGATCCCAGGACCCTGGGATCATGACCTGAGCCGAAGGCAGAGGCATTAACCCACTGAGCCACCCAGGCGCCCCGTGTAGAGCCTTTTTAAAAACAAAAACAAAACAAAAGAACACATACAAAAAAACACTTGACCATCTTAAATCAAGAAAATGGCATATTTCTGCTCTGGTATTCCTGGGCCAGACTTTCATATTGGTTTTCAGTAAATGTCTATGGTATTTCATTGTAGAATCCATTCGCTTAATACTAATACTGACTTGATAACAACATGAAGTTTCTAGTGCCACACAGTATTTAAGAAACCTTAAGCTTGACTCATGTGGGATATAAACAGAATGTTTACATATCTCACAAATGCATGTGAAATGTATAACTACACCTTGGGAATTTTAAAAAATGGTCTGCAAGGAGTGAGCTGAGGCCCCAGATCAGTGTTGTTATGGTTTTTTACACTGGTGAGATTGTGTATGAATTTTTAAAACATCTGCTTTCTGAGAATTCTTCATCAGAGATAGCAGTTGGGGATATGAGAGGAACTAAGGCATGCTGTTGTGTATCTGTCCAGATCATTACTTCTCTATTTTTTCTACTTTTTCTTTTTCTCTTTTTTGGGGTTGGGAGCGGGGCGCGGAGCTCAACACACTTTTATAAAGGGTTGGGAACTGAAGATTTTCTCAAAGGCTTTCATGGATTTAAAGCATTCCAACCAATGTAATAAAATGTGTTAAGAATGTCAGACTGCTTCCCTTTCTCTCTCTGCCTGCTTGTGATCTCTGTCAAATAAATAGACAAAATCTTAAAAAAAAAAAAAAAAAAAAAAAGGAGGAAAACAGCTCCATGTACAACAGCATCAAAAAATAAAATTCTTTCGGGGGGCGCCTGGGTGGCTCAGTGGGTTAAGCCTCTGCCTTCGGCCTAGGTCATGATCTCAGGGTCCCAGGATCGATCCTGCATCAGGCTCCCTGCTCAGCAGGAAGCCTGCTTCTCCCCTCTCTGCCTTCTGTTCTGCCTACTTATAATCTGTCTCTCTGTGTGTCAAATAAATAAATAAAATCTTAAAATACAATTCTCTGGAATAAATTTAATGAAAAAAGCATAGAGGGGCGCCTGGGTGGCTCAGTGGGTTAAAGCCTCTGCCTTCGGCTCAGGTCATGATCCCAGGGTCCTGGGATCGAGCCCCGCATCGGGCTCTCTGCTCAGCAGGGAGCCTGCTTCCTCCTCTCTCTCTGCCTACCTCTCTGCCTACTTGTGATCTCTGTCTGTCAAATAAACAAATAAAGTCTTAAAAAAAAAAAAAGAAAAAGAAAAAAGCATAGAATATACACTGAAAACTACAAAATGTCACTGAAAGTAAAGATTTCAAGTATTTGAAGATCTAGTATTCATGGATCATGAGACTTAATATTAAGACGGTAATGCTCCACAGGGACACCTGGGTGGGTCAGTTAAGCATCCAACTCTTGATTTCAGCTCAGGACACGATCTCAGGGTTCTGAGATCTGAGCCCCTCATCAGTCTCCTGGTTCAGCAGGGAATCTGCTCCCCACCCCAACTCATGCTCTCTAATAAATAAATCAATCTCAAAAAAAAAAAAAAAAAAAGAAAGAAGAAGATGGTAATGACCTTCAAAATGATCTATAAATTCAATGTAATCTCTATCAAAATCCAACCTAGTTTTGCAGAAATTGACAAGCTGATCTTAAATTTGATATGAAAATACAAGAAGCCCAGGATAACCCAAAGGATCTTGAAAAAGAACAAAGCTGAAGACTCACAATTACCAATTCCAAAACTTACTATGAAACTACACTAACAGAGTGTGGTACCGCTTCCACATTAAGTATCGCTTCGGCAGATCAATAAAAAAGAAAAGAGGGTCTGCAAATAAACCCTCACATTTATAGTCAATTGCCCTTTTTTTAAAAAAAGATTTTATTTATTTATTTATTTGACAGACAGAGATCACAAGTAGGCAGAGAGAGACAGGGGGAAGTAGGCTCCCTGCTGAGCAGAGCGCCTGATGTGGGGCTCGACCCCAGGACTCTGGGATCATGACCTGAGCAGAAGGCAGAGGCTTTAACCCACTGAACCACCCAGGTGCCCCAGTCAATTGCTTTTTGATCAGGATACAAAGACAAAACTTGAAAAGAAAGAACAGTCTTTTCAACAAATGGTGCTATGACAGCTGGAGAGTCACATGCAAAAGAATAAAGTAGGGCCCACACTTCACATCATAAATGGCCCAGAGACTTAACTGTAAAAGCCCAAACTATAACACTCCTGAAAGAAAATACAGGCACAGATTTTCATGACTTTGAACATCGCAATGGATTCTCAGATATGGCACCAAAACCATCAGAAGAAAAAAAAAATAAATTGGAGTTCATCAAAATTTAAACCTTTTGTGCTTCAAAGGGCACTACTGAGAAAGTGAAAAGACAAGCCACAGACTGAGAGAAAATCTCTGCAAAACATACATCTGATATAGGACTAGCATCCAAAATATACAAAGAACTCATAAAACTCAACAAACAAAAAAAAAAAAAAAAAAAAAAAAAAAAAACCAAACACCAAAAATCAAAAAACCAAACAACCAAAAAGTGGACAAGGGATCTGAACAGACAGCTCACCAAGGAAGATAAACAGATGACAAATAAGCATGATGAAAAGATACTCAACATCATGTCATTAGAAAACTAAAAATTAAAACGAGGTATCACTATCTACCTATTAGAATGACAGAAATCTGAAACAATGACAGCACCAAATGCTGCGAAGGATGTGGAGCAATGGGGATTCTCATTCATTGCTGGTGAGGATGCAACACAGTACAGCCACATCTGAAGACAGTTTGTCAGCTTTCTACCAAGTTAAATACAATCTTACCATATGTTGCAACAATCACATTCCTCAGTATTTACCCAAAGGGGTTGAAAATAGGTCCACACAGAAACCTGCACTCAAATGTTTGTAGCAGCTTTAACTGCCAATACCAGAAGCAATTACTCTGTCCTTCAGTAGGCAAATAGATAACCAAACTGTGGTATTTTCAAATGATGGATCGCTCAGCAATAAAAAGAAAAGAGCTTTCAGGCCATCAAAAGATACTGAAGATTCTTAAAAGTACACTCTCTTGGGGGCACCTGGGTGGCTCCACTGGTTAAATGTCTTGACTTTGACTCAGATCATGGTCTCAGGGCCCGGGGAAGCCCTGCTCAGTGGGGAGTCTGCTTGTCTCTCTTCCTCTGCCCCTCCCCTGGCTTGTGCTCAAATAAATAAATAAATAAATAAATAAATAAAATCTTTAAAAACAAACAAAAAACCCCACTATTTTGTGAAAAAGCCAACTTGAAAAAGCTATACCCTGTAGAACTTCAACTACATGACATTTTGGAAAGGTGATGATGCTATGGAGACATTAAAAAGATCAGTGGCTGCCAGAAGTTTAGGGGAAGGAATAGGTGAAGCACTAGAGACTTTTAGATCAGTAAATGGTAGATACCTGTAATTATATAAGCCAAAACCCATAAAATGTCTGAAGCAAAGGCTGGACACTAATGTAAACTATGGCCTTTTAGTCAATAATAATGTATCAGTACTGCTTCTACAATTGTAATTAATGTACCACAGTGAAACAGGATGTAAGTGGTAGGGGAACCTGGAAGGACAAGGTAGAGAAGAAAGGGTGTGATGGAATTCTCTGTACTTTTCAATTTTCCTATAAACTTACAACTACTAGAAAGAAACTAAAGCTATTAATTTAAAAAGACATGGAAGAACCTCAAATGCATACTGCTGAGTGAAATAAGCCAGTCTGAAAGGGCTACATACGGTAATGATTCCAATTCTATGACATTCTGGAAAAGGCAAAACTAAGGAGGTGATAGTAAGACCAACAGTTGTCGGGGGCAAAGGGTGAACTGGGGAGGAGGGATGAACAGGTTGAGCACAGGGATTTTTAGGGTAACTGAAAATTGTTCTGTATGATACTGTACCAATGGGTATATGTTATGCATTTGGTCAAACCCAAAGAACTGTACAACATTAAGAATGAGCTTTAGTTAATAATAACAGACTTTAGTTAATAGTAGACTTTAGTTAGTAATAATAACAGACTTTAATTAGTCACTGTATCCATACTGGGTTCATGCGGCACCTGGGTTACTCGGTTAAGCATCTGTCTTTGGCTCAGGTCATGATCTCAGGGTCCTGGGATAAAGCCCCATGTCCGGCTCCCTGCTCAGCAGGTAATCTGCTTCTCCCTCTGCCCCACCCTCTGCTTGTGCTTGCATGCTCTCTCTCAAATAAATAATCCTTAAAAAAAGAAAAACTGGGTTTATCAACTGTAACAAACATATCACACCAAGGTCTTATTAATGGGGGAAATTGTGGAGGTGGGGAAAGGAAGTACATGGAAACTTTATATTTTCTATTTTCTTCTGTAAATCTTAAACTGCTCTAGAAATAAAGTGCATTAATTAGAAAGAAAAAAAACAGGCTTCACTAAAATCAGCAGAGGTTGGCAGGGTACTGCAGAAGCGAAGACATGGTAATACAGTTAAGGCCCTAATGTGCCAAGGTAGCACGTGCACAAAGTCCACCATAATGGTCAGCAGAGAAAGGGTCCTGAAATGGAAGGAAGAACAAGAGCTGCTACTCTTTTAACATTAAGAGAATCTGCAATCAGGAAGGCATGGTGCCAACTACTTAGAAGATGTCTCTAATTATTACTAGTTTTTTTTCCCACAGATCTACCCATTGTTGGCTTTGTAAGGACAGATTTTAAGGCTAACCCAGTTAGTTTTAGATAATCAAAAAATTCAGAGACATGCCCAGCAGCAAAAACAGAGAATATAAAAGCTTTATAGGAAGAAATAAAGAATGGACAACTGCTAAAAAGGGTGCAGAATGTGCACAACTGGTTTACTTGATATGATGATTAAATGTAAGGATGAATCCAATTTGTGATGATCCAATCTATACCCTCTCATCTAATGGTTTACTGCGTAAAGAAACATTAAGGGCTAATAGTTCCTTTCAGGGTGGTGTCAGCTTATCAAATGCACAATAAATTATACTTATTTGTTTCCATTTGCTTTTATTCTCTGAGCTAATTTTTAGTTTCTAACACTCTGATGGAGTATAACTAAACCTCAACAGCTTTTAATGTTTATTTGTTCAATGACCAGACATTAGAACCTATTAAGGTTCTGAAGATATCCCTAGAGCCGGTCTTAACAACTCTATAGTGCTTGAGTTTAACCACAATACATAAGGGGTAACGGATAAGATATTTACATATCACAATAAACAATGGGATATCAACATAACAAAGGGAGGCTTCATTCATTGTTTAAAAAAAAAGTCATTCATTGTAATCATGAGCTGGATAAAAATATATTTGCAGCAAAAAGATAATATATATAATCAATGCTTGAACATTCAACAAATAAGGTCCTTAATATCTTCCTTCCCTGCTCAAATTAATAATTCAAGAAGTCTGGAGAAAAAACAAGCCCAGTTCCTAAATGAGACATGTTCTAATGTGAATGTCAGGAAAACAAAAATAAAAACTCTTGATTAGTGTTTAAACTCACCCTCCATGCATTCATTCACAGATTCATAGTCAGCGTAAGTTCTGCCTTCTGGCCTCTTGGTAGGCTGTACCAGCAAAATGGTGTGAGACTGCAGGGGGAAAAGTGATTTCAACATAAATTTCCAACTCATATTTGAGAAATTCATAGTATGATGTAAAATCCTCAGCCATGACACAATGACCATTAGTTATTAAAATATTATTAATTAGGGTGCTCGTCCTACATTTATGCCATCGTGCAAGTGTGATGTCAGAAGGTGGACTGCCAGCTTCTCCCTAAAGTCTCTTCTCTGTAAGGTCTCCCACTCCTTAAGGGCTGCTTTCTGCAACTGCTGGACCTACTGCATGTAAGCATTCAGCATAAACTACGTTGTACTCTTTTTTTTCTTTCCTATCATTCTCCCCAACCAGATCATAAACGCACTTAGTTTTCTATCTCTACTGGTCACTTTCTATCTCTAGCCTTATTAAGTCTCTTAATAAAAACTCAGATGGGGGCGCCTGGGTGGCTCAGTGGGTTAAAGCCCTCTGCTTTTGGCTCAGGTCATGATCTCAGGGTCCTGGGATTGAGCCCCATTATCGGGCTCTCTGCTTGGTGGGGAGCCTGCTTCCTCCCCTCTCTCTCTGCCTGCCTCCCTGCCTACTTATGATCTCTGTCAAATAAATAAATAAAATACTTTTTAAAAATAAAAATAAAAAAATAAAAACTCAGATGGAGGATGATAAAAGTAGAAAAGGGGAAACACTATTATGACTGTAAGCACTGGATCTGATTTATGTTTTTTCCAACCTTGGCACAACAGTGGAGTCACCTCTTAGCCAGGGCTTAGACTTCAACATGAAGGCAGAAGATAAACGGGCACTATAAAATTAATAGAGTTAACATTACCCTAGAAAAACCATTAAACTATTCACCCAGTAGATGACTCACCTTCAGAGTCTCAAAATCACATTAAAAAAAAAAAGATTTTATTCATTTATTTGACAGAGAGAACAGCAGTGGTGAGCAGCAGGCAGAGGGAGAGGAAGAAGCAGGCCCACCGAGCAGGGAGCCCAACATGGGGCTCAATCCCAGGACCCAGGGATCATGACATGAGCAGAAGGCAGAGGCTTTAACCCACTGAGCCACCCAGGCGCCCCAAATCACATATTTTTAAACACTAGAATCACACGAAATAGATGAGCACACTGTGATGACTGTGAATATGCCTCCAACAGCAGAACTTCACATCTTCCACCTCATCATGCTCAGTAGGGGGCACATTTTTGTTAGTGGGTCTACTGCAGTTTCTCAATCTCTGCACTTTTACAATCTGGGCTTGAAGGGTTCTCCTTACAGAGGTAGTCCTATGCATTGTAGGATGTTTAGAAGCATCCATGGCTTATTTCCACTAAATACCAGTAGCACTTGAACCCCCTGCTCCTTCCTGAACAAAACTGTAACAACCAAAAATGTCTCCAACTACTGGTCTATTGAAATTATGGCCCCTTCCAATCTTTTGCCAAGTGTGTAAGGTCAATTAATTAAATCCAAGTATGATGCAACCTCATTGTAAACACAATCCTCCAACTATTCATATTTTTCTCTTTTACTTTCTGGGGTCCCCAAAATCCTTTATGGCAGGTCCCCCAAACTGTTTTGAAGTGGCAAGAATTGTTAAGCATCAAGATACTGGAACTGGGGGGCGCCTGGGTGGCTCGGGTCATGATCCCAGGGTCCTGGGATGGAGCCCCGCATCCGGCTCTCTGCTCAGCAGGGAGCCTGCTTCCTCCTCTCTTTCTCTCTGCCTGCCTCTCTGCCTACTTGTGACCTCTATCTGTCAAATAAAATAAATAAAATCTTAAAAAAAAAAAAGATACTGGAATAGTTGAGGCCTAGAGTTTCTGAATAAGCATCAAAAAAACCCAGTACTCTGAACACTATATAAAAAGCAAAGAAACTGTTCATATTCCTCCCTCCCCATCAAGAACCAACTCACTCTGATGAAAACCTTTTTTCCCCCCAAAGATTTTACTTATTTGACAGAAAGAAAGTGACAGCGAGAGGGACTACAAGCAGGGGGAGTAGGAGAGGGAGAAGCAGGCTTCCTGGGAACCCAATGTGGGCCTCGGTCCCAGGACGCTGGGATCATGACCTGAGCTGAAGGCAGACTCTTAACAACTGAGCCACCAGGCGCCCCTGATGAAAAGTTTGAGAGGATGTGAGATAAAAATAGACGTTGGTGACAAGAGATAAAGGGTAGTTTTCACCTATAATGACCTGAGCAGTCAAGGCCTTTGTTAAATAGGCATTATAAACCAGAGGAAGCATTTTATTAGACTGTTACACAGCATATTTTCTAAGTCACCTACTCAAAAAACAGTAGTTATGATGGGTCGCATGTTGAGAAGAAAATAATTTTATAGAAACCACACTAGCATTCCGGCAGTATGGCTCTCGCTCTGTACATTAGCCACACCAGTGGCTACTGTATTAATTTTGTTCTCATTCTAATGCAAACTGAGGGACTAATTTACTTAAAAGAGTAAAGATATGGAAATGGCTATTCACTACGCTAATTTTTACAGTCTTAAAATGAACCTCTGACAAAGCTCAGTATTATCAATACTTACTACGCAAAGATGAGGATTAAAAACTACTAAGAACAGGGACGCCTGGGTGGCTCAGTTGGTTGGGCAGCTGCCTTCGGCTCAGGTCATGATCCCAGCATCCTGGGATCGAGTCCCACATCGGGCTCCTTGCTCGGCAGGGAGCCTGCTTCTCCCTCTGCCTCTGCCTGCCACTCTGTCTGCCTGTGCTCGCTCTCTCTCCCTCTCTCTCTCTGACAAATAAATAAAATCTTTAAAAAAAATAAAAAAATAAAAACTACTAAGAACAAAAAGAAATGACTGAATTTACAAATCTGTAACCAAAACGAGTATTATTTTTAAGTGGCAGTGCTTTCTTATTGACATTTTAAGATCATAAAACTTCCCAAATCAATTTTGATCACTTTCTTCTTTCTGGAGCTATTTTTGAAGCCATTTGGTTTTATTAAAAAACAAATACATATACACAATATAAGTACATACAAGCATATACATATGTATTTAAATTTCTCACAACAGAAAAATAAAATTGCAAAACCTAAATCAGGAAGAGGTAGACAGAATTACCTTAGCAAAATCCTTATTCTCTCTGATTACCAGGCACAAGTGAATTATTTTAACGAATAATCTTGCATTACTAACTAAAAGTCTCACACACATGAACTCTAAGAACCATTCTACTGCTATAAAACAATACATACGATTTGCCCATAGCTTCAAATGCTTCTCCCAAACTATCAAAACAAAACAATAAAAACCAAAAAAAACCCTGCACCCAAAGTTTTTATTTTTAATAAAGCCAAAGGTATTTAAGACCATTGAACCAGGGGTGCCTGGGTGACTCAGTGGGTTAAATCCTCTGCCTTCGGCTTGGGTCATGGTCTCAGGGTCCTGGGATCGAGCCCCACAAGGAGACCCACATCGGGCTCTCTGCTCAGCAGGAAGCCTGCTTCCCCCCTCTCTCTGCCTGTCTGCCTACTTGTGATCTGTTTGTCAAATAAATAAATAAAATCTTAAAAAAAAAAGACCACTGAACCAAAAATTATTTGTTTTATACACAAATTCTAATTTTTAATGCTACTTGGATTGAGAAGGAATTATCACTGATATTTGCACAACAAGAATGGATTATTAATTGCTGTCACTTCCTGAGATTTTAAGCATTATAGCACAATACCAAATAATGACATAAAAGGCAGGGAAAGAAGGAAACTCAGAGATGAATACACTTGTCCAAGTTCACATTGTTAGTTACAACAAAACAAGGACTGGAAACCCAGTCTCTCTTAATTCCTGGTGGTTCTCTGGGAAACCATGCTTGACACACACTGAAACGTCCCAATTCAGAAAAGTACAACCTCAAAAAGTTCCTTGCTAACAACAGCTGTGTAACTTGTTAACAGTAACTGCAGCAATCAGAAAACGAAAGCTGAAGTGTGGAAGTAGCCATGATTCCTCATGATCCCTGTGGACCATCTCCTTTTTGGTGGAATATAATAAAAAATGCAAACAAAATACCCACTCACTCCACTACCACCCCGATCAGATCTGAAGGAACCTGGACCCTCAGCTAAGCCTATCTTTTCCGCTTTCAGTCCCAAGAGAATGAGTACGAACAAGACTGAGGGCTGGGAGAAACGCCAGGTCAGGCATCTGGGGTCTTGGAAAAGAGAAAAATACGTTACGTGTATATTTAAAGGCAGAGCACAGAAAAGCAAAAGAGAGGAGTTGAGAAAGCGCACACAAAGCAAAGACGATTCCTCCCGGCCCACACGGTGGGTGTAGTACACTCAAATCTGTCAGCTCTGGGGACAGGTTTGTCAGATATCCCTCGGCCATTGTTCCCACACTGGGCCAGGGAGCATGGAGGGAACGAGCAGCATCCCCACGCCTGCCTCTACCAAGGAGCAACTGGGACAAAGCGCATCCTGCACACCGCAAGGCTCGTCGGAGCCCGCAGGCGGGCGCGCAAACGCAGGGCGGACCCGGGCTCCGGGGCCTAGTGCCAGGCCAAGCGTGTCCGCGGCGGGAAGGGGAAGGGTCCAGTCACAAACTGGGGGGCCAGGGAGGTGCACGCTCGACCTGGATGGGGTTGGGGAAAAGATGAATAGGGTTGGGATCGCCCCAAAGGCCGGGGAATCGGGGAGCTGCTGAGGTCTTTCTCACCATCGCGCCAAACTCTCTCGCTGCAGCCGCTGCCGACACCACCGCCGCACACGAGCTTAGCCGCAACGCCGCCAACAGCCAATCCCCGCGAGAGGAGCCGCCGGAAGTCGTCAGAAACGCACCGCGAAAGAGCCTTATGGACCATAGAGGTGCATACATTTCCGGCAGCTAGAGCGGATACTGACACTGTCTCAGCCATCTTGGTTAAGGGCTATGAAATACACAGGGAATTACTGCGGAACTTGAAAAACTATCATTTCTTGTGAAGACACAGTCTATCATACTCTCGTTATCAGAAATACGGATAGAGTAAACAGAGCTATGGACTCTGACACCAAAATCTTGCATTAGCCCTACTCAAAAATGGCGGCAACATAAGAATCCCGGGCCATAGGTCGGTTGTAACCCGGAAGTACTCTTCTTAAAGGAGGGGGGCGGTGAAGCAATCCGGAAGTGGATGTAATGAAGAGGTGCCACTTGGCGGCCATGGCAGCTGTAGTATCCGTGGCTCTGGGTCAAGGCCCGGCGGAATGGAGTAATATGGGCACCATCGGATATAGGGCAGAGACAGCTTTGTATCAGCTCCGCTGCTGAGCCCCTGAGCCCATCGTTAGAGAGCTGCAGGACTCTTTCCTATTCTAGACTCGGAGGAGAGTTTCCCGGGACTGGTGGGCTGGTCCCAGCCTAAGGGGGACTGCCCCAGGGACGGAGGGGCGCCGGGAGAAAGAACAAGTTTGCTTGGGTTTTCCTCTTTTTCCACCTGGGACTTTGTCTGTGGAGGAAGTGGACTGATTTTTCCACCATCCCGAGACTGAAGAAATCTCCCGCATACCTTTAACTGCTAACCGTAGGGAATCCAATGACTGGCCTCTGAAAACGCAGGGGCTGGGACCTGAGATTGCTGAAAGTTCTCTCTGGTGCTAAGATCAGCAAAAGGGGGCTATTTCCAGGTGCGTTCCAGAGAAAGGGGTTTCGTGAACACATCTGCTGGTGGGGAGGAGGAAAGAACTGGCAGGTCCACTTGTTCTCTTGGAATCACCACACGCGTTTAAGGACCTCCGGACCCTTTGAAGCCACTGAAAATTTGTAGTCTGGTGACTGTGGGTAAATAAAGGAGGACAGAATGGATGATTTCATCTCCATTAGTCTGCTGTCTCTGGCTATGTTGGTGGGATGTTACGTGGCTGGAATCGTTCCCTTGGCTGTTAATTTCTCTGAGGTAAGAAATTCTCAAATTTCTGTCAGCTGTTGAGAAGTAGTGACAGTTGTAAAGGGAAGATGCTTTCTCAATATCAGAGATGCACAACTTTTCTTAATAGAAACTAATCTTATTTTAAGCACTAGAGTCCTTAACGTGGAGTGGGTGAATCCACTGACGATCCTGGGGTACTATGAACCTTGTGAAATTGCATACAAAAATTTAGGGCTCTGTGCGTTTTCCTGGAAAGAGGCACCATAACATTCTTTTGATTCCCAGAGGTTCCAACGAATCGAGGTTCTGGATTGCTGTCAAGAAACATAAATGGAGAATATTATTTGTCCATATGCGTAGAAATGAGTATAGCTCCTCTTTTTGAGAAAATGAAGCATAGTTTTTTGGGGGAAAGGTAGTTTTTTGGATTAGAATCCAAAAAAGCTTTCTGGTGATTTGAATTTTTTGTGTTAGAATAAAGATAAGACAAAAGCTAAATTAGATTGCTCTTAACTCACATTTCCTTTTAAGGAAGCATTGGAATGCATATTTGAAGTTGTTTCAAATCTTTGCTTAGAAATGAATTTTTTGTGAATGTGTTTTGACATTTGGGTCAATTTGTTCATTTGTCATTACTTGAACAAACATAATGAACAGACATTAACTAGTGGGGAGAAGAGACGAAAGCAGTGAAAATACAGATAAGTTCTTCATAAAGACTTCATAGCATGCACAGTGCTCAAAAGATTTAGGGAGAAAAACTACTACATTTGGAGGGAACAGGATTTCATGAGTATCTTAGGGTTCCGCAGAAAAATAGGCCCAGTTTCACCACCATGAAGGAGCTTCATGAAAGAGGAAACTGGTAATCGTACCAAAACAAGCCCACAGACTTATTTTGTTAGAGTAAGTGGCAGAATATTCATTTTTATTATTATTATTGATTTTTGTCTCCATTTTCTCAAGACAACAGTTGGCTAGAGCTGAGTAACAGTAGATTGTCATAGTCCTCCTTGGATGTTGAAGCCTATTTCACTTATTGCAGCCACCTCTCCAGTACTTTGTGAGCTTGCTTTATTTGGACATGAACTTATAACTGCATTAAAATTTAATTGACCTTATTAGGGCTGACATTTGTGAGATTTAAGTTGGTTTGTATATTTAAAAACTGATTGAGGTAACTTTGATCAGAAATTAAAACTGATTCGGGTTGCCTGGGTGGCTCAGTGGGTTAAAGCCTCTGCCTTCAGCTCAGGTCATGATCCCAGGGTCCTGGGATCGAGCCCGGTGTCAGGCTCTCTGCTTCTCAGGGAGCCTGCTTCCTCTCCTCTCTCTCTCTCTTCCTGCCTCTCTGTCTACTTGTGATATCTCTCTGTCAAATAAATAAAATCTTAAAAAAAAAAAAAGAAATTATAACTGATTCAAATTAGAAATCAACAAACGTTTTAGAACTTTTCCAATTTCAGTATTTTCTTGAACTATTTTTTTTTTAAGATTTTATTTATTTGACAGACAGAGATCACAAGTAGGCAGAGAGGCAGGCAGAAAGAGAGAGAGGGAGGCAGGCTTCCTGCTGAGCAGAGAGCCCGATGCGGGACTCGATCCCAAGACCCTGAGATCATGACCTGAGCCGAAGGCAGCGGCTTAACCCACTAAGCCACCCAGGCGCCCTTTCTTGAACTATCTTGAGTGATTTTTGCAATATGCGGGTATCTGCTATATTCTTTTTCACTGAGAACAAAGCTAAACTTGTAAAGGAGGCCAAATATACATGCATGGTATAATTAACCAAGGCATTAATAAAGATAATCAGTACGACATGTCATTTATGGCTGTCTGAATTGATGGTCAAGTGGTCTTTTCTATCTGTAGGCCTTAAAATGCTATAAATCACGTTCAAAATATCTGTTTATTATAACAGCAGGAACAGTGCATTTTGAGCTCTTAGAATAAAAATGGAAATTATATATAACATCAACTTAGAAGTAGACATCAACTTAGAATTCAACCAATGTTTTCTTTCTTCTGGTAATTAAACATTTTTTCTAGATAGATTATACTATTATAAATTGATGTAACATGAAACTAGTGAGATGATTTTGTAAAAAGTAAACTTCATTCATGGGGGCTGGGAAGCACAGTTTCTGCCTTTAGAACAGTTTCTACCCCAAGCTCCTCCATTGGCTAAACTACTTTACTTTTTAAGGAAATCTGGCTTTTCTTAGGGACTAGTGTTATTATAAATAAAGAGACCAATCTAATTTATTTTGCAGTTCACTTTCATGTATATGAAAAGATATGCTATTTATTCATGTTCTTAATCTAGCTGCTGTTTTGTCACTCAATACCTTTTTCCCTCAGAATTTCCCAGAGGCAGGAATATGAGTTCAAAAAACCCATTAATTATGGCAGGGTTAGTATTTAGAAATGAGTTAAAATTAAGTGACCCAAAAATTGCTGTAGCAGTTGGTGCCTACCTGCTATACCTGACCCTCAAGAGGTTTACATGACATTGATCTCTCAGTGACTTTCTTCAACATTCCTTGTACCCAAATCAACTTTCTTGATGCTTTTGTAACTTCTTCCTTGCTTTTTGACCTGGTGACTTTGCCTTTATCCCTAAATGATTGCTGAAACAAAGGAAAAGAAATCTCTGATTCTTGAAAGCACTTATGAGTAACTGATAATCAAGATGCTCTCTTCTTCAGCCTATGGGAAGGAGGAAAACTGAACTTGTAAAGGCAGCCAAAGCATACCTTACACCAAGGAAGTCCCGTGTGGTAAAGGAGTTGGAACTACTAGCTTACCACTATCTTACAATGTTAGATTCAGTTGGTAATGAGCAGTTGTCTTTGACTCTAAAGGAAAAAGCTACCTAGGTAGGTTGAGAGCCTACAACTTAACATTACCTAGAATTAACCCCACTTAGCAGGAACTCTGATTAATGAATGAAGTTAAAATGTAAACCATGGCCAAAGTGGTTGTAGATTGATTATCTAAGGATTGTTACTTACATGAGCATGTCTCCTCTTTGCCACAGAGCTGGTAACAGAGAGCAAGCTGTTTGCGCCAGAGATCTAGGGCAGTGCTCCTCCAACTATCTGGTAAATGACTAGCTCTTGTTTTTGTTTAATTTCCATTCCATTGCAGACCAATATATTTATAAAAATTAAATACTAAGAAAATGAAGTGGAAAAATACAAATTATAAACTCAAATGTAGTGTTATTATTTTTTGAGGTTTTATTTATTTATTTGACAGAGATAACAATTAGGCAGGGAGGCAGGTGTGGGCGTGGGGGTGAGGTAGCAGGCTCCCTGCTGAGCAGAGAGCTCAGTGTGGGGCTCTACCCCAGGATCCTGAGATCATGACCTGAGGCTAAGGCAGAGGCTTAACCCATTGAGCCACCAGGTACCCGTGTTATTATATTTACTAGACATACTCTTATATGTCTGTTACTCCTCTAATTGTAATATTCATATTCTATGAAATTTTTTGAAGACTTTGTCTCAGTTTCATACTTTCCTTATTGCAGACCATTTTGGATTATAATGCCACATTCTTCATGTGTTAAAATAGTATGGACCCATAGGTATGCAGATGAAAGTAGTGCTGCTCTTACTTCAATAAAGAATTCAAGATACTAGTAATGCACGAATCTTCCAGGAACTGTCTGGGACCGATAGTGTAGTTCAAAATCAGTGTCGCTATTTGAGCAAGCTATTTAACGTCAAAATCTCTTCTTTTAAATAACCTTATAGGATTGTTGTGAGGATGTAATTAATTAATATGCATGCAAGGGGCGCCTGGGTGGCTCAGTGGGTTAAAGCCTCTGCCTTCGGCTCAGGTCATGGTCCCAGGGTCCTGGGATCGAGCCCCACATCGGGCTTTCTGCTCAGCGGGAAGCCTGCTTCCTCCTCTCTCTGCCTGCCTCTCTGCCTACTTGTGATCTCTGTCTGTCAAATAAATAAATTAAAAAAAAAAAAATCTTAATATGCATGCAAGACTATATTCTAGAATGTGATAAGAACTTCAGAAAATCTTGAGGATTATTCTCCTTACTAATTATGAAAACTTCTTTAAGATTTTCATTTTTAGAACTTTGTTCAAAATTATAAATTTTAAGCCTTTATTTTGGAACAGACTTCTAATAATGGGTAAACTCCTCCATTTCCCTCTCCAGTTACCAGAAACTTCTCAACAGGTTGGGATCTGAAAGGTCTTGTTTGGCGGTTGGCATTCCTATTCACCATGAATGTTCCATTTTGAGAGACCAAGCCTTCTTCTCTAGTCTCCCTGCCTTAGAGTATTTTTATTTGTATTCACCTTTCTTTTCTTCGTTTATTTTCATTTTAAGGCTTGTTTTGTTTTTCATGTGTAAAAAAGTTTTGTTTTGTGTGTAACCATGATAACTGACTCATTCAGTAATAGAATCTTAAGGGCTTTGAGTTAACCAACAAATCAGACATTTGTGTCTGAAGAATAAATTTGTTCAGTTAGTATGCTCTTCTCTTACAATTGGTTCTTTTTGAAATAAATGTGACAAAGTTGCATTTTTCAGGGCTTTTGCATTGGATGTTAAAGTTTTATTCTCTTCAGGTAGTGCAACAGATGTTAATGTTGTGCCTATTGGGAATTTCATTTCTAAATTCAAGCATTTTACACTTTGCATTCTAATTTATCCATGTCTGGAAAGCAATCAGTAATTTTGCCTTTCCTCAGATTATTTTTTTTTTAAGATTTTATTTATTTGATAGAGAGAGACACAGTGAGAGATGGAACACAAGCAGGGGGAGTAGGAAAGGGAGAAGCAGGCTTCCCGCTGAGCAAGGAGCCCCATGTGGGGCTCCATCCCAGGACCCTGGGATCGTGACCTGAGACGAATGACTGAGCCACCCAGGCGCCCCAGATTTTTGTTTTATAAGGTTATTATTTCAATAAGTATCTTAGCTAGATAAAAGTATTTGGATCAGATAAAATCTGATTGAATATTTTCCTGAAAAACTTTCTTTTCCCTAGGATATTCTATGGATAAGTGTTACTGAAACTTACCTGTTTAATAATACTAATAATAGTTAAAGCTTATTGAGTGCCTTCTGTGTAGTGCCAGGCACTGATGTGCATTGTCTTATTTAATCTTTAGGAGATTCAGGTAGATACTGTTAAATCTCATTTTACAGATGTGCACACTCCCGCTGAGAGAGTGTGGTAGACACTGGTAGGGATGGAATTTGAAACTAAGTCAGTTTGATTACCAGTCCAAAGCACTTACTGTTAGGTGGTATTTCTTTTTCTGATGACTTGTGTAAAGAAGGATGAAAATACCATGAATCTAAATTGGCACCTTAGCTCCCCAAATTAGGAATGTCTTTAACACCACTAACATTATCTCCATTAGCTCCCCAAATTAGAAATATCTTTCACATCACTGACATTTGACCTTCCACAGTAAAACCTCCTATCTTGTGTTTTGTAGTGTAGCAGAATTGAAACCACAGAGATAAACCATCTTCAGATAGCACTGAAATGTTTAAGAAAGAGTGGATTTTTGTCTTAGATGCCCTTTAAATCGGCACCTGCCAAGTTAGAATCTAAAGCAGTTCCCATTTTGAACTATTTAAAATTAATTTCATACTTGATGTCTTCATAGTCAAGTCAGTTCTAAATTGTGATGTTCAAGAATTCACATCCTTTTTGAGGGAAGAAGACCTGAAATGGATTCTAAAATGCTTTTGTATGTGACAGGCTTAACCTTTCCTTTAATTGCAGAAGAAGTGCAACTTTGTTGAATGCTAACAAGGTTTAAGATCCTCTATAGCTCAGTTTGGAATTCCTGGTAACAAGTAGTAATACTAAGTGTAAATACAGGTATTTCTTAAAACCTTTGACAGAATTCTAGAATGTTGAATGTCTAATTTTATTAAAATAAAATAAAATAAAATAAAATAGAAATAGTATCAGTTACTCTGGAAATTCTTCTGTCCCAGTTATATGGCTTTTAAGTGATGATGTCTTATGGTTAACTAATAGATAAGTACATCATACTATCTATTGCAAGCCCTGTATTTCTCCGGGGGTCAGTTTTCTAGTAACCAAAAAATTATACCCTGGCTTTTGCACCTTGTATGTTTCTTTCATGAGTTCTTCATGCATTTGACAAGGGCAAATTGGGGAAACAAGATGGGTGCTAAAAGCAAAAAATGAAACAATGAAATGAGTTTTGTAGTGAAGCAGTTTAGCATTGCATTTAAGAGTATAGATTCTGGGATGAACCTAGAGGGTATTATGCTAAGTGAAATAAGTCTGTCAGAGGAAGACAAATACCGTATTATTTCACTCGTGGAATTTAAGAAACAACATGAATATAGGGGAAAAGAAGGAAAAACAAAACAAGATGAAAATAGGTAGTCAAACCATAAGAGGCACTGAACTCTAGGAGACAAACTGAGGGTTGCTGGAGGGGAGGTAGGTGGGAGCAGGGGTAATTGGATGATGAACATTAAGGAGAACACTTGATGTAATGAGTGTGATATGCAACTGATGAATCACCAAATTCTACCCCTGAAACTAGTAATACACTATATGTTAACGAAATTGAATTTAAGAAATTGAATTGAAGAAGAGTATAGATTTTGGAGCTAAATTACATAAATTCAGATTGTGGCTCTGCCATTTGCTGCCTGTTGTTATCTTGGGTAAATTACTTGAGCTTTTGTAAAGTGAAGATAATAGAAGTATCTATCTTGTAGGATTGTTTTGAGGATTAAATGAATTGATACATGTGAGATGATTATAATAGAACATTCTTGGCTAGTAAATACTTAATAAATATTAGTTATTATAATAGAGATGAAGGAGAATATTGGTAGCACCTCTTTTGTGTGGAACTTGTCCATCCAGAAACTTCGTTAATCTATAGCACCAGAAAAGTGTGTGAGTAGCTAAATAGGTAGCCTGAAGAGCAAGCATTTTACTTGCTCTCTTCTGTTCTTGGGTGTCACTTGGCTTCTGTGTCTTTTTTGGGTAATTTTAGTAGGTTAGTGTGTCAGTTATCAATTTATTGCCTTTCAGCTCCAAATTTACTCTTCATTGACTACTCTGCAGAAACAGATCTGGGCCCTTTAAGTATTTTTCCTTTGCCAGCTGGCGCAGTTAGAGGATACTGGAGAGAAATTGTAAGAGGAAGGGTGTTTCCTTCTTGGTCCATGTTTGCTCCTGGGCAACGACTCGGGTGACGATTCTTAGAGCACAGGCAGCCAGCCTCCCCAGTGCCCAGCGTCCCCAGTGCAGCCTGCTGCACATACACATTTGGCTTCTCTGGCCTACAGGTAGGCTTCTCCAGGGCCCAGCTCCTGCACTGCAGGCAAGTTTTCAAGCCAGAGGCTCATGCTAAACACATACTTCTCCAGCACCCACCAGTCAGTAGTTCTCACTGGCACCACCCTGCCTTGGGTGGTTTTATAGGATAGGAGAGTCTCTCCGTGTAAGACACTTTCTCAGCAGCCAAGAGTACATATTTCTAGCAAGTTTCTCCAGTGTGGCACCACAGAAACTTCTCTGCCTCTAATATTGTGCTTTATAATCAATATAGATTTGATCTTCCTATTTCCAGCACAGAGGTCCTTAAACCCTGGAATTTCCAAAGTGATGAGAGCCGTAAAGATGTCTTTTGCCTTGTGAATGAGATGATTTCTAGAATGCCCCTAGGTAACCTAAGGTTGGAGGCTGGTTGCCAGGAGAACCAACCATGTGATTGGAAGGTTGGAACCTTCATTCCCAACCTGGAAGGGAGAGGGTCAGGAGGTTAAATCAATTGCCAATGGCCAATGATTTATTCAGCCCTGCCTTTGTAATGAAGCCTTCATAAAAACCCAGAAAGTCAGGGATCAGAGAACTTCTAGGTTGATGAACACATGGAGATGCTGGGAGAATTTTATGCCTGGAGGGGGCATGGAAGCTCTGTGCCCTTTCCCCATACCTGGCCCGGTGCAGCTCTTCTATCCGGCTGTATCTGAATTATACCTTTTCATAATAAACCAATTAATTAATCTGATAAGTAAAATGTTTCTTTGAGTTCTCTGAGCCACTGTAGCAGATTAATCAAACCCAAGGAAAGGAGGTCAGAAACATAGGTGACAATCTGGACTTGCACTGGCGTCTGGACGTAGGTGGGGTGCAGGGGCGCCTGAGCACCTGGCTCCAAGGGGGAGGGGTCCCAGACACAACAGGTTTGGCCACTAGCTGCTGACAAAATCCGAAGGCAGAGAGATGAGTAATTGTGAAATGAGAAAGGAGTTTATGTCAGTGAGGTCAACACCAAGGTGGCAGCTGGACTAAAGTCTCAAAGAGGTTTTTCCAAAGTACTGAAAATATTTCCAGGTTTATATGAGGAAAATGTGGCGCAAAGCTCAGTGGTGCGTGCAGGTGGGCAGTAACCAGATCAGTCATTGCCTTGGGGTCAGTTATACAGGGTCTTGCTGCCTCAGGGCAGCCATTACTGTTTCAGGGGGTAGTTTTGTTTCCTTTGGGGGATGCTTTGCCTCTAGGGTCTTTTGCCGCAGGTAAGAGATAAGCTGGAAAGAAGAACTTGGTAAGTTAGAAAGGTCAAGGTCAAAATGGAGGCAGTTGAAGTTCTCTTTTATAAAGCTGGGGGGCAGTCTTATAGGATCGAACCCTTAACCTGTGGGATCTAATGTCTCCGAGTAGATAGTATTAGAATTAAGTTGGATTGTGGTACACCCAGCTGATGTCCCAGCATTGCTTGGTGTGACACCCCCACCCCCACCCCACATACATCAGAATGGGTCCCAAGACCTTTTACTGCTCTTCATTGAATCCCAGGCATGTCCTTTCAGCAGGGTTTAGATCTCCGCACACATAGGACCTCTTCTTTGACCACTCTTACCTCAGTCCTACAGCAAGCGCTCCTTTTATCTCCTATTCTTAAGAGTTTGGTCCTGTTAGTTAACTTCTCATTATTCTGTCCCCTGTTTTAAACTTCCCCTGTTCAAATTATGATTTTTCTTTCTTGATTGGACCCTGACTAATACAACTAGGTAATGAGTCATAAAAGTCAATAACTGCTAAGGCTGGACTGTGAATCAGGCCTGGAGTAAGATAAAACACTTCAAGTGCTATGATACCTCGTAGCTGACCTTGAGTGTCAGTGCCTGGGAGTCAGGAGGGAGGGGCAAGAACTGGGGTCATCTGAACAACCTGTGTCATTGGACGACCTAAGTCTTGGTGTGGCCAAATCATCCCACTTTTCAGAAGCTGGAAATCGGGGTTTTTACAGGAAATATTCTGAATTTTATATTTTGGCTCTAAATCAAATATTTTTAGATCACTGTGTGGGCCAGACAACCCATGTTTATGAATTGCCAGTCTAGAACTCTGGGCTAGACTCGTTTCTAAGCCCTTTGAAAACTAGAAACAGCGGGATGCCTGGGTGGCTTAGTGGGTTAAGTCTGTGCCTTCAGCTCAGGTCATGATCTCAGGGTCCTGGGATCGAGCCCCATATTGGGCTGTCTGCTCAGCCAGGAGCCTGCTTCCCCTCTCTCTGCCTGCCTCTCTGCCTACTTGTGATCTGTCTCTCGCATGCTCTGTAAAATAAATAAATAAATAAATAATCTTTTTTTTTTTTTAATTTATTCATTTGACACAGAGAGATCACAAGTAGGCAGAGAGGCAAGCAGAGAGAGAGGAGGAAGCAGGCTCCCCGCGGAGCAGAGAACCCGATGCGGGACTCGATCCCAGGACCCTGAGATCATGACCTGAGCCGAAGGCAGCGGCTTAACCCACTGAGCCACCCAGGCGCCCAATAAATAAATAATCTTAAAAAAAGAAAGAAAGAAAGAAAAATAGACTAGCTTACAGGCATAAAAAAAGAAAGAAAAGTAGAAACAGCAAACCAGAAGGGTTGGGGGAAGCAAGTGGGGAAAATACATCACAACATGACAAGAGGGGAGACTAGAAAACATTTCAAATTATTACAGAACATTGAAGTGCAGTTGTTAGAACCACTTAATAAAGTGGAGGACATCTCCAAGTGTACATTATTAAGGGCATTGTGCTCTCTAATCCAACCACAGTATAATAATAATAATAATAGATGCAGTATTAATTTATGTGTCAAGATCTTTGTTGATTTTAACAGTAACCTGAGAGCGAAGAATTCTTATCCTGTTTATGGATGAGGAAACTAAGTTCAGACTGAGTTTACTAAATTCAAAGCCGCTATTTATACAGCCTCTAAATAAATGAACAAATTAAAAAAAAAAAAAAAAAGCTTGGCTGTATAATAGGCTCTTTGTGAAAATTTAGAAAATATGTTCATCTGTAAAAGGAAAATAAAATCATCTACTCTTTCACTGTCCAGTGAGAATTGCTAGTAACATTTTTTATATCTTTCCATTCTTTTTTTTCTATTTGCTTTTTTAATGTGGTTAATTATGTGGTTTATGTATAATTTTACATTCTCCCTTCTTTTACCTGGTAGTATAACAAGTATTTTCTTTTATTACTAAAAATGTATTCTGGGCACTTTTTAATGTTTTCGTTACACTCAGTTATTTTATGCATAAAAGTTCTTTTTATGTATTTAACTTGTTCTCACGTTTTTGCTATGACAGTAGTTTTGAATGAATGTTTCTGTGTCTAATGCTATGAACATCTTTCAGATTATGTCCTTAGGAGTAGAATGACAAGATCAAAGGAAATAAATGTTCTTAAGAAGGTTCTCAATCTGTTCTATGAAGTTTTTTTTTAATGCATTTTTTCCAACAAATGCAAATGACACAGTCTCACAAACGTTGAATACTGTTTTGTTTATTTGTTTTTAAAGATTTTATTTATCTGACAGAGAGAGAGAGAACATATAAGCAGAGGGAACAGCTGGCAGAGGGAGAGGGAGAAGCAGGCTCCTGCTGAGGAGGGAGTGTGGGACTGGATCCTAGGACCCAAGGATCATCACCTGATCCGAAGGCAGACGCTTTACTGACTGAGCCACCCAGGCATTCTGAATACTAAGTTTTTAAGCTTCGCTAATTTGATAAAGGAAAAAAATTTTAGGCAGGGTGAGACAGAGGGAGGGAGAGAATCTTTTTCTTTTTTTAATATTTTTTTAAAGATTTTATTTATTTATTTGACAGACAGAGATCACAAGTAGGCAGAGAGGCAGGCAGAGAGAGAAAGGAAGAAGCAGGCTCCATGCCAAGCAGAGAGCCCTATGCAGGGCTCAATCCCAGAACCCTGAGATCATGGCCTGAGCCGAAGGCAGAGGCTTTAACCCACTGAGCCACCCAGGTGCCCCAGGAGGGAGAGAATCTTAAACAGGCTCCATGCGTAGCATGAGCCTCATGTGGGGCTCAGACTCACAACCCTGAGATCATGACTTGAGCCAAAATCAAGAGTTGGATGCTTAACTGAGTGAGGAACCCCAGAGTCCTGAGGAAAATGTATTTTTATTATTTTAATTTTCTCAGGTCAATTAAACATCTTACATATTAATAATACAGTATGATTTGCCAGCGTTTTCCCAGTGGGTTTTTATTTGTTTTTGTAGTCACACTGAACCACCATAAAGGGGATTTCCATTTATGCTTAGCTCTTTTATGTTTGAAAAAACACTTTAAAAAAATCAGTCTTGTTTTCCAAAATTGGAGGAAATGGCATTAATAGAGTATTGCTTATTATTATCTCTAAGTAAAAAGAATTAAGAAAGTGGAAGCCTGTATGCCACTGGAAAAATGGCAAATATCAGAGCATTGTTTGCTGAATTTTTATCCAAATATCTGGGGCTTGATTTGTTATTCTTGTGAAGAAGGGGCTTAGGAAGCCCTTTCTGCATGCTGCTAATGATGTTAGAGATAATTGATAATGAGCGTTGCTCTGTGCTAAGTGTGCTGATGTCCTACTCCTGCATGATAATAGCAGTGTGGTCGCACCCCTCACAGAGGAGGACACTGAACTTACTCAGGGTCACTGCTGCAACTTAGAGGCAGGAAATTTTTAGGCATCTTGTCTCAGTTGTCGGGCCTTGAAGAGCAAGTTCGTATTTGAATTTTCTTCATTACCTGTTCCTGACAGTTAATAACAGGTAATATACCAATTAAATTGGCATAGGAAGGACCGCCTTGAAGTAGGTTTGTTTGTAAGAATATGGAGATAGCCTTTGTTGCTTGAACAAGAGTTACTGTGGACCCTAGGATACTTCATCTCTCAGTGCCCTGAGCTTTGAAGGGAGCAGTCTTTTTTTTTTTCTTCAAGATTTTGTATTTTGATTTGTCAGAGAGAGAGAGAGCTGAGCAGAGAGCCTGATGCGGGCCTCAATCCCAGGACCCTGAGATCATGACCTGAGCGAAAGGCAGAGGCTAAACCCACTGAGCCACCCAGACACCCAAATACAAGCTGTTTTAATTAATATATCTGGTCAGTCCTTTGGCTCAGTCAAACTGCAGCTGTGAAACCATAGAATGAAATATTGGTTAATGGCATTGCAGAGTCCATGCTTCTTTTGAGCAAATATGTCATTTCTCTGACAGAAACTATTGCTTTGGGAACCCCATTTTCATCTTGAACCACACTTGGAATTTGTAGTTCTTCATTCAGATACATCCTTATAGTGACTTATAGTGACTTACATAAGCAAAGAAGTGAACCTGTCAGCATTTTAACTTTGACATATGCATAGTTTTGAGATTGATTCTCAAGTTGTGAAGCTGTGAAAAAAAATACAGTTATGCAGATAACCGGAACCTCATCTTAGTGCTTGAAATAAATCAGATTGCATCTAAAATAATTTAGGTAGTTAATAAATTTTTATAAAGTAAAAATACAAGCTACAACCTGTGACAGTGATGCTTATCTTTTGAAAATGGATTCTTTTTGTCATTACAAGTGGTACCTCTGTAATATTAGTCCCCCTGAGAAGGTTAGTAGACATTTACCTAACTCATAAAAATTACAGAGGATGAATAATCTTCATAGTGCTTTGTTGAAGATTGAAGAAGTAGTAACTGAGCAATGTTCTGAGCTCCTTGGAAAGAAAATTTAGATGTCATTTAAGATATTTGCTTTAATGAGACAAATGACAGCACTGCTTCACGTTTACTGTAGTGGAATCCCATTGTGGTTCTTTATTATATGTACTTGAATAGACCTTGAGCTAAAGCATAAATTCCAAAGCAGCTAACCACTGAAAATTCTTGATATGATTATACTTGTAAGGAATATGTTAGGGCTATTTCCCAGGTGTAAAGTGGTTCCACTACGTTTGTGTATCTGTTGATACTGCCGCCAGTGAAATGGCGGGGGGTGGGGGGTGTGTGTACCATGTCCCTAGTGCCTTTGTGTGGTGCTGGGCATTTAATTCATTCTTTCAGTAAATATTTAGGGAGAATTTGTTAATATGCCAGTTTCTGTCCTATAAACTGTTGAGCATTGAGCAGTAAATTAAAAACAAAAATCTCTTTTCCTACATGGAATCTACAATTTTGGGGTAAGGACAATCATAGTATTCAGTGGATGTTTTGCTTCATTTGGTAAATATATGTGCTTTAATTAATTTCAGAAGGAACTAAAACATAATGTAGTAATTTTAGCTCACACTGTCTTTTCTCCAAGGAGGTTTTATAAAACTAGATGATTAACTGACGTTTACCTGGATCTCTCACAGTTTCTCAAATTCTTTGTTTCTAATTTGTTTATAGTATTATAATACAGATCTCATATTTACACTGAAGGTCAGGAGTTTCCAGGCTTTTGGGTTTCCCAGACCGGTAGTATTTTTGAAATTAGGGGAAATTGACACAGGATTGCCTGCTTTTGATTTTGCCAAGTAAGGATGCTAAAAATAAAATCCATTGTCACCATCATTTTTTTTAAAAGAAAGGATATTTTAAGATGAAAAAGCAGATAGGACGTAATCTCAGAATAAAGAATAGTCTTCTACATTGAAGAAATAACGCTAGGAAAGCCTGGTACATTGTCCTCCTCGTACTTTGCCTTGAAGCTTTAGAATTTTGGTTTTCCTCTTGATGTTGTTTAGGGGTTTTCCCAGCTCATAATATTTAAAGAGGTGGTGTGATTGAATGTTACCTTTCTTCAGAGGTAAATTTTGTATAACGAATTGTATATATTGTGCCATGTGTTGAAACATTGTCTTGGAATGTGTTGGGCAACAGAGTGCATTGTCAAATCTAATCATGACCCTACCACTATCTATCTAAGCCATGGGATATATATATATTTTTAAAGATTTTATTTTATTTATTTGACAGAGAGAGATCACAAGTAGGCAGAGAGACAGGCAGACAGAGAGGGAAGCAGGCTCCCTGCTGAGCAGAGAGCCCGATGCGGGACTCGATCCCAGGACCCTGAGATCATTACCTGAGCCGAAGGCAGCGGCTTAACCCACTGAGCCACCCAGGTGCCCCTCTTTTTTTTTTTTTTTTTTTTAAGATTTTTATTTCTTTATTTAACAGAGAGATCACAAGTAGGCAGAGAGGCAGGCAGAGAGAGAGGGGGAAACAGGCTCCCTGCTGAGCAGAGGGCCCGATGTGGGGATCGATCCCAGGACCCTGAGACCATGACCTGAGCCAAAGGCAGAGGCCCAACCCGCTGAGCCAACCAGGCACCCCTAAGCCATGGGATCTTAAGCAAATTATTTCTCACCTTTGACCTTTGATTCTTCATCTATATATCGAGAGAGGATCATTCTTTACATTTTCTTCCAATTCTTAAATTTGCATTCTGTGTTGATAACTTTGGTAGCTAGGGTATCCCTCTTTTTAAAGTATGTGTCTAAAGATTAACAAAATGAAAATAATTTTCATTGTGTCTTTCTAAAAATTTGGATAAGGCAGCATTTTAGGAGAATTTTTTTTTACTTTATGGATTTGAAAGGTTTTTCTTTTTTTTATTTTATTTTTATTTTATTTTTTAAAAATATTTATTTATTTATTTCACAGAGAGAGAGAGATCACAAGCAGGCAGAGAGGCAGGCGGGGGCGGGGGAAGCAGGCCCCCTGCTGAGCAGAGAGCCCAATGTGGGGCTCGATTCCAGGACCCTGAGATCATAACCTGAGCTGAAGGCAGAGGCTTAACCCACTGAGCCACCCAGGTGCCCCTTTATTTTATTTTTTAAAAGATTTTATTTATTTATTTGACAGACAGAGATCACAAGTAAGCAGAGAGGCAGGCAGAGAGAGAGGAAGGGAAGCAGGCTCCCTGCCAAGCAAAGAGCCCAATGCGGGGCTCGATCCCAGGATCCTGAGATCATGACCTGAGCCAAAGGCAGAGGCTGTAACCCACTGAGCCACGCAGGCTCCCCGAAAGTTTTTTTCTTAATGCCCGTAGATGTCTTAAGTTATTCTGGATGGCATGTATCCCTCAGTTATCTTACATGGTACTACTTCACTTGCAACTTCATGTTGTAGTACACAAGCCTCAAAAACTCACCTCTGTTCCTGCCTTTTTTTTTTTTTTTTAAGATTTTATTTATTTATTTGACAGAGATCACAAGCAGGCAGAGAGGCAAGCAGAGAGAGAGAAGGAAGCAGGCTCCCCGCTGAGCAGAGAGCCCGATATAGGGTTCAATTCCAGAACCCTGAGATCATGACCTGAGCCGAAGGCAGCGGCTTAACCCTCTGAGCCACCCAGGCGCCCCTGTTCCTGCTTTTTAAATCTTGTCTCTATAGAACTTCACATGACACCAGTGTAGAATATTCTTTTTTTTTTTTTTAAGATTTTATTTATTTATTTGACAGAGAGAGTTCACAAGTGGGCTGAGAGAGAAAGGGAAGCAGGCTCCCTGCTGTGCAGGGCTCAATCCCAGGACCCTGAGGTCAGTCATGACCCTAGCCAAAGGCAGAGGCTTAACCCACTGAGCCACCCAGGTGTGCTGCCAATGTAGAATATTCTAAAGCACCTGGTGCGTGCCTAGTGAATTTGTAGGTTGGTCCAGAATTGTGAATACCTCTGGTTTTTCCAGCAGTCCTTTACATAAAATTGTGAGGAATGATTTTATTTTGCCTTTTTTTTTTCAAAGATTTATTTATTTGAGAGAGAGAGCATGAGAAGGGGGAGGGTCAGAGGGAGAAGCAGACTCCCTGCTGAGCAGGGACCCTGATGTGGGATTCGATTCCAGGACTCCAGATCGTGACTTGTGCTGAAAGCAGTTGCTTAACCAACTGAGCCATACAGACGCCCTTCGTGAGGAATTATTTTATTTTATTTTATTAAGGATTTTATTTATTTATTTGACAGAGAGAGAGACATCCCAAGTAGGCAGAGAGGCAGGCGGTGGTGGGGGAGGGGGGGAATCAGGGGCCCTGCTGAGCAGAGAGCCGGATGCGGGGCTCTATGCCAGGACCCTGAGATCGTGACCTGAGCCAAAGGCAGAGGTTTAACCCACTGAGCTACCCAGGTGCCCCATGAGGAATGATTTTAAAGGAAAGTCTGAATGACAGGTGAGTTGTTGAAGAAAAAATTTTCAAAGTATCTTTAGTATTCTACATAGACTCTGAGCTTGTTTTCAAAGAGCTGCCATGAAGAAGCTTTGTTAAAATTGAATAGCTCGGGGCGCCTGGGTGGCTCAGTGGGTTAAAGCCTCTGCCTCCGGCTCAGGTCATGATCTCAGGGTACTGGGATCAAGCCCCGCATTGGGCTGTCTGCTCAGCAGGTAGCCTGCTTCCCTCTCTCTCTGCCTGCCTCTCTGCCTACTTGTGATCTCTCTCTCTGTCAAGTGAATAAATAAAATCTTAAAAAAAAAAAAAATTGAATAGCTCTAAAATGAATCCTTTCAGGGGTCCTGGCTGAGTAAATCAGTACTTAGGTGGTTTTTTATACATATGCAATTTTGTAGAGTAAAAGGTACCTATCTTAATGCAGTTTGATGAATTTCAACAAATGTATAAAAATGTACCTCATGTCTCAGTCAAGATTTAGAACATTTGTATCATCCTAAAAAAAATAACTTGGTGCCATTTTCTAGTTAATGTTAATCCCTCTGGCCACTATGTTCTTACACTAACCCGTTTTGCTGCAGGCAGCCACTGTTCTGATTTCTTTTGCTAAGGGTTTGTTTGGCCTGCTTTTAAACTTCATATAAATGGACTCAGACAGTAAGTAACTCTTTTGTGTAAGGCTTCTTTCATTCAAACATCAGGATAATGTTTTTGAACTTCATCAGGTTGCGGTCGAGCAACTTTTTTTTTTTTTTTAAGATTTTTAAAAAGATTTTTTTTATTTATTTATTAAGTGTTTTTGTGAACATACATTTTTATTTCTCTTGGAAAATACCAAAAGTGGAATTGCTGGTTTAACTTGATAAGAGACTAATAGTTGCCCAGAGTGATTGTATTATTTTATGGTCCTGGCAGCAATGCACGGAGAGTTCCAGTCGTTCTGTATCTTTGCTATCATTTAGTGTCATCAGTCGTTAATCTGAGCCATTCTAGTGGGGGTAAGGAGGTTATTTTGTAGTTTAGATTTGCATTTTCCTGGTGAGTAACGATGCTGAGCATCTTTTCATGGGCATATCGTACATTCATATATCTTTGGTGACGTATCTATTCAATATTTTTTTTTAATATTTTATTTATTTATTTGACAGACAGAGGTCACAAGTAGGCAGAGAGGCAGGCAGAGAGAGAGGAGGAAGCAGGTTCCCCGCTGAGCAGAGAGCCCGATGTGGGGCTCGATCCCAGGACCCTGGGATCATGACCTGAGCCGAAAGCAGAGGCTTTAACCCACTGAGCCACCTAGGCGCCCCTCTATTCAATATTTTATTCATTTTTTGTTGTGTGGGTTTTTTGCTTGTTTGTGTTTACTTCTTACTGAGTTGAGAAAGTTGTGGAAGTTCTTTATATTTCACAAGCCCTTATCAGTTTCTTAGGTTATCAGTTTCTTAGTTATCAGTTTCTTAGTCCATAGAAAATAGACTCTGAGAAGGAGATTTGCATGTAGGAAGTTTATTGGTGAGTGCTCTTGGGAATAACACGTGGGAAAGAGTATGTAGGGTTAAGCAGATGGAGAAGTTGAACTGTAATTTGGTTACAATAGAGGCCTCGGGCTCACTTGGCTCTTGAAGGATACCCATAATTGAGGCAAGGGGACCTGGCTTTGTACCTCCTTCCATACAATGCAGGGGACTAGTCTTGGGATGTGGACTTCCCTGTCAGAGGGAATATAGCCTTAGGTTAGTCGGTACCCTTGGGCCAAAGGTCAGGTCCTCAGAGGGACTGAGCTGTGAGCCAGCAGTAGGCAACACTCCCAGCAGCTCGGGGAGCAGGTGTCTCCAGCCTGGAGGAGATGGATGTGGGCAGTGTCACCGCAGCATCCATAACAGATAGATGTGTTGTGGGTATTTTCTTCCACTATGTAGCTGGTCTGTTCATTTTCTTAGTGGATCAGCAAATGTTTTAAATTCTTTTTGTGTATGTCCTTGCTAAGAAATTTTACAAACACTAAGATTGCAAAAATACTCTTCCCTTCTAGAAGTTTTGCGTTCTAGATTTTATATTAAAGTATAATCCATCAGGAATTAATTTATGCTTATGATGTGAGCTGCCACCTAAGCGATTGTTGAGGGTGCTCAGCTCTTTCTCTTTTAAATACATCCCTTTCATCACTTCTTATCTTCCCTTAATTTGCAAGGTAGGGGCATCTTTCATTTCCATTTCCCAGAGTAGAGCATAGTCGTAGTCAAAATGCTGACAGGACAGCTTTCTTCCCCAGCAATTTATTCATTAGTTTGAATTTTGGAGTTCTGACACCAAGTCCCTACAGTGAAATGGTATGCTTAGTCCAGTTCAGTTTACCATTATTTTTGTCCTTCCTCGGGAGTAAAACTTTACATTTAAAACAAAGGTGGGACTCCTGGGTGGCTCAGTGGGTTAAGCGGCTGCCTTCGGCTCAGGTCATGATCCCAGCATCCTGGGATCGAGTCTCACATCGGGCTTCTTGCTTGGTGGGGAGCCTGTTTCTCCCTCTGCCTCTGCTGCCACTCTGCCTGCCTGTGCTCTCTCTCTCTCTCTCTCTCTCTCTCTCTCTGGCAAATAAATAAAATCTTTAAATAAATAAATAAATAAGACAAAGGTGACTTTTATGACTTCGTTAGAGAAAGTGATGAGAAGACTAAGTCATATACCATGTCCCCTTTTACACAGAACAGAGCTGCTTTTCTGTCTTGTGTTCTCCATGCTCTGACAGTTGGTCTCAAATGAATGCCGTGATTAACAGTGCTTTGATGAGTTTAGTAACTTGTAAAAGACAAAAGCTCTTAGAATAGCTCAGTATTAAATATTAAAATAGTAACACCAGTTGTTTGGTGTCATGCTTCAGTCACTTTCAATCACTTTGTCCTGTTGCCTCCTATATAAGACGTGTAAAAAAATATTTATTTAACAGAAGTAAAGCTAAAGTACTGAATTATTAACCGTGAAGTCAGTTCTGCCTCCCAAGCCAGTGCCCCCAACTGCGGGATGCATTCAGAATGCTCTGTTTACAAGTAGCTAATATTGGCCATCCTGAATGTAGGAAGGACCGACCTGGCCTTTGTGCTAGGGAGCAAGGAATCCCCCTCTTGCTGTATGGCAAGTGTGAGTTGGTGCTGACATTGCAGCTGTAGTTTCCCCATTTTCACTAGACACACAATGAGATACAGATTCCTTTCTTCTCCCAAATGAGGGGGTGGTAATGCTTCACCTAGCCTGTCAGCTAAGAAACCATTTTCTCATAGAGACAGCATATATGTATGTATGTGTATATTATATACTTATCCCCTAGCCTCAGAGTCACAAGTTCAGTAGTATGTCAGAGATAATAAAGCCATTGTTATTTTTGCTAACCTCTTAATACTAAAACAGAAGAGTGAAGTACATGATACTCCATTAATTACGGAAACTTTTTCTTAAAGTACAAAATTTCCCCCTTTTAGGGGAGCCTGGGTGGCTCAGTGGGTTAAAGCCACTGCCTTCAGCTCGGGTCATGATCTCAGGGTCCTGGGATTGAGCCCCGCGTCGGGCTCTCTGCTCAGCGGGGAGCCTGCTTCCTCCTCTGTCTCTGCCTGCCTCTCTGCCTACTTGTGATCTCTGTCTGTCAAATAAATAAAATCTTTTAAAAAAAAAAAATTTCCCCCTTTTAGTTTTCAGGATCATTTTTCATACCGCTAAGACTCCAGGAAGCCATATAGGGTACACCACTACTTCAAGAAACTTTGAAATGTAATCTTTTATATCTCATGTGTCAGGAGGCAGTCTCTCAAAGAAATTTGGGTAGTAAGAAAAAAATTGAGATTAGCTCAGATCAAAACTATAAATCATTAATAGCATTGATTGTAATGATAGTTTCACAGATATATACTTATCTCTGTACACATCAAGTTGTATACATTAAATATCTACAGCTTTTGGATTTCAGTCACACCTCAGTAAAGCAGGTTTTTTTTTGTTTTTGTTTTTGTTTTTTAAAGATTTTTTCTTTTTTTATCTGACAGAGATCACAAGTAGGCAGAGAGGCAGGCAGAGAGAGAGGGAGGAAGCAGGTTCCCTGCAGAGCAGAGAGCCCGATGTGGGGCTCAATCCCAGGACCCTGGGATCGTGACCTGAGCCGAAGGCAGAGGCTTAACCCACTGAGCCACCCAGGTGCCCCAGTAAAGCAGTTTTTGAAAGACATCCATAAAACATTTTAGTACTGTATTAATTAAGCATATTTTTTATTATATGAGTAATACATATTCATTGTCATTCACTTACAAATATTTTTCTAAGTTGTGTATTACATATTATGCTTATGTTTTATAAAGTCAAAACATTTGTTAATGTTTGATTTACACTTGTTTTACCTATGTGTATACTTTTTATTACAAATATGAGATTATCAATGCATATTGTTTGCCACCAGCTTTTTCCTCATAGCAGTGCATCATGACTTTGTATATCTGTGAAGAGACCTGAATCATAATGTTTAATCGCTGGGTGTTGTTATACTGTGACGAAGTATTATGGTTTAGTCACTCAATCTCCTTTTTTGAAGATTAGGATATTTTTAGGTTTGCACTCTTAGTGCAGTGATCATCTTTGCATAGTTCTTTCTTAGGATAAATTTCTAGAAGTGAAATTGCTGGATGAAAGAATTCACATTTTTGAGGCTTTAAATTGAAATTGCCAAATAGCGGTCACCATACATTGTAGTAATTGACATTTCTCCCTGCCTCAGATAAATGTGCTTGTTTCTCCCATCATGGACGATAGACAAATTTTCCCACATCGTTGCCAATCTGGTAAATTTATAAGTGGCATCTCCCTGTTTTAATTGGCATTAATTCTTCATGAAGCTGACCCTGTTTCATGTTCACTAGCCATTGTAGATTTTGGTCTCACAAATGAGCAGCTCACGGTCTTGATTACAGATCCTTCAGAAACTTTTTCTCATTCGATCATCAATCTTTTCAACAGTTTCTGGTATTTTCTTTCCAGGAGCGGCTAAAGCTGGTGACAGTTTTGGGAGCTGGCCTTCTCTGTGGAACTGCACTGGCGGTCATCGTGCCCGAAGGAGTACATGCACTTTATGAAGATATTCTTGCGGGTGAGAGACAAAGAACAGGGTCTTCTTTGAGATACGTTGTTGACATGGAGGACTGAAAGGAGAAGCCTCATGGGTTTTTTCCTGAACATAGTTCATATTTGTCATAGAATTCTGTCTTGGGAAAAGTTCTTAAAACATACCTTTTGACGTCTTTGACATTGAACACATCCTTAGCAGTTTGTGAATTGAATCCCCTGTTCATGAATGCCACTTAAGATTCATTTACTATAATGCATGAATTCCAGACTTTCTAAGTATGACAATCTTTTTTAAAGCCCACTTAAATTCTAAATGATAGTAATTGTATTTTTAATGTTCTTTAATTGAGAAAAGGAACAGGTGATAGACACTTGGATTTACGGAGTCTTTTCAGTAAACTTACAGGTAATTGGTGAGGATCTCTGCAGTAAAGGAGAACTAAAAAAATGAAAGAAGTCTTTCCTGACCCTAAGAACAACAAGCAGAGAACGCACAGTATAGGTGTGTGAGAGTAAATATTGGGCAGGCAGCTTGCGTCGCTCACCTGCTAGACAGTTTGGTCCTCACACCTGGAAACATGCTTGATTTAGATTTGTGACTCAGCAAAATCAGATTACTGCTTGTCACAAGACTTTAGGCACCTGTGAAAGATTGAAATCACAACTGTTACATTGGTGAGTGGAATCTTCAAGTGTCAGGACTCTACTGGACTCTAAGAGTAGTATAGAAAAGTAGGCACTTTCCAAACTTCATACTAGATACAATATAATAAGCAGCTTTTCAGATCTCAGTCAAGGAAAAAAACTGTCCTTTATCTAGAGTGATTATACTCTCCTCCCTGGGATGTGCAGATAGGCATAATGAATGGTGTTAGAGGATGGTGGCCAATGTTATGTATGAGTATTGTGGGGTCTTATTGCAAAATAGGAGAGAGGAATTTTTTTAAAGATTTTATTTATTTATTTGACAGACAGAGATCATAAGTAGGCAGAGAGAGAGAGGAGAAACCAGGCTCCCTGCTGAGCAGAGGAGCCTGATATGGGGCTTCATCCCACGACCCTGGGATCATGACCTGAGCTGAAGGCAGAAGCTTTAACCCACTGAGCCACCGAGACGCCCTGGTTTCTTCTCTTTTTTGATGACCCATCCTCTTGGGGGGGAAAGATAAGCATGTACTATTGCACTGATTTACTGTATACATTATAAAACACAAACCTAAAATAGAAAATTTTGAAGTATGAGATTTAAAGTAAGTGTGTATAGAAGACCAGTACGGTTGACTCTCGAACAGCACAGGTTTGAACTCTGCGGGTCCACTTATATGTGGCTTTTTAAAAATACAGTGCCGTAAATGTGTTTCCCCTTCCTTAATCTTTTCTCTGGCTTACTTTATTGTAAGAATACAGTATATAGTACGTAAAACATACAAAATATTAGTTAAAAGACTTTATGTTATCAGTAAGGCTTCTGATTAATGGTAGGCTATTCGTAGTTAAGTTTTGGAGGAGCCAAAAGTTATATGCGGGTTTTCAACTGCACAGGGGATCAGCACCCTAACCCCCATGTTTTTCAAGCATCATGTGTATTTTCTTTCCTATCTCAGTGGTTCACCTTGAATTTTTCTGACATGTGATTTTTTTCAGAATGTCATATAAAAAAAATTGTGCATCCTTTTGTTCTGGCTTCTTTTGCTTAGCCTAATGCATGTGAGAGCTATCATGTTATTCTGTGTATCTATTGCTGGTATGTGGTGCCTTTTTATTTCTGAGTAGTATTCCATTGTTTGGGTGAACTTTTTTCCTTCACCTTTTCCTTTCCTTTTTCCTTCCTTCCTTTAAAGCCATATTGGTTATTTTCAGTTTGTGTGGAAATATGAATAAAAACACTGTAAACATTTATATACAGGTTTTTGTGTGAACCTGAGTTGTTTTTTTTTTCCTTGTGTAATTACTTGCAAGTGGGGTGGTTGGATCATATGGCAAGTGTATGTTTAACTTAAGAAATAACCAAACTCTTTTTCAAAGTAGCTGTACCTTTTTGCATTCCCAAAAATAATGGGTGAGAGTTCAGTTGCTTCCCTTCCTTGTCAACTCTTGACGCTGTTTATTTTGTTTTGGTTTTGTTTTGTTTTTTTAAGATTTTATTTATTTATTTGACACAGAGAGAGATCACAAGTAGGCAGAGAGGCAGGCGGAGGGAGAGGGGAAAGCAGCCTCCCCGCCGAGCAGAGAGCCCGATGCGGGACTTGATCCCAGGACCTTGAGATCACTACTTGAGCCGAAGGCAGAGGCTTAACCCACTGAGCCACCCAAGTGCCCCTTGTTTCAGTTTTTTATTTTAACTGTTCTAATAAGTAGGTAATGCTATCCCTATGTGGTTTTAATTTGCAATTCCCTCATGGCTGATGATGTTAAACATCTTTTCATATACTTGTTTGCCATTATTATGTGTTCTCCGATGATTCAAATTTTTGCCTATTTTTTAAGTTGAGTTTTCTTATTATTGAATTTTGAGGGTTCTTTACGTGTTCTGGATTCAAGTTACTGTTTTTTTTATTTTTTGTTTTTAAGTAAGCTCTAGGCCCAACTAGAGATTGGGGCTCAAACTCATGACTCCAACATCAAGAGTTACTTACTCTACCAACTGAGCCAGACAGGGACCCCCGGATACAAGTCCTTTTTTTTTTTTTTTTAAAGATTGTATTTATCAGGGGGCCCCTGGGTGGCTCAGTGGGTTAAAGTCTCTGCCTTCAGCTCAGGTCATGATCCCAGGGTGGTGGAATCGAGCCCCACATTGGGCTCTCTGCTCAGCAGGGAATCTGCTTCCTCCTTTCTCTCTGCCTGCTTCTCTGCCTGTCAAATAAATAAATAAAATCTAAAAAAAAAAAAAAAAGAGATTGTATTTATCTATTTGATAGGCAGAGATCACAAGTAGGCAGAGAGGCAGGCAGAAGGGAGGGGGGAAATAGGCTCCCCGCTGAGCAGGAAGCCCGATGTGGGGCTCGATCCCAAGACCCAGGGATCATGACCTGAGGGCAGAGGCTTTAACCCACTGAGCCACCCAGGCACCCCTGGATACAAGTCTTTTATCAGATAGATGATCTGCAAATATTTTCTCCTAGTCTTTGGCTTATCTTTTCAGTCTCTTAACATTATCATTACAGAGTAGTTTTTAATTTTAATGAAGTCCAGTTTGTCAATTCTTTCATGAATTTCTAAAATCCCTTTGCTGAACCCAAGTTCACAAGTGTTTTCTCTTTTGTCCTCCTCTATAAGTTTTATAATTTTCAGTTTTACACTTAGGTCTGTGATCCATTTTGAGTTAATTTTATATCTAATGTAAAGGTTCAGTTTTGAGGGGGATATGGATGGATGTCCAGTAGTTCCAACACCATTTGTTGAAGATAATAATTACCTTTGCACCCTTGTAAATAAAAAATCAATTGACCACATTTGTGTTGGTCTGTTTCTAGACTCTCTATTCTGTCCAGTTGATCTACATTTCCAGTCTGTCCTTTGCTAATATAACCTTTTTTTTTTTTTCCTAAGATTTTATTTATTTGAAAGAGTGAGCAAGCAAGAGCATGAGCAGGAACAAAGGGAGAAGGAGAAGCAGACTCCTTACTGAGCAGAGAGCCTGACAAAGGGCTCAATCCCGGCACCCTGGGATCATGACCTAAGCTGAAAGCAGATGCTTAACCGACTGAGCCACCCAGGCGCCCCCAATACAACCTTGTCTTGATGACTATATCTTTACAGCAAATCTTGACATCAGATGGTGAAGTCCTAAGTTTGTTCTAATTTTTCAAATATGTCTTGGTTAAACTAGTTCCTTTGCTTTTCTATAAAAACTTTAGAATCAGAATGTCAATGTCTGCACAAAAAATCGTGCTGAGACTCTGATTGAGTTGAATCTATAGATTAATTTGGGGAGAATTGACATCTTAAAAACATTGTATTTTCTAAATCCATGAGTATAACATATCTCCCCTTTTTTTCCGGTCTTTGATTTCTTTTATCAGTGTGGTAGTATTTTAATTTTTAAATTAAATTTAATTTTTTTATTTTTATTTATTTATTTATTTATTTATTTATTTTTAAGATTTTGTTTATTTGACACAGAGAGAGGGATCAAGTGAAGGGGAGCGGCAGAGGGAGAGAGAGAAGCAGGCTCTCTAATGAGCAGGGAGCCCGATGTGGGGCTCGATCCCAGGACCCTGAGATCATGACCTGAGCTGAAGGCAGAGGCTTAACCCACTGAGCCACCCAGGTGCCCCTAATTTTTAAATTTAATTAATTACTTTTTTTTTTAATTTTTATTTATTTATCAGACAGAGAGAGAGATCACAAGTAGGCAGAGAGGCAGTCAGAGAGAAAGGAGGAAACGGGCTCCCTGCTGAGGAGAGAGCCCGATGCGGGCCTCGATCCCAGGACCCTGAGACCATGACCTGAGCTGAAGGCAGAGGCTTTAACCTGCTGAGCCACCCAGGTGCCCCCCCCCTTTTTTTTGAGTAACCTCCATACCCATCATGGGGCTCAAACTCAGGCCCAAGAGCAAGACTCAATTGTTCCACTGACTGAGCCAGCTAGGCGCCCCCAGTGTTACAGTTTTTAGCATACAGATCTGCAGTTATTCTGTCAGACTTATACCTAAATATTTTCCTGTTTATAGTGTGATTGTAAATGATACTTAAAAAGTATTTCAATTTCCAGTATTCTAGGATATAGAAATTTGCTAAACTCACTTGTTACAGGAGCTTTTCTGTGGATTCCTTGTGAATTGGTGCACAATCATATCATCTATGAATATAGACAGTTTAATGCTTTCTTTTCCAGAGACACTTTAATGATTTTTTCCCCCAATATGCTTAAAATTTTTTTTTCTTTTCCGTATTGCTCTGGCTAGACCATTTAGTATGAGGTTGATTAGGAATGAAAGTAGTCAGCCCTGCCCTATTCTCACTCAGTCTTTCACCATTAAGTATAATGAATGATAGCTATAAATTTTTCAAAGATTCCCTCTTCAGGTTAAGGAAGTTTCCTTTTATTATTCCTAATTTGTTGAGAGTTTTTATCGAGTTTGTTAATGTGGTGAAGTACGATGATATTCAAATATGCATATGCCACCCCCCTTATGGGCAGGGATTATCATGACTGGATTCCATGTGCTAAGATCCTGTTGAGGAGGGTTGCCTGGGTGGGTTAGAGCCTCTGCCTTCGGCAGGGTCTGATCCAGCCCCATGTCCGGCTCTCTGCTCAGCGGGGAGCCTGCTCCTCCCTCTCTCTGCTTGCTGCTCTACTTGTGATCTCTGTCCGTCAAAAAAAAAAAAAGATCCTGTTGAGGATATTTGTATCTCTGTTCGTCAGGAGTATTGGTCTGTGGTTTTCTTTTCTTTTCTTACAATGTCTCTATGGTTTTGCTGTCAGAGTGCTGGCTTCTTAGGGATGGAAAGTGTTCCCTTCTCTACATTCTGGAAGAGACTGTATAGAATAAAAAATATTTCTTCCTTAAGGGGCTCCTGGGTGGCTCAGTGGGTTAAGCTGCTGCCTTCAGCTCAGGTCATGATCTCAGGGTCCTGGGATCAAGTCCCGCATCGGGCACTCTGCTCAGCAGGGAGCCTGCTTCCCTCTCTCTCTCTGCCTGCCTCTCTGCCTACTTGTGATTTCTCTCTGTCAAATAAATAAATAAAATCTTTAAAATATATATATATATATATATATATATATATATATATATATTTCTTCCTTAAATATTTGTGAGAATTTACCAGTGAAACCATCTGGGCCTGGAGTTTCCTATGTTGGAAGGTTTTTAGCTATGAATTCAATTTCCTTAATAAATATAAAATTATTCAAGTTACCTGTTTCTTCTAAGTTGAAGAATTATTCATAGTAAGAGTTGTTCATGGAAATCTTTTATTATCCTTTTAATGTCTGCAGTAATATCTTCTTCTAAATTTTTTTCCCAAAGAACCATGTTTGATTTCATTTTTTCTGCTTTGTATTTTATTGATTTCTACTTTGCTTTATCTACATTAAAGCTTTTTGGTCAGGTGTTTACACATTTAGGGTTGCTATGTCTTGTTGGTGAATTGACCTTTTTCATTATTATGTAATGTCCCTATTTATTCCTGGTAATATTTCTTATTGTCAGGTCTGCTTTATTTGATATTAACATAGCCACTCCAGTTTCCTTTTGATCAGTGTTTACATGATATATCTTTTTTTCATCCTTTTACTTTTATTTATTTTCATTTTTTATTTTTAAAGATTTTATTTATTTACTTGACACAGAGAGAGACAGCAAGAGAGGGAATACAAGCAGGGGGAGTGGGGAAAGGAGAAGCAGGCCTCCCACTGAGCAGGGAGCCCCATGTGGGGGTTGATCCCAGGACCCTGGAATCATGATATGAGCCGAAGCAGACACTTAATGACTGAGCCACCCAGGTGACCCTCATCCTTTTACTTTTGACCTATATGGCATTCACTATATTTAAATTGGATTTCTTTTTTTAAAAAAATATTTTATTTATTCATTTGACAGAGAGAAAGAGAGAGATCACAAGTAGGCAGAGCAACAGGCAGGGAGTGGGGGAAGCAGGCTCCCCACAGAGCAGAGAGCGTAATGCAGGGCTCAATCCCAGGACCCTGAGATCATGACCCAAGCTGAAGGCTGAGGCTTAACCCACTGAGCCACCCAGGTGCCCCTTAAATTGAATTTCTTGTAAACAGCACATAAGTGAATCATATTTTTAAAATCTGATTTGGGGCGCCTGGGTGACTCAGTGGGTTAAAGCCTCTGCCTTTGGTTCAGGTCATGATCCCAGGGTCCTGGGATCCAGCCCCACATCAGGCTCTATGTTCAATGGGGAGCCTGCTTACCTTCCTCTCCCTCTGACTGCCTCTCTACCTGTGATCTCTGTCTGTGATCTCTGTCTGTCAAATAAATAAATAAAATCTTAAATAAATAAATAAAATCTGATTTGACAATCTGTCTTCTACTTGGTATATTTAGACAGGGGTCAGCAAACTTTCTATAACAGGTCAGACTTTGGGAGCCATGTGGTCTCTACTGATACTGTTCAATTCTGTCATTGTAACCAAGGGTACTGATTCTTTCCTTTGTGATCATCAGTCCTCTAGTGAGCCTTTCAGTGAATTTACTGTACTGATATTACATTTTTCAGTTTTGAAATTTCTCCTTGCTTTCCTTGTATAGTTTCTATTTCTTCAAATGACATTCATTAATTTGAACTGTTTTTACCTTTACCCCCAGAGCACATAGTTATAATAGCTGCCTTAAAGTCTTGAGTATTCCAGTATCTGAGTTGCCCTGGGACTGGATTGAGTGTTTTTTTTCCCTTCATAATTGGTCTGGGTTTTTTTTTCTGTTTTTTTTGTTTTTTGTTTTTTGTTTTTAAGATTTTATTTATTTGAGAGAGAGATCGTGCGCTTGAGACAGTGTGTGAGAGAGAGTACAGACAGGGGTGTGGGCCAGAGGGAGAAGCAGGTTCCCCACTTGAGCAGGGAGCCTGACATGGAACTCAATCCCAGGACCCTGGGATCATGACCTGAGCTGAAGGCATATGCTTAAATGACTGAGCCACCCAGGCTCCCTGATTTTTCTGTTTCTTTGTATGTCAAGCAAGTTTGGGTTGTATTCTGTACATTTTTAATAATGTATTTTGGAACTTTGGGTCCTTTCAAAATCCTCTAGAGAATATTTATTTCTTTTGTTTTAGCGGTCCTTTAGCCTGGTGGGTTTTAGGCTGCCAGTTCTGTGGTGCCTTTTTGTGTGATGGTTTTAATTTTAGTTCAGTTTTCAAAGCCTTTGTAATGCTGCTTTGGGTATGTTCTATCCCTGCAGAGTTCAGGGGTAAGTCTGGGACTTGTGCCATTTGAACTGTTAGGGGAGCCCTCCTTAGCTGTTTCTTCTCCAGTATTCGTCTCACACTCCCTGGCTCCCAGAGGACCCTTTACCTAGTCCTCTGGCCACAAAGATGGGTTTTTTCTAGGAGTTGTAGCTGCCTGTGCTGTCACTGCACAGTTCTGTGTAACTTGGGGTGCCCTCAGGCCAAAGTGGCTGGAGAAAAGAGAGAACAGAATAACCAGATCCACCCCCCCCCACCACAACTCCATCCCGGACCCTGTGCTTTTCCGACCACTCTGGCCAAAAGTATGGTGTTTTTCTGGAGGTTTTCACTGCCTTTGTTGCTGCCATGCTGTTCTCCAACTGGGACTGTCTTCAAGCCTGGACTGAGAAAGAATAAAGAGGTGGTTTCCCTCCATAGAGACATCCTCCAGCAGCCCCTTTCCCTGGTCTTCTGGCCAGAAGGACAAGGTTTGTTTTCCAGTTTTTGCTGCCCTCTCTTCTCTGGCTTTTATTTACCTGTGTAGTCCTTAGGTAGTTTTTTGGGCGTTTTGTCCAGAGTTTTTATAGTAATCATTGTGTGATTGAGGCGACACTGGGTTTACTCCATCTGAGCCAGCTCCAGAAGTCCCCATTATTTTTTTTTAAGATTTTATTTATTTGAGAGAGAGAGAGAGAGCATGAGAAGGGGGAGGATCAGAGGGAGAAGCAGACTCCCTGCCGAGCAGGGAGCCCGATGCAGGACTCTATCCTGGGATTCCAGGATCATGACCCAAGCCAAAGGCAGTTGCTTAGCCAGCCAAGCCAACCAGGTGCCCCCCCCATCATTCTTTTTAAAAAGTAAAATATTGATACCCCACTCTGTGGAAAGTTCTTTAAGGTAGCTTAACCGTCACAGTAACTGTAAGCTGTCGCCACATTTTCCACATCTGTCTGCACACTGGTGAGATTAGTCACATTGCTTTTGTTTCTACTGCTTTATCTTTTTCTCCCCCCACCCTTTCCCTCTTTTTCTGTATTATAGATCCAACCAGCTTTTCTCCCAGCTTCAAGAAAGGAGTTTGTGTACATGTTTACTACAACCTATAGTTTAGTTCTTCTGTGGACCTTATAATTATGATAATTAACATATTTTTTCAGAGCTCAATAGATCATGTTAACTGAGTGCTCTGGCACTTTAATAAGCATTAGTAAATACCAATTAATGTAAAAAGGAACCTCTCACATATTTTTCTATAATTATAGCTCTAGAATCACTGGAATTAGACCAGCATTCCTGTGACAAGACTGTCTTTCTACAGAAATAAGTTTTTATAAAAATATGATCTATTGAGGACTGTGGTGCTTGTTTACCATGGGGTTACATTTGAAACCACCATAATTCTTTGGAACATGAGAGTTGGTATATTGAGAAAGGCCAAGCTATGGGGTCAAAGACCTAAACAGAGGGGCGCCTAGGTGGCTCAGTGGGTTGAAGCCTCTGCCTTCGGCTCAGGTCATGGTCCCAGGGTCCCCGCATGGGGGTGGGGGGGAGTCTCTGCCCAGCAGGGAGCCTGCTTCCTCTTCTCTCTGCCTGCCTCTCTGCCTGCTTGTGATCTCTGTCTGTCAAATAAATAAAATCTTAAAAAAAAAAAGACCTAAATAGAAACCTGAAAACTGTATTATTCAAAATTGTTAGGATAGTTACTGGAACTGTTATCTGGAATGGTTCAGTATAGATTATTTCACTAAATTTGTCCACGAATGCCACATATCATATTTTTTAGAGAAGTACAGTTATCTTATGGTTTTGTCATTTTGCTCTACATTTAAATAAAGGGAGAGGGTTAAATCTGTTTTATTTAACTAACTCTTGGCCTGTCATTCATTAATAAAAATGGAGCTCTTTAAAACTCTTACACTTAAGGGGCGCCTGGGTGGCTCAGTGGGTTAAGCCGCTGCCTTCGGCTCAGGTCATGATCTCAGAGTCCTGGGATCGAGCCCCGCGTCGGGCTCTCTGCTCAGCAGGGAGCCTGCTTCCTCCTCTCTCTCTGCCTGCCTTTCTGCCTGCTTGTGATCTCTGTCTGTCAAATAAATAAATAAAATCTTTAAAAAAAAATAAAAAATAAAAAAAAATAAAACTCTTACACTTAAAAAATATAATAATAGGGGTGCCTGGGTGGCTCAGTGGGTTAAAGCCTCTGCCTTCAGCTCAGGTCATGATCCCAGTGTCCTGGGATCGAGCCCCGCATCAGGCTCTCTGCTCAGTGGGGAGCCTGCTTCCTCCTCTCTCACTGCCTGCCTCTCTGCCTACTTGTGATCTGTCAAATAAATAAATAAAATCTTTAAAAATAATAATAATAATAAATAAATAAATAAATAAACAACAACAAAAAATTCTTACACTTTATCCTCAGGATTCTGAAACATGGATGATGGGGGACTGATCTCTATCTCTTCTACTTCTTATTTTGTCTATTAAAATGTCTGATCTCTGCTTTTCTCCCTGATCCCTCCTCTCCCTTCCCCCAACATTGTTTTATTACTCACTGTTGTTTCTGACTGATACTCAGATAAATTGTATGATGTAAGTTGTTTAAAAATGAATCTCCCAAATCCCATTTATTATATAACCATGTTCCTGAACATTTAGCGAGCCCGTAGCATATACCAGGTATCGCGTGGAGCCCTTCACATTAACTGTCTCATCATCACAACAGCCATCTGAGGTGGGTGCTGTTTTACAGATGAGGACATGAAGCCGCAAAGAGATTGAATGACATGTCCAGGGTAGTCAGCTAGTAAGTGTCACCATCAGCATTTAAACCCAGACAGTCTTACTCCAAAGCCTACACTTTTTTTTTTTAACCTTAAATTTCACCACAAGGAAAATTTTATTGATGGTGCTAGTTTATTTTCCTCTTAAAAGGCCAGTTGTAACCAAATGAAGTGAACATACTTCAGGATTTTACTGTCTTCACACTATAATAAAATACGAAGCTCAGAACTGGATCGCTTGGCCTTTTCTCTTCGTGTCTCCTCCCAGTTCATATTGTTTGCATCGCTTAATGGCCAGCGTTCTCTCAGATCTGCAGTTGGTCTCAACACATTTAACCCTCAGCACAGTCGTCTTTGGAGTTTTAGCTTTTTTCCAGAAAATCCACTTAGTCTGCCCACCATAGCCACTCTTCCTGTCATGATGTTGTTTTCCCTGGGTGTAAAGAGAATCTTTGCCTTTCTTATACTGTGTCACTTTGTGGGGTTGGTACTTACAGAAACTTCCTTGCAGAAAGTCTGGTAGGTTTTAGGAACACTCACCATGTTTGTGAGAGTGCTGTCAGCATGGGAAAAAAAATGAAGCCTACATTCTTTTTTTTTTTTTTTAAGATTTTATTTATTTATTTGACAGAGAGAACACAGGTAGGCAGAGGCAGGCAGAGAGAGAGAGAAGGAAACAGGCTCCCTGCTGAGCAGAGAGCCCGATGCGGGACTCGATCCCAGGACCCTGAGATCATGACCTGAGCCGAAGGCAGCGGCTTAACCCACTGAGCCACGCAGCCGAAGGCAGCGGTTTAACCCACTGAGCCACGCAGGCGCCCTATCTTAATGATAGTCTGCTAGATGATGTGCTTCATAAGGAATTTAAAATCACCATTGTAGTGTCTGTCTGCTGAAGAAAATTTTTTTTGAGTCCTGGAGCCCAACACAAGGCTTAAACTCAGGACCCTGAGAGCAAGACCTGAGCTGAGATCAAGAGTTAGGCACTTGGGCCACCTGGGTGGCTCAGTGGGGAGCCTGCTTACCCTTCTCTTTCTGCCTGCCTCTCTGCCTACTTGTGATCTCTGCTAAATAAATAAATAAAATCTTTTAAAAAAAGAAAAAAAAGAGGCACTTAACTGAATGAGCCATTCAAGTGTTCCTGAAGAAATCTTACAATAGATTTTCTTCTTTTTAGGGATGCTTGGGTGTATCTGTCCGTTAAGGGTTGGACTCTTGATTTTGGCTAAGGTCATGATCTCAGGGTTGTGGGATCGAGCCTGCATCAGACTCTGCACCCAGTGGGGAATCTGCTTGAGACTCTCTCTGCCTCTCTCTGCCCCTTCTCCCCCGGCCCCATGCATATGCCCATGTGTGCATTCTCTCTCTCTCTCTCGCAAACAAATAAGTCTTAAAAAATTAAATATGAGGCATTTGGGTGCTCACTTAATATCTGACTCTTGGTTTTGGCTCAGGTCATCATCTTATGCATTGAGGCATCAAAGCCCAGAGTTGAGCTGGAGTACGCCTTCACTGGGCTCAGGGGGAGTCTGCTTGAAGATTCTCTCCCTCTGTCCCTCCCCCTGCTCACATGCATGTGCACGTTCTCTCTGTCTCAAGTAAATAAATGAATCTTTAAAAAATAAATAAAAAAAATTAAAACAGTAATATTTTGATCAAAGATTCATTAATTAACATCCCTTTAAAAATGTCAGCTTTAGGGGCCCCTGGGTGGCCCAGTCAGTTAAGCATCTGCCTTCAGCTCTGGTTATGATCACAGGGTCCTGGGATGGAGCTCCACGTTGGGCTCCCTGCTCAGTGGGGAGTCTGCTTGTCCCTCTGCCCCTCTGCCTGCTTGTGGTCCCCCCCCCAATAAATAAATAATAGCTTAAAAAATAAAATATCAGCTTTATACAATTGACTGTGATCAGGTTTTCTCTTCTACATGAGAAATAATATGTCATCATTAAGCAGAAGCTATTCTGTCCTTATTACTAAAAATACATGCCACGTGTGATGAACTATTTGTCTTTGTTAGAAAAAAATACATATTAGAGATCTGTAACAAGTTGTAAGTTATGAGTAGAAGTTAAGAAATTAAAAAACAATCAACAAAGGCCAAAAATATAAAAACAAAACTGGAGATCACTTTTTAAAAAGCCAGACTACCTGAAAATTTGTTTCTTTTATAGAAGCATATGTTAATCTGAAGGAGAAGCTTCAACAAATGGATTCAAAGGGTAAATTGATTCTGTTACCTTTGATGTTAATGTATGTCTGTGACAAAGGACAGCTACATATCATACTGATGGAACTGGAAATATTTCTATGTAAACATCTAGGCAAAGAAGTAAGCCCATAATGATTTGCTGAATACTCTCTTAGTGGCAGGAGAAAGATAAGTCTGATGTACAGGGTCCAGTCATAACACCGTTGGTTTGTGTACTTTGCAGCAGGGAGTATGACGTGGAACATGTCCTGGCTAATGAATTACCAGCCAATGTCTTGAGTAATCAGACATAATAACCTGAAAGCTTATTCATGAATGAGTAACATATATATACAACTTAATATATTTAAATTTATAGCTGGGTTTTCAGATCCCAGTTTTTGCTAGTTTCAGTTCCTTGTCCAGAGTAGAAGGAAGAATGGGTAAATTAATATTCAAGACCCAGGTTCCATTACTAATTTGTGTATGTACCATTAAGGTGATCATCACTCACTTTAAAAAGGGTTTATGTTTGTTTTTTTGCTTAATGTTAGCAAATAAAATCAAGGCTTACCATTGTGTATATTCTAGTGAGTATTTCATGTTTTTATATAAAGTTAAATTCCACTTAATGATAAGCATTCAAATCTTTTAGGAGAAACCTCAATCAACAGCACACTTATTTCAAGCAATATTTATTATATGGTGCTGACATATTACTTCTTTGCCAAAATTTTACATCAAAATAAGTATTAACCCCTTCAGAATTATAATTCATGAAATTAAGTACTTATAGAAGTGATTTCTCAAAAAATGTTGGAAATTATTCTTTCATTTACCTCCAGAATGTGCAGCACATTTAGATATCATCAGTAGCAGCAGCATTTTCCTCAAAAGTAGTTTTGGTTTGGGACGCCTGGGTGGCTCAGTTGGTTAAGCAGCTGCCTTCGGCTCAGGTCATGATCCCAGCGTCCTGGTATTGAGTCCCGCATCAGGCTCCTTGCTCGGCAGGGAGCCTGCTTCTCCCTCTGCCTCTGCCTGCCATTCTGTCTGCCTGTGCTTGCTCTCTCGCCCTCTCTCTCTGATAAATAAATAAAATCTTTAAAAAAAAAAAAGTAGTTTTGGTTTTGGGGAATGCAAAATTTGGTCAGTGTCAGTCTGCATGAGATAGCTGATCAGTTCATTCAATACTATTTTATATCAAAAGCAGGTATGACTATGAAGTAATGTTAATTTTTTTTTTAAAGATTTTATTTATTTATTTGACAGAGAGAGAGATCACAAATAGGCAGAGAGACAGACAGAGAGATGAGGAGAAGCAGGCTCCCTGCTGAGCAGAGAGCCCCATGTGGGACTCGATCCCAGGCCCCTGGCATCATGACCTGAGCCGAAGGTAGAGGCTTAACCCACTGAGCCACCCAGGCGCCCCAGTAATGTTAATTTTATTATGATTCATAAACTTGACCCTTAAGCAGTAAAAAGAAAAGTTCCAAAATTATTTAAAGAAAGCATTGCTAGTACCTTAACTCCTGTCAGAATGGCTAGAAGCAAAGACAATCAGAAGACAGTGTTGGCGAGGTTGCAGAGAAAGGGGAGCCCTCGTGCACTGTTGGTGGAAATGTGAATTGATGTAGCCACTGGAAAATGGTAAAGAGGTTCCTCGAAAAATTAAAAATAGAAATTCTGTATGAACTCCTAATTCCACTATTGAGTATTGACCTAAAGAAAACAAAATGCTAATTCAAAAAGATATATGTACCCCTGTGTTTATTGAAGCATTATTTACAATAGCCAAGATATGGAAGCAACCCAAGTGTCTACTGATAGATGAATGGATAAAGAAGATGTGATTGACATATATATACATATATATGTATATATGTATATATATGTGTATATATATATGTATATATATATATAAAACATTTTTTTCTTTTTTTCTTTTTTCTTTTTTTTTCTTTTTTTTTTTTTTTTAAAAGATTTTATTTATTTATTTGACAGAGAGAAATCACAAGTAGACGGAGAGGCAGGCAGAGAGAGAGAGAGGGAAGCAGGCTCCCTGCTGAGCAGAGAGCCCGATGCGGGCCTCGATCCCAGGACCCTGAGATCATGACCTGAGCCGAAGGCAGCGGCTTAACCCACTGAGCCACCCAGGCGCCCCAATAAATAAAATCTTTAAAAAAAAAAAAGTTGTAATTAGGCTTACTGTTTAGTTTCAGTGCTATAGACATCCAAAAAGTAATTGCCTTTAAAAATTATGATGCCATTGTTCACAAATAATAGCATGCCTAACACCCCCCCCCCCTTTTTTTAAATAAGTAGGCAGAGAGGCAGGCAGAGAGAGAGGAGGAAGCAGGCTCCCTGCCGAGCAGAGAGCCTGATGCAGGACCGGATCCCAGGACCCTGAGATCATGACCTGAGCCAAATGCAGAGGCTTTAACCCACTGAGACACCCAGGCACCCTGCCTAACACCCTTCAATAACATGTTAACCCATGCTTTTATCTAAACTCTTAGCATAACCTGTCACCTGATTTAATATAAATATCTGTTACCTATTGAATTTATAAAAAAGCATGTGCACAATTATCTTAAAAGAAGACTAAAGGATTATAATTTATTTCCATTAAAAAAAATCTTTTTCTTAGGGTGCCTGGGTAGCTCAGTCGGTTAGGTGTCTGACTCTTGATTTTGGCTCAGGTCATGGTCTCAGGGTCCTGAGATTGAGCCCTACGTTGGGCTCTGCACTGGATGTGAAGCCTGCTTGAGATTCTTTCTCCCTCTCTCTCTACCCTTCCCCCCACTCACATGCACTCTCTCAAAAAAGAAAAACAAAACACTTTTTGTCTAGAAAATAATTTGTTATGCTCCACAAATCAGTGAAACCATATGCTAATTGACTCTCTGCTTAACTTACTTCACTCAGCATAATCTCTTCCAGTCCCATCCATGTTGCTACAAAAGTTGGGTATTCATCCTTTTTGATGGAGGCATAATACTCCATAGTGTATATGGACCCCATCTTCCTTATCCATTCGTCCGTTGAAGGGCATCTTGGTTTTTTCCACAGTTTGGTGACCGTGGCCATTGCTGCTATAAACATTGGGGTACAGATGGCCCTTCTTTTCACGACATCTGTATCTTTGGGGTAGATACCCAGTAGTGCAATTGCAGGGTCATAGGGAAGCTCTATTTTTAATTTCTTGAGGAATCTCCACACTGTTCTCCAAAGTGGCTGCACCAACTTGAATTCCCACCAACAGTGTAAGAGGGTTCCCCTTTCTCCACATCCCCTGCAACTCATGTTGTTTCCTGTCTTGCTAATTTTGGCCATTCTAACTGGTGTAAGGTGATAACTCAATGTGGCTTTAATTTGAATCTCCCTGATGGCTAGTGATGATGAACATTTTTTCATGTGTCTGATAGCCATTTGTATGTCTTCATTGGAGAAGTGTCTGTTCATATCTTCTGCCCATTTTTTGATATGATAATCTGTTTTGTGTGTGTTGAGTTTGAGGAGTTCTTTATAGATCCTGGATATCAACCTTTTGTCTGTACTGTCATTTGCAAATATCTTCTCCCATTCCGTGGGTTGCCTCTTTGTTTTCTTGACTGTTTCCTTTGCTGTGCAGAAGCTTTTGATTTTGATGAAGTCCCAAAAGTTTATTTTCGCTTTTGTTTCCTTTGCCTTTGGAGACATATCTTGAAAGAACTTGCTGTGGCTGATATCGAAGAGATTACTGCCTATGTTCTCCTCTAGGGTTCTGATGGATTCCTGTCTCACGTTGAGGTCTTTTATCCACTTTGAGTTTATCTTTGTGTATGGTGTAAGAGAATGGTTGAGTTTCATTCTTCTACATCTAGCTGTCCAGTTTTCCCAGCACCGTTTATTGAAGAGACTTTCTTTTTTCGACTGTATATTTTTTCCTGTTTTGTCGAAGATTAGGCACGCTCTCTCTGTGTCTGATAGATAGATAGAGAGATAGATGATAAATGGAAACATTCCATTTTAAAGACCTGACAGTACTCTGAAGTGAACTGTATTTTCTCTAAAATTGACAGATTTTAAGGGGAAAAAATGTCATCGAGGTGCTTCAGAGTATACTTATATATATTTGATAGTGAAGCCATAGCCAAATCTCTGCCTCAGAAATGACTCACAGTGGAAAAGTTGCTTGAGGAAAGTAATACAAAAGGAAATGACCTGAATTAGTCTCTAGAAATCTGTCAGTCCAAATGATTTTCTGAATTAATAATCTGGAAACAAATGTGAACACAGGCTTGAAGAAAGATGCTGACTGGAATTGGGACCAAAATTAATGTTAACAAAAGAAAAGGAAATGGAGAATGGGTTTGTCTAGAAAATTGTGGATCTGTATATATAAACAAAGAATGGAAGTATGACTAATAGGGTTGGTTTAATGGAAGAATCACAGAGAAATATTTTTAGTCTCAGATTCCTTCAAATAAACAAAAATAAAAACATTGCTCTTTTGGAAAACTGATTTCATGTGCCAAGTGGAAAAATACAGACATACTATTAAAATAAGTGTTTTAACACTGATGCCGTAGAAAGGAACTTTTTTTTTCGGACTACTACAAAATATTTTTAAGTAAGTATGTTACATAAATACTTAAACAAATACATTACTGTCTTGCATTCTGTATAACAGTTAACTTGTGATTATCCTGGCTAATAAAAAATCAAGTCATTTTCATTGGGAAAAAAATAGAAAATAATTAATTGCTGGAACTTTTGAAATGAAATGCCACATTAAAAAATTATACAAGTAAAGGCCATTTTTTGCCTTCAGCATTTATTTGTTGAGTATTTGCTAGATTTCTGGCTTTCTATTGATTTGATTTTTAGCAGTTCAGAGATCTAAGATATAGCCCCAGCCTTCAAGAATTCACAGCCAGTGGAAAATGAATAAGCATCAGTAACAGCAGGGGTTGGCTTACATTTTCTGTGAAAGGCCAGATAGCAAATATTTTAGGCTTTGTGGGCCATATGGTTTCTGTTGCAGTTATTCAACCCTGGTGTCATAGTGTGAAAGCAGCCATAGATAATCTGTGAACAAATGAGCGTGGCTGTGTTCCAATGCAATTTCTATTTACAAAAATAGGCACCAGCCCTGTACTGTAATTTGCTGATGTCTGAATTATAGTATAGTGAGGTGTAAGACCTATGGTAGAAAGATGCCCAGTGTGCTGTGTATGATGAGGAGAAGAGGACACAGAAATCTCAAGGAAGAGTGGACTTCCAAGGTGAGTCTCAAGAGGCAAGTTGTTGCGCAGGAGAAGCAGCATGGAGGGCCCATGGATTCATTAACTCACGCATATAGTATAGGCAAAGGGAGAGGTGGGAACCCAGGTTAGGTGTTAAGTGGGTACCTTATGAAAATGTAATCATTCAGATCCCCTCCAGTAGCGTATTTCTAAATTGTATCAAAAATTGTAGCTACCAAAATTCTGTGATTTACTTCTGATGGGTAGCTTCTTTTTTTTTTTAATCAAGATTTAATTTTTTTAATTTTTATAAAAATATCTTATTTATTTATTTGACAGAGAGAGAGAAATCCCAAGTAGGCAGAGAGGCAGGCCGGGGGTGGGGCGGGGAGCAGGCTCCCTGCTGAGCAGAGAGCCCAGTGTGGGGCTCTATTCCAGGACCCCGAGGTCATGATCTGAGCTGAAGGCAGAGGCTCAACCCACTGAGCCACCCAGGCACCCCTAAAGATTTTATTTTTAAGTAGATTTTATTTTAAAGTCATCACATCCAACGTGGGGCTCGAACGTACAGCCCTAGATCAAGAGTCGCACGCTCTACTGACTGAGCCAGCCAGATGCCCCACATGGCAGTTTCTTAACATCTATAAATATGAAGAATTAAATCATTGTTATCTATATTAAAATGGAAGTATACCTGGGGCGCCTGGGTGGCTCAGTGGCTTAAAGCCTCTGCCTTCGGCTCAGGTCATGATCTCAGGATCCTGGGATCAAGCCCTGCATCGAGCTCTCTGCTCCCGAGGAGCTTGCTTCCTCCTCTCTCTCTGCCTGCCTCTCTGCCTGCTTGTGATCTCTGTCTGTCAAATAAATAAATAAAATCTTAAAAAAAAAATGGAAGTATACCCAAAGTTGCCTTGTCTTTAGCAAAAACAAGATGTTTTAGTTCATTTATTTCACATTTTTGAGACCGTGCTAAACTAGCCAGCTAACAAAGAAGACCCTAGTTGAAGAATGATGGGTGCAGCCATCTCAGTATTGGGCACCAGAATACTACATTTTGAATTTATTAATTCTTATCAAAATATTACATACAACAATATACAAATGGGAAAATACGCATATTGGCAGGGTACAGCTCAATGATTTTCACAAACTAAATACAGTCATGTTACCACAAGGATTCATTTTAATTGTTCAGCATTACTAATTCAAGATTCTTGGCCTCCTTTTGAAACTTAATTATTTTTCATCTCTGAGCTTTCAGTCAGTTCTTTGGCTTAACATCCTTACTGCTAACAATTTATTTTGTGTAAGGAACCAAGTGGACACCTACAACCTGCCCACTCTTTTCTCTTAGGCTTGTTTAATGTTCAGCTCTCTTTAGTTGACCACTGCAGCCCAGGCTTCTAATTTCCAGAAAGTGCCCCTTATTCTAAAATCATTCATTTCTCCTCTGAGTCCAATAACCCTTTCAAACTGAAGGTAGCAACTCAGTGGGTCTTCAGATAAATTTAGTGAGTTGGACTTGTGACCAGCATTTAAAAAGAGCCTGGTAGAGGGACAAAAAAAAAAGGGAAAGAGAAAGAAATGGAAGACTGAGTTGTAACCATTATAAGCTTCACTGTTTGGTGAAACTTTGTATTTAGGTTTTTTTTTTTTTTTTTTTTAAAGATTTTATTTATTTACTTGACAGAGAGAGATGACAAGCAGGCAGAGAGAGAGGAGGAAGCAGGCTCCCCACTGAGCAGAGAGAGCCCGATGCGGGGCTCGATTCCAGGACCCTGAGACCATGACCTGAGCCGAAGGCAGTGGCTTAACCCACTGAGCCACCCAGGCACCCCTGTATTTAGTTTTTCATGTATATAAAATTTATTTTTTGCTATTTAGGTCACGGTCTTAAAAGTTTAAAAAACATCATAAATCTCATTTCAGTAATTTAAAAATACTACTTAACATCAGAATAACTGTTGATAGTCATAGACCTTTTTTAAATCAATAAAATGGAAATGTATTGGCTGAAGGAAGTCCTTTCTGTCTGTCTCTTGGAGGAACACCCCAACTCATTTTTTTTATCCTTTTTTTTTTTTTAAAGATTTATTTATTTACTTACTTGACAGAGAGAGAGAGAAAGATCACAAGTAGGCAGAGAAGCAGGCAGTAGGGGTGGGGGGAAGCAGGCTCCCTGCTGATTAGAGAGCCCGATGTGGGGCTCGATCCCAGGACCCTGGGATCATGACCTGAGCCGAAGGCAGAGGCTTAACCCACTGAGCCACTCAGGTGTCCCTACCCCAACTCATTTTAAGATACCAGTGTGATTCAGAGATGTTACTGGAAAAGAGTTACAGGCAGATACTGCTCATCAATATACACACAGCACTCCTTTACCAAATGTAGGAAACTGAATCCAGCAGTATAAGAAAAGGATAACACGGGACGCCTGGGTGGCTCAGTTGGTTAAGCAGCTGCCTTCGGCTCAGGTCATGATCCCAGCGTCCTGGGATCGAGTCCCACATCGGGCTCCTTGCTCGGCAGGGAGCCTGCTTCTCCCTCTGCCTCTGCCTGCCATTCTGTCTGCCTGTGCTCGCTCTCTCCCCCCCTCTCTCTCTGATAAATAAATAAAATCTTTAAAAAAAAAAAAAGAAAAGGATAACACATCTTGATCAATAGGAGTTTATGCCAGGAATATAAAGTAGGGGTTGGAATAATATTCAAAAACCAGTTTAACTCATGTTAATCGAATAATGTAGAAATACTATTTGATCATCTTTTTTTTTTTAAGATTTTATTTATTTATTTGACAGAAAGATATCACAAGTAGGCAGAGAGGCAGGCAGAGAGAGAGAGGGAGCAGGCTCCCTGCCAAGCAAAGAGCCGGATGTGGGACTCGATCCCAGGACCCTGAGATCATGACCTGAGCCGAAGGCAGAGGCTTAACCCACTGAGCCACCCAGGTGCCCTGTTTGATCATCCTTAACAAGTACAGAAAAGAGTTTGACAAAATTAAACTCTCCTTCATTAAAATAAAGTACAGCAAACTAGGAAAGAACTTCCTTACTGAGAAAGGGTGTATTTGAATACCCATGGTTAAGACACCTGTAAGATTCAGAACAAAGCTAGGCCATCTCCTCTCAGCCACTGGTATTTAACATTGTATTTGGGGTCCTGGCCAGAAAAAGAAAGAAAAGGCATAAAGATTGGAAAGAAGTAAAACTGCAGATAATGTGATTGAGTTTGTTAAGTGGTTAAAATTTTAAAGCCTCATACTATCAAATGTTGACAATGGTATAGAGCAACTAGTACTGTCACACACTGCTCTTAGGTGTGTAAGATTGTACAATCACTGTGGAAGACAGTTTTTTATAGCTAACCCTTCTGCAGAAAGACTTGTACCTGAATGCTCATAGAAGCTTTATTTAAAATAGACCATAACTGGAAATAACCCCAAAGTCCATCAGTGGGTGAATGGGTAAACACATTGTGATATGTCCATGCAGTGGAACATTATTCAGCAAAAAAAGAGGAAAAAACAAACTGATACATGCAAAGCATAGATAAATCCCAGAACATTGCTATAAGCAAAAGAATCCTTACATAAAAGTTATGCATTGTATGATTCCAATTATATAAAATCCTAGAACAGGGGGAAAAAAAGTGTTTCTGGGGACAGGAAGCACATCAGTCCTTGCTTGGGACCAGGAGCGATACATTGATGTCAGAGGAGCAGAAGAGAACTTTTCTGGGATTTTAAAATCTTTGGTGTCTTGGTGGTAGTTACCAGAATTTTTTCATTGTGAAAGCGCATTGTGTCTTATTGTATGTAAATTATACCTCAATAAAGTTGATTTTTTACAAAAATAATAGATTTTTTTTTTTAAGATTTTATTTATTTATTTGACAGACAGAGATCACAAGCAGGCAGAGAGGCAGGCAGAGAGAGAGAGGGAGCAGGCTCCCTGCCAAGCAAAGAGCCGGATGTGGGACTCGATCCCAGGACCCTGAGATCATGACCTGAGCCGAAGGCAGCGGCTTAACCCACTGAGCCACCCAGGCGCCCCCAAAAATAATAGATTTAGGGGTGTTGGGGTGGCTTAGTCAGTTAAGTGTCTGCCTTCAGCTCAGGTCATGATCCCGGGGTCCTGGGGTTGAGCCCTGTATCTAGCTCCCTGCTCAGTGGAGAGCCTGCTTCTCCCTCTCCCCACTCTTCCTGCTTGTACCTTTCTCTCTCTGTCAAATAAATAAAATCTTTAAAAATAAATAAATAAAATTTTAAAAATAAAAAAGAGAGATTTGGGCATTCAATTTAAAAACAAGTAGATAAGGGGCACCTGGGTGGCTCAGTGGTTTGGGCTGCTGCCTTCGGCTCGGGTCATGATCTCAGGGTCCTGGGATCGAGCCCCGCATCGGGCTCCCTGCTCCGCAGGAAGCCTGCTTCCCTCTCTCTCTCTCTCTCTCTCTGCCTGCCTCTCTGCCTACTTGTGATCTCTGTCTGTCAAATAAATAAATAAAATCTTTAAAAACAAAAAAAAAAACAACAAAAAAAACAAGTAGATAAAATCACAGTTAGGAAAAACAAACAAACAAAACTGACCAGATTAAAAAATTCCATTGGGCTGATGAAGAAGTTCTAGAGCTAGATGATAGTGATGGTTGCAGAGCAGTGCGAATGTACTTAATGCTATAGAACTCTACACTTAAAAATGGTTAAAATGGTAAGTAAATTTTATGTATATTTTATCACATTTTTAAAAAGATTAAAAAATGGCTATGAAAACAAAATCAGGAATTAGGAGAATATATAGTTGTTTTTTTGTTTGTTTGTTTTTTAATTTCACATGGCATGTGCTTTGTGTCCCTCAAAAATATCTTTTAAAGGATTAAGGGAGGGTCTAAAATATTACAAGCTTGTGTAATTTCTTTGATCAAAGGTAAAAATGCTTAATTTGATTGTAAATGAGAAATACCCATTATGTTAGCCTCTCTTCATTAAATACAGCGAAGATCAGGATTCTGGCATTGAGGTATTTATGCTTTGAGTGTCATATGTGAGTATAATAAACCAGAAGTGTTATTTGGCCAAGTGTCACTTCCTATAATTCAGAGTATCCCAGCAATTATATTTCTAGAACTGAATTTAGATGGAAAGCTGTGTCTCTTAAACTGCTCTGCCCTTTTGGTTTCTAGTTAGTGATTGCCTACTGGTATATGTTTTTAAGATTTTATTTATTTATTTGAGAGAGAGAGCATGAGCAGGGGAGAGACACAGAGGGAGAGGGAGAAGCAGGATTCCCCGCTGAGCTGGGAGCCAAACTCAGGATTGATTCCAGGACCTAGAGATCATGACCAAAGCTGAAGGCAGACACTTAACTGAGCCACCCAGATGGCCCGCCTCCTGATATTTTTTAAAGCTAGAAGTTTTATACTCAGTTTGCTCTTTATTTGCAATTTCTAAATCAATTGAGGTCTAAAACTAGATGAATTTGGTTGAAACTATTTTCATTACTACTGCTCTTCATTTGCCTGTCTTCATCAGAACAAAACTTACTGTAGTTTCTTGATGATACTGGCACAAATTTCTTAGCCAAAAAGAAGGATCTGAGGATGATATCACTTGGGAATATGACTGCTTTCTTGTTGGGTGATTTGCTTCCACTTCCAGGTTTTGAGAGTAATAGGCAGTTAAAACATCTACATGCCAGATACCTGGGTGGCCCAGTTGAAGCATCTTTCTTCAGCTCAGGTCATGTCCCAGGGTCCTGGGATTGAGCCCCACATTGGGCTCCCTGCCCAGTGGGAACCTGCTTCCCATCCCCTGTCCTTCTCCCTCTGCCTGTTGCTCCCCCTGCATGTGCTGTCTCTCTTTCTGTGTCAAATAAATAAGTAAAATCTTGAAAAGAAAAAAAAAATCTGCGTGTCAAAAAGTTTATGATTGGCTGGTTTGTAATATAGGAAGTAGATGTCTTTGCAGTGAAGTAAGTAGAGCTTGAAATACAGAAGAATGGGAGCATCTATAAAAATGTTCCGAGGAGGGAGGGGCACCTGGGTGGCTCAGTGGGTTGGGCCTCTGCCTTCAGCTCGGGTCATGATCTCAGGGTCCTAGGATCAAGCCCCACATCGGGCTCTCTGCTTAGTGGGGAGCCTGCTTCCCCCTCTCTCTCTGCCTGCCTCTCTGCCTACTTATGATCACTCTCTCTCTCTGTCAAATAAATAAATAAAATATTAAAAAAAAAAATGTTCTGAGGAGGAAAAGTTTTTCTCTTCATGGTTCATTCTGTTCTAGGTAAACACCACCAAGTGAGTGAAACACAGAATGTGATTGCGTCAGACAAAGCAGCAGAAATACCAGTTGCCCATGAACATGAGCACAACCATGACCACACACAGCTGCATGCCTACATTGGCGTTTCCCTTGTGCTGGGCTTCGTTTTCATGTTGCTGGTAGACCAGATTGGCAGCTCCCATGTGCATTCTACTGACGGTAAGTGGTCCCAAGGCTTTCTGGGCAGTACAGTAAATTTACAGTTTAGAAAGTCACAGATGATTGAATAATTCAATATGTATCAATGGCCTTCTTTAGTGCCAAAAACTCTTGTCTTTCTTGGGTACTAATGAACATTTTATTCAGTTGGGGGAGTTGGTGAGTTGTGACATGTGGCACAAGAGAGTGCTCATTGGGTTATTACCATGCTTATCTCAAAGCTGTCTCATTTTGTTGAGTCTAGGGCAGAAATTCTTTTATTTGGGGGGGGGTGCAGAAATTCTTAACCTTTTTTGTGCCGTGGAGCCCTTAGGCATTCTGAAGCCTGTGGACCTTTTATTGGAATCATGTTTTTAAACATGTAAACCATATGTATTGGATTACAGAGAAAACCCGATCATGTTGAAATATAGTTCCAAAACATTAAAAACAAATTTATGATACAGTAATGTATGTCTTCTTTATTGATGCATTAATTAATCAAGTAATATATTTAAATCATATGCAAGGTGGAGTTAAATTTTATTTTTTTAGGACAGCAGCATGACAGATAGCTTTTATTGCTTAGCTTGGCTAAAAACAAAATTGTGAGAGGGGATTCAACAAGGCAACAGAGTGTCAAGTTGAGCATCCAGTTGATCTGTTTTTTTGTTTTGATGGTTACTGGTATAGAAATTTCTTGCTTCAGGAAGGTATTTTCTTACAAGTACACTTAAACACATTCATACCTTGCTTTCCAAGGAAAGATACACTTCCTCAACTACAACTACTATTCTCCAAGACTTAAAATTTAACTCCAGGCATAGTAGCTTTAGAAAAAATTTTTTTTTAATTAATTACTTATTTATTTATTTTTAAAGTAAACTCTAGGGGTACCTGAGTGGCTCTGTTGTTAAGGGTCTACCTTCGGCTCAGGTCATGATCCCAAGGTCCTGGGATTGAGCCCTTCATCGGGCTCCTGGTTGGCGGGAAGCCTGCTTCTCCCTCTCCCACTCCCCCTGCTTGTGTTCCCTCTCTTGCTGTGTCTCTTTCTGTCAAATAAATAAATAAAGATCTTAAATAAATAAATAAAGTAAACTCTACACCCATCATGGGGCTCAAACCCATGACCCCAAGAAATCACATGTTCCACCAACTGAACCAGCAAGGCACCCCCAGATATCGTAACTTTTTTGTATTAAGATCAACGAATTCATTAGGAAACAAGACAGGTGAACATAGGGGAAGGGAAGGAAAAATAAGACAAAAACAGAGAGGGAGGCAAACCATAAAAAACTCTTTATAGGAAACAAAGTGAGGTTTGCTAGAGGGGCAGTGGGTGGGGGCATGGGGTAATTAGTGGTGGGCATTAAGGAAGGCATGTGATGTTATGAGCACTGGGTGTTTTATACAACTGATGAATCACTAAGTTCTACCCCTGCAACTAATAATAAACTATATGTTAACTAAATTGAATTTAAATTAAAAAAATTTTTAAAAAGATCAATGACTCCATCTTTGGCTGGGTCAGCATCTTTAATATGGCTTATATTATTTTAAAAATAAAGATTCTAATCCTTGATACAACATTAATGCCACCATGATAGAATAAATGTGGAAGAGTTGCATCAAACTCCCCTAGAGTTTATAGAGGGGTTTATAGATAATCTCTTTTCAAATACACTGACAGAACTTTGCGGACAGGCACTGCTGGAGAGCAGCATAGAGGTGTCGGTCCAGTGAGAGATCCCCTGACTCCTGCTGTTTAGTAGCTGAATGACTGCGTGCAGAGTTGCCTGAGAGGTGCCCAGCTTCGTCATGTGAGCATCTGCAAACACAGAGACTGTCATCGTGCAGTGTGGTGGCACTTTATATGCCTTTAAAGTAGTGATGAGTGGAAGCAATGATAGGAAGATATCCACGGCTGTAAAATAACATGAAGTTATCAGAGTACTCCTGGCAGTGAAGTATAGGTGGTGCCAGTATTTGCAGTTTATGGTCTGTACCCATAATCCAAGGAAGTGGTGAGTTTCACTTAGAGGTTAGTAAAAATTAAAATGCACTTTTTTTCTGAGTCAGGGTCTCAGGCACCCCCTGCATTGCACCTGTGTTCTTCTGTGTGGACCCTAGGTTAAGAATGCATGGTCTACAAAAAAAAAAATCTGAAAAAGCAGGCAAAAGACATGAACATCTTCATAAAAAGGTAATTACGGTGGTCCTTAAACATATGAAAAGATGTGCAATTTCACTTAAGAATGTACATCAAGGGACGCCTGGGTGGCTCAGTTAGTTGGACGACTGCCTTCAGCTCGGGTCATGATCCTGGAGTCTCGGGATCGAGTCCCGCATCAGGCTCCCAGCTCCATGGGGAGTCTGCTTCTCCCTCTCACCTTCTCCTCGCTCATGCTCTCTCTCACCGCCTCTCTCTCTCAAATAAACAAATAAAATCTTAAAAAAAAAAAAAAGAATGTACATCAAAACTCTGCCAAAATGCCACTTCGAACCTGTAAGGCAAAAATTCAAAAGCTTGAGAATATATTCTGTTATCAAAGCTACAGTGAAACATACCTTCACCTATTGTTATGAGAGTACAGAATTGAACGGCCGCTGCAGAGGGGAATTTGGCCATATCAAACAAGACTATGTTTGTATCTATCCTTCAACGCCAAAAATGCCACTTCTGAGAATTTATTCTGATAATGCAGCTCCAATAGGAAAATACACATGCATGAGGTGATTCCGTACAGCATTACTTATCATTGTAAAACCACTTAAATGTCCAGTCACGGACATTGGTTGAATGAAGTGTGATGTGTGCATAGAATGGAGTTTTACAGGTCGCCCTGAAAAAGGATGAAGAATCAGTTCTTTGTGAATTGATAGGGATAGATTTCTAGGAGATATTTTTAAGGGGGGAGGGAGCCAAAATGTAAATTAGTATCTATCATATACTACATTTTGTGTAAGAAAGAGGGGGACTAAAACACATACATCTGCTTATTTTTACAGAAAGGATACCGAAAGCTCAGCTAGACAACAGAGTTACCTGTAAGAGGTGGGTAGGATGGAGTAGAAGAGTTTCAGGAGGGCATGGCACTTCCCTGGGCATGCCTCTTTGATGTCCAGTCAAATGACTGGATGATTTTTGGAAACATGCTGCAATTTCCCATATTCAAAAAATAAAATGAAATCAACAAGGTTAGGGGAAGCTAACTGAAGCAGGTGAACTGTAATTCAAATGAATAACACAATCACACAAGAGGATTTAAGAAAAAACTCAGATGACATATGAATATAGTATTTGACTATATATTTTTAGTTTTGAATGGAGTTGGACGAGAAGCATAAAAAAATTACTGAACTCTTTTTAGTAGGCTTTGCTTTTTGTGAAAGTACAGGTAAAAACAATTCTGAAGCTGTTTTAGGTGTATTCTAGGATTAAACAAGTGTTACTCTCACTTGAGTAAGTGTGCTGCTGTTGGTGGAAGCAGAGTTCTTACTGTGGAAGAGGGGACGTGCAAATATGGAATGGGGGAAGGCAAGAAAGAACCCCTATAGGGATGGACTGGAATTGGAGCTATTGGACTCATGATTTCTAAAATGTATGTGTGTATATGTGTGTATATGTGTACATATATACGTGTGTGTTTATGTATACATGTATGTATGTCCTAGCTCTGTCTGCAGAGAGGGCCTAGAAGTAAAGAAACCCCAGTAGCAATGAGCATACCAGTGCTCTTCAAAGAAATGGCTGATTCCAGGAGAGGGGCAGGGTAAGTACAAAATGAGCTTGGAACATCTAGTGCTCAAAAAAAAAGTAGGAAGGAAGGGAAAAAATGGAAGCTTGTCACAGAGTTTAGAACCAGCTTGAAGGGGTTCCTGCTGGCCAGATCTAAGACAGTTTGAGCACCAAAAATAATTACGAGCAGTAATGAAACAAAAACCATTGAGAAAATGGGAAGCACTGAGCACATTCATGTAAGAGAGAAGAGGAGGAGGGAGAGCACTTGCTTCCAGTGGGTTGCTAAATGCCAACTTGTAAGTATAGAAAGAGTGCTGGCAGGAGAAAATCCTTTTTGCAAGCTTCGTGGTAAAAATTGGCACATGCCAGAGTCAACAAATGTTAAACCTAGGGAGTAAATTTTTATTTTTTTATTAGTTGCAAGGGAAAAAGGAATAATGAAATAAAGAAATCTGGTAGTATACTTGACCAGATGATCAAGGTTAAAGTCTTAGGTGTCTGTTTGCAATGTGAACAAATAAGTGCCTATCAGACCAGCCTCCCCACACATAACTGGGAAAATTTTTAAAGACCTCTATGAAAAGACACTAGGGAGTGGCCTAAAGCAGGAAAATTCTGAAGGGGCGTCAACCCTTAGAATAGGGTAAATTTCTGTTTTTACTGCTTTTAAGCAGTCAGCTCCCAGTTAGAGTAGCTAAAACTGATAGAAAACTCGGTCTCTCTGGCCTAAGGAACTAGAGGTCAGGTAGCTACAGCTACTGGAAATGGAGGGGAGAATCTTAGAAAGGAGAAATACAGAGAAACACAGCCCCAGATTTCATGTATAAACTCAACCGACATCTGGCTGAGCCTCGAACCATTCTTTTGCAGGCAGACTCAGCTAAAGAGGAAAGAACTGACCTGGGATTTGGGCAGCTGCCCGAAAGACAGACTTGGCAGTTTAAGCCAAACCAAGTGACTTCAGGCAAAACACAAAGTGGACACTCTTTGGAGGCATATAATTGAATCTGGAGTATCCACAAAATGACATTCACAATTTCCAGGATATAATCCAAAATACACTGTACTAGCAAGCAGCAGATAGACATAGATTCTGTGCCTATAGACATCCTGAGAAGCAGCACCTGTGTGGTATTCCATCTGAGGATGCATAATCTCAGGCCGCATCAGACAAACCCAAAAGGAAAGGATCATTCTTTTCTTTTCTTTTTTCTTTTTTTTTTTTTTTTAAAGATTTTATTTATTTATTTGACAGAGAGAGGTCACAAGTAGGCAGAGAGGCAGGCAGAGAGAGGAGGAAGCAGGCTCCCTGCTGAGCAGAGAGCCCGACGCGGGACTCGATCCCAGGACCCTGAGATCATGACCTGAGTCGAAGGCAGCAGCTTAACCCACTGAGCCACCCAGGTGCCCCCCTTTTTTTTTTTATTTTTTAAGATTTTATGTATTTGACAGAGAAAGAGCACAAACGGGGTGCAGGAGAGGGAGAAGCAGGCTCCTTACTGAGGAGGGAGCCCGACGTGGGACTCCATCCTAGGATCCTGGGATCATGACCTGAGCCACCCACGCGCCCTGGAAGGGATCATTCTATTAAAAAACAAGAAGGGCTCAGAAAGGGACATGTATTCTTCAGAGATACCAGTGTTGCAAAATCGAAGGCAAAGAAAATGCTCCAGATTAAAGGAGACTAAAGAGATACAACTAAGTGCATATATGACCCCAGACTGGATCCTTCCTGGGAAGGAAAAATGCTCTGAAAGACATTCCTGGACAGTTAACAAAATTAAAATATCCAAGAGAAATGAGAAAAAAAGTATCAATATTAAATTTACTGAAGTTGATCATTGTGATTATGTAAGATAATATCCTTTCTCTTAGGAAATATACTTTGAAATATCTGGGGGTAAAGAGTTTTCATGTATGCAACTTACTTTGAAAAAAGTGTGTGTGTGTGTGTGTGTGTGTGTGTGTGTGTGTGTGTGTGTGTCGTTTGGATACAGAAAGAACATGAGCACAAATAATGAAGCAAATGGGGCAAAATGTTAGATAGTAGGTCATTCTGAGAAATGAGTAATGAATGTTTTTTGAACATTCTTGAAACTTTTCTGAAGATTTGAGAGATTATTTCAAACTTTTATTTGAAAGATTACTTGAAAGATTTGAAATTATTTCCAAATAAATGGTTTTATTTGTTTTTGTTTTTTTTTTCCCAAATTCATTGAACTTAATTAGCCTTTTTAGTCCAAGGGTACTTTTTGTTTTGTTAATCTCCTTGCACATATTATTTCTTTTCAGTATTTTTCCATACACTTTTTCTTTTTCAACAGTCTTACATGTATTGGGAAATTGATTTAGCGATAAATGATTTTATTTGCGTGCTTTTTAAATAGCAAATGAGAAGCACCCTCTGGTGGGATGGTGTTTGATTCCAACTGGATTGCATAGTTGCTCCCAGTGGCATTTATGACATTTTCGTGATTCTCATCAGTTTCAATTTTAAATGCATTTAAAGGCCCACTGGTGCCCTATAATCCTATACAAAGAATTAAAAATAGCTTGTGTTCCTTTATTCTTCCTCCTGTTTCATCTCTTAAGTCACTGTTTTTGCTTGCTTTCATGTATCCAACAACTTGGTTTTACCTATTATCTACAGGGTTTTATATATTGTTAAATATTAGTAAAAATTCATTTATTAAATTTATGCTGCAGTATAATCTTTTCCTATAGATTTGTAAAAAGATGTGTTTTAATTTTAAATCCTCTAATATTTATTAAGATGCTATTTATAACCAGACCTCAAGACTGTATAAAGGAAAGTCAAAACAAGCTTAGCATACAGTGTAATATGATACTCTTCACAGTTTGGGGCTACATTGAAATATTTGGTGTCTCCAACCAATTAGGAACCTTACTGTCCCTTCCTTGTAGTGTTTAACCAGAAGGTAATTTTATTTTTACTGAAAAGATAACATGTTACTTCACTTACATATGTTTTTTTCCACTATAAACCATTCCTTCTGTGTTCTGGTTTTTTCCAGAAGATTAAATCCTTTGGAATTTATTTGGGTAATGTCCATCTGTCATTTCATCTGGCTTTTTGATGTCCCCATTTTTAAATTTTATGTTGTTCGGACATTATTTACTCGCTTGTGTATTTCCTGCTATAGCAGAAACATTAATGTGACACAGAGAAATATTTTTCCTCTCTCCAATAAGGATTTTTTAAGCAGCTGTTGGGTTTCCAGTGCTGTGCTACATTCTATAAGATGTAAAAAAGAAATGGAAAGAAGTGGAAAACTCACTTCTGTGTAGTCTACAGTCAGTCTGGGGATATAAGACCTATTTGAGTGAAAACAGCTGTATATATCTCAGGTGTGATCTAGGAACAGATCTGAAGTAGCATGTAGAGTCTGTGCACATAGAGCTCTTGGTTTCTAGGCAAGGGGAACCTTTTGACCTGGAAATAATCTTTGATTCTTTCTTGAGGGAAGTGGTCCTAGAATTAGACTTTGAACAGTGGCTAGGTTTCAGATTGATGAGCTGAGAAGTTTAAGTTCATACCCAGAATTAAGGAAGAGAGATTTGGGGGGAAGGACAATGAGAAGGTTTTGTTAGAAGGTGTTAAAGAAACTGGTGTAACTGGACTGAGTAGTGAGGAATCCGATGATACCAGCTAATAAAGAGATTAGGCACCCAGTGTGTACTGAATCTGAAAAGCAGCAGATAACTGGCATTTCAGAAGAGTGGGGTGATTCAGAGTTGAATCCAACAAGGATGTGGAAGATGAGTTAGATGAGGGAGAAACAAGAACAGGGGGAGGCCAGCTGGGAACCTGTTGCTCATTGACGTGGCTGCAGATTCAGGTTAGGACAGTGGCAATAAAATAGAGAAGGGCAAACATGACAGACATTTTGGTACTGGAATGAAGATAAAGTTGCAGGCGGCTGGGGGAGAGGGGTAGGTAGGCAATGATGAGATAGGTCTGTGGAGACACACCAAGAGGCCACCGAACACTTTCCAGGGAGAGCTGGAGGGTTAAGAGGTGTGAGGCAGTTGAGGCAGTTGGGGGTCCCATATTGTCTGTTCAGGGAAGGCTGGGACTAATGAAGTGTCCGTTCCTGCCCCGCCTCTTTCAGGACAGGGGAAGCTTCCAAGTGTTTGAAGCCAAAGAGAAAAGACAGTCATAGGGAAAATACAATCAAAACTTGAAGAGCTTTCAAAGAATTCTACCTCCAGGTCATTTGTTCTGACACTTTCTGTTTCACATTGCTTCGTGGCTGACTTGTTTATTTGTACTTCAGATCCAGAAACAGCAAGGCCCAGCAATTCCAAAATCACCACCACCCTGGGTCTGGTTGTCCATGCTGCAGGTAGGTAGGGTTGGGTGGTGGTGAGACCCTTTCTCTTATGTCCTGGCCTGGGAGGCTTAGTGTGTACATCGCAGGGACCATCCACATGAACTGCCCTTGGGCTGGCCTTTGGGGGGAGGGTTACTTCATGAAGTCCTCCCACACAAGCACTGGGCCAGGCGGACTCAGTGGTCGGGGATTTGCAAGCCAAGAACAGTTTTTATATTTTTTTAATGGAGGAAAATATTTTGTGGCACAAGAGAATTACAATTCAAATTCTAGTGCCTATAAATAAAGTTTTTTGGAACACAGTGATGCCCACTTGTTTACATATTATCTGTGACTGCCTTTGCACAGTGATGGCAGAATGGGTAGTGACTGCAAGGGAGCAGATGGCTTGCAAAGCCTGAAATATTTTGTCTCTGGCCCTTTAAGAAAAAATGTGCTGACTTGTGCCCTAGAGCCTCATCTGGAAAAGAGCCTTGACATTTTGGTACTGAGGAGCCCTGTTTCTCAGTATAAACCCGAAGTGCCTGTTGAGGCAGGGGTGGGCTGTAGAGTGCAGATGGTGCGGGATTGCTGACTGGGCATGCCTTAGAGTCATAACTGAAGACCAGTCCCAGCAGTAGGTATCTGTGACCGACAAGGCGTGTGGAAGAGGACACACTGTCACCTGGACCTTTCTAGTGTAACATGCTTATCTGACAGAAGTTCACCCATTCAGCCAATATTTACTTCTTGAGCATAAGTCACCTATGTGGAGTTGGAGTATTTTGTTTTTTGGTTTTTTCATCTACAAGATGCAGAGATGCTTACTTTGCAATCTCTGCAATTTCTGTTTTAACAGCTGACATATTGCATACTTGGGGCCAGGTACTATGCTGTTTACGTATGTTATCTCGTTTAACCCTCATGGAAATCCCAAGAATACATACTTCCTTGAGCCCATTTTAGAGATGAGAAGGCTAAGGTTCAGAAAAGTTAAGGAACCTTCCCAGAGTCACACAGCTCTACCTGACTCTAAAGCCCACACATGATACTACTATACTGTTGTTGTTTTTATACTGTTTTACATTTTATTTTTTTCCAAATTTAGCGGATGGAGTGGCCTTAGGAGCAGCAGCCTCTACTTCACAGACTAGCGTCCAATTAATTGTGTTTGTGGCAATAATGCTACATAAGGTAAGCGGAATTTTAGTGGAAGATTTGATATTGAATATATTCATAATTAAAATTTCTCTTGGTCATTGGTATTTTTTTGGAACGGAAAGTTTTTTTAGTTGTTTTCATAATTGCCATTCATTTGAGATAATTGACAGGCTCTGTTCATAGCTAGGGTTTTTAGTTACTCTTTTCTTAAACTCTCACTTGAAGGGACTTTTTTTATGGTCATGTACACAAACTTTTTTTTTTTTTTTACAGATTTTAATTTTATTTTGTTAAATTATCAATGGTAAATCAGTTAGTCTACCAATTTTAACACTTATATGGATCTGTGTAACCACAATCAGGACATAGAACAGCTACATTACCCCAAAACCTCCTCCCACCACCCCCAACCTATGGAAACCACTCAGCGGCCTCCCCGCGGCTCTTTTTGAGAATGTCATATGATTGGAATCATATAGTACATACTCTTTTGAGACTGGCTTCTTTCACTCATAATATCAACCTTTTCATACACTAAGAGGTTCTGTCCTGTGCTTTCCATCCTGTTCTGTCTTTCCTTGTTACAGTATCACGCTGTTTCTATTACTCTCTGTAACCTTACTGATGCGGCTCCAGCGTCTCTGGGGTCTGTCCGTGATATCTGAGTATCATTCGCTGATCCTTTATCACCCAGCAGTAGTCCCTGGTGCGGATGTACCACAGTTGTTCATCTAGTCACCTGCTGATGGACACTTGGGTTGTTTCCAGTTTTTTGGCAGTTATAACTGGAGCGGTACAAGCATGTACAGGCTTTTGTGTGAACACAGCCGGCGTTTCTGTCATGTACACAAACTCTTAAATTCTCTATAGATCTCTACATTTTATTTTTTTTAAGATTTTATCTATTTATATATTTGACAGAGAGAGAGAGAGAGGGATCACAAGTAGGCAGAGAGGCAGGCAGAAGCGGGGGGGAGGAGCATCGAGCAGAGAGCCGATGCAGGGCTCGATCCCAGGACCCTGAGATCATGTCCTGAGCCAAAGGCCGAGGCTTAACCCGCTGAGCCACCCAGGCATCCCCAGATTTTTATATTTTAAAGTAATTTTTCTTCATAAATGTTTTTGTTTTCTTATACTCTTTTCTTGCTGAAACACACACATACACACACACACACAGACGCAGGATATTTTCTTAGCTTAGAACATTAATTCCTAAAAGGCAGAACTCAGTCTTGCTACCATGCCTGGTTGTTTTTTTATTTTTGTTTTTTTGGTGAGAATTCACTAAAATGACACATGCTTTGTAATATAGAAGTGATCCATACTTTAAGAGTAATTAGGAATGCTTTTTCTTTTCTAGGCACCAGCTGCTTTTGGGCTGGTTTCCTTCTTAATGCATGCTGGCCTAGAACGGAATCGAATCAGAAAACACTTACTTGTCTTTGCACTGGCAGCACCAGTTATGTCCATGGTGACATACTTAGGACTAAGTAAGGTAAGTCTGACTCATTCCTCGCTTATCTAGACAAGTGTCTAATTCTTTTGTGATTTACCAGAACCTGTGGTCTTCTATGTTGAATTATGCAATTAAGTTACCCATTCAAACTAAAGATGAAATTAAGATAAAAGCCAGTACAAAGTAAACATCTTCATTCCATGGCATTCTCTTCATAAATTTAGAGCATTTTTCCTATTCATGTATTTTGAAAATTTCTTCCCCATCAGTTCTGGAAACATTTGCACAGATATATGATCCTTATTTTTTTTTTTATCTTTATTTATTTTTTATTTTTGAAAGACTTTATTTATTTGTCAGAGAGAGAACACAAGCGGGGGATCAGCAGGCAGAGGGAGAAGCAGACTCATTGCTGAGCAAGGAGCCCAGTGTGAGACTCAATCCCAGGACCCTGGGATCATGATCTGAGCTAAAGGCAGACACTTAACTGACTGAGCCACCCAGGCGTCCCCAGATATATGATCTTTAAAATAGCTTACCTGAAGCCTAACCAAACACACTAATTTTGTTTGACAGGTATATAATAAGTCACAACAGTACAAATTTAATGTTTAAGCAGGTGCATGAAGAGTGAGGAACAAGCAAACAGCAGTTTTGAGGAGAATAGGGGATGAGCAGAGATGTCTATATTCTCAGTCATCAAATACTAAATACCCAGTTCTTTATCATTACACTGAACATAACATCAGACCTCAAGTAACGTGTTCTTTGTCAGTTCTGAGCCAGCATTCTTCCCTGTTGTTCAAGGTGGACCTTTCCCTGCCTTCCAATTCTGTCCCCTGGGGCTGTAGTCTTTTTTTTTTTTTTTTAAGATTCTATTTATTTATTTGGCAGAGAGAGACAGTGAGAGAGGGAACACAAGCAGGGGGAGCAGGAGAGGGAGAACCAGGCCTCCTGCCGAGCAGGGAGCCCTATTCGGGGCTCGATCCTGGGTGGGATCATGACCCAAGTTGAAGACAGACGCTTAATGACTGAGCCACCCACGTGTGGGGCTGCAGGTCTTAACAGCCCTCCCTGTGGTACTTCAGTGTCAACTGATCCGCCATAGGAGGAAAATTTTAGAACCAAGCTGACTCAGGGCTAGTTCATAGGAATTGCTTTCCCCCGTACTCTCTCTGATGGTCATTGGTTCTGACTGTCATTCCATTCGTAGTTGATAAAGTAAAACTTGTATTAAAAAAAAATATATGAGAAATGAGGTCGTTAAAACACGATTAAGTTCCCGTTCATCAGGTTCATTGATTTGGATTGCTAACAAATGAGGTGTTGTAAAAACCCCTCTGATTATTTGAAGATGATTTTCTTCTTCTTCTTTTTTTTTTTTTTTTTAAGATTTTTATTTATTTATTTGACAGAGATCACAAGTAGGCAGAGAGGCAGGCAGAGAGAGAGGAGGAGGTAGGCTCCCTGCTGAGCAGGGAGCCCAATGCGGGGCTCTATCCCAGGACCCTGGGATCATGACCTGAGCTGAAGGCAGAGACTTTAACCCACTGAGCCACCCAGGCACCCCGATGCTTTTCTCCTTTCATTCAACAAGCAGTGTATAGTTCCTTTTTAAGTATTACCCTGTTTATCATAGAACTTCTGACAGGAAGGTATAATTCTGGAGGCATGGGGTTACATGTTACAATATGGTGTATTCTCTTCTTAAAAATTTAATTAACTGGGGCGCCTGGGTGGCTCAGTGGGTTAAGCCACTGCCTTCGGCTCGGGTCATGATCTCAGAGTCCTGGGATCGAGCCCCGCATCGGGCTCTCTGCTCAGCAGGGAGCCTGCTTCCTCCTCTCTCTCTGTCTGCCTCTCTGCCTGCTTGTGATCTCCGTCTGTCAAATAAATAAATTTTTAAAATCTTAAAAAAAAAATTTAATTAACTGTCATAGTCCATAGGTCCACTTTTGTAATAGAAAAAATTGAAATACATTGTGTCAGGATTAGCTTGTAAGCTGTTTCCAGCCTCTGTGAGGGCAGGTACTGCATCTGGATTACCACTATATCTCAAGCACCATCCTAGAGCCTGGTGTATAGGGATGTTCGTTAAATGTTAGTAGAATAAATGAATGAATGTGTGAAATTGAACACCTGCATTAATAATGCCGTTGGTTCCATTGTAAGAATAATACACGCTAGACCTGTTCAACCAGACTTGAAATTTGTTTGAAAATGCAGTTGTGTTTGTGGCAATAAACAGCAGTTTATAAAACTTATAAAAAGCAGTTGTATACGTCATCAATAGTCTTAAATTTGGAAGTTTCTCATCAATAACAAAATTGCTCTCATATCAAGTTTTCCCCAGTGTCCCATATCGCACCAGTTGTGATACTGAGTGGTGTTTTTTTTTTAATCAGGACTTTCTCCTGACCCTGAATTTTACTGGTTTTAATTTTTCTTCTTTCTCTCTCTCTCTTAATTCACAGAGCAGTAAAGAAGCCCTTTCAGAGGTCAATGCCACTGGAGTGGCCATGCTTTTCTCTGCTGGGACATTTCTTTATGTTGCCACAGTACATGTCCTCCCTGAGGTGGGAGGAATGGGGCACAGCCACAAATCCGACCCCACTGGCGGGAGGGGCCTCAGCCGCCTGGAGGTGGCCGCCCTGGTCCTGGGTTGCCTCATCCCGCTCCTCCTGTCAGTAGGGCACCAGCATTAAACGTCGGATTCCGCCTCGGCTGTTTGCCGTCCTGGGAGGACAGCCAGCACGGGACAGCTGCTCACTCCCTCGGTCTCTTGTCTCACCTTGCCCATCTCCGCCCAAATTCCTAGAGTCCAGAGGGAGGTGAGATTAAAACCTGGAGCAATGGAAAGCTTTTAGAGTAGAAACAACACGCTGCGACTGGACACAGACATTCCGTTGTGTTGTTTTTTTAAAGGGCCCTTGGCATTTTGAGTTTTGATGTTTCTCTTAACCCTATTCTCAGGGAAGATGGAATTTCATTTTAAGGAAAAGTGGACAACTTCATACTCACAATGAAACAGTAATTATGAAAGTACAGTGTTCCATAATTAAGCTAAATCTCTTTCTTCATTTAGAGGCTCTGCCACTTACTTTGTCCATTGATTTTGAACATGGTTGTCGCTGTGTGAGACCGGTGCTTTAGCATCTCTGCCACATACCTTAGTAAAGGTTATAATGCCCACTGTCTTAGATGCTAAAGAGAATTGTAGTTTATTTGGGGCAAGAGTCAGGAAAATGACAGCAAGGCACATGAAAAGCTGACTTTTTACTCAAGAGCTGTCCATTGAAAAGAGGATGTCTGGAGAGACTTGCCTCCTTTTGCACCTGCCTCTTCGAAGAGAGACTGCTGCCCCGTCCTGGAGCCACAGAGCTGAGCTAGCACTGAAGGAGGCAACAAGAATTTCCTCTCAAGGTCTCCTTTGCAGAATTCCTGCCTCCCATGCAGAGGAGCCAAGTTCTGGTAGGTTCAGGCCCACTCAGGCCTTTCTTCCAGAACAGCCAGGTCCCAAAGTGTCTTTTGAAATGAAAGGATGTTAATTTTAAGTGAATTTGGATAGTAACTGACATCTTTATCATAATCTTTTCAAAAGTAAGATTACCAAGACCTATGTTGTCTCTTTTTTTCTTTTTATATATTTATCTTAGCACACTAGCAGTCCCTATGGCAAAATACTTGGTGTCCCTTGGGGAGCGCTAGGTCAACATCACATAAGCACCTGTAGCAGTGAAGAAAGTCAAGACGTATGACAAGTGGGAAATGTTTGCCTCTTGATTTAAAGCTTATTGAAATCATGTCTGTTGTCTCTTTATCTTCTCCATGCTTTTCTCTGGACTCCTCTTACACGCCCCTCCTCCCTGTCTATAATTTGCTGCTTACTGAGGGTGGCAACGTTAGTTATCTGTGTGAATTGAATTCTCATCAGGACAACCACTTCTTGAACTGTGTTGATGAAGATAACATTGTTTCTGTTCTTCATTCCCTTCAATGAAGTTACCTTTGTGTCAAATGCAACTTCGTTAAGCCCTTAAAATATCACTTCTACATATATGAGATGACACAATCACTAATATTCTGGTCATTTAAACAGTTGAGATAGTAAAAGTGTTTAACCAACTGGGATGGTTTTTCCATATTTGCCAAAATCCCTGTAAACTTTGTGTTATCAACTAAGTGTATAATACTATGTTATTAATTTATTTTGATTTTCTCTACCATTTCAAAACACATTATATAAAGAGGGAACCAAGGCTGTTTTCTTCAGGGCAGTGGGTTTAGGAGTTCGTAAGATATTTTATATGACGTACATGCCAGCATGCCTATAATTTCTTTATTTCCTTCCTAGATTTGTCACTGGGTCCGCAGCTATGGAAATAGAGCTTGTGAGCCCTCTGCTGGCCGTAGACCAAAGTAGCATTCATAGGATATGGTTTTGTATAGTGGCTGGCAACCATTGCATATGATATCAAAACCAACAGAAGGTACAGTCTGGAAAGTCTGAGTTACTTTCCTGATAACAACTCTTGACTTAGAGGAATCATGGGGCTTCGTCTGGTCCTCTGAGATGTCATGGTTGCCTTGATTCTCCCTGCAAATTTACTTTGTTAAATAAATAGTACATCTTAGTGTCTGGTTTGATTTGGGTAGCAGCACTTTCTATCATCCTGTTGCGTGCAATGATGAGAAATTCATTCTGCCGGCCAAAGCCTCTTTGAGCAGTGCCTTGCCATCATTAAAAGTTTGGCTAAAATATATTGCTGGGGGGGGTGGGCAGGGGGAGCTTGAACTCTGGCAAGGATTGAACCCTCAAACCTCCAAATTTGCCTTCCCCTGTGGACCTCACGTTAACAAGCATACCTTTTAAGGCCTGTCAGCCCTCGGGAGCTGTGGGCTTTCCCAGATTTTAAAGCTGCTGCCCCCAGAGCTACTCATTTCTCTCCTGGTCAGCAGGCAGAAATGGCCATACTAACCTCAGAGGGCTCAAAGGCACCTCCAGGCAGCAGGGGACCGAGCAGCGTGGCAGAGGCCTTCTTCACAGGGGTACGAACTTGCTCATGCTGGGCAGTGTCCCAGAAGGGGCCGCAGTGGTGGTCACTTACTGGCGCATTTCAGTTCTGTTTTCCTCTCGTGTTTACTGCCTCCTTCGATGTAGATGCCTTAATGCGCTCACACATTTGGAAACATTGGCAGTCTTAGGTTGCTGCCGTGATTACAGATGGAATTACTGGCTACCAAAGAGATGCAGCTGATAATGACGGGCATGGCCCTCCTTCCTCGTAACCAGACTTAGTCTTCATTGCAGTTTGTCTCCATTTCCTCGGTAGGGGCAGATTTCTTCAGATTCCGAATGCACTCTTAAATGGCAAATGAAGTTGGAAAATGCTACTGGTCCATTCCCCTCCCTTGTTTTCCAGCGGATAGCATATCAGTCCCTACTTCCCGAAGCAGCGCCCTTCCAGGGCTGGCTGCTTTCCTGTGCACACTGCTGCCAGATTTCTTTAGGCAAAGGCTCTGCACTGGAGCGTAGAGAATTGGAAACAGTTTTCCATCTACAGAGGCTATGTGTTCTCTCTTCCCCCATCCCCTTTTTATCTCCCTATTCAAAACAGTTGAGTCAGTCTGGTTTCCTGTATTTTGAATCATTAGAGAAAGGACAGAGGTGGTCATTTTGAGGGGTCAGCTCTTTGTAGAGAGGAGACGATGAAATTGTGTCTTTTACCAGCCCACTTCTAAGTGTCACTGCCTGGTTTTTCTCTTTTTCAAGGATTAGAACTAGGAAGACACACCAGCATTGGAGTGTTACACCCCTCAAACCCATGGTAGCTAGGTACTAAATAGGGGAGCTGTCTACCAACCAGAAAATGTTCTTGCCTACAGGTCCTCTGGGCTTCTTAAGATATGAGAATAGTGACCAGATTCTCCCAGACTGCTGCAATGGAAGGTGATCTATAAGAGAACCATCCTTCCATTAGAAAAGTTCTACTCAACACAGAACGATCCCAGGAGCACTGTTGAAGATGCTATGACATTAAAACCAGTGATGGAGCCCACCCCCTGCCCTGTACCTGAGACATCTAGATTCACCCCAGGAGACTTGAAGGAAATTTGTGACTTATAGGAAAGGACTAGACAACCATTGGGAACTCTCTAGATGTGCTCAGCTTAACGGAAGAAAATTGGCTTTGATTTATTTTCTGATAGCATCTTCTATCAAGTTGGAAATCTCATGGGATAAAACTGCAGTTCCCCTGGTTCAGTAGCCTGAACAGCGATTTTTAAATGTCCCCTTTTCTGGATCCTTTGTAAACATGAATCATTCCATGGATGGCTGCCTTATAATTTTGTCTCTTTCCACGTTAATTGTGAATGGTTAAAAAAAATTTTTTTTTTGCTGTTTTCTGATTTGTTTTATGATATTAAATTTTTATTAGTGGATACCTTATGTGAGTGGCTCATTACTTAATCTCTTGGCAGTTTGCTTCTCTGTTCGACGACTAGACTTGACCCCCATTTGAACATCAGAAAAGGTAATGAAAAGCTTTCAAGGACAGGGGAAAGATGCAACCACTATATGCAGATCCTTTAGGGAAGGAGGGATATAAAGGAGGAAGAGAGATGAAGGAAACAATATACCATGTGTCCCAAACGATACTAAGACTTTTACTTTGCTTTGCCAGCATTTTTAAGAAATATTTAGGGAGGTAGTATACTCAGAAAAGAGAAGCAGGCAACAGACCCTCCATCACAGTGAGTTCAGTCCAAGGACAGAGTTGCTGTAGGAATATATAGAGGCTGTGAACACCTGACCCTAGAAATAGAGATTCTAATAGAAGTTCAGTTTGTAAATTTGTTTCTAATGCCTAGAAGTCAGGGCAGCATCCTACAGTGTAGTTTTTTACAGTGTCAGAAATAAGGTACCTTGTGTCCAATCCCTGTGTCTAAAATGCCCTTCCCCAGCTCCCTCACCTCCTTCTAGCCTTGATCTAAAGTCTCCTTCAGTTAGGACCCTGTGACCACCTGATTTAAAACTAATATGTCCCACCTTGCCCCAGTGCTCCTTAGTTTGTCCTGTTATTTCTTTTTTAGTAGCACTGGTCACCTTTTAATTTGCTTTCTAATCTATATCCTTACTTTGTCCTTCCCTACTAAAATATAAGCTCCAGGAAGCTAGGTTCTGGATAAATAGGTGTAGTTGAATGAATTGATGTTCCCTGAGGAGGCACTTTCTAAGCTGAGGCCGAGTGGCACTAATCTGTAGCAGGGCTCTAGCCAGCGGCAGAACCAGCCCTGCATCTGGTTCTGCCCCCGCTCACACTGAGGTACGAGTCTGCACACAGCGCTGAGTGTACAGGTGGGAAATTAACTAGGTTTGGGTTCGTAACCCACAACCAGCTAAAGTTGGTAAGGTGCTGTGTGACTGACTGAGGGACCTGAACATCTGGTTCCCATTTTGGGCTCCGCTCCTCATTTCTGTTGCAATGTTCCCCATTGCCCAGTTTTCTAAAGTTGGGTAGGAATGTGAGGGAAGACCTGTCCCATTCCGACTGCCTTCTTTATGGAGGGAGCCTAACAAATACGAGAGCCATCAGAGGAGGGAGCCTAGTGGAGACAGGATGAGAAGCCAGAGCATTTGAAGAGATGTGGAAGGAACTGAGTGTTTGCCTTCATCTGGAATGTTCTTGGGGGACAGAATTTGGTAACCACCATCAGATACTTCAAGGGCTGTCAAGTATACGAGAACACAGATGCTCTTTTATCCAGAAGGTGGAATGGAATATAAGCTGAGCCCTACCTCTTCTCCATTTACCTCTTCATTCGGCAGCACTAACAACACAGAGCCCTTCCAACAGACCGGGCACTTGAAAGTGCTGAGTGTTCAAAAGGGAGTAGGGGTCATTTCCAGTCCATAAAGACCTTGTGATTCTGAGAAGGATTCAACAAGAAGACACAGTTGCCAGTAGGACCGGGAGGCAGGCACAGGGGGCTCGGGGAACACATGGGAGCAAGGGACCCACAGCGAGGCTTCAGGAACGACATTGAGAGGGAGAGGAGGCCTGCGTGAATCGCCGGTAGAGCAGTCAGAACGGTTCTCGGGGCAGGAGGACCTCCATGGCAAAGGCCTGATGGCACAGGAGAGAGAACACGGACTCTGCATAGAAGGTGCCATGAACTGGCTCAAGGACAGGGGAGGTACCAACAGGTGATGTGTGACGTGTCCATTCCCTAGGTGACGTCTGTGCTTCCAGATGTAAAACTGCACAGATAACTGGGCCTAGCCAGGGTCTCTGTGATTCCCTCCTTGCTGGCAGCCATCCCAGGTGTAGTCCCAGCTGACCTCAGGAGTTCTGTCATCACTTGGATCATTCATGGACATGGTAGTCCAGAGACCCCTGTGCTCCACAGACTCTTCTGGCCCCTCAGGGTGGAGCTTGGTGACTTTTTTCCTTCCTCATCCCTACTTGTCTCCCCCACTTCCTGGCTGGGGCCCAGAGACACCCCTCCATCCCGCTGGCGAACATCTGTGTTAGTTACAGTTTGTACAGAGGGCCAGGTGGAAGCTCAGTCTTCCTTCCATCCTTTGGTTCTCCCTCTCCGAAAGTCCTCTGCCACCCCGCACTCCGATTTACCCAAAGGCACATGTCGTGGAACATGGCCCTCTGTGGTCACTGTCTGACTGGAGTCTCCACCCTCCGCCTCTTCCAGCTGTCCAGGCCCTGTGTGAAGGTGGAGATGGGGGCAGGAGGCGCAGGCACAAGAGCAGATCCTCCCCCGCGCCCCCATTCTCTTCTGCCCATGACCTCGCCCTGCTTGGTATTTGGAGAAACCAGAAAAGAACGTCTGCTACTGGACCTGGAGAAAGCATTCCAAGGGTTGCACGATGCTGACAGTTGGCGGGGCCCCTTTTTGATACATTAACCTGCGAGGTCTTTGATATATGAAGCCCAAGGTCTTTAATCAAGTACAGGTGGAGCCCTTGGCACCTGATCCAATGAATTGTTAATTTTGTTCCAGATGAAAAACCAGCCCCTTGGCTCTTCCTCAGAGGTCCTGGGAGAGTGTGTGGGATTGTAACAAGAAATGGCTTTGAGCCTGTTGGCCAGACTGAACACATCCCTCTCCCCCAGTGAAATGTACTTGCTCTTAGAAGCCAAAGGAATGTATACCTTTTAATCCACACATCACCCACAAGGGGGAGCACTGGATACCTTCAGGGTTCCTAAGCAGTGTGCTCCCCACAGCGATGGCCTTGGATGCCACGGGGACCATGTTAGTGCCCCAAAGCCACTGGCAGGCGTGAAAGCAGTAAGTCCTTGGGCCCCTCCCAAAAACACTTCGACATTGGCAACCTTGGGTGTGAGCTGTCTCCAGGTGGAGAGAGGGCAGAAGCCTGGCCAGAGGTTGGCCCAGCTGATGAGAACAGAACTATTTCATGTAATGCAAGAATCTGCCAGCTCAGGCCATCTCAAATGTGGGACTGCCGGGACCCAGGGCCATTGGTCTGTGCTGGCACATACTCTCCTTTGATTTCCTGAGCCCCTTCACTTGGTCTCCTGGCTTTGAACATGCATGTGGTGCCCTTACCCCACTCCCCCTCCCTCTTGGGTTCCCTTGGTGGGCTGCCAAGCCCTGTGCAGGCAAAGGAGCCTGAGACCCATGCTTGGCCTTAGAAAATGCAGTCATGGGAATGCAAGCTGGTGCAGCCACTCTGGAAAACAGTATGGACGTTCCTCAAAAAGTCAGAAACAGAGCTACCCTACACACCAACACTCCTGGGTATTTACCCAAAGATACAAATGTAGTGATCCAAAGGGGCACCTGCACCCCAATGTTTACAGCAGCAATGTCCACAAGAGCCAAACTATGGAAAGAGCCTAGATGTCCATCAACAGATGAATGGATAAAGAAGATGTGGTATATAAATACCATGGAATACTATGCAGCCACCAAAAAATGAAATCCTGCCATTTGCATCGACATGAATGGAACTAGAGGGTATTATGCTAAGAGAAATAAATCAGTCGAAGAGAATATCATATGATCTCACTGATACAAGGAATATGAGAAACAAGGCAGAGGATCATAGGGGAAAGGAGGGGAAAATGAAGATGAAGCCAAAGAGGGAGATAAGCCATAAGAGATTCTTAATCTCAGAAAACAAACAGGGTTGCTGAAGGGGAGGGAGGTAGGAGGGCTAGGGTGGGGGTGGAGGGGGGTATGTGCTGTAGTGAGCGCTGTGACTTGCATAAGACTGAGGATTCATAGACCTGTACCCCTGAAACAAATAATACATTATATGTTACTAGAAAAATAATAATAAAATAAAAATTTTTTAGAAGTTGCCACGTTTCCCAAACACTCTTTCAACCCAGTTGTGACTAACATTTTGGAGAACTAATTCCTGTGATAAATTCGAAGCAGTGTACAATGTGTAAGGATTCTTAGAAAGTCAATAAATTTTTACTTAGAATATTAAAAAAATAAATTTTAAAAAGGAAAATGCAGTCAAAGTGGAATATACAATTCAATAAAAAGAGGTAGGTGGTCTTCTAAACCTCAGAAGGGGAGGCGGGTGTGGCTTCACAAAAGATGAGTCATCTGAGCTGAATCTTGCAGTCGGGATTTGGGGGAGATGAGAAGAAAAGCACTCTGGACTGAGGAGCTGTGAAGGCTTGGTGGCTTCTCAGAATATCAGACCTGGCGTGGCTGGGACAGCTTGGGGGCAAGAGTTGAGGGAGAGCCCAGACAACAGGTTGGGACGAAGGAATGCGACCCAGTGGGGCTGAGAGAACCCTGAGGCCCAGAGACGCCCGGTGATTGTCCTCAGTTCACACAACTGATGGCAGAGCTGGATTTAAACCCCTCTTAACACTAAAAGCAGGCAACAAGTCTGCCATCTCCACAGATTGTTTTCTCCTACATTCCCCACCACACCAGGAACCCCCCCCCTTTTTTTTTATTGAGTCCCTGGGGGGTGGAGGTTGGGGGGTGTCATGCTCCATTTGATGTGCAAACAAATAAGAAATTGCAGGCCCTGAATGGGGCCAAGTAACACTAATGGATTCAGTAAGTATTTCTTGAGTATCTATTACAGGCCCTAGACTCTGTCCTCAGGGATCTCACCATCGGGAAGGGATGCAAACACAGAGAGCACCAAAGGAGGCAGACAGACCGTACTAGAATGGGAGGAGGGTCAGAGTTCCACAGGAACCAAGCAGAGATAACCCGAGGGATGGTGGTGGGGTTCCTGCTGAATTAGTGCCATACCTTGTGGAATCCAGGACTGGAACCCCAATGATGGAATTAGGGTGGGCAGAGGGGAAAAGTTTCCATGAGATCTGATGCTGCAGGAGGGCCTGGCCTGGAGCCCAGATCTCTTCCGCCTCTTCAGCTTCTTGGCCCCATAGGGATGCTTGGGCAGGATCTAGCTAGCAGCCTGACAGCAGTGCCAGGGCAGCCTAGGGAACTCAAAATAGGCACACTCCTGGGTCCTTCACTTGGCACCAGCCTGGCCCACCTGCCTGAGACTGGGGTCGGGACAAAGAGGGCTGGGAGCTGAGGAGGCTGCCCTATGGGAAGATCTGCTCTTGTCCCAGTTGCTGGGAGCTTTTGAGGCCCGATCAGGATGTGACTGCAGAGAGACCCTTGTCACCCTTTCCTGAGAATGTCTTCCTGCCCATTCCTGACTGGAGTGGGTTAAGGAAGACTCTGGCTCACTCTAGCTGAAGTGTAAGATCAGTGACCTGCACCCCAGTCAATATTCACACATTGTCTTACCATGGGCTAGTCACGTGTTGTGGCCATGCCAATACCTGCTTCATGCAACGATGGTGACTATCAAGTGGGCATGCAGACTCTGGATAAAGGCAACATCATGGTGATGTATGTTCTTTCATACAGCCAAGGAAATCATCAGAATGGAAAGACAACCTAAGGAATGGGGGAAAATATTTACAAACCATATCTCTGATAAGAGTTAATATCCAAAATATGTAAGGAACTCATAACTAAGTATAACCTGATCAGAAAATGGGCAGAGGTCTGGAATAGACATACGAGTACCAAGGTAGGGCTGTTGGTATAGGTGCCAACCGAGACACTTATGTGCAATGTAAACACACCCTCTGATGCTTTTAAGGGACAAAATATATGGTATCATCCACCAGGGAATATGCCTAATCCAGGGGTGGTATTGGCTCATGAGGACCAAACCACTACTGTGTTATCACTAAATGAAGATTTAACTAAAGCAAAAGCAACAAAAGCAAAAATAAATATGTGGGACTCTGCCGAACCAAAAACCTGCACAGCAAACCAGCAACAAAATGAAAAGGCAACCTATGGAATGGGAGAAGATATTTGTAAATCAGTGATCTGATAGAGGGCTAATATCCAAAGAAGACAACTCAATATATTTTTTTAATCCAATTAAAAAGTGGGCAGAGGAACTGAATAGATATTTTTCAAAAGAAGATATACGAATGTCTAACAGGTACATGAAAAGGTGCTCAGCATCACTAATCAGGAAAATGCAAGTCAAAACCATGATGAGATATCATTTCACACGTAGCATAGCTGTTGTCAAAAAGGAGATAGTAAGTGTTGGCAAGGAGGTGGAGGAAAGGGAACTCTCGTGCACTGTTGGTAGGAATGTAAACTGGTACAGCCACTATGGAAAACAGCGTGGAGATTGCTTAAAAAATTAAAAATAGAACTACCCTGTGATCCAATAATATCACTTCAGGGTATAATACTCAAAGGAAGTATCCTGAAGAGATGTCCGCACTCCCATGTTCGTTGCAGTGTTATTCACAACAGCCAAGATACGGCAACCACGTAAGTGTCTACAGATGGATGAATAAATGAAGAAAATGTGGTTCATATATGCACAATGGGATAGTATTCAACTGTAAAAATAAGGACTTTTGGCCATTTGCAATAACATGGATGAACTTGGAGGACCTTATGATAATGGAAATGAAACCAAACACAGAAGGACAAATGCCCTCTGATCTCACTCATGTGTAGAATCTTAAAAAGTCAAATTCATTGAACCAGAGGATGGGGAGATGTTGGTCCAAGGGTACAAACTTTCAGTTATAAAATGAGTAAGGTCTGGAGATTGAGTGTACAGCATGAGGTCTATAGTTAATAATACTGCATTGTATACTCGAGATTTGCTGAGAGTAGGTCTGAAGTGTTCTCACCACACACAGGCACACAAACAAAATGGTAACTATGTGAGGTGATGAATACATTAACTTGATTGTGGTAAGCATTTCCCAATATGCATGTAGTAAGTCATGTTGAACAATGTAAATATTTACGTCAGTCATGCCTCACTAAAGCTGAGGAAACAAATAAAGGCCAAAAGAAAATAAAATATATATTCCTGTCACTTCCCACATTCCGCACATATTTGAGGGTGTTTCATGCTCCAGAAATGACTAGGGGAGTAGTACACAACCTTTTTGAAAAGTAATAGACAACTTTTTGAACTTCATTTTACTCCCCTGGAGAATGAAAACTAATAAGTACCTCACTGAGACTGTTTCAAAAATTCAACGAAATGGATAGGATGTAAACAAGCTTCTTAGAACATCAGCTCTGGGGCTGAGCATCTGCCCTTGACTGGTCTCACCCAGTTCCTGGTTAAGATTGAGCAACACCAGTCCCTGCTGGGTCCAAGGCACTGAATTGCCACCAGCTTGTTTTGTCTTCCTCAGAAGCACCTGCCTGGCCTTCAGCACTCTCACCAGCGAGGGCAGAGAACACAATGGAAGCAGAAACGGCTTCTCCCAGGGCTCACTTGGTATGATCTGGGCTGCTTAGTTGAGGGAAGCATGCCTCAACCATTATCTAAGGTCGGGTCAGGTGTCCTGTGTGTAGAGGGGACCGGCAAAGATTGGTTTCTATTCGCCCCTGAAGAAACTTGTGCTCTGTTTGTTCCAGTAAAGACACTGAACATTTCTCAGGAGCCACTTGGGCTCATTCCGCCCGGCTCCTTGGGAACAGTTTCCTTAAGAACGCTTCCAGGTATCCTGCCTTTCTCCCTCCTATGGCTCAGGAGCTCAGCACTAGTCCTTCCCAAGCAGCTAAAGCTGGTCCTGACCTGATTAAGCAGAAAAGGAAATAATGTATTAAAAAGACATTGGCAGGGCTAGAGAACTAGAGAACTAGACCTGACCAGAGGTAAAGCTTCCAGGAATGCTGCCACACTGAGGAAGCCCGCTGATGACAAAGCTGCCACCACCACAGAACTCTTGATGCTGCTGTCTGCATGTCACCTGCCCAGGACAGCCAGTGCAGCCAGTGTGGACACTGCTTGCTGCCTGGGGGGATGCAATCTTGCAGCCACAGCTGACCCCCAGTCACGTGCTCCGAGTACCACCTTCCCTGGAGACACCGATGCCTCTGCAGGCTTTTTTCTTCTTGTCTGTCACCAGCATCTCCAAGTCCTGTCCTAGTACCCCCAACCCATGCCCTCCTCCCCAAAAGGCTTCCAGCACAAGTTTTCTAGCTTCCATCTGGGAAAAGCAGGACTCCTAAAGTGGAACATTTTCCATGCTTTGGAACCTGTGTCCAAAAGAGCCCTGAAGCGTGTGAAATGTCCACTCTGCCTTCTACCCTAGCCCTGTCTCTTCCCACCTGGTGGACCGGGGCCCTGGGCCGGACCTGACATGTTTCTGCAGGGGGCATGAGGAGGCACAAGGAAATTCAGATGTGGCAGTTTGGACAATGAGCACCAAGGTATGCAGCGGGGGCTTGGGAACTCCAGAGTTCATTAGGGGAAGGTGTGGGAGCCCTTGGGGAGACTCCTTCTTGATCAGACTCATGAAATGAAACGTTAGACCTGGGAAGGCTGTGGGGAGGACATAGTGAGGATCGCAAGCTCAAATCCCTACAGGGAGGAGGCAGGCAGTTAATAAATGAGCATGACAAGCTGAGCAAAGGACAATAGGGCATGGCGGGTCTGGAAGAAGGCCATTTTAGGCAGGAACATTTTAAAAATGTTTAATGGTGTGCAAATGTTGGTAAGAGAAAGCAGTTGCTTAGGAGGGGGTGGGGGATGGCAGTTGACTGGATAGGGGCAGGTAGGAACTTTCTGGGGTGATGGAAATATTCTGTATCTTGTTTGGTGGTGGTTACTCTGTGTACATAATTAACAAAATACACTTGGCCAGATAAATACTTAAGGTCTGTGCATTTATCCTGTAATAATTACACCTCAATTTTTTACTTGGGCAAATTAATACAGTATATCTATAAACCGATCTGGCTCTTAGGCGACCCATTTGCAAACTTTTTTTTTTTTTAAAGATTTTATTTATTTATTTGACAGAGAGAGAGATCACAAGTAGGCAGAGAGGCAGGCAGAGAGAGAGAGAGGAAAGCAGGCTCCCTGCTGAGCAGAGAGCCCGACGCGGGGCTCGATCCCAAGACCCTGGGATCATGACCCGAGCCGAAGGCAGAGGCTTAACCCACTGAGCCACCCAGGCGCCCCCCATTTGCAAACTTCTGTTCTAATCCAACTCCTTTTTCTTACACAGGAGGAATCAGAGCTCCTGGGGAGCGTGGCGTGGGGTGGTTTTTCTCAAGGGCACAGAGGTGGCTCCTCCGCCCGGGAAGGGTGACTGCAGTGTGGTCTAGCAGGCTGCCTCTTACTGCGCAAACTCACTCCCCTGCTTTTGGAGCGGTGCCAGCGGGCCGCGGGGTAACACAGCCCTTCCGTCCAGGGTCCCCAGAGGTTGGACAGACGTCTACCTAGGCGTGGAGGCCAGCGGGTCACCCAGAGCCCAGGCGGAGAGGAGCGGAAGTGGGTGGAGCGCCGGACCCCGCAACACCCGCCAGGCGCGCAGATAAATCACGGACGCAAACTGCACTGACGTTCGGCGCTGGCACGAGTGCCAACTGCCGACGCGGACAGCCAAGTTCTGGGAAGAGGAATCTGATCCCGGCGAGGCGGCAGCCGTGCCGACTGAAACCCACTCGAGGGGGGGCGGGAAGGGCGGGGAGTCTGCTCTCCCTGCGGGCGCTTCGGGCACTTACGGAATTCTTACCTGGCCCGCGCCCAGCCCGAGGAGGCACTGGCATCTCCGCTTTACAGGTGAGAGAAGCAAGGCTCTCCGCAGCTCCTCCGAGCTGCGTGAGGACTCAGCTGCGGTTCCAAACCTGTCTAACACCAAACCCTTGCCCCTTGCTCTCCTCTACCCAGCTCGAGTAGGTGTCTGCAGGAGTGACCCAAGCACATTACAAAGCACACGACTTCCCAACTTCGGTGAGGCCCTGCCCGCACGCCGGAGGGTACAGGAGGTGGCGGTGCGGGGTAGAGCGGGGCGCGAGGGGTGGGGGTGGGGAAACGCAGAGACCGCAGCCCCGGCCGAGCGACCCGCCGGGACCTTCCGGGCGCGCAGAGCCCGGCCCTCCAGCCAGCGCCCGCACTGATTGGCGCTCGCGGTCGGCCTCCAGCTAGCTCACCTGCCCCTCCCAGCCAATCGGGGCCACCAGAATTGGGACTGTCGCGGGAAGCTGGAGGGAGATGCTGCCGGCTGGAGGCTGAGCCGCCCTCCCAGCCGAGTTCCCACCGGGCCCGCCCCAGCCGCGAGTCCAAGGCGCAGGCTGCGCGCCCCGCGACCCTTCGGCGCCGCGCTTCACGCCCCTCGCGCTTTCGGGCAGCGGGTCCTGGCCCGGGCGGCTCGGCTCCTTTGCGGGCTGGAACGCGCCCCGACGGCGCCCGAAGCCGCGCGCCGACGCCGCCTCCCCGCAGCCCTCCGTCGCGCGCCCGCCCTCGCCGGAAGCCCCCAGTCTGTGCCGGCCCCGAGGAGTGGGTGGGCCCGGCCCCGGGCAGCCCCGTGGAGGCAGGATGTTCACGTCCAAGTCCAACTCGGTGTCGCCCTCGCCGTCCCTGGAGCAGACTGACTCGGACGCGCTGGACATCAGCACCAAAGTGCAGCTCTACGGTGTGCTGTGGAAGCGGCCTTTCGGGAGGCCGTCTGCCAAGTGGTCCCGGCGGTGAGTGCGCCTCCTGCGCCCGGTGAGAACCGCCTGGGGAGGGAGCCTGGGGCCTAAGAACCCTGTACCATTCTCGCTATTACCGTTGGCCTCTGACTTCCTTGGTGACCTTGGCCTCGCCCTATTTCACTCCTGCCTTGGCTGTCCCTGGAAGATGTGGATCTCCGCTGGGACCCGGGCCATCCCTGTCGGAGTGCTGGCCCACCTGGGGTGGTACCACTGGCCCGGGGACGGGACGGGGGGGGGGGGGTGAGATTCCTCTATGGAATGCATCTAAGTCTGAGTGGGGAGGTAGGGCATGGTCCGAAGAGGTCATGGCCGTGTTAAGTGCCCATCTGGGTCAGGTTAGGTCAGACTCTGCCTGGGAGGGAAAGATATCCAGCCAAACATATCCTCCTGGCATCCCCACGGACAATTCCATCATCTTCACAAGCCCCCCTCTCCCGCACTTGACCCTGTGCTAGCTCCACCGTGGGCTTCTGACTCAGCCAAGAGAGAGAGGAAGGGTGAGGAAAGGTCTGTGCCTGCGCTTGGTGGCAGTCATGTGGCAACCCCTCCAACTCTCCCTTGAACTGATTTTTAGAAATCTGAACCTTAGGGAAAAGAGTCTCCAGTGCTCTGGCACAGAAGCCGAAGAGGAGGAACTGAGCTGAGACAGAGATGCGTGGAGGCTGAGGGGGCAGGGGAGAGGATGGATCGGTCCTGTCCCAGGGATCGATCTGTAGGAAGGGGTGTTAAAGAGGGTCAGAGCAGCCCCAGCCCAGCTTCCCTGTCCACAACTCAGAGGGGACTCCCCAGATGCCAGGCAGTAGCCACTTTCCACTTACAAAGGGGCCCAGAAGGTATTGGAGGAAGGGGCTTCTTACAGGAGGAAGGTATTGGAGGGATGGCTCATAGCCCTGAACTTGAGGGAAGCTCCCCACGCTGGCTGCAGGAACAATGGGCCATCTTCTGGACGGCTTCCACCCTCAAGCCAATCTCAGTTCTGAGATTTGCTATTAGAATGGTCGCTAGAGCTCAGACACTGATCCAGCCTCTCCCTGGAGGTGCGACCCTGCACGGAAAGGAGGAGTGTGTCCAGATGCTCTTTCCCATCCCCCTGTGAGTCTGTCCTGGAGCAGGGCCTCAGATATCCCAGAACCACAGATCGCAGAGATGTTGCAGCGGTTGGTTCTGATGTTCTGTTTTGATGAATAATTTAATATTTCTATAAGACCCGTAGAACAAAAGGATCCATGGAAGATGCTTTATGATTTATGGAGCGGGTTTCACCTACCTTTGTTGGTTCTGCCCGGTTTCTCTCTGGGACTGAGTGGGAGATAGGTTTCTCGAATTCCTCCAAAATTAAACTTCTCTCTCATCCCCTAAACGGAGGCCCGGGGCAACGCGGAGGGCATCTTCTGGGGGGCTTCCAAGGTTGGGCTAAGAAGCAGTTCCTGGTCTTTAGCAGGGCACCCTGGTGGGGAAAGGGAGTGGGAAGGTTGCTTGTAAATTCAAGTACCATCATCGCAGTGACCCCCATGCCCCTCTCTTCTGCCTTAGTTGCTCCCAGCAGCTACTGGTCCCACCCCATCGGGTCTGGCTCCTGCCCTGAGTCTGGGTCTCATCCTCCAAGACCTTTCTTGCCAGCCACTTGCACCTGATCACATCTTTAGTAAATACTAGGGGCCTGTGAACCCCAGGGTCTATCTCCTAGCCCCCCTCACTTACAGTGGTGGGGACCCGAGCCCTGTACCCACAGTTGTTTTCAGGATTGGGAGGTGTCAGGGGCAAAGGATCCCAGCTCCAAGCCCATTGAGGGCACCAAGGGAGGCCTGGGAGGCTTTAGCTCCCCCACCCATACTCTGCATCAGCAGCCCCCACAGCCGCTCCAAAAACCATCCAGTCTCATTGAGAACAGCGTGTGCTCTGCAAATACAGCTTCAGCTCAAGTCCTCCAGCCTCTTTCTCAGGGGGTTGTCACCTCTGTTCCCTTCTTTTATAGGAATTCTAGAGCTGCCACTTAACAGAGTCCCCCTCCCCTGGGGTTCAGGGAACAACTAACAGCCCACCTGCCAGTTGGGGGTGGGGGAGGCCTGATGCTAAGCTTAGCCCCCTCTTGCTTCCCGGCAGGGCCCCCTGGGCCCCAGTTCCCCATTTGTGAAATAGAGTCTGGACTTCAGCTAATTAGTAGCCACAGGAAGGCTTGGGGAGGGGGCAGCCTAGGCCCGCCCCTGCAGAGCCTTGCCATTAAGGCGATCGATGCCCTGGCTGGGGCAGCTAAGGGGAGGGGGCCTGGAAAGGCTCCCGCCGCATCAATAACGGGCAGGATGGAACCAGCGGTGGCCAGCTGGGTTCTATAAAGCCTCTTCCGCTCAGTAGCTCGGGACCCATCTCAGGGCCTTTGCCTCCCAACCATACCCCACCCAAGCAGCCCTGCCCTTCCTGGGGTGGGAAGATTCCCTCAAGCTAAAGGACCCGCTTTCTCCCCAGGGGCTACCAAAGGGGAAAGGAATCAAAACCTTACTTAGAAGAGAGAAGAGAACCTGGGAGAAGTGACTAGAGGGTAAGGTTGATGACTCAGTGCTCCCTCGTCTGTGAGCAGTGGAGATGCAGAGGCTGTTGGCAAAGACCAGGAGGAAAGGTGTGGAGAGTATCTCAGCCTCAGCCAGTGTCAGTTGCTGCAGGTCTGGACCCACAGGCAGGCCAGCCCTTCCAGGGTTCAATCCTCTCCCCAGCCTCTAGTCCCTGTCCCAAACCCTTCTGAACAAATGCCAAGGCCTGAGCCCCTGATGAGGAGGGCCCAGTCAATTACTGCAGCAGGGCCTTCTATACAGCCCCGGGTTCCTCCTTCCCCCATATAAGGTGGCCATTAGGGCAAGCTAGGAGTCAGTGTCCATTAAGTGCCAGGGGAACTTAGGGAACTTAGTGGACACTTAGGAGAACCCTTCTGAACAAATGCCAGGGGAACTGTGAGACGGTGGCCCCACTTCCCAGATCTCAGGGCATAACCTGCCCGGGTGTGGAAAGATCATCTGTGGTCACCGTACCAAAAAAATCTCGGGGAGACTCTATTCCCACAGGGATTTGGGTCTGGGAGTTTCATCAGTGGCCCTGAGTGCTGTTTCCTAGCGATGACGTCACCACGCGGAGCCGGCTCCCAGGCTGAAGGGAAGACCTAGCATGTCAGCAGCACACGCCAGGCTCAGGCTCTCGTGGCAGTGCGACTTGGTCTCGTTTTCTGGCTGACACAGAACTCCGCACAGCTGGCTGCCTGAGGTGTCCCATGGGCACAGCTGTAGCGTTATTGCTCGTCTTCTGTGCTTGCACACTCCTCTTCTTATCATCGACTTGGGTCCTTCAAGCTTCATCTAGTGCCACAGTGTGGTGGAAGGTGGCCAGGGGGCAGGTGAGGATCTCTCCAGATCTTTCAGTCTGTTACCCCTGCCCCTTTTGGAGGTGGTGGCTTCCAGGTTCCCCTGAGCCCTTAGGTTAAGGAGGTGGGTGCCATCTCACAGCCAAACAATGCAATACCAGCTGTTCATTCCGGCTTCACTCACACGTGATGATTCACGGAAACTTCTTTTTTTAATTTTTTTTTATAAACATATAATATATTATTAGCCCCAGGGGTACAGGTCTGTGAATCGCCATACTTCACAGCACTCACCATAGCACATACCCTCCCCAATATCCATAACCCTACCACCCTCTCCTGACCCCCCTTCCCCCAGCAACCCTCAGTTTGTTTTGTGAGATTAAGAGTCACTTATGGTTTGTCTCCCTCCCAATCCCATCTTGTTTCATTGATTCTTCTCCTTCCCCCCAAGCCCCCCACATTGCATCTCCACGTCCTCATATCAGGGAGATCATATGATATTTGTCTTTCTCCGATTGACTTATTTCACTAAGCATAATACCCTCTAGTTCCATCCACATTGTTGCAAAAGGCAAGATTTCATTTTTTGATGGCTGCATAGTATTCCAATGTGTGTGTTTGTGTGTGTATACACCACATCTTCTTTATCCATTCATCTGTTGATGGACATCTAGGTTCTTTCCATAGTTTGGCTATTGTGGACATTGCTGCTATAAACATTCGGGTTCACGTGCCCCTTCGGATCACTATGTTTGTATCTTTGGTGTAAATACCCAGTAGTGCAATTGCTGGGTCATAGGGTAGCTCTATTTTCAACTTTTGAGGAACCTCCACGCTGTTTTCCAGAGTGGCTGCACCAGATTGCATCCCCACCAACAGTGCAGGAGGGTTCCTCATGGGGACTTCTGAAGGGAAATCAGTTACCAGTGCAAACAAGCCCCGCTTCCCTCTGCCCCCAAGCCCAGGAGCTGGGCCTTGTGGCTGCTGACGGCCTGTTTGAAAATGGGCCTCCCCAGAATAGGGGTCAGACCTCAAGCAGGGCCCACGCAGGCAGTTCAGGACTTGGAAATATGAAAGCGACTTCCTTTGAGAGCAGCTCTGGCTGTGCTGGAAAGCAAACCTAGGCTTAGAGGCGGGCGCTCGGAGTTCAGGTCTGGGCCTGTGGGAGACCAGCTGCTGAGCCAGGCCAGGGGCCCTGCCCCATCTCACCTCACGGGCTGCTGCAGTGGAGGTGGGTCACGCTGTGGTTTTTCAGCTGTGTTCTGTGGAGGACTCTAGAGATCCCTTGACCGTACCTAACCACAACAGGGTGGGGCTCCCAGCCTCTGCCCACTTCACCCAGTGCCTCTGCACTCCGATCGGTATTACATAGTAACCTTGTCTTTACTGTATTGTTTGAAGAATTGCGCTACCATTTGTGAAAACTCCCTTGGACTTGATGATGTCTGCATAAACTCCTACTTGTCATTCCTGGTGCCCTTCACAGCGAGGTTTCCTGCTGTCCTGCTGTCCACACAAGTGGCATAGGCCAGGACAAGCGTCCCCGGAGCCCACCAGGTCACTCGGCATGAATAGAAAGGGACATACGCTGGGGGCTGTGTCTTTTCTTACCTTCCTTCTGCCACTGCTGAAAAAGGACACTTCTGACGAGCTATCCTTCCCCTGCTCTAGGATTTACCTGGCCCCAAACACCACACACCTGTTCTCAGTGCCCGAGAGTCTCAGGGATAAGGGAGACGGTGTGCCGATCTATTCTGGAAGTTTGTGCCCAGGGAAGAAGGGGCAGCCAGGCAGCCAAGACATCCGCCTTCCGGTGAAACATAACCCTTGTGTAGCTCACCTGTCTACTGGGCTCTCGCTGCCCTCTTGAGAGTGAAGTTAACTGACCCGAGGTCTAATCCCACATCCTGAGGAAACCTACACCTGCCCCAGGGCTTCTGGCAATCCTCAGGGAGCTCCAAACGCTTATTTCCTGAGGGGTCTTCTGCAGCGGGTCCTCCCTGCAGCAGCTCAGCTCATCCCTCCGTCTCCCCACCCCCCTTCCCCACCCCCGCAGGGACATACCCGCCTTTCACACAAGGTATTTGCGAAGAGGTTTGGCAATGAAAAACGACGGAAGAGGCATTTAAATCACAGAAGTGTGAACCCTGTCTCATTGAATGCTGGCTCCCTGTTTTCCGGAGCCTTCCAGACACCCCGTCTTGCCACCCCCAGAGATGGGATTGTTCACCACTGTCTCTTGACACTGTAGGACCCAGCCGCTCACATCTGCCCTGGGGCCTCTGTCCTCTGCACTCTCCCACCAACCCTCCTCCCCACAGCCCTCCAGGATTTCCCCTGGCTCCAACTTGCTCTCGCTCTCGCTCTGTGCTCCAAGGCCCTTTCCCGCCCTGACTCCCAAACTTGACTTTTGCCTTTCCAAAGAGTAAGGAGCTCAGCAGAGTGGATCCCTTTCTTAAACAGGACCTGCCCAACTTTGAAGATACCCGTGGGTCTAAGTGTACTGCCTGTCCTCTCACTTCTGACTGGATTGACCATGAGGCCAGTGTTGGCCATGAGGCTCTAGCTGAGCCCTCGTTGCGTTCAGAGCACTGAGGAGGGGAGTAAAAGGTGGAGACAAAGCTTAGGAAATACCTCCCAGAGTCCCTTGTTCGTACTGGATGGCACTGGTGTCCACCCTGTCACCTAAGCCAGCAGCTGCCCTCATCAGCAAGAAGCAGCCCCACCCTGCTCTGGTCCCTGCTTCTCTCTTTGACCTTCACTCACCCCCTACTATCCCTCCCCCATACCCCAGCCTACCCCTTTTCTATTCATCTGCCAGTAATACCAGACATGTTTTATTAACCTTGAACACATGGTTCTTTACATGTGCTGTCCCTTCTGTCTGGAATGCATTTCTCCCTTTGCCTTCCTCCCAGAGTCCTGACATACTCCTATTCAGCCTTCAAAACCCTGATCAGTTGTCACCTCCTCTCAGAGAATTCCCTTGACTGGACACCTAAACCATCACTACTCCTTAGTCTATACTCTTTTGTACCTCATACAAACTGGTAATGTCAATGTGTATCTGTGTGCTTTACAGTGTCCCGGGGTGTGCTGGTGCTTGGCCATGTTGCAGTGCCCTGCCAGTGCCTTAGAATCATCCCAGCTCCCTCACTTACCAGCTGTGTGACCCAGGGCATATGACTTAACTCCTCTGGGCTCCTTACCTTGCCTCACTCATGTGAGGAACGAATGAGTTAACACACATCATGATGTTACCAGAACAGCGCCTGGTGCAAAGGAGAAGCTCGATAAGCATTAGCTGTTTTTTTAAAGGATTGATTTCTACCCAGTCTCTCCTGTATTCGACTCTAAGCTCCTCGAGGGCAGGGAGTCAGAAAGCCTCAGAGGCCCACTGAGGACTTGGCTCTACCCAGTGATTCATTAATGCCTCCTGACCTGAGCTGACCGGGAGCTTGCCATCTGTCTGCCGAGATGAGTTCTAGGAAAACAGCCACTGCAGGCAGGAGGGATTGGGAGGGTCAGGCTGAGCCATGAGGACCGGCCATCCCAGAGCACAACAGTCCAGAACATCAGCTGCGTCAGCAGACCGAGACGACTTCCCAGTCTGCCCCTCCCTTGCTGCTTGATCTCCCTGTGCCTCCACTAAGTCACCAACATCCAGAAGCACAAATACCTCCATCTCTTAGAGTTGCTGTGAGAGATAGAAAAAGATAATGCCAGTGAAATACTTGCCAAAGTGAGTGTCCTGGCACCTTGCAAATGCTCATTTAGCTGGACATGCAAATACCATCCTTTAGGGCCTGAGAGAGGAGGCCGTGGCCTTGACCAGACCCTTCCCCTCACTCACACGCTCTGGGCTGCACCCCAGGTGGCGTGGGGCGGGGCTCACTAGCGGGGCTGCCAGGGAGAGGCCTGGGACTGCCGACAGAGCTCGGGTCAGGCCTGAAGTTGTTCCTGGATGGAAGGGTGGGCCTTGGACAGGAGGGAGCTGAGATGCAGGGAGAAGCCCGGTGCTTGGAGGACAGGGGCTGGCCAGCTGGGCTGGAGGGGCCGAGGGCTGCTGCCAGTAGGAGCCAGTGGGCTGGCAGGGGAGATGGGAACAGAGGCTGGGGCAGCCTGCCGCAGACTCTAAAATATAAATAATAATAAATAATATTATAATCATATTTATTATAACCATAATAATAACAACAGCAGTAATAAAACTAAGCATTTATTGAATATTTACCATGTGTCACAATACACTACGTCTTTATATGAACAAGCTCATTTACTTATCCCCTAAACCCTAAGAGATGTGGCTGCTATGATTGTCCTCAGTCACACTTGGACCTGAGGCCTGGAGAGACCAGGTGACTTGCCCTGGCCGCACAGCTGGTACGTGACGAGCTCTGACCGGGACTCCCCAGCCTCAGCACCTCTCGCCTCCGGCTGGTGGTTTTCTGCCCAGTGCTGCCATGAGCAGAAGCAGCTCCGCACGAGGGGAAGTAGGAGCAGGGACTGTGGTCTGCAGGCTTCTGCCCCAGCCCCATCTCTGCCCAAGCTGGGTGACTTTGCCCATGTTATTTCTGCCGTGGGCCTCAGTTTCCTCATCTGTCAAATGGGAACAAAAGTCCCGTCTTCCAGGATTGTGACCTCGATCAAACACTCAGGCACACTCAGAACACTAAGCAGGGGAGCCAGCACACGAGAACAGCTAAATAATGGGGGTTGTCTCGGCCCTGGCATCGTCCGCCAACTGCACAGGGCACAGAAGGAGATGCCTCTGGCTCGCAGTCAGAATGAGAGCGTCGGGGAGCAAGGGGAATTTGAAGAAAGGGACAGGAAGAAGACATGTCCTGTGCCGGGCCACTCCGGTTCTGGGCTCTCACCTGCTGAGAGGAAGCTGGGCGTCATCAGTGGGAGCAAGGGCTGTCACTGAGACAGGTTTATGAATGAAGGTGGCTCCTGGAACCTGGCAGTGTACTGGCCAAATGCACCCTTTGTTGGGCGGTACTCACCCCTGCCCACTGCGGAGTCGCTCTCCTCCAGGTTCATGCTGCGCCCCCTCCCTTGACCTTCACGCCCACCCAAACCAAGCTGAGCAGAGCTGACGCGAGGCTGGCCTTGGTGTGCATGGTGTGTGGACCCTTCATGGGCCCCGTTATCGGATCTTGCTACCGCCATGCTGTGAGCCTCACGGTTCCTTCCAGAGCCCCACTTGGTTCTCAGGGCCTTTGCACCTGGGGCTTCTCTGCCAGGAGCATCTTCTCAAATGTCACCTTCATGATCAGGCGCGCCCTGAGCACTGTGTTTAATATCAAAACCCCCACCCACCACTCACCCCATTACTTATCCCACTTTATTTCCCCCCTGAGCATTTGTTGGTATCTGGTATGTGGACTTTTTCTCTTGCTTACTTACCATTTGCCCGCCCATGCACATATACTCAACTGTAAGCTCTATGTGTCTCTCTTGCCCACAGTTCGCTCCCTAGCACCGAGTACAGTGCCTGGCACACAACAGGAGCTCAGCAATGAGTCTTCACAGCAGCCCCAAGAGACAAATATTTGCACCCCTCATGCTAGAGAGAAGCTTTGAAAGGGAGGCTGAGCAAAGCTGAGAGCTCGCCTGAGATCGTGGCTTGAGGTTTGGGGGCTGTTTGACGCCAGAGCCCCTGTTGTCTCCCTGCCCATTGTGGCCAGTGACCATCCACCTGTTGTCCCTCCTCCCCAGCTATGTCCCTGGCACAGTGCTGTACCCTCGGTGGGGAGGGGACTCTGGAAGTGTCAGGAAGGAAAGAACCTATTTGTCTTTATTAGGCTCCCGTAAGAAAACACCAGAGACGGGGCAAATAGCCACTTAAACTGTTCCAGCTCTTCTGGGGTAGGTGTTATCATCCCCATTCCACAGGTAAATAAACTGATGCTCAGAGAAGTGAGCTAACTCGCCCAGGGTCCCCCAGGTGGGACATGCCAGGTCTGTCTGGTGCCAAAGCCTGTGTTCTTAACTACCCTATGAAGTTTCTCGGAAACCAGCAGGGGGCCTCTCCCTTGGCCTGTGGATCAGAGAGGGCATGCCCCTGCCCCTCAGGAGCCCAGCATCCCCTCAGGACAAGATGAACACCTTAGCGCATATGGGCGCTAAGGGTCCAGCGCACGGCCCAGTCAGCAAGGGCAGGAGGAGCTGGGATGGCACTGTGGGCCGGGCAGGTTCCCAAGGAAGGGGGCAGCCAGATGAAAAGCAATAGGCAGAGCTTTCCGGGGACGATGCACAATCTCCTTCGCAGGACTGTACAAAATGTAGTGAGGTGAGGGGTGGTGAGGTCAAGGTCAGTGTTGGCTTGGACAGAGAGGCTGAAGGCAGAAGTGGCGGGAAACCCACAGGGGTCAGGTGCTGGAGGGCCCAGACTGTCCCTGCATCTGGGCAGAAGGTGGTATTGGTGTCCTTTCTCCATCAGGGGTCGAGAGGCTCCTGTGCCAAGGATGCCAGTGTGGCAGGAGGGAGGTAGCCAAACATGGAGGTCCGTTGTGGGCGTCTCACTTCTGCTTCCCACTGGGGCGAGGGCCAGGCCGTTCCGGCGGTGGGTGACTAGCCAGCTGAGGCCTTGGCCCAGATGGGGAACGTGAGTTGGTGATGAGTCTGATCTAGTGTCCCCAGGGTGGCAGGACCTCCGAGGCCTTCTTACTGTCCCAAGAAACCTCACGCCTTCCCTCCTGGTTGCCTCTTCTTCCCCACCACCCACTCTAGGTTTTTCATCATCAAAGAGAGCTTTCTTCTTTACTACTCTGAGAGCGAGAAAAAGAACTTTGAAAGCAATAAATACTTCAATATACATCCTAAGGTGAGACATTCTCCCCCCCAGGGCCACAGAGGGGAAGGTCTCGTGGGGACAATGGGGGAGTGTATCCTGTAAGGGTAGAAGACCTTCTCTCTTCTTGCTCTGGTCTAGCAGAGAGTCTGGAGAACAAATCCTTCCTGGGGCACAAGACTCCCTGCCTCTCCTGGGCTGACCCCTGTGCCCTCCTATGCCCCAGAGCCTGCCCCAGCCCTTCCTCTTCCTTTTGGGAGTCAGTCTGGCCCCCAGCCTGGGGTGCTGGGCAGGACCTGGCTTTGGCTAAGGGCTCCCAGAGGCCTTGAGTGACCTGGGTGGGGTGGGGGCTGCCTATTCTGGTTCTTTCCCAGGGCGTCATCCCCCTAGGAGGCTGCCTGGTGGAGGCCAGGGAGGAGCCCAGCATGCCCTATGCCATGAAAATCTCCCACCAGGACTTCCATGTGAGTAAACTCTCCCCTTAGCGTGGACTTAGCGGGGCAGACCAGCCTCTCCAAGGACCTCCAGACTCCCTAGGGGCAGCCTGTCCAGTGGCCTGGCCTGGGAGGGTGTCCATGTCCTAGGGATGTGTGATGGAGGAGCAGAGCTGGGCCATTGGGGCCTTGTGGGTGGTCTCTGACGTCCTGGGAGTGGCCTCCCCTCAGGGACACCTGTGGCTCCTCTTCCTGGCAGGGCAACATCTTGCTGGCTGCTGAGTCCGAGTTTGAGCAGACCCAGTGGCTGGAGATGCTCCAGGAGTCTGGGAAGGTGTAAGTGCTCATAGGCAGGGGGACAGTCCCGAAAGGGAATGGTTATGGGCTGGGTCCACCCTGATCTCCATGCCTCTTCACTGGGATCCTGGGTGGGCACTGAGACCCCAGGAAAGGACAGGGTAGGGAGAAAAATAGCTGGGCCTCCTTGGAAACAGAGCTGTGGATGCTGGTTAGGGTGGGAAGAAAGGCCAGGCCAGGTGTAGAGCCTCTGAGGGGGATCTGCCAAGTGGCTTTGAGCACAGTGAGCTTGGCCTGTCTGGAGTCACAGGTGGCAGACGTGGACAGCACTTGTCCTGAACTCCTGGGAGCAAATCCAGCATCGCTCGGGGGGTTTGGCTGCCTCCCGACGCCCATCTCACCTCCCCAGGCCCACCGTGAATCCTGGCACAGCCTGACACTGGTGCTTTGTAAATCAGAGTCCAGATCATAGAAACCTCCAGCCTAGCACGATCTGTTTATCCATAAACCCCAGTCCTGGCACCTGCCTGTTCACGCCGGATCATGCTTTCAGTTCAACAAATAACACCGAGCGGGCCCCACACCAGGCCCTGTGCCCCGGGGGGTGGCGTGCAAGGGTGTGGAAGGAGCCTGGGAAGCAATCTCTTCCCCGCTCCGCAAGTGCTGCTGGCCCTGTCCACGGTGGCCCACTTCGCAGCCTGGGCCAGTCTCCAGGGACGGTAACTGATCGATGCTGGTGGCATGCCCAGAACCACGGGTGCCGGAGTGAATGGGGCTGGGATTCTGGAGGAGACGGGATGGGCGAGCGCAAACCATGCCCAGTCTCCTTCTCTGCCAGCCTTCCGTTGTGACGATTTTGTGTTTCTTCTTCTCTTCTCTGTCCCATCTGCCCTCCCTCCCCAGGACTTGGAAGAATGCCCAGCTGGGAGAAGCCATGATCAAAAGCCTGGAGGCCCAGGGGCTGCAATTGGCCAAGGAGAAGCAGGAGTATTTAGGTTGGCTAGAGGGATGGCCTGGAAGCTGAGGCTCCCTAGTTAGCAAGAACTTTGGGGCCAGGGATTAGAGTGTGGGCTTGGCAGTGGAGCTGGGGGCAGGGCTTAACGAGCTCTAGGGAGACACAGATCAGCCGGAAGCCTAGAGGCTTTGACCTTGTAACCTGTGTCCTTTTGGCCAGCATGACAGGGGGCAGGAGGACCTGGTGGCCAGGAGCCTGAGCTCTGGCCACAGCTTTGCCCCTTCTCTGTCAGCTGTGTAGTCCCCACGCAGTGTAGCCCCCATGAACCTCAATGTTCTCATCCTTAAAATGGAGACGAGAATAGTCCCTAGGTTTCAGAGGTGGCGGAGGGCCAGGGCAAATGAGAACATGCCTGAAAGTCCTTATTTCTTGCCCACACGGTATGGGCCCCATAAATGGAGTTGATGTTATCCTGCCGTGGGTCCCCAGGTCCCGGCTTTGCCCCTAATCCCTCGTACCTGCCAGCTCACTTTAAGCCTGACCTTGTGTTGGTGACTGGCTGGCCAACATGTTCTGTTTGGGAAAGAAGGTGAGACTGGGGGTTTGATCCTTTACCTGGGATCCTCTCCCCTGCCACCTCCTTAGACACTTGGGGCCTCAGCCTTGGTTCCTTAGACAGCCCTGTCCCCCCAGGACCTGCCCTCCCCCACCCGCCAGACACTAGTGCAGAGGGGTGGTGATCTGAGCAGCAGCACAATTAACAGCACTTCTAGGGGGTACAGACACCCACCCACCTGAGCTTCTGAAGATGAGGCCATCCTTGCCTTGTGAATGCATGAACAGGGACAGTGAGTAGAAAGGAGGGCGGCAGCGGAGGCCAGCACGGCGGCTCCCAGCCCCAGGAGCTGGCGCGGCTCTCTGGCCGGCCTGGGCATGGCAGGACGGACCATTTCCCTGGGAGATCCTGAGAGTGAAGGAGGTTCCTAGAAGGCACCGGCCCCTTCTTCTCCGGAGCTGCAGTGAGCTTTCTGTGAAAGGGTGCGTGCTTGCTTTGCAGACAAGCTGATGGAGGAGACGGAAGAACTCTGCCTTCAGAGGGAGCAGAGAGAGGTAGGCGCGCTGGGCTGCTCCGTACGGCTGCCCCTCCCCAGCATGTCCCACTCTGGTGACTCCTTCGCAGACTGGCCTGTGTTTCTGGCATTTGGGAATCATGCCGGGGAGCAAGGCCCCCAGAGAACTCGCTGGAAAGTCAGCCAGGTGGAGCAGAGAGGCCATGGGGTGACAGTGCTTGGGGCTGGCTCGGGCTTCTTGTCAGCAGTGTGTTTCTTCTTGCCGGTGCCCAGGGACAAAAGTGAAAAGCGTAGGTGACCACTTTCTAGAGAGAGTCATCCCCAAATTGTATGAGCTATGTCAGTAGGTAACGAGCTGCTTGTCACTGGTGATCTTCGTGGGAGGCTGGCATGACCTCTGTGATCTGGAGAGGGGCTTCTGCATATCGGGGTGATTGCATTGGATGATTTCAGGGGTTCCTTCCTTCTCTAAGTGACACAATGGAAGTACCAAAAAAGCCAAGCTAATGGGACATTAGCCTGGGGCAGCCTGTAGAGAAAGGGAGACCCTGGCCTCATTAAGGACAGGGAGCCACTGAAGTCCCCTTCATTTGGAATCTCCATGCAGCCTTGGGCCTTGCCTGTCCCGAAGGGCCATCAGCGCCCCTGAAGGTCAGAGACGGGGAGTGTTTAGCAGTACAGACTTGGAGCGAGGCTGCCTAGGTCTGTGTTTGATCTTTACCGCTTCTAGCTGTGCAACCTTGGACAAGTTACCTATCCTCTCTGAACGTCCGTATTCTTACATGAAAAATGGAGATCATGGAACCCATCTTCTCAGGATGCTGTGAAGATTAAGTGAGATGTTACATATAAAATACTTGGCACATAGGGCTGAGTGAATACCCATGTTTGTCAGTATCACGCTCAGATTATTATTATCTAGGGGCCCAACCCGCATGTGAGCTGCCTGAGGCCTGAGGCTGCGGAGTGGCCTGCCCATGGGGGGAGCCCGATTCAGCCCACTGCTCTTTGTCCCCTTGATTTTCCTTGTCCTCATGGGGCCGGGCCCGTCAGCCCCGACTCAGTGCCCGCCTCTGTGACTTCCCTCTCGCCAAGCATCTTTCCCGACCACCCCTCCCTGGGCTCTGAGGCAGACCCTACAGTCAGGAAGAGTCACCTTCCTGGAGCAGCCTGAATATTCCCCAGGCCCAGACCGCAGCTGGCCTAGGATGAGAGCTTGATAAATGCAGGATGACTCCATGAGTGAGCGTTTTGGATTCTTATAATTTCGCATTACATCTTGATTTTCATCCACTGGGACGATTCATCCTCATTTCTCTCCTTCCCCCAAATGGTGTCTGATATTCTTGCCTACTCATCCTTCCAGCTGGACTTGACGCTCACTTTGTCAATGCACAGCAACAGAAAAAAAAAAAAAAACCCAAACCAAACCCAAAACAAAACCCCAAAGCCAGTGGGGATTTGTATTAGGATTGCGTGGATTTGAGGATCGGCCTTGTGACAGCGCTGAGCCTCCCCCCCCGCCCGCCCGCGCATGTGTGGGCCTCCCTGCGTCCCTGCTGTCATCCAGGTCCTGTGTGAGACTCTTGGCATTTTCTTCACACAGTTCTGTCACTTTGAGAAGCCGGACTTCCGGTGCGTTGTCGGCAACCTAGAGACAGGTAACTGAAGCCAGAGGAAGGGATGGAATGACGGACACAGCCACCGGCAGGGAGAGAGACAGACTTATCCATCAGAGAGGCTAAATCTGGGGCAGCAGTCAGTCGGAGGAAAATTTAGACACTCTATCTAGGTCTTTAGGCAAGAATTGAGGACAGCGGAGACCCACTGCATGCCGGCCTCACTTAAAGCCATAGCACGTTGAAGGAATGAGGCCTGACAGCTGTGAACTCCCTGGTTTTGTGGCCCAAGAACGTGACTCCCTCCGGCCCGGCCGATTCCCACAGCGAAGGCGGCTGTGGACAGGCAGAAGGGAAAGGTCTGGGGCCAGGAGACTCAGATTGGAGTCTCAGCTCCATCACTGACTGCATGGCCTTGGGGGCCTCAGTTTCTCCATCTGTGATGCTCTGATAAGAGTTAACGACTGTGCCCGCCCAGCTCCTGGGTTGCCTTGAATCTCGGTGACTAGAAGTTACAGAGTGCATCAGGGACGCCCAAGGCTCTTGCAGGTGTGTGCCATGCGTGGTGGGGCCACACGATCCTCCATCGGGAAGGAAGGCCCTGGGACTCTAGACATGTGAGCAGAGAGTGTAGGTGGACGCCCCCAACCCCCCGGGGCTCATCTGCCCTGGGGCCAGGAGGCCATGCCCTTCCCTGGGTGCAGGTCCCTCCAATTTCCCTGGCTCCCTGTGACCTCATCTCTCTCATCCCCTGGAGCAGGGCAGCCTGCCTACTTTTCCTTTTCTGGCTCAACTCTGAGAGCTCAGCCTTGCCTGTGAGCAGGCACAGGGGAATTTAGAAAAGCCCAGGGCCCGTTAGGCAGGCATCTTGCCACCCAGGCTGCTCCTGGTCAGAACAGACTCTGGGTGTTGGAAAGAACCTTCCACTTCAGGGTGAGGCTCTCTGCTCACCTCCCTGAGGGATGATACCCTGATTCTGTTGTGGGTAACTCACAAGCTCTGGAGCTATTCTCTGCCTTATTGCTCTGTTGTTTGAAAGCTCTTCCTTCCCTTGAGCTGAAATTTGCCTTCGGGTGACTTTTCTCCAACCCTGAGCTCCTGCACCTTAGGTCAGGCCCGCGGGTCAGAGGAACAAGCCCTAGACTGCGAAGACAGGCTTCAGCTGCTGCAGGTAGGTCTTGGCTGACCTCAGCCTGTGGCAGGGCTGCTCCAAGTGCTCAGACCCTCTTGGCTGCAGGAACAGAAGGTTCTGGATGCTCCGGGTTTGTAGAGTCTGCTGTCATCCAGGCTTCTCAGGCTATACCCGGGTATCAGTTTTAGTTAAGACTCACACAGGTGAAGTGAAAGGTGGAAAAGAAGTGAGCGACTGGGAAGAGGTTTCTGTTTCTTTGTCCTCATTAGTCCGTAACCTTCTTGTTAACAGTAGAAATCATGCTCTCTGTAGAACAGCCTGAAAACAAGCGTTATCCTCGATCCCACAGTGAACAGACAACTGCTGCCAACATTTTGGTATTTTTCTTCAGTCTTTAAAAAATACATACTATTATAGGGGCACCTGGGCGGCTTAGTCGGTGAAGCATCCGGACTCTTAGTTTCAGCTCAGGTCATGATCTCAGAGTTGTGAGGTCGAGTTCTGCAGGGGGCTTCACACACAGCATGGAGTCTAGCTGACATTCTCTCCCTCTCTCTGCCTGTGCCCCTCCACCTGCTTGTGCTCTCCCTTTCTCTCTAAATAGATAAAATATTTAAATATATATTTATATACACATATTTATATGTATATTATTCTTATACATATTTTCAACATAAGAGGATATTCAGTTTTATTTATTTATTTATTTATTTTTTTAAGATTTTATTTATTTATTTGTCAGAGAGAGAGAGGAGCGAGAGCAAGCACAGGCAGACAGAGAGGCAGGCAGAGGCAGAGGGAGAAGCAGGCTCCCAGCCGAGCAAGGAGCCCGATGTGGGACTTGATCCCAGGACGCTGGGATCATGACCTGAGCCGAAGGCAGCTGCTTAACCAACTGAGCCACCCAGGCGCCCCAGTTTTATTTATTTTTTAAAGATTTTATTTATTTGAGAGAGAGAGAGCATGAGAGGGAAGAAGGTCAGAGGGAGAAGCAGACTCCCCATGGAGCTGGGAGCCCGATGTGGGACTCGATCCCGGGATATTGGGATCATGACCTGAGCCAAAGGCAGTTGCTTAACCAACTGAGCCACCCAGGTGTCCAAATATTCGGTTTTATAGCCCGCTTTTTCGTTATACCTTCATTAACACTGTAGCTTTAGCAAGTTTTCATGTCATTCAACATTCTTCAAAAACTTCATTCTTAATGACCATGTACCAGTTCATCCGATGTGATGTTCCATTTAACTACTCCTCTATCTTTGGAAACCTAGACTGTTTTCACTATTTTTTTAAAGATTTTATTTATTTATTTATTTGACAGAGAGAGAGAGAGAGAGAGAGATCACAAGTAGGCAGCGAGGCAGGCAGAGAGGTGGGGAGAAGCAGGCTCCCCACTGAGCAGAGAGCTGGACTCTGGACTCGATCCCAGGACCCTGAGACCATGACCTGAGGCGAAGGCAGAGGCTTAACCCACTGAGCCACCCAGGTGCCCCTAGACTGTTTTCACTATTTTAAATTATGGCACAGGAAACATCTCTGTACACTTAACTCTTGGTCTGCTGTCTAATTGTTTAGGAGAGATTCCAATGGGGGAAATCACTGAGTCTGAGCAAGAAATTTTAAGACTCCTGAGGCATATTGACAAATTGCTTTCCAGAAAATTTGTACCAGCTTTCACTCTCCCCAGCAGTGCGTAGCCATTTCCTTCTTGCTCTACGCTGCTACCCACGTTTGAGTCCTTCCTTCATCATTGACTAGCTACCGTGTGGGGAAAAGGGAATAAGTTTTCCTTGACCTTTAGGTACCTCCGCTTTCCTCATCTGTAAGATGAGGATAAAAATATTACCCACTTTCAGAGCTGTTATGAGGATTAACTGAGTTAATACGTGTAAAGTAAGCTCACAGAGAATATTATCCATCATTGTCATTATTATCACATACAAGACCTGTTTCAGAATTCCCTTTTCTGTTCCTTTGAATTGCTGTCTATCCGTGAACAGATACCACACAGTTTTGGTTTATAATACCATCTATCCTTTATTAAGCACTGACTATGTTGCAGACAATTTGCATAGATTAACTCATGTGATCTTCCCATTAACCCTACAAGGTAGTACTGCCCATCTCTAAGAGTAGCTCCATACCCTCTCTTCTCTCTGCACTACATCCAAAGGCAGTCGAGACCACACCACTGGCTTCATTTCCTGTGTGTGTGCAAATGACTCCCCATTGACAGGTGCAGTCCCTTTTCTCTGCTGAGCTCCAGCCCCTTAATATCCAACTGTTGATGTCACATCTCCAGCCAGATGTCTGAAAAGTACTGCAAACTCAGCATGTCCAAGGGTACTCATGATCTGTCCCAGCAGAGCTGGTGGTCCTCTAGAGCTCCCTATCTCAAGGAATTCACCACCATCCATTGTTGGTGCAGACTGGAAACCCGGGAGTCATGCCTCTTCCAAGGTCTGATAGCATTGCCCCCACAAGCTCTTGAACCCACCTGGCCACTTCTCTACATGCCCTGTTCTGGCTCACATTAGCAGGTCTTGCTGGACTAAGGCAGTGACCTCCCACCTGGGTTCCTTGTATCCCTCCAGGCCCCTCTTCATCCCTTTTCTCCATGCTGCAGCCAGAGTCACAGTTCACAATGGAAGTCGGATTCTGTTGCCCGCCTTCTTCGCCTACTCCTTGCCCAAAACCTTGCTCTTGCTCAGGAAAAAAGACCCAAATCCCCAGCATAGCCCAAGGCCCTGTGTGGCCTAGACTCCTCCCACCCACCCTCACTCTGGGCCCAGCTGTTTGAGTCTGTCTTGCTTCTTTCGGGGCAGGAGGTTTCCGAAGGGCCTTTGCACATACTGATCCTTCTTCCTGGCATATTCTTCCCTCTTATCTACCTTCTGCTCCCCCCACTAGTCATATCCTCCTTCTTGTCCAAGGCAGCTTTCCATAGGCCTGTGTCCCTGTCCTGCACATCACGGGCCTTGGTTTGTAAACATACTCTCGTGTGTACTTATTTTATTAGTTTCTGATTCTTGCGTTGAGCCGGAAGCTCCGTGAGAACTGAGACGTGTCTGGTTTTGCTCATCTTCACATCCTCAGTGCGGAGCCTGGCAGGTGCTTGGCAATATTAAGCACCCAATAAATATGTGTGGCATGAATGAATGAAACCATTCAAAAAAAATCTCATTGGGATTTTTACTGAAATCGCATTGAGCCTGTAAATTAACTGGGAAGACCCTTTACTATAATCTTCCCAATCAGGGGCCTGCATTCTTTTCAAAAGCATAATTACTTTTTACTGGGGATTTAGAAATAATGCAATGAAGCATGGTCGGCAGGGATTATCTGGCTTGGAGGAGAGGAAACTTGGGGACAGAGGAGCCGTCCCCAACACCTGAAGGGAAAACGGATCAGTCTTATTCTATGGATCTGAGGGGAGAAGCCGGACCTGCCGGTGGAAGTTACGAGAAGGCAGCTTTGGGCTCAGTTGGCCCAGGTGGATGAAATGGGCTGCCCCTTCTCCTAGGTGTACTTGGAGGACTCAGGGTGTCCACAAGTTGGCTGTGTCCTTGGCTTTGCCAGTCTTCTGTTTTGCTAAGCGCCGTTCCCCAGCTCTTCCTTTGCTGGCTGGGATCTTCAGGGTTCAAGGCTGAGGAATGGTAGCTGAGGACAGCAAGTTCCCAGTACGGGAGGTAGATGCTGAAGGGAGAGAGTGTGGTCCAAAGACAGAGGCGGCGACAGGAGCATTGGAGGGAAGTTTTGCTCCATCAACAAGAATCAGCCCTCTCCTCAACCCCGCAAGACTTGTGGCAAATTCTGGGCCCTTCCTCAATGCTTCTGTATTTGTAGCTTTCAGAAAGGGCCCATGCTGAGGTTGAACCCGGAAGGAAGAGCTGTGAGCAGGTTGTTCTGGAGTGAAACAGGCTGTCTGAAGGGGCGAGTTACCTGTCATGAAAGCCGCTCGAGCAGAACCCGGGCCATCTCTTGGCAGGAAAACTGATCCAGGGATTCGAGGGTCTGACGAAGACAAACACACCTTTTAAGTGCCCTTGACTGTAGAGGGCTCTGATTCATGGGTTCCCGTTTCTCTGACTGTCGCCCAGCACTCAGTGTGGGCCGGGCCCGTGGTTACAGACTCAGGTGGGAAAAGCATGTATCGCACAGACCTGGGGCCAACGCAGGGAGGAGGGGTAGGAGAAGCCCGATGACTGTTTGAGTGTGTTATCTTCAGGAGCATCGGTTTCACTCTCTGGTTCTTAGAGGCATCGCCAGGGTCTGCTGGCATCTGAAGTGCCAGAAAATTCTATCTTCCCGCAGTGTGAACTGTGGAGGAGCAAAGCAGTTGTTGCAAAACTGCTAGCAGCTAAGTTTCTCTCCAAGCGCACCCTGCAATCCCACCTGCCGGTGAGGCCTGGGAAAACAGGGCCTGTGGAGGGCGCATACTTGCTGGAAAAAGATGGTGCCGGCCAGCATTCCTAACAGCACAAGTCTGGCCCTGCCTGGGGGCCTGCCCGGCGCTTTCTGGCTCTCCTGTGCCCTTTGGGCTGAGCACAGGGAAAGTTGCAGCCACTGGGCTGCTTCCTAGAAGCCCCGAGGAAAAAAGAGCCCTGAAAAATGGGGAAATGGCTTTTCTTCACCACCCTTCACAGATGGCACTCTAGGGATCTTTGATGGGAATAGACACTCATCCCTTTTTCCTCTGGCACTTGAGAGCCGGCCAGCACGCCTGAGGGTGTTAGCGACTGGAGTTGTCTGGCAGAGTAGATGTCTGGAAAGATCTCCACCTCCAGTCCCAGGGAAACAACCTTCCAGCCTTTCTAAATGCGCAGCATGCTCAGTGTGTCTGATAAGGCCAAACCCCGCACAGACCTTGGGTTTGTTGAGATTGGGTGTCATTGAGTGGGACCAAGCCTCCTTGGGACTTGCCCCCGAGTCTGCTCCCATAGAGCCTGGCCTGGACTGCATCCCAGGGGGCTCCTGGATAAGAGCTGCGGTTCCGACCTCAGAAGTCCTTCGCTGCGCATGACTCTTCTCTTCCCCTCTGGTTCTCCTCAGGAGCTTGAACGCCTGAACCAGGTGCTGGAAGCTGAGAAGCAGCAGTTTGAGGAGGTGGTGCAGGAGCTGAAAATGGAGCAGGAGCAGATCAAAAGGTGGGGGTGGTGCCCAGGAAGGGGTGGGAGGGAGGTGCGCCTTGGACAGAGGGTGAGAACCCATGTTTCCCGTCAGGCCTGGGGAGCTCTCGGCCAGCAGAGCCTCACTACGTGATGGCTTGGTTTGGGTCTCTCTTACCAGTGCTCCAGGCCTCAGGGTACCCAGAAGGAGCTGTAGAGCCCACACAGACTGGACATGAGGCACGGGCAGGTGCAGACCAGCTCTCCCTTCCCCCCAGCAAGCCTCTGTCAAGCCTTCCTTACCCAGGGGCAGACGGGAGGTGCCATTAACCAAGACCCCCAACAGCCCCTCTTCTCGTTCTGGCTAATTCTGTCCCTTGGGATCTTTAGTCCTGGGTATGATTTGCAAACCCAGTTGCCCAGCTACACATTCCGATCGTGTAGCAGAATGAGAATCTCTTGAAGGTAGGGCCCAGAGAGCTATATTTTCAAAAGCTTTCCGGGTCACTCTGATTCGGACTCTCTAGGGATTTGGAGACTAATGCTCTGGGTTTCTGGGTTCTGCTGTGGGGGTGGTTGTCACCCTCCTCCTCATCATCACCACTGATAATCAGTGTTAGCTCAGAAAGACTTTTCTTGCAACAACCTTATAAAAGGAAGTCAATTAGACAATGGCTGCGGGGAGGGAAAAGCTCCAAGAATCTTAACAAGTAAACAGCCAAGCCAAGCACCTGCTTATCTTCAGAATTGTGCCAGATACTGGAATAGAAGATAAGTACTCTTATCTTACAGTGCAGGATCTTACAATTTGGTTGGGAAAACCAGACTCACACCCAGGAAACATCAACACAGTAATATATAATCAGCCATTAGGAGGCACAGTGCAGACTCCCTGTGTCATCGGAATTAAGGTATACATGTGATCCTCGTGGGCAAAAGAGAGGTTCGATTGAGCTGGACCTTGAAGGATGGGTAGGTTTTCAGAAATTGGGCAGGAGGAAGGGAAACCAGGAGTAAATGCCTGAGGGGGCCTAGGCTTGCAACAAGGAGATTATCACCCCAGAGAGGGGCCTCAGCCATGTCCCAATTCAGAGTGAGTAGGGGTTCTAGTAGGGTCCGTCTGCAGAAGACAGTGGGTGGGGCCAGGATCCCCATGGTTTCTCCAGTGCTTCTCTCTGCCTGCGGGGTGGTCCTGGGTTTATCCCATCTGACAGATGCCTGTGTACCTGGAGCACGTGACTTCAACCCCACTTGGCTGGCATCTCCTTCTTTCAGCCCCAAGTCCCTACAGCTGCTGTCAGGACCCCACCAGGCAGAGGGACTGGCCTTCCAAGGACCCCTCTGAGCCATATCGGGAGGTGAAGCAGAAGCATTTCTGTGTGCAGAGGGGATTGGGAGAGGTGGTGGACACAGCCATACCCAGCCCTCTGTCCCTGCAGGGAGCTCGAGCTGACAGCAAGATGCCTCAAGGGTGTGGAGCAAGAGAAGAAGGAGCTGAGGCACCTCACAGAGTCCCTGCAGCAGACGCTGGAGGTGAGGGGCCACTGGTCCGATGGTTGGCCTGGAGCCAGGCTGGTTGGTTGGGCCATATGACACTGTTTTCCCAGCAGCATTTCCCCAGAGGGTTCTCCATAAAGGGAATGGGGCATGATGGAGTTCTGATCTAAAAGATTTCTTCTCTGTGGACCAGCGAGCCCAGGAGGCCTAATGCAGGACCCAGAGGAGCAAATTCAAATTTGTCCTGCTGTGACCATGGCCTTGGGAAATCCACCTTCTTCAGTGTTCATATATATATATATATTTTTTTTTAATAAATTTCTTTTTCTTCTTTTCTTTTTTTTTTCAAGATTTTATTTATTGGACAGACAGAGATCACAAGTAGACAGAGAGGCAGGCAAAGAGAGAGAGGAGGAAGCAGGCTCCCCTCTGAGCAGAGAGCCTGATGGGGGGCTGGATCCCAGGACCCTGGGATCATGACCTGAGCCGAAGGCAGAGGCTTTAACCCACTGAGCCACCCAGGCGCCCCCAGTGTTGATATTTTTATACCAGATGAAGAATTACTTCTTGTGGCTCATTCACATAGCTGCTCCTGGGTGAAACTGATCATGAAGGGAAATCAACTGTCATATTACCTCCGTTTGATGCCACAGAAACTGTGAGGGGGAGGAAGGAGGTGGCATGTACCAAGGACCAAGTGCCAACTCTGTCCCCAGCTCCTCCTCCTTGACTTTCCCTTGGTTGTTCCTCCACACCTTGCACAAAGACACTCTGACTCCTCCTCCAAACCACTGAGCTCATGTGTCCTGGGGAAACCTAGCTCTTTCAGATTCTACACCCTTGCCCAAGCTGTTCCTTCTACACAGAATGTCCTTCCACCTTTTCTCCGCCTGGAGAACTCATCCATCCTTCTAAGACTCAACTCCAGCATCACCATACCCTAGCTTCCCTGACTCTTCCAGGCAAGGGTTTGTTCTGAGCTCTAGGCTCCTGCTGCACTTTGCACATCTGTTATGGGACACTAGGTTGTGTTTTCCAAACTGTGAAGTTCACTAGACTGTGTCTTAAGGTCTCTCCAACCCCAGCACCTAGCAGGAGCCTGGTACATTGCTAATGTTTACTGAATTCATGAATTACCTTAAAGGCTGCAAGGTTTCTATTTTCTCTCAGCTGACTGGGGCTTTGTTTCTGGTTCTTTTATTTGTTTATCTTTCCACTTCACATCATGATAGATGGTTCTCGTGGAGTGTTTCAACTCCAGAACTTTGGGGTAGTGCAAGACCCCAGATTGATAAATGGGGAAGACGTCTACCTCTGTTCTGGGCTCACTCCTCTTGGGTGTTCTTCATGAGCCCAACACACTCCATCACTTGCCCTTGGAGGAATAAAGACCCCCAAAGGTCATGGTGCCCTTGGGCCCCGGCTGTACAGGTGTCAAGTTCCCTGGAAGCTGCAGTGGGCTCCTCCCCGAGTCCCTTGGTGAAGGAGTAACCTTACCTCTTTGTTTAGGAGACCTTGCTTTACCTTTTATCACCAGGGAAGAAGTAAGATATTTCAGGTGTCTCTCCTAGAATGTCGAGTGAGGAGGGCATCACTCCCTGAAATTGAAGGGCAGATGAGGGCAGCCATGTTGGAGAGCCTAGATTAGGCTCTTTCTCTTCCCTCCCTCCCTCCATGCCAGGAACTCTCCATAGAGAAGAAGAAAACCCTGGCGATGCTGGAGGAGAATGAGAACCAGCTGCAGACACTGGCCAATCAGAGTGAGCAGCCCCCTCCCAGTGGGGGTCTCCACAGCAACCTGAGGCAGATAGAGGAGAAGATGCAGCAGCTCTTGGAAGAGAAGCTTCTGGCTGAGAAGCGGTGAGAGGCCCTTCAAGCTCTGAGTCCAGTGTGGTAACGTTCCTTGAACTGCACACCCACATTCTTGAGTTCTAGCTGGCATTGACCAGATAGATCAATTACTTCCTTTTGCCTAGGACTCACTTTCCCCATGAGGCAAAGGCAAAGAAAATTTTCACTACCCAGAGCTGACTTGATCATTATCTCTTGCAGTGGTAGGAACCATACAGAGAGGCATTAGGTCGATCTAACAGTGCTTTGTCACAGGTTGGGGATGTCTTCATAGCTCCTTTGTACAAATGAGGAAACCAAGCCTAGGAGGGTTGATAGGACTTTTCTGAAGTTACAGAACTAGCAAGACTAGGATCCGAGACTCTGGTCTTCTGACTCTAAGCCAGGGGCTTCCCCTCACTGTCCATACCACTCCTCTCATCCCCTGGGTGACAGAACCTAGAAAGTTCCGGGGTTCAGGAAGCCTGGGTGTCAAGACTTCTCCAGCTAGGTCTCCAGGAGGGGCTGCCCTCCCACTGGAAAGCCCCCTCCATGAGGAAGCACTGAGCACCCCTTGGGCCCCGCAGGATGAAGGAGAACGAGGAGCGCTCTCGGGCCCTGGAGGAAGAGCGGGAGTTCTACTCGACCCAGTCCCAGGCCCTGCAGAACTCGCTGCAGGAGCTGACCGCAGAGAAGCAGCAGGCCGAGCGGGAGCTCAAGGTGTTGGCCAGGGCCTGTGGGCAGCTGCCGGGTTTTGCACCTTCCCTCTCACATCCCTTACCCCGCCGTATCTCGGCCCGTCTGACCCGCTAGGGGCAGGCGATGGAGCCACCCCTTGGGGAGCAGCTAACGCGCTACTGGGGTGCAGAGGCTGGGGCCGGGCCATCTGCTCAAGGGCGCCTACCCTAGTCAGGATATGGTAACTTCCATCCAAGTCCAGAGGCAAGCAAGCCCTCTTGATGGGGGGTGGGGGTGGGGTGACCAGGGAGGGCTTCCACCGGAGATGGCAACTGCTCCCCAGGACCCCTTTTCGTCTGTTTTCCCTCTCCCCGCCCCAGGCCGAGGTGAAGGTCCGCATGGACCTGGAGAGGCGTCTGCGGGAGGCAGAGGGGGCCTTGCGGAGCCTGGAACAGGGGCTCAACTCCAAGGTGCGGAACAAAGAGAAGGAGGAGAGGATGCGGGCTGACGTGAGCCACCTGAAAAGTAAGGCCCAGCCCCGGGTGCCAGCCCCCAGTCCTCGGGCTCAGCCCTCACGGGAGTCCAGACCCTGCGGAGCCGGGATCCGGGCCGGGAGCGCCGCACGGGCCCCGGGGCGCATTAGGCGGTCCCGAGCTACCGAGGGAGTTTCTTCTACAGGCTCCTGCCGCCGGCGCGTCCTGGGCTAGGCTTCCTGGGGCTCTCGCACCCTGGTGGGGGCGCGGCGGGGAGTTCCGTGCCCTGCCCGGGCGGGTGGGCGGGGGGCGCGTGTGTGCGGCGGGAGTGGGAGCCGGGAGCCGGGGTACGGGGGCCGGGCCGGGGCCGGGCGGAAAGGACGCAGCGGCACTGCGGCCGCAGGGTTCTTCGAGGAGTGCATCCGGAACGCGGAGCTGGAGGCCAAGATGCCGGTGATCATGAAGAACTCCGTGTACATCCACAAGGCGGCCACTCGCCGCATCAAGAGCTGCCGCTTCCACCGGCGCCGCTCCAGCACCTCCTGGAATGACAGTGAGTGCGTCTGTCCGCTCGCGCCTGCCAGGGTGGGAAGTGCTGGTCCAGCTTGGAGGCCGGACTAGGCAGCCTGCACCTGGCTCCCCCGGGCCTGGCCTCGGGCATCTTCCAGGATTCCGAGAGCTCCGGTGGGTGCCGAGAAGCTTGTGGGGTGGGAGCGAGGGTGGCGGGCTGGGGTTGGGGCCCCGGGCAAGCCTCGGTGGCGGAGGGAAGGCTGCTCACGGCCTCCCTCTCCCCAGTGAAGCCGTCCCAGTCTTTCATGACCTCCCAGCTGGACGCCAACAACATGGAGGAGCTAAAGGAGGTGGCCAAGCGGCTCAGCCGGGACCAGCGCTTCCGAGAATCCATCTACCACATCATGGCAAACCAGCCAGGAGCGCCGTCTGTGGCTCCGCGGGGTGGGAAGTGATGAGGGGGCCTCCCCTGCTTCCCGGGTCTTTCCTCAGCCGCTGGGTGGGCGAGGGGTGTCTGACTCTACCCTCTCTGCTCGCCTCTGGGCCGGAGCTCCACCCGCAGCAGCCTCACCCTCAAAGCACAGGGATGGCCCCTCGCTCTCCCAGACTCTACCCTACCCTCGCGTTTACATCAGGCCCAGTCAGGCCCCAGCTGGGTCCTGCCTGGTGCTCACCTCAGGCTCCCTTGGAGGCCAGGGGGGGCCTGGCTGCGCTTGGAGACCTTTTGGTTGGGGAGTGGTGTAGGCCGGGCCCACAGCCCTTTCTTGTGCCCACTGCATCTCTCTCTGATGCTGTCACCCTATCCTTGTAATGAAGGCCTCCCCGCCTCACCTTGTCACCTGCTAACCCCTGTGGTTCCTAACCCTGTCTTTGCTTCTAAGACCCACAGATATCCCGCAGCCAAGGCCCTCACTTTTACTACATTGTGGGGCAGGGAAGAGAGGGGCCTAACACAGTGACTTTTGGGTTTGTGGCATACCACTCTTGCCATGGTGTCTCCTTTCCTGAGGTTGGGCCCTGATAGAGGGGCTGCCCACTCGCTCCCATCCTCAGGAGCCACCTGCGGCTTCAGGTGGCTTGGAGGGTGACGTGACCCTGCCCCTTTTCCCTCACATTCCTCCTGCTGGGTATCTAGGGCCCAGGGCCCTGACTGAGATATGGGGCCAGCAGTGATTCTGAGGGCTCTCCCAGATGACAAGTAGTAAGCTCAGGGGGTGGGACAAGGTGGCATTGCCTCCTACTGGTTGGATAAGGAGGAAGCTGCTTCTGGCTGTGGGGGCCCTGTTGGTCTGTGGGATCACAGCTGCCTCCCTCTGAGCTGCTCCTGCTTTAGCCACCTTGCAGCCTCCTCTTTCTGCAGAGGCTTTACCCACTGAAGCAATGTGACCCTGGAAGATGAAGGGCCTGGACCTGTATAAGACCAGTAGCCATTGGCTGGCCCCATTGTCATTGGGGGTGAAGCTGAAACATCTTGCTGGTGGTCTGTGAGGGGACAGCCCTCAGCCACAGACCGACTGCTCTTCTCTCTTCCTAGCCACACTCTCCAAAGCTGCCTGGGTCTGTTGATCTCTGCCAGAGAAAGGGGGTCTACCTGGGATCTGGGTGCTCATGGTCACTGTTGGTGTTAAAGGTGCTGATCTTCTGCTGCTTTGCAAACAGAGCGAGGAGCCCGGTCTGAGCGGTGCACAGATGGCTGCCAGGCACGCGCCAGCAGAGGTGCTGCCCCCACCCCCCCAAATGCGTGCATATCTGCTGGACAGCCTACCCAGGCCAGGCCGCGGTGCACTGCTCACGGTGCTCACGGCTGCCCGGCAAAGCTAAGGGGGACTCAACTAAAGTCCTGGGGGACTCTGATGGCTTTAGCCGGTCTCTGCAGAAGCCGGGTGGGAACAGGGGCAGAGACACTTAGAATCGATGCATCTGAAAAGGGATGAGTCTAAATGTAAAAACTGCAAACATGTAGAAACCTGCATAGACTTGGAACTCATTTATCTAACATTTATAGAGGATGGACTTTGAAATGAGGAGGAAGAGGTATACAGTCAAGATTACCGTGTTTTTGGTTTTTTAAATAATTCTGTTAATAATGGTTTGCTCTTGGAAAAAGATCCTTTGGAAATTTTCGAATGTGTTTTTCCCCCAGGCAAGCTATTAACCAGAAGAGAAAGTGCTTTTCCGTGCACATTCACCAATCCTTATTTCATCTCCTCCTATTTTACCTTGTACTTTCTATACCTCAGGCAAGTCTGGGCTATCTGGGTTATCTTCAACCAACTGAGCCGTCCATAAGTATTTATTTGTTAAAAGCTCACTATGTACCTAACACTGTAAATAGAAAAAAAGCAACATCTCTATATGAAAATATATCACAGTGGAAATGGCTTATTGGAAATGTACTGATCTGATTTTTTAAAAAAAACAAAACCCGTACTCCTTAGCCAATTAAATGGGTTTCTTGGAGTAACGCTTCTGGTGTGATCATTGCTGGAGAGATGTTGCCCCCTGCAGGCCAAATATGGACTTGGGCGATTCCTGGCATGTAGTCTTTTTTATTTTTATTATTTATTTTCCATTAACTTAGTGTATTATTTGTTTTAGGGGTACCGGTTTGTGATTCATCAGTCTTACACAATTCACAGCATCGTCGTAGCACATACCCTTCCCCAGTTTCCATCACTTAGCCATCCCATCCCTCCCATCCCCCAGCAACCCTCAGTTTATTTTCTGATATTAAGAGTGTTATGGTTTATGTCCCTCTCTGGTTTCATCCCAATTCACTTTTTCCTCTCTTCCCCCATGATCCACTGCCTTGTTTCTCAAATTCCACATATCAATGAGATTGTATGATAATTGTCTGTCTTTGAGTGACTACTTTCGCTTAACATAATACCCTCTAGTTCCATTCATGTTGTTGCAAATGGGAAGATTTCATTTTTGATGGCTGCATAATATTCCTGTGTGTGTGTGTGTGTGTGTGTGTGTGTGTGTGTGTGTGTTCGCGCACGCGCACGTATGTGTGTGTACCACAACTTTAATCCATTCATCTGCCGATGGACATCTCATCTAGGCTCTTTCCATAGTTAGGCTCTTGCTGCTATAAACATTATAAACATTGGGGTGCACATCCCCTTTTAGATCCTACATTTGTATCTTTGGGGTAAGTATCCAGCAGTGCGATTCCTGGGTTGTAGGGTAGCTTTGTTTTCAACTTTTTGAGGAACCTCCATGCTATTTTCCCGAGTGGCTACACCAGCTTGCATTCCCACCAACAGTGTAGGAGGGTTCCCCTTTCTCTGCATTCTCGCCGACATCTGTCGTTTCCTGACTTGTTAATTTTAGCCATTCTGACTGGTGTGAGGTGGTATCTCACTGTGGTTTTGATTTGTATTTTCCTGATGCCAAGTGATGCCAAACACTTTTTCATGTGTCAGTTGGCCATTCGGTTGTCTTCTTTGCAGAAATGTCTCTTCATGTCTTCTGCCCATTTCTTGATTGGATTATTTATTCTTTGGGTGTTGAGTCTGATAAGTTCTTTATAGATTTTGGATACTAGCCCTTTATCTGATATGTCATTTGTAAATATCTTCTCCCATTTTGTCAGTTGTCTTCTGGTTTTGTTGACTGTTTCCTTTGCTGTGCCAAAGCTTTTTATCTTGATGAAGTCCCAAGAGTTCATTTTTGCCCTTGCTTCCCTTGCCTTCGGCGATGTGTCTAGGAAGAAGTTGCTGCAGCTGAGGTCAAAGAGGTTGCTGTCTGTGTTCTCCTCAAGGATCTTGATGGATTCCTGTCTCACGTTGAGGTCTTTCATCCATTTTGAGGCTAGTTTTGTGTGTGGTGTAAGGAAATGGTCTAGTTTCATTCTTCCGCATGTGGCTGTCCAATTTTCACAACACCATTTGTTGAAGAGACTGTCTTTTTTCCACTGGACAATTTTTTCCTGCTTTCTCGAAGATTAGTTGACCACAGAGTTGAGGGTCTACTTCTGGGCTCTCTACTCTGTTCCATGGATCTATGTGTCTGTTTTTGTGCCAGTACCATGCTGTCTTGATGACTACAGGTTTGTAATAGAGCTTGAAGTCCAAAATTGTGATGCTGCCGGCTTTGCTTTTCCTTTTCAACATTCCTCTGGCTATTTGGGGTCTTTTCTAGTTCCACACACCACATGTAGTCTTAATAAGGCATCACGTTTGAGGAAATCCTTCCCACTGCTGCCCCTCCTGGGAGTGGCTTCTTAATAATGAACTGAAAAATCTGTGTTCCCACCCTGAGGTTCTGGCCATCCCCATGTAACTAGGACCATGAGCTATATTTTATTCCGATTTGAGCACTGACCAAAGGGAGCAGACTACATGAGTGGGAATACCCCAGGGGAGGCAAAGAACACCTGTTTTTATGGCTTGCTGGTTTCAGTGTCCCACTGGAAATTGACAGCATGCCTTCTCTGATCAGGAGAGGTTTGTGCTTTTGTTTTGTAATCCTATATGAGAGAGCAAGAAATGATAATGACTGGATTCTTCTTTTTGGTTTGTTTCCTCCCTGGGGATAGATAATTGATCATCATGCCCAGGACTCTCCCGGTTTGTATTGTTTCCCAGCATAATTATTTCTTTTTAAAGATTTTATTTATTTATTTGACAGACAGAGATCACAAGTGGGCAGAGAGGCAGATGGCGGTGGGGGGAGCAGGCTCCCTGCTGAGCTCCATCCCAGGACCCTGGAATCATGACCTGAGCTGAAGGCAGAGGCTTTAATCCAGTGAGCCACCCAGGCGCCCCTCCTAGCATAATTATTAATGGTTCCCAGCTTAGGCGATACTTCTGTGGTCATCCTGGTTGTAATACTGTTCCCTGAGAGTATGTTAATGGGTGAGGTAAGAAATCTTAAAACACTCAGGTCCTGACCCACTGCCCAGCTCCCAGCTCCCAGCTCCTGGGAAGGATCCACTGCCTGTGTTTGTCTCTGGAGAGACGTCACCCCCTAATCCTATCCCACCCAGCTCTGCATGACCTGGGCAGCCTGTGGGTGATCAGGTACCGTCTAAATAAAATTTGGAGCCCACCATGAGTGAATGATGTTGGTGGAACAGAGACTTACTCCAGTCTCAGGGAACCAGCCTGCGCCAGATTTGGTCTCCATGGAAAGTAGTCATTGAAACAAAAGGACTGCTCTGAAGCCCTCAGATAAAGGCCGGCCGCCCTTGGGGAGTCTTGTGCTTCTGCAGGGAGCTGGGATGGGCCTGCTTAGACTCCGAGGCTGCTGCAAGGGCTCCTGAAAGTCAGAAACCCTTATGGCATTGATTCTTGGGAGGAAAGCTACTGACTTCTTTTACCTCTCACATCCCTGGTGAGTAAGGGTAAGGAGTGTTCTGGTTTTGCTTCTGGGTGAGACTTGGTGATTGGGCAAAGAAGTAGGGTTGAGACAGAGCTGCTCAAAGGCAGGAGGCTCCATCTCAGGGGTTCCAGAAGATTGCAGAGCCAGAGTCAGCTGCCAGGGCATCTGGGGGGCTCATTCTCTGCACTCTGTCTTGCTTCCCCTGATGGATCTGATCCCTGCCTCTAGGCTGAGGGTCCTGCCATGAACAGATTCAACCTGTCCTGTTCCCTGGGCAAACACTGGGGCTGAGGGGCCTTGGAGTGTCACTGATCACAGGAGAACCTTTCCTCTAGCAGAGCACTAACCTGGCCACAAGGAGAGAAAGGAGGGAAGTTGGGCCCCTTGCACTTGCTGCTGTGGGGGTGGGGTGGGGGTTTCTCTGATGGTGAAAGGTCCATTCTCAGCTCTGTAGGTTTTAATAAGTCACTAAGTAAGATGCCTTCTTATAGGGGCATCTGAGTGTTTCAGTCAGTCAAGCATCGGCCTTCAGCTTAGGTCATGATCCCGGAGTCCTGGGATTGAGCCCTGCTGGGCTCCCTTCTCAGTGGGGAGCCTGCTTCTCCCTCTCCCTCTGCCTGCTGCTCCCCCTGCTTGTGGGCTATCTCTGTCAAATAAAATAAAATAAAATAAAATAAAATAAAATAAAATAAAATAAAGATAAAATCTTTAAAAACAAAAAAAGGCTTTTTTTTTTTTTTTGCATTTCAATTAACTTTATTGAAAAGTATAGCCCTGAGTACCAAAACATAATGGTGGTTGGCTAGGCTACCTCCACCAACTCAGAATTAACATTGATGTAGTCAAGTTTTTGAAATATATCAGCCTTTTGGGAAAACTGAAGTTATCCACAAAACACAGTTCACAAAAGTATAAGATACATTGTGGTTTTTTGGTTTCTTTTCCAGTGCACATTTACCCATAACGTGATATCAAAATTGGGTACAGCCATCGTGGATGGACTCAGGCTACTTGTTGCACTGAGTAACGGTTTACAACACATCCAATGCTGTGTATCTCCTTACAGTCCCTGACTTCATAGAAAATCTTGAATACAACCTTAGCAACTTCATACTTATGAAGATGCCTTCTTACTTCTTTAAAGACTGTTTTGGCACAGGAGGAGCAATTAGTGAAAGCATACTGTCTTTCTTTAAAAAATTCTAAATTAGAAGCAATAGTAGTTTTTATAAAAACAGCCCTTAGTAAAAACTTCTGGAGTGTTAAATCAGCAAGTTTTGGGGGCAAAGTTATCTTGAATTACTAACACAATAAAAACAAATTTTCTTGGTGAGATTAGATGGAGGCAATAGATACTGTGTAAATGTTATCATGGATACAAATATCACCTGTTTTTTAGAAAAAGTATTAAAGATAACTTAATATGCTAAAATGACTAAGACTGTAGTTTTGCTTTTATAAAAGGCCTTCACATTTGAGTGTAGTTCCCAGGTATCAATAAAGTCTAATCTCTGGATTATCTATTACTTGCACTACAGGTACCAAGGAACCATTTTATTTATTTGACAGAGAGAGACACAGCGAGAGAAGGGAATACAAGCAGGGGGAGTGGGAGAGGGAGAAGCAGGCTTCCTGCCGAGCAGGGGGCCCGATATGGGGCTCCATGCCAGGATGCTGGGATCATGACCTGAGCCAAAGGCAGGGGCTTAACCCACTGAGCCACCCAGCCCACCCCTGCCAAGGAGCCATTTTCATATAAATCTCTCAAATCTCTTGAGGCTGCTTGGAACCTTTGCAGTTATCAAGTTCTATGAATTGGGAGAACTGGGAACCTGCAGCTCTATGGTGAACAGAAACACGGCTGCTGCTACCAGGGCTGATCACAGAAATACGATTCTCAGGGAGGAAAGATGTTCTGGCTCAGGATGAACTTGATGCCATGGCATTGTCAGAAAATTTTAGTGTTGAGATGAGAAGAGGAAAGATAACTAATTTATTACCCCCAAAGAAAAGGCAGTGGTGATTAATCAGTCATTTGGAAGGCCATCCTAGGAAAGGAAAGATGTCTATTCTCATGTTCATCCTGATGTCTGAGACCACCTGTCAGGCATCAACAGATATTTATTGGGATGCCATGGCCTGAAGTCAAGCGCCCACCATGTGCTTATTATCTCTATCACTTGCTATTATTTTTTTCATTGTGGTAAAATATGCATAACATAAAAGTTACCATTTAGGGGCACCTGGGTGGCTCAGTGGGTTGAAGCCTCTGCCTTCTGGCTCAGGTCATGATCCCAGGGTCCTGGGATCAAGCCCTGCATCGGGCTCCCTGCTCGGCGGGGAGCCTGCTTCCTCCTCTCTCTGCCTGCCTCTCTGTCTACTTGTGATCTCTGTCTGTCAAATAAATAAAATCTTTTTTAAAAAGTTATCATTAAAAAAAAAAAAAGATTTTATTTATTTATTTGAGAGGGAGAAAAGCAAACTCCCCACTGAGCAGGAAGCCCAACTTGAGAAAGTCAAGCCCAGGATCCTGAGATCATGACCTGAGCCAAAGGCAGGTGCCTAACTGACTGAGGCACCCAGGCGCCCCCCCCATTTTGACCATTTTTAAGTGCACAGTTCAGTAGTATTAAGCGTTTTCACAAAGTTGTGCAACCACTTCCAGAACTTTTCATCTTGCAAAGATGGAACTCTACCATTAAACAGCTCCCTGTTTTCCCCTCCCCAGCCCCTGGCAACTACCATTCTACTTTCTGTTTCTATCATTTTGACTCCTTTAGATACCTCGTAAAAGTAGAATCATTCGGTATTTGTCTTTTTATGACTGGCTCATCTCACTTAGCATAACTATCCTCAAGTCTCATTCACACTGTAATGTATGTGAGAATGCCTTCTCTCTCTCTCTCTCTCTCTCTCTCTCTCTTTTTTAAGATTTTACTTATTTATTTGACAGACAGATATCACAAGTAGGCAGAGAGGCAGGCAGAGAGAGAGGGGGAAGCAGGCTCCCTGTTGAGCAGGGAGTCCAGTGCGGGGCTTGATCCCACGACCCTGAGATCATGACCCAAGCCAAAGGCAGAGGCTTAACCCACTGAGCCACCCAGGTGTCCCAGAATGCCTTCTCTTTTTAAGGCTCAATAATATCCTACCACTTTTGAAAAGAAACACTGATTGAAATCTTATTTTTCTATAAATTGTTGGTCCATGATGAGGCATCTGCCTGTCTTAAAGGATAAGAGAGTCACAGCTGAGGGGAAGGAAAGTTGGGTCCCTGTGCTTCCCTTTGCTTCCAGGTGGCTCCTCATCATGGCCTGGTCTGAAGGGACGCTGTGGAGCTCACTTCCTCCTTCTTCCCACCAGATGGCGGCCTGCTCTGCGCTGGGCTGGCAAAATCTGGGGGCCAAGTGAGCTAAGGCTCCCGGAGAAGGGGGAGGGCTCGGGGACACTGCTTGGTTTCTGCGTTATTGGTGATGAATCTCTCGGTTGTTCTCCCTTTTAAGATATGACACAAAAGTCTCCGCTTCAGCCATCGTTCATTAAATCTGTTCTACATCACGTAGTCTCACATTCATTTGTCTTTTTTGTCCTCACAACATTCCTCTCCTTGAAAGCCAGAGGTTAAGGGAGTTTGGTCCAAGATCACGTAGCTTCTAAGTGGAGTTTCAGGTCTCTGAGTTCATGGCCAGTGTTCTTTCTAGCATATGTAAAATATCATATCTAAATAATTCCATGTAAGTTATTATTTTTTTTTAAGATTTATTTATTTATTTGACAGACAGAGATCACAAGTAGGCAGAGAGGCAGACAGAGAGAGAGGAGGAAGCAGACTCCCTGCTGAGCAGAGAGCCCGATGTGGGGCTCAATCCCAGGACCCTGGGATCATGACCGGAGCCGAAAGCAGAGGCTTTAAGCCACTGAGCCACCCAGCCACCCCTCCATGTAAGTTATTTTTAGTGGGTTTCTTTTCTTCCCCACCCCTGCCACTCCTTCCCTCCATTTCTTTCTTCCTTCCTTCAGTGAATATAAATATACCGATTTCCTCTATGTTCTAGGCGCCAGAATCTGCCCACAAATTTTTCCTATTATGCGTCCTTAAGGGCTTGACTCAACTGTTTGGTGACTGAGAGTTTCCTGAGAATTCTTCCGTTCTGAAGATGTTAGTCCAACAGAGCAGGCCCTGAGGGTTGGAACATCTCAGCCTAAGAACTTTGTAAAGTAACCAAGCCTTTTCTTGCTGCCTCCAACCCCTCCCAGGCTGGCAGTCTCTTTCCCTTCACCCTCCTTTGCCCTCCCCCACGCTTCCCCGGCCAGTGTCCTCTGGAGCTGAAGCATCCTCTCTGGGAGGAGGCAGCCAATGGGAAGCCGCTGGGCTGGAGATCTAGAGGGTCTGGGTGGTCCTGCAGAATCAGAGATTAATTCCAAGAGAAGGCCAAGCCATTTGACCTCCCCCCCCACTTTGTACAATGAGGCTGTGGAATTAGATGCTCTCAAGAGCCTTCTATAATACTGGTGATCACACATCTCTGCTCGGAATTGCCTTAGGGGTGGGCATGAGATAGCAAGGAGACTGGTCCTTACTGAGTCGTCACTGAGTTCACCAGTCCTGGGTCTGCCCTCTCTCAGAACTTCTTGTTATGCAATCTGACTTTTATCTTTTCTTATTGTTTAGGCCTTTTTGACTGGTTTTTCTGTTATGTTCGAACAAGAGCTGCCTCATTAATAGTCACCTTAGCGTTTTCAGAGTTGTTGTGGGATCCCCAAAGACTGAGAGTTCTTTTCCTAAGGAAATCACAACATTTCCAGTCATGGACTGGGAACTAGAAGTCACCTACTCATCCAGTCAACAAATGTTTGTTGAGAACCCACAAGTATATTTTTAAAAATTCTAGACACACCCCCTCCACAACTCAAAATCTCTGAAATTGGGGTACAATTTAAATTTTTAAAGTCTTCTTATTTTTTAAAGATTTATTTATTTATTTGAGAGAGAAAGAGAAAGAGAGCGAGCTGGGAGAGGGGTGGAGGGAGAGAGAGAGAAAGAATCTCAAGCAGGCTTCATGCTGAGCACAGAGCCCCACACGGGGCTCCATCCCAGGACACCGAGATCATGACCTGAGTTGAAAACAAGAGTCAACTGCTTAACCAACTGCACCACCAGACGCCCCTGAAATTGGGATATATTTCAGATTGCTGCTGGTCACATGGCCATCTCCGTGAGGTTGCCACTGCCTTTGCAGACATCAGACATCCTAGCATCACAAGTTGTAGACTATGTGTCAACAGTTTGGTGAAAAAAATCCGCAAATACTCACAGAGCACACTCTTCATAAATAAGGGTCACGTAGTTGTCGGGGAGGTCTGAATCAGACACATTTGGGGGCCCAGAATCGTAAAGCTGGCTGTAGAGCCTAACACCCATGACACTTCATTCTTTTATGGATTCTTTTGAGAAAGGCTGCATCATCAAGACTCTTGATACCTCAAAGGAAGAGACGGTCCTTGTCTCAGTCAGATTCTCAGTCAGAAAGAGAGGAATCAGATTTGGAATGAAAAGCCTAGAAATACCTTTGCCCATTATTTCACTTCTATTTCCCGATTTTATTATGCACAAGCATAGTGATTTACGATGAAGATCCTTGACTCATCAAATCCAGAATGACTTTTTCAGTAAGTGTAAACTAAAAATCCAGAGTGAAAGCATCATGTCATAGTTTAATTGGCAGCACTTTTAATTTCTTAGTGGGACATAAAATAATGGTATGCCTTATAGTCAATGATGTCTTAAATTGGAGAATATGTACTCTGGCCCAACCTCTGTCCTGGCACGAGGAGACGACTGTGAACAAGACTCAGAACCCCTGGGGTGCCTGGGTGGCTCAGTGGGTTGAGCCTTTGCCTTCAGCTTCGGTCACGATCTTGGGATAGAGCTGGCATCCAGCTCTCTGCTCAGTAGGGAGCCTGCTTTCCCCCTCTGCCTGCCTCTCTGCCTACTTGTGGTCTCTCTCTCTGTCTAATAAATAAATAAAATCTTAAAAAAAAAAAAAAAAGAGTCGGAACCCTGGTTGTTTATTCAGCTTGGCTTTGGAGAGTCCTTTCGATATCAGTCAGGGACCTATAGGACAACCACGTTTCTTTTTTTTTTTTTTAAGGATTTTATTTATTTCTTTATTTGAGAGAGAGAAAGAGAGTGAGAGAGCCCAAGCACAGGCAGTGGCAGAGAGAGGGGAAAGCAGGCTCCCCACTGAGCAGGGATCCCGACATGGGGCTGGATCCCAGGACTCTGGGATCATGGCCCAAGCTGAAGACAGATGCTTAACGGATGGAGCCACCCAGGTGCCCCTGACAGCCACTTTTTCCCTATCAACTTGTGGCTTCCAAGGTTGCCCTTGAGATTATAGTCTCCAGCAATCCGCAAGAATTTCCCTTTTCTGTTGTGCCTGGGAGGAGCCCCAGCACCTCTGTCCTCACTTAATCGGTAGAAACTTGGTCACTTGGCCTCGTCCCCTGCAGGAGAGGCTGAGCACCTGGGGTAGAAGGTGACTAAGGACGGAGGCTAATGGGCAGCCAGTGGTCTCGCTGGGCCCTGTAAGCAGCACTGTGGAGATGCGGGAGAGTCGAAGCAGCCGAGAGCCTCCTCAAAGGAAGTGGAAACACCAACATGCCCATCCTGCCGTTGTGTCTCTGGGAGTATCAGGCACATCATTGCTTAGGAAGGTGTTCCCGACTCAGAATATTAGCCCCATTGGTAACCGGTTTTTGATAGCTCTGATTACCCATGGGAGCTAATGAGGTTAAGGGAGTGTGTAGTGCTTCTCCTAAACCATGAATCTCTATTTGAGATATTTTTGGGCAGAAGAGATTTTTTTGGGAATGCCTGTAAAGCCCCATCACTTAGCACTGCCAATTCCGCCTCTCTGCCTGCTGGGGGCTGGGGGGGGGGGCGGCGGTGCGGTGCTGGCGGGGCTGGATGGTTTGCTCACTGGAATGTGTGCTAGTGACTCGGCCTGCGGAGCTTCAGCCTACAAGATACAGAACAGAGCGGGGCGCCTGGGTGGCTCAGCGGTATAGGCTTCTGCCTTCGGCTCAGGTCATGATCCCAGAGTCCTGGGATCGAGCCCCACATCGAGCCCCACATTGAGCCCCACATCGGGCTCTCTGCTTGGCAGGGAGCCTGCTTCCCCCTCTCTCTCTGCCTGCCTCTCTGCCTACTTGCGATCTCTGTCTGTCAAATAAATAAATAAAATCTTCAAAAAAAAAAAAAAGATACAGAACAGAGCAATGGTGCCGAGGCCATCGGACGTCCTGGGGCAGAGCTTGGGTCTCATCTATTCCGTGCTGTGTGATTTGAACACATTCCTTAACATTTCTGGGCATTGGATCTCTCCGTTGTGAATGTGCAGCCCACAAATGTAACCGTAGCAGCAGTATCTGCCCTTACCACCTCACAGGGGTGTTGAGAGGATCCAGAGAGCTGCCGTAAGGGAGAGCTCTGTCTTGTGTAAATGCTTCCTACAAACAGTACTTCGCGTTGGCGAAGAGAGCAGGGGTGTGCACGGCGGGAATGCTCCTTGGGTGAGCGACGGTGGTCTGGCTCACTCTCTCTGATGGGACATTTCTAAGCCACTTGGTTGAAAGCCTCTCCCTTTCCTTACACACACACACACACGCGCGCGCACACACACACACACACACACACACACACACACACACACGGAGCTTGTTGTGTTTGGTATTCAAAGTAAAGCCTCTACGTCAGGGCTGAGGAACTGAGGCCTAACATTGGCGGGGAAGCCGGGCCATGTCTGCCTCTCCCCTGAGTGGGAACTGAGTACGTTTTTGTTGGCAGCTGGGGCTGGCTGTGAGTGCCAGGAGGCGCCCATCCGTATGCCCGGGTTGGCCCAGCACACAACTTTGTCTCCCCTCCCTGGCCAGCTCTGCGCACGGGCTCCTTTCTGTCTCTCCACCTCTCCTCAGCGTGAACCTTTCTGTCATCCTCTGAGTTCTGGGATATATTCCCGAGTTCCTGGGCCTCTGGAGCTGCGCTATCTCCTCTTGTTCCGCTGTCATTTCCTAGCAGAAAAGAGGTTGGGAACAAGATGCTTTCTTTCCTCTTGAGAGCATGCAAATCAAGACAGAGAAGGGAAGACATTTCTTCAGATGGGGCAGAGAGGAGGATGGGAGGCAAATGAGGAGAGATCGCTTGGAAAGAGGGAGGGCCCGTCAGGACACTTCTGTTTGCCCTGAGAGAACATGCTGGCTCCGGAGGCTGGAAATGTCTCTGAATCAAAGGACAGGCCTCGGGGCTTGGAACTGAAGACCCTGCCACCAGGGTGTTGGTTCTCTCTCTGCTTCTCCAGGCTTCTCTTTGTGTGTTGACCTTGCCCTGTCTCACTGCAAACATCTGGGAGAAGACCTAAGGCAGCAGCAGTTTGGCCAAAGGAAGGAGAGGGCGCCTTCCTTGAGGCTGGCCATACTCGTCCCGGGGAAGGGATAGGACCCGCAGCTCAGGTCCTGTTCCTGCTGCTTGGCTGAGCTGTACTTTCCCAGGCAATCCACCGGCCCAGAGCTGGGTGGGAAGGATATAGGCAGAGGATAGAGGTGGCGGTGTGTGTGCACGTGCCTGCACCTGTGTGAGTGTGTGTGTACATGTGTGCGTGTGTATGGTGCAACCTGTCTGCCAGGACTGTGGCGTCGGGGTGGGGGTGGGGGGAGTGCAATGCCCCCAGGGGAAGCAGCCTCCGCAGCAGCCGGATCACGTCCTCCCCAGGCTCCAGTGGCTTCCTGAAGGCGGGTCAGCAGCGGTTGTCATGGCAACAGCCTTGTGGGGAGGATCTTAAGGAAAACACTGAGGCTGGAATGTTGAGAATATTTGCCTACAAATGAGTCTGTCTTTTGCTAAGAGCCAAAGAGAGACAAAGCCCAGCCTTTGGGGCATTTCAGTCTGAGTAGATCAGTGGGCAGTGGTACAGGTGGGCTCAAATTTGAGTTTCCCTCCCTGAGATGGAGGAGGACGGAGGACACCAGGGGCTGGAGGACTCTTCTCTCTCTCTCTCTCTCTCTTTTTTTTAAAAAAATTAAAGATTTTATTTATTTATTTGACAGAGAGAAAGATAGTGAGAACAGGAACACAAGCAGGGGGAGTGGGAGAGGGAAAGCAGCTTCCTGCTGAGCAGGGAGCCTGTTGAGGGGCCCCCAGGAGCCTGGAATCCTGACCTGAGCTGAAGTTGCCGCTTAGCGACTGAGCCACCCAGGTGCCCCCTCTTTTTTTTTTTTTTTTTTTTTTTAAGATTTTATTTATTTATTTGATAGAGAGCCCACAAGCAGGGGGAGGGGCAGGCAGAGGGAGAGGGAGAAGCACGTTCCCCGCTGAGCAGGGAACTGGACACAGGACTTGATCCCAGGACCCTGGGATCATGACCTAAGCTGAAGGCAGAAGCTTAACCAGCTGAGCCGTGCAGGCGCCCAGCTGTAGTTCTCTCCTAACACAGTTGTGTGAACCCCATACCACCTGCCTGCCCCTGTGCTGGATCGTCTACCACAGACTATTGTTCTTCGAGGTGTGACAAGAGGGTTCCCTACTAGCATTCAGGCAGCCCGCAGGCAAGGACTGATTTCATACACCCTGAGCCCCTCCCAGGGAGCCTGCTGTTCCCCTAGGTATGTTCACTATCCATCTCCAGTCCAGCAAGGACTTGCTGGAGTAGAGACTGGCCACATCAACAAAGGTCACCCAGATTGTGAGGCTCCTTACCATAGGCTCTTTTTTTTTTTTTTTTTAATTAAAAAAAATTTTTTTTTTTCTTAAAGGCTTTATTTATTTATTTGACAGACAGAGATCACAAGTAGGCAGAGAGTCAGGCAGAGAGAGAGGAGGAAGCAGGCTCCCTGCTGAGCAGAGAGCCCAATGCAGGACTTGATCCCAAGACCCTGAGATTATGACCTGAGCCCAAGGCAGAGGCTTAACCACTAAGCCACCCAGGTGCCCCTTTGCCATAGGTTCTTATCTCCACTGGCTCAGCTTTCCTTCCAGTCAGCCCTTGAGGAAACAGCTGGTGCTTTTACAGTTCTCATTTTAAAGATGAAGAAAGAGGGCGCCTGGATGGCTCAATCAGCTGGGCGTCCGGCTCTTGGCTTCAGCTCAGGTCATGGTCTCGTGGCTGTGGGGTGGAGCCCCACATTGGGCTGTGCACTCGGGACAGAATCTGCTTTGGATTCTCTCTCCCTCCACTTGTGCACATGCTGTCTCTCTCTCTCTCTCTCAAATCAATAAAATCTTTTTTTAAAAAGGTGAAGAAACAATGGTCAGAGAATGCTGGCCTCAAGAGAAACCTGAAGCCCCACCCTCTTCTCCCATCCTAAGGAACAGGATGACACCAGGCCTGATTGGGTATGTAGGGAAGGAGGTCATGTTCTAGGCATGCTTGATGGGGAGGGGTGCCCAGGGACTTCCCTCCCTGAGTAAGCGTGAAGGTGTGGAATGAACCTGCTTTGCCTGAATGTTGGACAGAATTTTTTTTTTTTTAAGATTTTATTTGTTTATTTGACAGACAGAGATCACAAGTAGACAGAGAGGCAGGCAGAGAGAGAGAGAGGGAAGCAGGCTCCCTGCTGAGCAGAGTGCCCAATGTGGGACTCGATCCCAGGACCCCGAGATCATGACCTGAGCCGAAGGCAGCGGCTTAACCCACTGAGCCACCCAGGCGCCCTGGACAGAAATTTTTGCTCACTTGTCCCCAGCATGCTTTTTGTGGTATGCCCCTTTCTTTACTAAGGGAGTGTTAAGCTGTTCTGGGATTCAGGAGAAACGAAAAATGGCCCCCTAAGTGAGCCCTGAGCCTACATTAAGGGGTCCCTTATGTGGAACAGCCTTGCCTACCGGGGCAGAGATACTTCAGTTATAAAGTGCTTGCATTTCGCTTGTCTCGGGACAGGGTAGGGCTGGAGGGTATGAGGTCTCTGGCCAGATCCCGTTATGCTGTCACACCACAGAGCAGCCATCCCCTCAATGTCCCACTGCCACAGAAGGTAGAATTGGGGCTGGAGCTCCGCCTCTGGACCCAAGTCCCCATCTCTTTCCTTCTGCCCCTTCTAATCTTGAGACAATGCCAAGCCGTAAGGGGGGATGGTCATGCAGCCTTGGGCATCCCCGGGGGAGCTGTGCACACTGGTTCCGGGTTCCTGCTTGGGATCACCAGTCCCCGGTGGATGAGCTCCACACTAAGTCATCACATTCTTGCAGCTGCCCTGGGAGACCAGGGACATGTCACTGCGGGAGTGATTATGACTCCTTCCCCAGAGCCTGCTGCCTGGCATTAACTAAAGTCCTTGTTCTGAGATTGCTTGAAGGAGGCACTTTGTTCTATCACTAACTTTCCTTCTGCCTCCTCTCTCTCCCCCTCCCCATCCACCTTCCTTCTATCCTACCTTCCTTCCCTCTTCCCTCCCATCTACTCACTCAAATTTAAGCAGATGCATCCCCAAGGCGTGCTCCCCACTGTCTGTCTCCTGTAGGTTAAAAAGCAACAGAAACCAAATACTTCCCGAGTTGAGAGCCATGATGAATTAATTATTCATAGACCAAATCTACGGCAAATTTCAGAGTGACTTTTATTCAAGGTTGAGGTTGTGAGGTTCCGGGTAAAAGGATTAATGACCACTCGCGACACATCACAGTCCTCCCCGAGTAAGTCCTAAGTCCTTCCTATCATCTCTTGCCTCTTGCCCTTGACTGTGGTATATGCATAGACCATTCCCTCCCCGCTGTGATGGAAACTTCTAGTTGTCCACTAGTGCCCATTCTCTTTCCTTTTCTCGTAGTTTTAGCTTGACAGGAGGCTAATGAGAGACTATATTCTCCAGCCTTCCTTGCAGTCGGGAGTGGCCATGTGACTAAGTGCTGGCCAACGAGAAGGAAGAAAACCGGCGCACACAGCATCTACAGGAGGAGACTGTTTGCCTTCTAGGTCTTCTTTTTTCCTGGAACACGGAGATGGTGCTGGTGAGTTAACATTGATCACGCAAATGAGGAAAACACCCTAGAAGATGGCAAGGTAAGACAGAGGAAGCTGGACAACGGGGGGCATGGGGCCATCTACCCAGCCTGGTCCTACCTCCCTGCCCAGGCACTGGAACGCAACAGAAAAATAAGCCTCTTCTCAGCTTTGTGCTCATCCCAAGGCCTCACTTTACATGTGAGGTGTAGGAAGCCATTTTTTTTAGGAAGCCATCTTTGAGCCTCGCTGGACCAGCACTTCCTGGGAGCTTTCCCCCATGCCCTCACTGGAGCACACACCAGAGAATCCTATAAAGGCTTGTCGGTTTGTTTGTAACATACATGCTATACCTGGCCCAGCCTGGCAGTACTTTGAGGCAGGTACCACAATCTTACCTGCTCCTTTCACTCGGGATCTGGAATACAGTAGGCGCATAGTAAAGGTTGACTAGCTCGATGGGTAGAGCCATACACCTGCATTCTGCCTTAGTTCTCACCTACAGAGATTTGAAGCCCTTCAAGCCCAAACTGAAGAACGGTTCCCATTCTTCTGTCTTCCTACAAACACACACAGGACTTTCCTCCATGTCCAGTCAGCCAGGCCAGACCCCAGGAAGGGTTGCTTCCCAAGAGGGATTGTTGAGTATGGCCAAAGTGCAGCCCAGTGCTAGATCCCAATCCATGACCCCTATTATCAGATGTGCTTCACCCAAATGTGAGGCCTGGCAGTGTTTTCAGTAGGTCCCTGACTTATAGCAGGAGTTACCCTTCCTTGATTATCTTTGCCTTGAAAACTTGGGTAAAAGTGGTGGGCGTTGTGGAAATCTATGCATCACATTTAGTTGGAAAAGGTGTGCAAATTCTTTTATAATTTGTTTTCAATTCACACAACCATGGAGGTCTGTTCACACATCTGGGATGGGGCAGCCCTGATAGATTTCTCTGGTCACTACATAGATGGAACCATGCACCATCTGACAGACCAAGGCTTTGGCAGTTGCTCTGAGAGCTGGGGCTCTGGCCTCCAGCCAGCCTATCCTTGAAGACACTTCCCCAGAGCATTGACCTTGGTAGCACTTAGATGTTGCTGCTTCCTTTCCTTCCTTCCTTCCCTCCGCCTCTCTTTCTCCTTCTCTTTTCTTTTCCTTCTCTCTTCTCTCTCTCTCTTTCTCTCCTTCCTTCCTTCCTCCTCTCTCCTCCCCTCCCTTCCCCTTCCTTCTTTCCTTGTCAGACCATTCTTTGGGAGTTCTTTGTACAGACACCAGTTTTCACTGTGGCCTGAGGGTTCCGAAGAGCACAGTCTGCCTGCCTCACCACCCGCAACAACCTCAGTTTGGGGGACCAAATGCACAGCATCCTCACATTCCCAAACAAACCTCCAACATACACATTGTGATCCCACTGCCTAGAAGGCTCAGAAATAGCGTCAGCTTTCCAAGGGCTCAGTGGGTCTAGTGATCTTCAACCGGGGGTATAAGCAGGTCTTCAGGAATTGAGTTTGCCCCAGAGCAGAGGAATGTATCCTTGAGCCAAAAAAGAATGAGACTGGCACTTTTGAGAAGATGGGCCATTGGACCCCGCGTTTGCCTCAGGCATGATCTCCACCGTGACAAGGAGATTTTAGTGGTTTCCTCCCCAGCGTTTCAGCCAGCATCCCACGCTTTTCTGGAAAGTTATAAAATGCTGAGCTCCCTCGGGCACAAATTCTGATGCACGATGCTCCCGTTTGCTCCCTAGTGGAGCATGGGGTGAAGGGTGATGGGAGGGGAGGCCACCCTCAAGTAGCCATCAAACAGGGGAGTCCTCTGGCGTCATTAATCCCTTGAGCACACCCCTCATGGAGTCACTTAAGCTAATGCAAGGTCACCATTCCGAAGCTCATGTTCACCTTACTTCAACGTGTTCAGGGGTCATAAGATGTGGAAGGCATGAGTCTGTGTGATCTTAAGCTTTAAAATACTCGATATGTGTTGGCTTTCAATGGTCACACTTTTATACTACATTCTAGCATAGATATCCAGAAGCATGCGCCCAGGTCTTAAGAAAAACATCACTGGACACCATCTAAAATTAAGACAGTTTTATGTTTCGACTTAATTTTTTCTGTGAATTAAGAAAAAAACTGCCTTTATTCAGTTTGAATGGAACAGACACCTCCTGCCAGCCTGTCGGCAACCCTCCCAGCACTTCCTCTCCGAGCGAAGTTAAGAGAAATTGTTCAGCTAATGATTACCTCTGTTTCAACAGAATTCAACTTTTAGAAGCCACTGATTTTTTTAAAAATAATGAGATTAATAATAAAAGCTATTTATTGAGCTCATGCTACCTGCCAGGCACTATGCTTTTATTCTCTGTGTGCTTTTAAAAAAAAAAAAAAAAAGATTTTATTCGGGGCTCCTGGGTGGCTCAGTGGGTTGGGCTGCTGCCTTCGACTCGGGTCGTGATCTCGGGGTCCTGGGATCGAGTCCCACGTCGGGCTCTCTGCTCAGCGGGGAGCCTGCTTCCCTCTCTCTCTCTCTCTGCCTGCCTCTCTGCCTACTTGTGATCTCTCTCTGTCAAATAAATGAATAAAATCTTAAAAAAAAAGATTTTATTCATTTATTTGAGAGAGAGAAAAAGCAAGAGAGATCACAGAGGGAGAGGGAGAGGGAGAGGGAAAAGCAGACTCACCGGTGAGCGGAGAGCTCGACGTGGGGTTCGATCCCAGGACCCTGAGATCATGACCCGAGCCTAAGGCAGACACTTAATGACTGAGTCCGCAGGCGTTCCTTCTCTGAATGCTTTATCTCATTTTCAGGACAACCTGTCAGATATTTACCATTATTGTCCCACTTTACAGATAAAGAAACTGAGGCTCAGAGAACTGGTATAATTTGCCTCAGGTGACCCAAAAGCTTGTGTCTGCCTCTCCAGTTTTAACCACTACACAGTTTTGCAAGAGGGCTGGTCCTCAATGATATGGGCAGACACCAGGTTCCCTCACTGTAGGAAAGGCTGTGTCCTGCCATCCATATCTGATGGTCCTAGAATAATATTCCCAATCTTTGCACTTTGTTGTAGGGAAGGACCCGGACGGGAACTAAATTTAAAAAGACAACAAAATAAGGTGTCTTCAGAAATTTTATCTCCTGGCATTTGGTCTACAGCCTCTTCTGCGAAGGGTAACAGTTTGGCAGATCCAGCTCGAGTAACTTGTGGGGTCACACGGGACCCTGCACTTTGAAAGGCTTGTCTGTGGTTCAAGGCTCTACTGTAGCTGTCTTGAAATTGTTAGTTATATTTACATTTTCCCTTTGCACTGGGCACTGCAAGTTGTATAGCAGGCCCTGTAATTGAGGAGATAAAAGTAATGCATTTTCGACATCAAGTAGCTGCAGCCATGAACTAGTCGGGAGCCAAAGCTGACATGCTTTTGGCACTCCCTCGTCAACAAGCTCCTTGTATGGAAAGTAAGTGACCAGAGGAAGCCACACGAAGGAAATGTCCACTCCTCTGCCCCACAGCAAGAGCGGGTGTTGACGGCAGAGCAGAGACTCAGCGCTGACCCCATCAGAAGAATAGAGGGCAGTTGAGAGGGAGGCACCTCTGATCCTATTTGAAAATCCCAAGAGAACGGGGATAGAGAGCTCTGGGTGCCCTGAGTTTGGGTTTGCCTGATGCCCTGACTGGTGGCAAACAGCCCAATTTCAATGCCTCTGACATGAGTCTGTCCTTCTGATCTCCAGTTGGAGTTGGGAGCCCTTGCTACCCCCTGTTTTGAAACCCAGCTGTTGAATTGTCATACCATTGGAAAGGCTCTGCTTAATCAGGTGGGGTGAGGCTGGGGTGGGGTAGAGTATACACACCTGGCTCCCCGCCAAAGGGTGCCTAGAGGTCTGGAGGTCCTGCCTCTGGGTTAGCCATAGTGAAGCCCAAATTGAAGGGCAGAGTTGAGAAGGAGAGTTGATGCCATCTGGTGTGGCACCTGTCTTCACCCCTGTTTCCAGCTTGCAGATACGCCTCTACATTGCCTGTTTGGTTTTCTCACTTGTTTATGATTTTTCTCGATCCCCCGCACACTGCCAACAGTCAGCTGTCTCCTAGAAAGCGTCTCTGAGGGTGCTGGGTCTCAAGGAGCCATCCCTGCTGTGCTCAGGTGAGTGCTGTCATTAAATATTAGGGAACGGAAGCAGAGATCCTGGTACTTAGGCTTTGGCCACCCCGCTAGCAGCAGTGGCTAAGGGTGATATGGGCCAGTTGGGGAGGCAGCATCTATGAGACACACCATCTGGACAACACTGGAGCTTTATAAAGAATTTATCCAGTTACAAAGCACCAGCAGCCCATTATTTGCTGGATTCTCAGGATTTCTCTCCTCTTATTCAGCTGTAACAGGAAGAAAGGACATCCAAGCTGCCCTGAACTATTTGGCTTCAATGCCAAAGTCAAGGTTTATGAGTGATCATTGCTGGGCATCTGGAGACATTTTCTCACTGCTTCCCCAGACCCCTTTCCTAGAGTCTGGGCATTAACTCCCAGAATGCAGTGCTGCTCAGGCCGACTTTTGGCATCCCCGCCGCCCTGAGCCGTCCTCTGCCATCTGCCCCTAGGGCCTTTCTCTGGCTAGCTCTGAGCTAGCAGCCTGCTTGTGGCCCTGTGTTGTCATGGAGAAGGTTTTAGAAACATATTGTTGGATTGTGGGGTGTATATCTGCCACCTGGAAACAAGTGGGTTTGTAGAAGAGCCACCATGGAGGAAGGGAGAGGGCTCTTGGAGGGCGGAGCCGGTGCCAGAGTAGCCGGCTGGGGCAGAGGGACAGGAGCCTGCACTGCTGCTGGCTGTTTGGTATTCTGGACAGGAAGCCGCATGCCGATCAGCTTGCTTCTACAGGGCTCCTGGGAGCGTGCATCAGACAGAAGGCTACAGACTCTGCAGAAAAGTTTGCAGATTCTAAGAAAATGCCCTGCGGTGCAGCCCACTGCTGTGGTGGGGGAGGCCAAGAGAGCTCCCGTTTAGACACACGGATGTAAATTTTTGCTTCCTGCAGGTAGAGAAGCTGGCCTTTGCCTGTGCACACCAGCAGGCTGCCCTTGACCTCCCCGGGACAACTTCTGAATTCAGGGACATCTATTTTTGCATGAGACCTGGACACCCCAGCCATCTGGTCATAGCCTTCCTACCTCCATGCCCAGTTCCTGAGGGGCTGCTGACAACCCTTTTAGGGCACCAGTCACCTTGCTGTTTGCTGCTTTGTAGGTCAGAAAACAGTCAAGTATCGGCAATTTCATATTGTTCAGCCAAATTGAAAAGCTTCAGGGCAATCTGGCACCTTTCATCAGGATTGGACAATAAGAACAGTAAAGAAAATCCATAGTAGATTTTCTCTTGCCTAACGAATACAATCTATTACTTTCTAAATTATTCTAAACTCCAGCACTTTGTGTACATCTCAAATCTTCACCTTCCCAGTGATGCACTTTCTACCAAATGCGACCTCACAGTTACAAAGCTTTTGTAAAAAAAAAGCTCAAGCTTTTTTTTCTTTAAATAAAGATTTTATTTATTTATTTGACAGACAGAGATCACAAGTAGGCAGAGAGGCAGGCAGAGAGAGAGGAAGGGAAGCAGGCTCCCCGCCGAGCAGAGAGCCCGATGTGGGGCTCGATTCCAGGACCCTGAGATCATGACCTGAGCCGGAGGCAGAGGCTTTAACGCACTGAGCCACCCAGGAGCCCCTCCCTTGAGCTTTGTATACTTTTTCTTCTGCTACTCGAGGTAGAAACTGGATCCATTCTGGGGCCTCTGGGTGATTCAGTTGTTTAGCATCTGCCTTCAGCTCAGGTCATGATCCCAGTGTCCTGGGATCGAGCCCCGCTTTGGGCTCCCTTCTCAGCGGGAAGCTGCTTCTCCTCTTCCACTCTCCTGCTTGTGTTCTCTCTCTCGCTGTGTCTCTCTCTGTCAAGTAAATGAATAAAATCTTAAAAAAAAAAAAAAAAAAGAAAGAAAGAAAAGAAAAGAAAGAAAGAGACTAGATCCATTCTGATGCCCATACAGAGAAGAGACATCTCAAATGTACCTTCTAATGGATTCCAAGGATTTGTTAACTGCTTTAGTCACTGGCAGAAGAAACTGTACATGTTTCCATTACTTGTACATTCTTTTTGCTAGAAGTTTCAGCAACTTTTGGAAAACCCCTTGGAGTGAGCTTGCTTACCTTTATCCATACAGATCTGACATCTATGAACTGGGACTGCATTTTGAGTCGGGACCCAAATAGCAAAGCATCAGAGTCTAAGGCACCTGCTCTCTCCTTTCTCCTCCCTGGGTCTTCCCTCTGCTGCCTTAAGATGGTTCCAGTGAGAGGCTTTGAAGCATCTGTTGAAACACTGACTTATTTAGCCGTGCTCAGACTCACAAGATATATATCCCGCCTGTATTTTTCTGCCTATGGCTTCCCTCTAGTGTGCTCTAGCCTCTCCTCCCTTCTTTTTATTCCTATTATTTCTAGGCCCCCACGGCATGTCATAGTGATGCGTTTACTTATTTTAATAACCCTTCCTCGGGCAGCCTTTTCTCCTCCGAAACAGTTCACGTCCCTCCCTCCTTGTTATTTGTTAGCATTTCTTTTAGTGGCTGCAGGAAACGGGAGTCCATGCAGAATTCTTGACCTGCCGATGGCAACGGAGGCAGACTATGGAAAGCAAGGCCAGAAATTTTGGCTGGGCCTGCCTGTACCAAATAATTAATGGTTTCACTCTTCATATCCTTATTTTTAAAAAAGATTTTATTTATTTATTTGACAGACAGAGATCACAAGTAGGCAGAGAGGCAGGCAGAGAGACGGGGAGGAGGCAGGCTCCCTGCTGAGCAGAGAGCCCGATCCAGGGCTTGATCCCAGGACCCTGAGACCATGACCTGAGCTGAAGGCAGAGGCTTTAACCCACTGAGCCACCCAGGCACCCCACTCCTAATATCCTTTCGTTGTGAATCTCAACAGGAAGGGCTGGTCTGATAAATGATAATAGGTGTATCAGGTGAGGTGAAGCCTCCCCTACTGGATGCTCCTTTTCAGGAAGGAAGCAGGTAAACCACCATGCTTTAGCACTCAAACCCCTAGCTTCACAAGACAGTGAAAGCAAGCACTTGCACCTACGTGCAGGAGTAGCCGATTGTAACTGGGAATGGTTGGTACAGGCAACACCCAGAAAATAAAACACGGAGCTTGCAGCCCAGAGATGGAGGGAGCAAAGGAGAGAGTGTTTTTTGTTTTTTAAGATTTTATTTATTTATTTGACAGAAAGAGATCACAAGTAGACAGAGAGGCAGGCAGAGAGAAAGAGGGAAGCAGGGTCCCTGCTAAGCAGAGAGCCTGATGCAGGGCTCGATCCCAGGACCCTGAGATCATAACCTGAGCCAAAGGCAGCAGCTTTAACCCACTGAGCCACCCAGGTGCCCAGGAGAGTTTTATTAAACTGCTCTAATAAGTAGCTTTTTTTTTTTTTCTCCTTTTTGGCAGGGCAAAGTCTTCTAGAAAACCACGTGCTTAGGGATAATTGGGAAGCCAAGTCCTTGACACCTGCAACTGTCCTAATAAGACCAGAATGAGTGGAATGGGTTAGAGTGGGAATCCCCAGCAGAAGGTCTGACCAGGGCAGGGGATTTATTCACATCATTCAGATAGAGAGAGGGATGGATGATGTCTAATTTCCCTTTGAGTCCTAAAATATGGTCCGGTGGCCTAGGAAGTGGAAGCCTAGCCCCAAACGACACAAATTTGTCAGGAAGGAAAGAGTCGCCTAGAAACAAGTAGGTGAGGAGGTGGGAGAATTTACCAATGAGAGTTAATCACACCTGCAAGATGAACTGGACTTGGGCTTGTCTTCCAGAGCAGTGGCTGTCACACTTCAAAGAGCAGCGCATCGGGTTGCCTGGGCGGCTCAGTGGGTTAAGCCTCTGCCTTTGGCTCAGGTCATGATCTCAGGGTCCTGGAATCAAGCCCCACATCAGGCTCTCTGCTCAATGGGGAGCCTGCTTCCCCCACTCTCTCTGCCTGCCTCTCTGCCTACTTGTGATCTTCTCCCTCTGTCAAATAAAATAAAATAAAATAAAAATTTTTAAAGAGCAGCACAAATTAACTGGGAATCTTGCCAAAAAAGCAGCCTGATAGAACTTCCCATGTTGATGGACACATTCTACACTTCCGCTGTCCAATAGGGTGGCCAGCGGTCACGTGTGGTTATTGAACACTTGAAAGATGAGTAGTGTGACCGAGGAGCTAAATTTTTTAGTTTCATTTCAATGTGACTAACTTACATGGAAACAGGCCGATGTGGTTAGTGACTCCCGAATTGGAAAGCATGGGTGTAGAGCAGTGGTTCTCAAACTTAGGTGCACACAGGGTTCCCCCGGAGGGCTTGGTAAAACACAGATGGCAAGGTCCCACCTCCACAATAGCTGATACTGATCCTGCTGGCCTACGCCCACCCGTGGAGAACTGCTCTGGAACATGCACCGAGCTTCACGGTCAGCATGAGAATCTCTCATCTTTGCTCCAGGCAGCGAGCCTCAGTCGCACCCTCAGGGTCAGCATGCCTGTGCATGGCACAGTGGGTGGTGAATTCAAGGCTGGCTTTGGAAGGCTCCGGGAGGGCCCCCTTTTAAAAACTATCTTTCCCACTGATGCCCGAGAAGTGATAGGACAAGACGAGTTACAGCATTTACTGCACAGCCAGAGGAACTGAGGTCCAGGCTTGGTTATGCCCAACACTAGCCTTTGTGACCTTGGGTGAGTCACTAAAACTTTGTGTCTCAGTTTTCTCATCTGTCAGATGGGAAGAATAATAACACTTACCTACCTCATAGAGGCCTGCTGAGGATTAGGGGCTTAAAACAGCCACGTAGTATGTGCTCAGTATGGATTAGTTATCACGATCCGCAATCCCAGCATTCACAGATCATTCACTCCGGCTACGTACGCACTTGGCTCACCCTGCAGGCTCTCTTCAAACAAGAAGATACTCCTGGGAGTCACGCTCAGCCTGCCCTACTATTTTGCTGAGGGCTCAGGAGGCCTGTAAGGTCCACTGGGGACTCCCTCTAGGATGCCCAAGGACAGAAGAATGGTGACAAAGCAGGAGGGCATCTCGCTTTCTGACGTACACGTGAAAGCTAGCACGGGCCTCTCGGCTGTGCACTGCTCTATGTCCGGAATGGGGACTCGACTTCTCCAAGTCCAGCTGCGCCGCCAGCCCCCAGGCAGCTGTGTGCAGGGCCAGTGGGGCAGGGAAGGATAGCATTTTTCTGCACCTTCTTAGGAAAAGTCATCTGTTGAAGATGAAGCAATGAGAATATACACCCACCTCTCGCCTTCTGCTCCCACATCTGTTCCTACAATGAGCCATCAGCACTTTCCCAGGCTGAGCTTGTCCCAGACCCCCTTTCTCATGCCCACGTGGCCATAGCAGAGACAGCAGCCCATCCCAGAACTGCTGCCAGGCGTCACAGCTTGCAGAGCCGGCGCACCTCCCACCTCCTCTTCTACGTGGTTCTGCTAAAGATACTACTGTGGAATTTGGTACCATGACTGAAACGTCCTTTTCCCCAAGAAAGGCGTACCCATTTAAAAACATTCGGTCATCTTAACCATCATTTAGGAAGTCTTAAAATAAAATTTTGAGAATTATCACCAGATGTCAATTTTATTGCCAAACATTTGGTAAACAAGGTAATCCCTCCCTCCCCCAAACCTAGCCTACAGCACATCACTAGGGGAGCCATTACTCCAGAGCCCCTTCCTTCAGATTGGTTGGGGGACTGCCACACAGCAAGGGATACAGACAAACGCAAAGGGCTACCATCAGAGCCTGGTGTCCAGTGGGAGCACCTGGCTGGTGTTTGGCCTACCTCATTCCTTCCCTTTCTACCCAAGTTCAGAATAACAATATCCATGAATTGAGTGTTATTTCCCAGAGATTGAGCTGCTTTCCAAGCATTAACACATTTAACAGCTGCCTACAGTGTAGGATCTGTTGTCCTCCTTTTACAGATGACAAGAGGGGCCCATGGAACAGTAGGTAAGAGTCTGAATAAGTCAAGAGACTTGCTTCTTTGCCAAACTCTTTGCCTTGAAGCTATGGCAGCCACATGGACTGGATGTTCAGAACTTTGTAGATTTTAGTCATCCCATCATGCTGACATGTTCTGAATGTCAACATTTTGGCATCCGAATTCCATTTCCCAGCCAGTCTGCCACACTGAGTAGGGGAAAGGAGAAGTATGGTGGCAGTAGGAAGACGCTTGGTCAGTGTGGCAAGTGTGGCTCATTGCTGGGCTCCGGAAATATGGACCCTCTACTTACAGGCCGGAGCCTGAAGCAGCTCTGAAGCTGGAGGTAGGTGGGATCAATGGACCCTACCCAGGGGCAGCTCATTTTCTCCAGAGCTTAGCATTCCCTGGAAGAATACGCCCACCACTTCCCTCCCTCTGAAGGAACAGGGATGCTGTAACTGGTAGGTATGTGTGTGTGTGTGTGCATGTGCGCATACAGACACAAACACAGGAGTGGGTATGGATCTACTGTCTGACAGTCCTATGAATTGTGCACGTGTCTGACACAAGAACATGCCACCAAAACTGTACTAGTGGAGAGGAAGAGAGGCATGAACACTTCAAAATGGCAGCTAATTTAAAAATCACTTTGGACTAAGTCTGTACTCACATGGGACACGACAGTATTTGATGAATCAGGAAGAACAACAGGGCAAACAATGATCATCACTGTTTCTCAAAAGGAAACCACCCTCCCCTCTATGTCCTAACATCAGCTACTAACCCCACCTTCTGTCCCAGCCCTGACTTACGGGAAGCCTAAGCAGCACCAGGGCCCAGTCTGAAGGGACTTGTGAGGGGATGGCTGGGGCTGGGAACAGGTGCACCCAGAGGGAGCACCAGAGCTCCGTGGAACAGCAGACACAGGTGAGCAGAGCAGGTGCTCTTCTATATGGTCCGGTAATGAAAGCACGTGATTGGTCAGAATACAGCAGGTATCTAATACATCAGACAACCGAAGCCAAATGTGGATCTCATACGGGGCCCAAACCACATTTCTAGAACAGAGAGTTATCTGCTGGGTTCCTGAAAGCTGCTTTCCAGGCCCTGTCAAGAAATGCCAAGTTTCCCTGTGTTCATCTGCCAAATGTTTCTGGGGGATGTGCGGGCTGGAGATGGCAGACGTGTGGTGGAGAAAAGGCAAGTCTACAGAGCAACCTGCGGGCAACCTTGATCACCTGGAAGTCTTAAGAAGAATATTTAGTTCACTAACCATTCTCATCAGTTTAGTATTGATCCGCAATCTCTTTTTGTTGGAACTTTGAAGCTGGAAAGGCCTCCGAAATGTTGAGTTTCTGGTCTCAGCACCAACAGTCGAATGATGAAGCTGGTACCCTGTTTTGGTGATCTGGGACTCTGCACGGCCTGAGGCTCATTCTCTGCCGATCATTACCTTTCTTTTTTTGATGATCGTTGTTTATGCTGCCTCTGTTAACGTCATGACAAATAACATCCTTGAAGGTAATTCTTCTCACTCTCTCTTGACTGTAATTTAAAACTGATTAAGTACATGACCTTATGAATTCGACCTGATTAATCAAGGCTCCTTGTTAATCAAGGGAAAGAGAACAACAGGGACTGAGAGATGGTGTCATGGTTGGCAGATGGTGTGTCCTCAGAAAACTGAAAAAGCTTGAAGTTACTGCCTAAAGGACCATCAGATCTGCCCGTGGATGGATGCCAGGGTGGGGAGGTAGTTAGGCCCAATGAGGACATACAGATATATGTCTGCTCATGACCGTGAAGCATCAATGGTCCCCAGGGTCAGGGATGGGATTTTGTCTTCCCAGCATCCAAAGCAGTGGCTGGCACACAGCAGAGGTTCAAAGTAAATTTGTCAAATGAATGGAGGCTTGTCCACCCAATCTATCCTTCCCAGATCTCCCCAGATCACCAGTCAGTTGTCCACCAGCCCTCTACCATCTATGCCTCCCTCTCTCCATCTAGTATTTATGTGTATACCGTATGTGAGATGCTAAACTGTGAGCTAGAGGGGATTCGACACTAAACAATATACAGCCCCTGATGCAAAGTCAGGCACCCCTGTTTCAAGGGACTTTTTAAAGGCGAAGAATGAGAACTGGTGACCTTTACCGAGGAGCTTGAACACAAACTGCGTTATGATATGACTTCACTCCTCCATCCCCTCTTCACGTTTGGCAAATCCCTTGAAGATTCAGCCCGTGTTCTTCTGGAGGGAAACATCCATCTTCCTGTCCGGAGGTGGTGTAGGCACTGGTCATTGCTTGAGCAGGGCGCTGGACTAGCTTCACTGAGGTTTCCACCTGAAACAGTTTTGTCCTGCTTGTTTCCTTGGTAATGAACCAAACAAAGGCTTCTTCCAACCCTTCCCACTCCTTCCTAATCCATTTCACGTTTTCTCTTTTTGGAGCCAGGGGACGCTCCAAGAAGGCAAATAGAAAGGTCTGAGACCGCTTCGGGGCTGCCATTTCCTGGATGGTGAGAAAACTTCCAGCATGGTGCTCTGAGGTCAGCTCTGGGCACTTGTTAAAATGTTTACATTAGGAGAAGTACACCTTTCTCCACCCACCATCCCCACTGCCCCCCAACCCTCCAACTGTCCCTTGCTATGGTTCAGAATAAGAACCACTTCTCTCTGGTATCATGTCAAAGAGAATATAAATGAAGGGCCCGACAAAGGATTCTTGGAAATTGCTCCTCCTCAAAGGGCAACAGGACCATTTATCCTAGGATATAGAGATGGGTCTATATTCTAGAGGATAGTCTGAAATTTAGAAGAATCATTCTTTACGATGACTATGTCTGGTTTCTGTTTTTGTTTTAGTTTTACTCAGCTGTGTGGATCTCTCTCTCTCTTTTGTTTTTTTGTTTTTGTTTTTGGAATCCAAGTTTTTTTTTCCTTTACACAGTGCTCTTCTCTTAAGTGCAAACCTCTAATTTGGTGACATTCAGATTCAGACCTGGGCCTTTGCATCACATGGGACACTATGATCTGCAATTTGCTTTCTTTTTTTAACTTTATTTAAATTCCAGGTAGCAGCAACGTGCTTTTTGAGACCATTCTTTTCTGCACTAGATCACGACAGTACATTGTACTCTCTGGGCATAGTCCAGTCACATGATCCCTTCTGTCTGGCCATTGCACCTGCAGGTATAAAGTCATAGGGCTGAGAAACCACTTGATTCTGATTCATCTTCACAGTGCTGAGGAGGGCCGAAGTCACGATACCAATTCCACAGGTGGGGAAACCAAGGCACAGAGAGGTGATCTATCCAGAGTCACTCAGTAAGTCAGCAAACAAACTGAACAGAGGGCAAGGTAAGATCACCTGTGTACCTTTCAGTGCGTTATCCAGAAAATCAGACTGTGTCCTTCTCAGATGAATGCACGTACTTTGGAAGAAAGTAGTTTGAGGTGGAATTTTCTATTCAGGTTTCAAAAGCTCTCTAGGAAATCAGAAGCCACAAGGTAAGAATCAGTATCAAATTAACCTTTTAGTTAAATGCCCCTGACTCACGGACAACACCAATTATTCCAGCTAGCTCACTGATAATCTGGTTACCAACAAGAAGAAAATCAGAGGAGAAAATTCAGCCATTCAAGAAATAAACCTTGGCACAGCTTCTGTGTAACACCGAAATATTGCTCTTTTCTACACAATGCTTTTGCACCTGCAGGCATGCAACCGGGGAAGGGGGTATGGGTGAAGTGTGAATGTATGTGTGTGTGTGTGTAATACCAGACATTTCAGGGACAATTCTGTCCAGCAGAATATACACGAAACATGTCTAATATAGTAGTTCTCTACCCTGATTCTTCTCTTATTTTTATTTTTTGGTAACTTTTATTTCCTGATCCTGATTTAATGTAAAATGTAATGTTTTCTGTGATGAAGGCAGAGTCAGTGGGTGGATATGGCCAGAGGCTAATTTCAGCTTCATGGGAAGGAAGCACTCTAGACATTAAAGTTGCCTGAAGACAACGGAGTGGGACTTTTTGGACCAGGAGGTGGCCTGGTCTTGCAAATATTTTCTCCCAGAAGCTAAATGATTATCTGCTGTGACGCACTGCCCCTTCCAATGCCTAGGAATTCATGTTCCCAGAAACGAACTAGGCCAATGGCAGCCCTCCTGCCTCTCTACTCCAGGTCAAGAAAGGCACAAGGGAGACCAGCAAATAATACTGAGGCTGTGCTTTGGATCCAGAAGACCTTGAGGTACCAGGAGAAGAGTACTGACAGCCCCGTCTGGCCAGTGGGGAAGGTGAGGCACAGAAAGAATGATTCGACACTTTCAGCAAAGGTGAGGGGGAACCAGGACCTTAAGGGGGAACATTCTCTTTTTCCTCGTGTGAGGGAGGAGGGCAAGCTATACTATCAACCATAGCGGCCACAATTCTCCACAGCAAAGCGGCAAGGCTAGCCACCACAGATTACCCTGAAGGCAGCTGGATGGCTCCTTCACCGAGAGAACCTAGCTCCATGCTCGCTGGGCCCACCCTCAGGACTGCACCCAGGGCTGGAAACTGAGGGAGGATCCGGCTGGGCAGGCACATAAGGTAGGTAGCTCTGCTTCATAAGGCATGGCTGCTGTCTTTTGAGAAGTGGGCTCCACACCGGGAGGTGGGCATCAGACACGACCTCCCCTGAAGCTACCCTGCAAGAAAACAGAATCGGGGGGAACGATGCTACCTAGGGAACTCATCATCCCCAGGGGCTGGGGGCTTCCACTACAGCCAAACAGCATCACCAAACCAACCGACTTCTTGTGTCGCTGGGGAGAATAAGGGTTGGGGGGGACACAAATGGATCATTATTTGCAGATGATTGTCTAACTAGAAGGCCTAGGGGAATCAACCAAAAAACTACCATAACCGAGACCAGAGTTTGCTCAAGTGGCGGATTAAAAGTCAAGCATACAAAAACCAATCGCTTTTGGCGTCCCTTGGTGTGGTCTAACACCTTGGAAGAGCTGTGCTTTTCTGCGAGGCCTCTGAGCTTTGTGCAACTTGCCATTATTTTAAAAAGATGGAGGGGAGCCAAGGTCAGGCCACCTCAGCTGCAGATACCAATGTCACCCCAGGCAACAATATGCGGAAGGTGCCTGGGCTGACTGCTGCAGAAGGGGGCGGCCACCGCTACACCCTCTCCTACAGAGGCCCTCCCTCGCCTCGTCCCCACTCAGCCCCCCTCTCCCAGTTCTTTTTCTATTCCAAGCCCAAAGACACACTGGGAAGCATGGCAAGGGTCGCTGCGGGAGCCACCCAGGATGGATGTGGTTAAAGATTGTGCTATGTCATTTGCAAATAAAGTCTGTTTTTTTAAAAGGCGGTGGGCTGTCAGGTCTTTCTGTCCTCTCGTTGCCTCACTGGTCAAGACCCTGGCGAGGCCAGGGCGTTGAGCTGCAACCGAAGACTCCCCTAGTCTGGTCATAAATGCCAAGGGAGGCCCCGCAGGACTGAGCCTGGCAGCCTGGCCAGCCCAGGACGGTGGTCATTTGCGGTCCAGGCTGGCGTGCAGCTGGGCTTCCCGCACCATGCGGTCGAAGGAGCGCGTGTTGGTCTCCTCGCGTACCTTCTCCCGCACGTGGAAGGAGGCCCGGGCCGTGGAGCGGGCGGTCTCCAGTGCGCTCCGCCGCTCCCGAGAAAGCTGCTCGCTCCGCTCGAGCTTGCGCCCGATGGCCTGCAGCAGCTCCCGCCGGCGGGAGTCTTCGTCCCTCTCCACCTTCTCCTTATTGGCGCGCTGGGCTCGTTCCTTCTCCAACCGGCTCTGGCCCACACGCCTTGCCTTCTGCTGCACAGCTTCCTCGGCTGCCTGCGTAGCGTGCTGCAGCCGCCGCTCCCCGGCCCGGGCCAGCGCCTCCAGGTGCGCCTGGTGCTCGCGCCCTTTGCGCTCTGCCACTTCCTTGGCCCGCCGGCCCTGCAGCTCCTCCCGCCGGGCCCGCTCCCGCAGCTCGCGCGCGCGCTGCTCCACCAGCTGCTCGTAGTTCTCCTGTGCGCGGCCCAAGCTGGCCTCTAGGGAACTCCGCAAGCCCTCTCGTTCCACGCGCTCCTGCCGGGCCCGGCCTTGCAGCAGCGCCTCGTGGCGTGCTCGCTCCGCCCGGCTCAGCTCCCGCTTCTCCCGCAGCAGCTGGCCCTCCTGCCGCTGCTTGGTGCGGGCCGCGCGCTGGGCGCGCTCCCTGCGGACCAACTCGGCCCGCTCGCGCCCTTCCTGTAGGCCCTCCTCCCGCTGCTTCAGGTTCTGCTCCTGCTGCAGCTTGCGCAGCCGATCCTCCCGGGCCGCGCGCTCAACCCGCTCCCGCCGCAGTAGGCCCTGGCGTTCGGCCAGCTCCCGCCGCCGCTCCTCGCTGCGCTCGCACTCCCGCTGCCGCCGCCGCGCCTCCTCCCGTTCCTCGCGCCCGCGACGGCCGCGCCGCTCCTCCACCTGCGCCGCCCAGGCCCGGCGGCCCTGCTCCAGCGCGCGCTGCTTCTCCCGCTCCTCGCGCTCCCGCCGCTGCTCCGCCCGCACGCGCTGCTGCTCCCACTGGCCGTGCGCCGCGGCGCGCTGCTCCAGCAGCAGGCGCTCCTCCTGGTGGCGCGCCAGCATCAGAGCCGCGATCTTTCGGTCGCGGTCCGGCACCCCGCGCAGGCCCCGCTCGGCGCGCACTTGGCGCACTATGCGCTCCACGTGCTGAGCCGTCTGCGGAGAGTGGCTCAGGTCACCTAGGCTGAAGCTGCGGCCTGTGAGCGGCACCAAGGCCAGGGCGGAAGGACGGCCCAGGGGGTTAGGGGCGGAGGACGCGGAGCCCGCCGGACAGCTGTTCCTGGCCGAGGCCCGCGGAGGCCAGCGCAGCTCCCGCAGGCTCTCCCCGCTGTAGGAGGACGACGACGCGCCAGACTCAGAACTGAGGGCGCCCTCGCGCCGACGGGACAGCGAGTCTAGCGAGTGGCTCTTCCTACCTGCCCGCGAAGCCGCGGGCGGTGGTTGCGTCCGGGCCGGAGATGGGCTGGAAGAGGCCTTGCGGGTGGCGCGCGGCGCAGGCGAGCCCGGGAGGCTGGCACTGCTGCAGCTGCTGCTGCTGCCAGCTGCGCCGGGGACCGAGGCGGCGGTGGCCGCAGTCCCCAAGGGCGTGAAGAGGCGCCGCTTCTCCTCGCGCACAATGCGCTCTCGCTCGGCCCGGCACTGCTGCAGCTTGGCGCGCCGCTCCGCCTCGTAGGCCTCATACAGGCCGGTGGCCACTCGCATGGAGCGGCCCGGGGCCTCGCGCACCAGGTCTGCCAGGGCCCGTGGCAGCAGCTCCACGGGCTTGACTGCGCAGCGGGCGCAGGCCTCCAGCGAGCGGGGACTGGTCAGCACGTAGCGGCTGCCCTCGGCCTCCGGACAGTCGAAGTTGAAGAGATCCAGGTGGAGCAGCGGAGACTGCTCCCGCCGCCCGCCTTCTTCCGCTGCGCTCGGGACTTCAGCCTTACGGGGCGCCGCCGCCGAGGCCGAGCCCGAGGCTGAGGCTGAGGCCGAGGAGGCGGCGGGCTGCTGGGCCCCCTGTGCCTCGGGGGGGCCAGGTGCGGCGGCTGCATCCCCATCCGAACCTTCAGGCTCGGCTCCCTCCTTTTCCTCTTCCGGCACCGGGTCCACCATGGCTGAGTCCTGTCCTTTTGTGGAGTCCCTGCGCAAGACAAGGTAGGGACATCGAGGAATACATGAGAGCAGTCCCCCCGCACCCCCCCCCGCCCCATTCACATACCCCCACCCCCAACCTAATCAGCTTTGGGATTAGGCTCAGAGGCCCGGTGGGACGTAAATCATAATACCAATGCCCTGAAAACCCAGGCGAGGGTGGAGGGGGGTCGGGGAGAGTGGTAGGAGGGATGAGACTGTTCAACCGGAAAAGCCTCAACATTCCTTAGCCCGAGTGTGCGGGGCAAGGACCTGGGGCCCGGCTCCCCAGGGCGTCTGGCCCGCTGGATGCATCTCCTTCCTGCTGCAAGTTAAGATGAAAAGATCGCGGTGCAGGCAGTAGCCGGCCAGGGAGGCGGTGGAGGATTCCCGGGAGGATTAGTGTATTTGTTTGCAGCTTAGGCAGGGACCGGGGATGCAGCTTTGCAGGAACAAAAAAAAAAAAAAAAAAAAAAAAAGAGAGAAGAGGCCTGTTCATCCTCAAAGTGCATGGCTGCGAGGACCCCATTTACCTAGGGAAGAAGTTTATTTGGGATTAGGCTCAGAGGCCCTCTGATTTGTATGATTAAATTTACATGATGTATATTACATGATTGCCCCCTGCCAAAGGAGACCCAGGCCCCGGGGCCCGGGGCTGATGGAAGGGCTGAAATAAATGCCTCAATTACAGAAGGCCTGCCCGGGAGAGGTGTTCGATTCTTGTTCTGTCTTTTGGACAGATCTTACTGGGAGCTATGCCAGTCCTCCTACCCCCACCCCCGGTGTTTGCTGGGGATGGAGAAGGCGCCTGGGTCCTCTCAAATGCACCCGATCTCCTCCAAGTCTGAACGTGCTAAAGGCACCATTCACCCCCATCTAAGCTCCGACACCTGCCCCTGGATGCTCTCCGAATCCCCCTACCGTATCGCTGCGAAGTGGGCTCTGGGGACTCAGCTAGCCCGGCCACGCCAGTGCCCGCAGCTCCTGGCTCTCAGGGCAGGTTCACTCACCGCACGTCCCGGGCTTGGGCCCCGCGCGGAGGGCTTTTGTTCGCAGCTCGCCGCTCGCGGCTCTCCCTTGCGCGTCTTCAATCCCCGCGCCCGCGGGGTCGGATTACTGCCGGCTGCAGCCGCGGTAGGAGCCCAAGCTGCCACCGCAGCCACCGCCAGGGTCTCTCCATGGGGCCCGCACACATCCCAGATGCTCCCTACCCGCGGGAGGGGGAGTGCGACAAGGTCTCCCTAAAATAACGCGGCTCTGCTCCTTTCCCTCACACTGGTTCTTGAAAAAGGAAGCCGGCTTCCATCGCTGCTGCATCCCTCGCGTTCTCTCCAACGGTGAAGGTACCGCAGGTCTGGCGACGCCCCCGGCGCCTCCTGGTGGACGTTCAAGGGTGTTGGTTTGTTTGCTTAGAGGGCGAAGAAAAGAAATACTTGTATATTTGGCGGAGATGGATATATTAAGTTGTTTGGTGCGGATGGAGATCTATCTATCTCCATATATATATATTTCGGGGAGGTGGATCTATATATATTTGGTGGAGATGGCTATATATGTGTGTATATATATGTATGTATGTATATTTGAGGGGAGATGGATATATATGTATTTGGTGGGGATGGATATATATATATATATATATATATATATATATATATATATTTGGAGATGGATACACACACGCGCGCGCACACACACACACACACACGGTGGATATATCTGCTGAAAACCCCTATTCCATAAGCACCTCAACTGGGTAGAATGAAGGAATAGCTTGGCTTGTTTCTCAAGGGGACCCTGAAAGACATAGAAACTTGATAGTGAATAATTGCATAGAAATAGGGTTCATCATCCAAACTATGATTTTATTTTTTCAAGAAAAACTAAGAGCGTTCAGGTAGGTTTGAGACAGTCAGAAAATGTGTGAATAGTGTTTAATGTAAACTTGGAGGACTTTCGGTTCCAGGTAACACACATTGGAACCAATTAGGGCTGTTTGATGAGTGTTATTTTGAGACACCTCCTCCCACCTTTTTTTCCCATTTGGAGTGGCAGTGGCTATAGGAGACAGATGGGAGGAGGACTGGAAGGAGGAGCTTGGCAGGTGGGTGGGGCATGATGAACTATGTTGTTAATAACCTAGCTGCTGTCAGATAGGCAGTGAGAGGCAAGTGAAGGATTGAAAGCAGGGAAACAACATGATTGGATTTATATTTCTGGAACATAACCCTAGCAACAATGGAGTGAAGGGGGGGCGTTCAACAGGATGCAGGAAGCCCTGTTAGCTGGACACTATAGTCACCCAAGGCAGGAAAGATTGGGACTTAAGGGGGAAGAGTAGCAGGAGGTGCGGGTCTGGGTGACCTGGGGCATGTACAGATTCCTGAAATAGAAAAAGAATATTCAAAGATAGCTTGGCCCTGGGGGTGTGAGAAGCAGTGAAGGGTTAGAGCTGACTTCCTGGAGCAATGAGGTAGTTGGGTGACCCCAGTGAGAGCATGGACCCAGGAGGGAGGATTAGGTGATGGGGAGGGCCTGGGAAGGAGGGGTTCCTTTTTGGACCACTTGAGTGTGAGGCGGAGCTGGCCAGCAGATGGGGCTAGAGTTTAGGCCATCATCCCTATATACAATGTTCCTAAAACCAGCAGAGGGAGTGAGATCACCCAGGAAGGGCCGGAGGAGCGGCAAGGGAGGCAAGAAGGGTATTGATGAGGCTGCTCAAGGACGAGTCCAGGAAGGAGACCAATAAGGACAAGCATGAAAGCCATGGTGACATCAACAAAAACAGCTTCAGTATGGGTATTGGGGTTGATGTTGAAATGCAGGAGGTTAGGGGAAGGTGGGAAAATGAGCATTAGTAAAACTTAATCTTTTTTTTTCTTTTTTAAGATTTTATTTATTTATTTGACAGACAGAGATCACAAGTAGGCAGAGAGGCAGGCAGAGAGAGAGAGAAGGAAACGGGCTGTTTGCGGAGCAGAGAGCCCAATGCGGGGCTCGATCTCAGGACCCTGGGATCATGACCTGAACTGAAGGCAGAGGCTTTAACCCACTGAGCCACCCAGGCACCCCTAAATCTTAATCTTTTAGTGGAGGCTACTAGAAAACATGTTCAACCTTTACACCAGAGGGAGGACAATATCTTCAACCTCCTGGACAGAAAGCAAGTCTTCTCTGACCCGGAGGGAAACTCTATCTCCCAGAGATGTTTGCTGTACATACTTCCTTGGAAAAATGGTCCAGAATAAAAGCCTTTACAAGACATCCAGAAATGCTATGGAGAACTACCCTCAATAGGAAAAGGGCGCAATCAGTCAGGTGGCGAGGAAGAGGTGGGGCTAGGATTTGGACGAGGCCCTATCTGATCCTGAAGGGGCCACCATGCTTCGTGTTTCCACAAGTAAACTATATAGAGGTGAATTTAGGTGCAGGTGAGAGGGCAAGCCAACCTCTCCAAACCTTGGCTTTCTCTTTGCACAGAGTCCCATTCCATTGCCTACCTCAAAGATCAATAATGTCTGCTATGTAAATGCCACCTTTGTCACTGAGTAGGGACAATAATTGCTACCTTCCAGGATTGTTGTGAAAACTGGAAAGATATAGGCACAGTACCTAGACGAATGTCTAGGGGAATAAGCAGTGATAAAATAGGTACCATTCATTTTGATAAACCTCATCTTATAAGCATGGTCAAAATCGAGAAAGAAATACGTATAGTGTCTATAAGTTTTAAGGGGAAGCCCCGCAAATGTCCCGTGTTTGATTAAGGAATGATTCATCAACCGGGAAGGTCACAGAAGGAGAGGGCATGGGAAGGGGACCCTGAAATAGGACACCGATCTTTAGCTAGCCACTTCAGCAGAACTGACTTGCCCAACGGTGTTGGTGGGGGCAGGCAGGAGGCAGGTTTCACCACTAAACACCCAGATAACTCTCACCTCTCATCTTGAAGTGCATTGCACATTTCAGGAGATGGGTTTCTTTCTTTCTTTTTTTAAATTGGAGATGGGTTTCAAAGAGGTTAAATACTGATTTCCTTCAGGTTGGGAGTCCTAGCCTGCCCAAGGTCCAAGGTGTTAAATCCAAGTTTATTATGGTACCCAGTAAAGATAGGAGCCCAGTTTGGGAATGCACGCCCGCCCCTTGTAGGTAAGCCAGTGGACACGGTGGTGAGGAAGGTCGGCTTAAGAGTCATGCAGACTGCTTGTTCAAATGCCAGCTCAACAAAGCTGTATGATTTTTTTTTAAAGATTTTATTTATTGGGCACCTGGGTAGCTCAGTGGGTTAAAGCCTCTGCCTTTGGCTCAGGTCATGATTCCAGAATCCTGGAATCAAGCCCCAGCAGGGAGTCTGCTCAGCAGGGAGCCTGCTTCCCCCTCTCTCTCTGCCTGCCTTTCCGCCTACTTGTGATCTCTCTCTCTGTGTCAAATAAAAAAATAAGTCTTAAAAATATTTTATTTATTTGAGAGAGAGAGAGAGAATGAGAGAGAAAGAGAGCATGAGAGGGAAGCGGTCAGAGGGAGAAGCAGACTCCCCGCCAAGCAGGGAGCCCAATACAGGACTCAATCCCGGGACTCCAGGATTATGACCTGAGCTGAAGGCAGTCGCTTAACCAACTGAGCCACCCAGGCACCACAAGCTGTATGATTTGAGACAAGTTTCTTAGGTCCTCTAAGCCTCTCAAAAGAGGAGGCCACAATGGGGACCGTTATTTTGCCTTGCACAGGCCTTTAGAGATGATGATTTGTTAAGTACCCTGTTTGATCCTTTAATATCCTAGCTCACCGGCAGTCTGGGGAGCTATAACAAATTACCTCGCACTAGGCGGCTTAAACAACAAACGTTTCTCATAGTTCTGGAGGCGGGGAGGTCCGAGATCAGGGTGCTGGCAGATCTGGGGTTTGGTGGAGGACTCCTCTTCCAGCCTTGCTCATAGCCAGCCCCTTGGGTTGGCTCCTCATAGCAGAGAGAGAACAAGAGGGCACAAATTCTGTCCTGTCTTTTCTTATAAAGACACAAATCCCATCATGAGTGCTCTATCCTCGTGTCCTAATTACCTCCCAAAGGACCCATCTCCAAAAATCATCACATCAGAGGTTAGGATTTCAACATTCGATTTGGGGGACACCCAAACATTCAATCCATAGCTCTCACTTAATTTGGACAAAAAACCCCTCCAACAATGTAGACATTATATCTCCATTTAAATTCATTTTTCTCAGTGCCCACTACCAACCTCAGCTCTGTGCACTTGGGTTATCCCTTTTCTTCTCAATATAATTCTATTCACGGAACAGGGATTATTCAATCTAAAACTCTAAGTCAAGAGTTGGTAAACTATGATCTGTGGGCCAGATCAACTCACTGGCTGTTTTTGTACATAAAGGTCTATGGAACACAGCTATGTTTATTTGTTTCTATGTTGTCTATGCTACCGGTTGTGCAACAATATCGGAATTGAGTTTTCACAGAAACGGTATGGCTCAGAAAGCTAAAATATTTACTCTTGGGCTCTTTGCAGAACAAGCTTGCCAGTCCCTGTTCTAATGGCTGAAAATAGCTTGTGCTATTGTGCTAGTGATCAATTGATTGCCTTGCACTTCCAAATTCACTCTTCAGGACCTGTTCTGGGAGAGGGGACTTGACGCATTTTCTACCGGACAGTAAGGAGGATGCTGAGGTTTGCCAGTAGAGGGAGCTGGAGGGACGTTGCAGGAGAAAGGGGCCGCTCTTCCCGGTTGCTTTGGGTTGATTTGTGCTTTTACTGGTACAAGCTGCCTGATGAATGGGGCGGGCGACCATCCTGCGACACCCTGCTCCACCTGCATACCCACAACAGTCTGTGGCTTGCAGCTGGAGCCCAGGCCTGGGGAGCGCTTCTGAGGCAGACACCACATGTGTTCAGCCTTGTGCCCCTAGTGGGGCCCTGACTCCCTCTCTCCAGCCTCAGTCCACCTTTAAAGATCATTTCCTGCTTTGCGTGGCATCTGTGGAGCAGCCCCGCCCCAAACCTCTCTGCCATCCGTGGGCAGCAATCACATCCTTCCCAATGAGCTCTGAATCCCAATTGCCAGGCAGACCTCCCAAATTGTCCTTCCTGAGTACTCTAAGACTGCGTTAGGGAACCCTATATCTCTCTATATCTCTGTTTTTACTCTCCTTTTAAAGCTTAATGCCTCCTTATACCAGCTTCCTCTCTTTAAATTACTGTATCGTTTCTTTCTCCGGATTAGACCCAGAGTAATACACAGTGTAAAATGTAACCATTCCCAATTCTTGAGGCTAAAGCCTGAAAGGGAAATTTAGGACATAGATGAGCAGGTAAAACGTAGTATCTGTTAAAAAATAAAGTACTTATTTTGTACTTTGTTAGAGTAATAAAGGTCTATCACAGTAGGAAATGAGAAAATACAGGGAGAAAACACAGGAAAAAAATCACCTATAGAAAAAGAATTGTCCGAAGACTACCAGCTTGGTTACAGCTTGGTGTGTAGGTGGTAGGGACTTGTAAGTTGTGGGAGGAGAGGTCCCTATCTGTTTCCGCTCTCACCTGCTTAGGGCTTGGTTCACAGCACACCCTTCTGTTGAATGCATCCACAAGAGGGGGGGTGTCCAACCGGTGTTATTTTGTTTGCCATATATACAAGGAAAGTGGCCTTCTCAGAATATTTTGAGTCATTAAGCCACTTTGATGAATCACCGGTGTTCAGTATGGTGAAAAGGTGATGGTCATGTCTGAGAACTGTCCTGTGGGATAGTGGAGACCAGACTGCCCTAGACTGTGGAGGTGCATCAGAATGGGAATCTAGAGGGAATCTCACAGTTTATCTGATGGGGTTTTCTCTCCCTTCTGGAAGAGCCACACCTCATTCCATCCACCGCCCCCCATAGCACCAGAGAAGTGCCCTTGTTCCTGAGTGTGACCATGCACTAGGGGCGCTGCCCAAGGTCATTTTGTCTCTGAACAAAATGGATCTGCTCAAAAGAGCCGGCCGTTGTTCACGAGCTGGCCTTGATTCCAGTCTCTCTGCCTGTCCCCTGGGTTGTCTGTTTCTGGGATGAAGCCACTGCTGATCAGCTCTTTAGACCTCTTCCATTTCAGAGTGGTTAGTTACTCTGCACTGGGGCGCTGCGCCAAAGGCAGAAGTCACAGCTTGTGTTCCCCCAGGTCTCTCCTCTCACTCTCTGCCTCACTCACACACACTCCTTGTTTTAAATGGACAGTCCTCGGGCGCCTGGGTGGCTCAGTGGGTTAAAGCCTCTGCCTTCGGCTCAGGTCATGGTCTCAGGGTCCTGGGATCGAGCCCCGCATCGGGCTCTCTGCCCAGCGGGGAGCCTGCTTCCTCCTCTCTCTCTCTCTGCCTGCCTCTCTGCCTACCTGTGATCTCTGTCTGTCAAATAAATTAAAAAAAATTTTTTTTTAAATGGACAGTCCTAACTTCAGATGTTGTGCGCCATTACTCTCATAGGGTCTTAAACCAGTCATCCTGATATTTATATTCAGATATTCAGAGAAAAGTCATATTCCACTACTGGAGATGGTGGCCCCTTTTTGCACGTTTGTCTTGCTATTGGGCTCCGTTTTACCATCCACATGGGTCCATCAATCACACAAGAGGAACAGCAACAAAGGCATTGAAAACTTCTTGTTACAAAGACCCCAGTGGGGCTAGGAAGCCTGGGGATACCGAGAAGGGTGAGACAGGACCCTTGCCCCATGCGCCAGTTGAAATAACAATACCCAAACATCCCAGAAGTTCCATGAATAGTAGGGTTCAACCAGTTACAAGAGCTGGTAAACGACATAGAAGAGCAATCACGAGGCAGAACATTGTTAATACATTAGTAACAGGTGCATTACTGCAGAACGTCAATAATGTGTAGTAACAGGTGCGTTACTGATTCTTGTACAGCGTTAGGTGAATTCTTCAGCCTCTCCGAGTCTGACTCCCTTTCTGGACTGAATCAGTTTGCTAGGGCTCCTGTAACAGTATCTCACAGACCAGTGGCTTACCCAGCAGAAATTTGTTGTCTTATGGTCTGGAGGCTGGAATTGCAGGATCAGGTTGTCATCTGGCTTGGCTCCTTCTGGCATCGCTCTCTCTGGAACATCTTTTTTTTTTTTTTTTTTTTAAGGTTTTATCCATTTATCAGAGAGAGAGAGAGAGGGGGAGAGAGCGAGCACAGGCAGACAGAATGGCAGGCAGAGGCAGAGAGAGAAGCAGACTCCCTGCTGAGCAAGGAGCCCGATGTGGGACTCGATCCCAGGACGCTGGGATCATGACCAGAGCCGAAGGCAGCTGCCTAACCAACTGAGCCATCCAGGCGTCCCTCTCTGGGACGTCTTTCTGTGACGCAGTCTCCTCCTCTTTGAAGACATCAGCCCACCCTGACGACCCCACTTTAACCCCTTCCAAGGCCCCATCCTCAGTCACATTCAGAGATGTTGGGGGTTAGGACTGCAACATCTGAGCTATGAGGGGACACGGCTCAGCCCATAATATTGATGAAGTGGAAACAAGGGTTCCACTCAAATATTGATTGAGCGTCTATTGTTTGCCAGGCACTGGGATCACACGGACAGGGCCCCATTGGCATGGGATCTGTGATAGGGAGATGATTATGGATCAGTTACACCAGGGCTGGGAAGGAGAAGGGCTGCTGGGAGAGCGTCAGATCAGGTACTGGACTGCCATGGCCTGAACTAAGGCAGCCACAGTGACAGGGAGGATAGAAAAATGTTAAAAATGGGGCCTGGGTGGCTCAGTCAGTTAAACGTCTGCCTTTGGCTCAGGTCATGAACCCAGGGTCCTGGGATCGAGCCCTGCATTGCGCTCCCTGCTCAGCAGGGAGCCTGCCTTCCCTCTGCCCTACCGCATGCTTTTGCTCTCTCTCTAATAAGTAAAAAAACAAACAAACAAACAAACAAAACTTTAAAATTCTAGAAAAATGTTAAAGATATTTATGAGAAAGGATCAACAAAATTGATACATGATTAGACATGGGTCAAAATTCCTAGGTTTCTGGCCTGGGCAACAGATATGCGGGGAAGGTCATAGTATTTGCCGAGTTCTGGCAAAAATGACGAGTTCCACTTTAGACCTGTTTTTAAAATTTATTTCAATTTCTTTTTCATCATAATAAGTGCAGTTTAATCCCCATCTCCATTTCCCCCATCTCCCACCTACCTCTCCTCTAGTGACCGTCAGTTAGTTTTCTATAGTTAAGAATCTGTTTCTCGGTTTCTCTCTCTTCTCTTTCCCTTTATTTCCTTTGCTCATTTGTTTTGTTTCTTAAATTCCACAAGTGAGTGAAATCATGTGGCATTTGTCTCTCTGTGGTTAACTTATTTTACTTAGTATAATACTCTCTAGCACCATCCATGACGTTGCAAATGGAAAGATTCCATTCTTTTTTATGGCCGAGTAATATTCCATTGTGTATATGTATCACCTCTTCTTGATCTATTCATCTATGACACACAGCTGGGCTGCTTCCATATCTTGGTTATTGTGAATAATGCTGCTATACACATAGGGGTGCTCATATCTCTTTGAATTGGTGTTTTGTATTCCTTGGGTAAATATCCAGTAATGTGGGATCGTAAGGTAGTTCTATTTTTAAGTTTGTGAGGAACCTTCATGCTGTTTTCCACAGTGGCTGCACCCACTTGCATTTTCACTGCCAGTGTAAGAGAGCTCTTTTTCTCCACATCCTCGCCAATGCTTGTTTCTTGTGCTTCCCTTTGGGCCTGTTTATTTATTTATTTTAAAGACTTTTTAAAAAAATGTATTTGACAGAGAGAGACACAGCAAGAGAGGGAACACAAGCGGGGGAGTGGGAGAGAGGGAAGCAGGCTCCCCCACCGAGCAGGGAACCCCACGAGGGGCTCAATCCCAGGACGCTGGGATCATGACCTGAGCCGAAAGCAGACACCTAATGACTGAGTCACCCAGGTGCCCCACTTTGGACCTGTTTAATGGTCATAGCCATCAGGTGTCTAACGTAATAGATGAGATCATGAGTTTCTGAGTCTGCAAATCTGGGTCCAAATCCCAGCTTGTCCATGTCCTTGCTGTGTGGTCCAGGAGAGCAACTCAACCTCTCTGAACTACCATTTGTTTGCTCTAACCTGGCTAGCTCAGTTGGTGGAGCATGTACTCGTACTCTTGATCTCGGGGTTGTGAGTTCAAGCCCTACGCTGGGTGTGGGGCTATGTAAAATAAAATACAATTTTTTTTTTTTTTTTTTTAAGATTTTATTTATTTATTTGACAGACAGAGATCACAAGTAGGCAGAGAGGCAGGCAGGCAGAGAGAGAGAGGAGGAAGCAGGCCCTCCGCGGAGCAGAGAGCCCGATGCGGGGCTCGATCCCAGGACCCTGGGATCATGACCTGAGCCGAAGGCAGAGGCTTAACCCACTGAGCCACCCAGGCGCCCCTAAAATACAATTTTAAAAGGCTGCTGCTGAGACTTAAATAAGATGAAATACGTTCATCACATAGCACAGTGTACCTGTGTACCTGGTGCGGAATAAGCACTCAGTAAGTAACAGGGCATTATTGTTCCTAAATTTGGATGAGATGATGAGCAAATCCAAGCTTTCTTTTGGTTGATTTCCTTTGCATCTGTAGATTATGTCTCTAACTTAGATTTCCGTTCCTCTGCTCCCTTTGGAAACATTGCCGTCCGGTTATTTTGCCTCTTGTTCCTGGAGGTGAGAGGATTTCCCCGATGCCCTGAGAGAGCAGGGTAGAAGACAAGATTGTTTTGTTTACCCAGGCGAGTTTGAGAAGGGACCTCAATGATCACTTCACCTTCTGGCCTCCAGGTGGCGCCGCTCCTCTGCTTAACTCGCGTCTCTGGCGCTAAGCCTCTGGAGTGAGAAACCAGGCAGGAAAACACCAAACGGAATCCCTAAAGCCCAGGGGAGTGCTGAGTGCCCTTGAAGGACAGTTTCTTTCTTTCTCTTATTTTTTAAGATTTTTTTTTTTTTTTTTTTTTGACACACAGATCACAAGTAGGCAGAGAGGCAGGCAGAGAGAGACAGGAGGAGGAGGCAGGCTCCCTGCTGAACAGAGAGCCCGATGGGGGACTCAATCCCATGACCCTGAGACCATGACCTGAGCCGAAGGCAGAGGCTTTAACCACTGAGCCACCCAGGCGCCCCGAAGGACAGTTTCAAAAGGCAGCTTGAAGATGTGCCTTCCTCATTTGGCCTGTAGGAATTGACTCATAGGCACACTTCTCTAAGCAGGCCGTGGTGTTTCACGCTTCTGCCTCTCCGCAAGTACTTTTTGCTGTACTTTTTGATGCTACTCTGCCTCGAGAACTCCCTCTTGCCTCACAGGTCAGCTCACACGTCCCCTCACATGTCCCCTCCTCCGTGAAGCCTTCCCTGATTAGACCTTCATTTTGGGTTGGACACCTCACCACTGTGCTTTCACCACCCCCTGAGCGTTGCGTTTGGATGGAGCTACAATTATATGTATATATATTTTTAACACTTTATTAGAGAGAACTTCAAATATTAAAAAATGGAATAAGTGATCTAATAACATCAGTCTTGCTGATCTGTAATTTCGGCTTTTCTTATATGGTTCCCTCACTAGACAGTGACCTCTATGAGAGGATCTGTATTTTATGGCATCTGGCCCCAGATTCTGTGCTTGACATAAATATTCAATAAAGATTTGAGTAATAAGTGGAAGCATCCTTGGTCCCGTTTCTCTAGTCTACTTCCCCTTTTTTCTATTTGGGAGGCTCTTCCCACCTTGCCTTTGGTCTTGGAGGTGAGCAGGGAGAGGGCTGTGGGCATTGCTAGCGGCACACAGGACTCAATATGGCCCTGCTGTGACTCCCTCCTACATCATGTGACCAAATGTCAACTCTGTCTTTTTTTATGAACATGACAGATTAATGTCTCTGGGCCTCAGTTGCGTTATTTGTAGAAGAAAGAAAGAAAGAAAAGAAGGAAGGAGAAAGAAAGAAAGATAGGAGGAAAGGAAGAAAAAAAGCAATGATGCTTGCTTTGCAGGGCTGTTGTGAGAATCAGATAAGATACCCAATAGCTTGGTACACAGTGGGTATGCCACAATGCTACTTTCCTTTCCTGTGGGTTTTATGTTGACTCAAGGGAAATGACTTCATCCTTGGGAAAGAATGGCTGTTATTCATTATGCAGCAGGAACAAGGACAATGGGAGTCTTCGGGAAACACCGGCTTCCCCTGCCTGGCATGGGAAGTGGAATGTCAGCCTTCCCGCATGGCCAAGGCCTCTGTATCTGACAGGGGAGGCCAGACTGGCCAAGGCAACATGAGGAGGGCAGCAGGTGCCCTGCACAGTGCCCTCCAGTTCTGTTTGTCCTTTCTTCTTCCTCCATTCATCTGATGCCCAATGTTCTTGAGTGCCTTCTGTGTGCAGGCCCGGGGCTAGGTGCTCAGGCTATAGTGAACAGACAGACTTGACCATGCCCTCACAGAACCTGAGGTGTCTATGGATGGGGTGGAGGGAGACACAGGTGCACATTGCAACGAGGGATAAGGGTGACGAATGGAAAGTGTGGGCTAGGAAAGCAAATGACAGGGGGATCTCACCTAGTCTAGGGAATAGGAGGGTTTTCTTGGGGAAGTGACATTGCAGCCGAGATATTAAGAACAAATGGGAGTTAGCCAGTCCAAGCATGTGGGGAGAACAGAACCTAACCGATCTCCCAGCCTGGGTCATCTCTCCAGGTCCACTCATGCAGTGCCCCATGTGTGTGTCCCACCCAGAGCTCCCTGTCTCACAGCTCTGCTTACTCTGCATCTCCCCCAAGCCTCCTAGTCTGGAGTTTCCTTCTCACCAAGGAAGTCACCCTTAGATAGCAGCTGAGAAATGTTTCCTTCAAGGAGCACTTGTCTTCTGCTCAAGGATGGTTACAGAGGAATGGTCTTTCAAGAACAAATTCCGAATAGTGAGAATCACAGGTACTTTCTGGCCAATGTTTTGGGGGAATCACAATTGGCTGCAGACTCTTTCCTGAGCACAACCTCTGCCTCACAGAGCAATCTCTCTGCTCTCTCTCTGTCACCGCATCCCTTAGCTTCTGCCCATCAGAGCAACGTGGCAAGACCCAGAGCCCGTCCTTTCCGATTTGGCACTGCTGGAGGCCAGGGCCCAGGGCAGGCCAGGGGATCTGATGAGGGCAGGTAGGTGTTCTGTTACCAGGCAACAGGACCCAGCCCAGCTCGGGGCAAAGAGTGAACTGGACGTCAGCACAGAGTGAGGTCAGCCCACAAAATGGTCTGTGAACCTCTAAAGGAAACAAAAGAGCACCAAGAATGGAGCTAGTCTGCTTTCATTTCCTCTTCTTGACTAAGCTGGAGATCAGGGCAACACTGGCAATGGAAGGCGAGATCCTGGATTCCCCCTGTGGGCAGGGATGGAGAAGCACGTTCCCCATCAGACGATAGCCATATGGTTCATCTCTACTGACCCTGCTGTCCCAAATGCGGTGCCGTTCAAGGACTTTATGTGCAACTTGGATGTAGACAGCATGATCAAGCATGATGCTCATCTAAGCAGGGGACCATAAAAATAATTGTTGCTAGGATTTATGTGACAGACACTTTTCCCCACGCCACATACTTTTAAATTTTTAGTGGATGCTCACAGTGACCCTAAAATGTGGGGATTAGCCACTCAACAGGTGACACAGGAAGAAACAGATTGAGAGGAATTAAAATGCCCAAGGATACACAGCTGACATTGGTGAGACAGGCTTGGAAAACCATCTAAAGCCTTTCACCAGCACTGAGAAACTCCATTCATTCATTCACCCATTCGCCAGAAATTTACTGAGCTCCTTCCATGTGCCACAGGCAGTGTTTGAGGTAAGACAGACAAAATCCTGCCCTTATGGAAGTAAATCCTGGCAAGGAGAGTGGGAATAAAAAAGTAAACAAATTAAAGAGATAATTTCAGGGACACCTAAGTGACTCAGGTAGTTAAGTGTCCGACCCTGGATCTCAGTTCAGGTCTTGATCTCAGGGTGATGAGTTCAAGCCCCCCACGAGGCTCCGCACTGGGCATGGAGCCTACTTCAAAAAAATAAAAAGTAAAAAGAATTTCTCAGAACTTCTATCTAAAATGAAGTGGGCTAACAGAACCATTTGGACGGAATGGTCAGGGAAGTTGTCCTTGAAAAAGGGACATCTGTGTCAGAGGGAGCTGCCATAGGGAGGATCTGAGGGAAGGTCCTTAGGCAGGAGAGGAAACAGAGTACTGGACATTAATGGGTTCTAAGGGAGTTGTCATTCTAGACTGATTTTCAGGAACTTGACTGGGATACAGTAAGATCCAGTCCTTGGGCTCAGAACAACTACCTAAACACAGACATGGTAGACCCGCGTACACCAGCCGGGCGGACAGGGGCTGGAGGGTCAGTGAGCGGGGAGGGTTAATGTAATCTAGAATTACTCTCATCAAAGTAGGGCCTAGGGTGGGGAAGGGGATGGATCCTCTCCTTTGAGCAGGTTACGGCCCACCCGGAGATCTGAGCATACTCTGGGCACTGACTGCAGCGTAAGACACCGACAGACAATAGTTAGATGGTCTCTGTGGAGGGCAGCCACACCAGGGTGGTGAGCAGGGCCAGAAGACCATTTATTCCAGATGGAGAGCTGCCTCCAGAAAAATCTAGGATTGGCTGGAAGGAGTTACAAGGAGTCTGATTTCTTTTTCTTTCTTTTTTTTTCTTCCTGCTGATAAAATGAATATATGCAGACAATTCCCAAAGCAGAGAAAAAGTATAAAGGAAAAGGAAAAGAAATCACTTTATTCCCACTATCCAGAGGCAATCACAGGTCATATCTGATGTAATTCCTTCTAATATTTTTCTAGGCTTTAAAAAACGTAGTTGAATCAGGGCGCCTGGGTGGCTCAGTGGGTTAAGCCTCTGCCTTCGGCTCAGGTCATGATCTCAGGGTCCTGGGATCGAGTCCCACATCGGGCTCTCTGCTCAGCAGGGAGCCTGCTTCCCTCTCTCTCTCTCTGCCTGCCTCTCTGCCTACTTGTGATCTCTCTCTGTCAAATAAATAAATAAAATCTTTAAAAAAAAAAAAGTAGTTGAATCAAAGTGCACCTGTCCACGGTTTTGTCAGTGGTATGTGTGTACATAAATGTTGAGAGAAGCGGCGGAACAAGCAGACTGCTCCGAGGCTGGGCTCTCGAGTTCTTAGCCCGGGCTTCAATCCTGACAATGTCCCATATCAGCTGTCTGATCCTTCCCACCCCCTATGCTATCCCACCTCATCTGTAAAACAAGGATTATAATATAACCCTGCCACATAAGGTTGTCCGAGGTGTGAATGAGCTAGTGTTTGTAAACCTTAAAAACTGTGCCTGTAGACACCTGCTGCATAACGCTTGCTAAGGGAATACTACCCTTCTTTTGTCAAATGTTACATCATAACCATTACAGTGACACGAAGATGTTTTATGGAAAATTCTATTGTCTGAATCAAAGTCCATCCTGTATGTTCACGATAGCGAACAGTCCCCTTGTGTTGGACGTGGTTTATTTCTGACGTTTCAGATGGTGACTGCCTGGAACTAGTCACTGGGTCTACACTTCCAGTTGGTGTATTTGGATGGAGTCACAGAAGGGGATTAGTGGGTTAAAGGACATGGACTTTGTTTTTTGCTTTTTAAGAAAGATTTATTTTTAGGTAGGAAAACATCTAACTGCTAAAAAAATTCAAATAGTACAAAAGAGATTACAGTGAGAAGGACTGCTGTGATTCCTGTCGTCCACTTTCCTCCTCAGGGGCACCAAAATTGGTTTCTTGTTTATGCTTCTGGAGCTGATCAGTAGAAACAGCAGATATACCTCTATCTCTATCATCTCTATCTCTATCTCTGTCTCTATCTGGTGTGCATTTTTAAAAAGTTGGCATACTGGGGCACCTGGGTGGCTCAGTGGGTTAAAGCCTCTGCCTTTGGCTCAGGTCGTGATCCCAGGGTCCTGGGATCAAGCCCCACATCAGGATCTCTGCTCAGCAGGGAGCCTGCTTCCTCCTCTCTCTGTCTGCTTCTCTGCCTACTTGTGATCTCTGTCAAATGAATAAATAAAAAATCTTTAAATAAAAAAAATTGGTATACTACTACTAATGCATCTTGCCCTTTTATCTAGTATGTCTTAGAGACATTTTCTGTTGTTACCTAAAGAGTTGCTTCATTTGTTTGCATGCCTGCGAAGTGTTTCTTATTAAGGATAGGCAATAATTTAACTAGAAATAGATACAGGCATTTAAAAGTTATTTGATGCATATCAATGTATCTTTTAAAACTGTGCTCTGGTTAGCACCAGATAAACCCTATAGCCCGTCTGATTAGTGGAACCAGAATTAAAAATCCAGATCAGCTCAGGGGTGCCTGGCTGGCTCAGTCAGTAGAGCCTGTAACTCTTGAAGCTGGGGTCCTGGGTTCAAGACCTATGTTGGGCGTAGAGCATACTTAAAAAAAAAATCCAGATCAGCTCAAACCATGTTATCTCTGCAAAGATCTTCAAAGACTAATTAGTAGTGGTTGTCTCTAGGGAGGAAAACCAGTCACTGAAGAATCCCCTCCTGATGGCCCCCTGAGGAGATCTGACTAAAAATGAACTGGGCTGACTTGTGAGGTATAGGTCTCTCCATTTTTATTTCTTTTTATTTTACTTTTGAGAGAGAGAGAGAGAGAGAACATGAGTGGAGCGGTATGGGGGTAGGGCACGGTGAGGGGCAGAATGAGAGAAAAATTCCCCAGCAGGCTCTATGCCCAGTGTGGAGTCTGACACGGGACTAGACCTCACAACCCTGAGATCATGACCTGAGGCTCTCAGTTGTTTTTTGATTGTTTGTTTGCTTTTTAAGATTTATTTACTTGGGGTGGGGAGGGGGCAGAGGGAGAGGGAGAGAATCTCAAGCAGACTCCCAGCTGAGTGGGGAGTCGGTGGTTAACCAACTGTGACACCCCATGAGGCTCTCAGGTTTTAAAATGTTCAGACATCGGCCAGGTGATTGTATCTTCTAGCATGTTCTGGCAATTCAGAATAGAGGAACTATGGCTGTATGAGAACCAGCAGGCACGTTCTACCTAAAGACACTCCATTTCAAACACCTTTGTACACGGTGCTGAACACACCTCAGTTGTAGACCTCCAACACAGCCCAGAGATGCCTGGAAGGGCTCACTCTGTGCATGCCTGTGCCCGGCAGGCTGGTGGGCTGGCTGGGGGGGGGGGGGGGGAACACAGACTCCGTCTGAGCCCCGAGTCCATTCCAAGGCCTGATTCTTCTTACAAATGCCCTCAGGTGTGGAATGGAGAGGAGGCAACACTCTGAAAGCCTCCTGGAAGAGGTAGGGAGAAAGGTGCCCCACAGAGGGCCTTCCTGTGGGGACAGAGTGTATCTTGGCCCTTTGCAGGGCCAGCTTCATGGGATGAGATCTGTGCAGCTTCACGGGGCCCCACATTCAGTATAACCCTGCCCTTAGTTTAATGTTCTTCTGCTTTCATCTTGGAATTCTATTTTTTAAAGACTTTATTTTTAAGTCATCTCTACATCCAACGTGGGGCTCGAACTCACAACCTGATCAAGAATCACATGCTCCACCAACTCAGCCAGCCAGGTGCCCCTGTCTGAGAATTCTTAATAGTTTTTAAGCAAGGGGCGCCCTATTTTCATTCTGCACTGGGCCTGGCAAATTACGGAGCCAGTCCTGTCCCTTTTGATTACAGGAGAACGGTGACATGATTTTTTTTGCTGCCTTAATGCTAGAAAGGCGAGAACTGGGTCTGCCTGGAAACCTCCTGGCTTCTAGACCCAAAGCGGAGATGTGGACGCCAGACTGCTTTGCCTGGAGAAGGGGGAAGAGGACAGTAGGAGGGGGAACAAGAACCCTGGAAAGGTTTTGGGGCCTGCCTATCCTGACATGCCACTTGGTTACTTCCTCATTACACAAGAGTGTATCTCCAGGGGAGAATATCCATCAGTGGCCAGCACATGCCCGACATTTAGAGGCTGGGCCCCACTGTGTTTCAGCCTGACCTATGACCAGGAGCGGAGGGGATTAGTTGCCTGCTTGGGCTGGACTCTGGGATGAGCATGTCATCCATACGAGCTACACAGATAATATTGCATCTCCATAGATAGATCTATATATCTTGACAATGTATACCTATAAAAATATTGTATGTTTTACCAAAGACAAAACAGAGGGTTAAATAATCGGCATAAAACCACAAGAATATATAAATAGGACACAGAAGGAAAAACAATCACTTTTTTTTTTTAAAAGAAACCACTTTTAATCCCATTTTCCACTGGAAACACTTGGTAATTTCTAAATGAGGAGCTATCTCTGGAAAGATACATGAAAAAGTCACTGCCATTGTCTCTGGGAAGAACTGGCGAGAGACTAGTTTTACTTCCCACTTTGGTATGTTTTGAATTTTGTACATTGTGCATGTAATACAAAGATGTGTTATTTTATATAAATAATGGTAAAGAGTAGGAGCTTGGGACTGTTATAAGAAAGAAATTAGTACTCTAGTCATCTGGAGTGTTTGGAGTATGTAACTTAACCTGACCAATTTTTTTATGCCAAACTTAGGGGAAAATGCAGTTTTTAGAATTCCGGGATTTTAAATTTTTATTTATTTAGAAATATTCTGGGGCGTCTGGGTGGCTCAGTGGGTTAAGCCGCTGCCTTTGGCTCAGGTCATGATCTCAGGGTCGTGGGATCGAGTCCCGCATCGTGCTCTCTGCTCAGCAGGGAGCCTGCTTCCTCCTCTCTCTCTCTGCCTGCCTCTCTGCCTACTTGTAATCTCTCTCTGTCAAATAAATAAATAAATCTTAAAAAAAAAGAAAGAAATATTCTATTTATTTATTTGACACATACACACACACACAGATCACAAGTAGGCGAAGAGGCAGGCAGAGAGAGACGGGGAAGCAGGCTCCCTGCTGAGCAGAGAGCCCGATGTGGAGCTCAATCCCAGGACCCTGAGATCATGACCTGAGCCAAAGGTAGAGGCTTAACCCACTGAGCCACCCAGGTGCCCAGAAGTTCTGGGATTTTAGTTCTGAATAAGAAACTGGTAACCCTGTATTTGTATTTTATTTAGGAAGAAACCGTGGCTCCTCTTCTTTGGAGAGGTTAAGTAACTCAGTCAAGGTCATACAGCTTTAAGTGGTGAAGCCAAAACTAGAATATGGGTCTAATTCCAAAGCTAGTGCATGGGGAGAAGAGAGACCTGTGGGAACTCAGCTCCTTATGATGATGCCCAGAGCCATGCTGAAAGAACACAAGAGTGCCGCTTAGGGGTCTGTCCAGGGAAGCTCTATTTAAAGCAATGTTGTATAAATACATTGTAAATTCATTATGGATAAGTTTCATTGTAAAGAAACCATAAGTTATATACTCCTGACCTGGACTAAGGTGAAGTTATATATAGTTTTAAACATTTCGCCACAGAAAAATGAATGTGGGCTGCCTCATGCTATAACCAAACATCAGTAGGGATGTTACAGAATTTGCACTAAAGGCCCCATACCACCTTTATAAAATCCAAGGGATTCAGACTTCCAAAATATATCCAGCCCAAGAGTTATAAGAAAGATAAAGTATTAAAAAAGCAGTAGGCAGAGATTGCTAATTGCTTATCCAATATCCATTCTTACCATCTTATTTAATATAGAACTCTAACTTTCCTGGGACTAGAAGTGTGCCCAGGTAAAATATTACACTCCTAGCCTTCCTTGCAAATAGGAGTGGCCAATAAGATGTAAGTAGTTGAGTGGGGCTTCTAAGAAAACACCCCCTTTTCTCCTGGCTCTTCTTCTTACTACCGGAATGTGGATGTGATGGCTGGAGCTATGGCAGCTATAGTGAGTATGTTTAAGCCACAGTAGTTAGATCTCTGTTAAAGGTAATACTAACTGAAACAATGGCCCAGGAAAATGCCTGAGGACCTATAAATGTCATGAGAGTCCATAAGTGCTCCCTAAAATTGATGTGGTGCTCATGAAGATGTTCCGATGATGTTAAGGATACCCACAACAGGAAGGAGTGAGCTGGCAGTCTCTCAGCTCCCTATAGAACCTGTGTCCCTGTCATCAGAAAGAAGCTCTCAGGAGTCTCATTGGTGCTCAGTTCTGCAACCATTGATGTCAGTTTCAGGGAGAAAGGGATAAGGCCTCTAGGCTGTGGGTATAAGAGACCAGGAGGGGCTTTGCCACCCCCACCCCCGCCAAGGGTGTGTGTGGAAAATGATCAGTCAGTGGTGATGGGCTTTCACCAAATCCTGTTCCTGAACCCAACATGTCTTAAGAGAGTCTGTCCTAGGAGGGTTGGGATAGTATGGGGTGTGGAGTTGCTAAGAACCTTGGCTCTAAGGGGCTCTGGCGTGGAGTGGACATGTGTAAGGGGGTTAGAGTCAGAGGGCAGAGGCTGAGGCAAGCTAGAGAACAGTGTATTTGGGGTGCACAGGGAGAGAAACCCGAGCGATCTGAGGATGGTTTCACAAAGTGAACACTCAGTGCTGCTACAAAGACTCCAGAGGGCCCCACTGGGAAAGGGCAGGGGGCTGGGAGTCGGTGGGGAGAGGGGAAGGAGTGGCCTGGAGGACCTGTAACACGTCTCAGGGGTTGAAGAGGCCATGGGGATCTTAGATCCCTGAGTTAGGTTGTTTGTTGGGCCCTGGAATTCCCTGGAATTCCTGGAATATTTAATCATGCGGCTTTCTCTGCAAAATTGCTACAACCGCCATCAAAACACAAGATATTTTTGAGCTTCTGTGTCATTACTTGTCACAAAAGCCTTGTCCTCGGGGCACCTGGGTAGCTCAGTGGATTGAGCCTCTGACTTCAGCTCACTTCATGATCCCAGAGTCCTGGGATCGAGCCCCACATCAGGTTCTCTGCTCAGCAGGGAGCCTGCTTCCCCCTCTCTGTCTGCCTGCCTCTCTGCCTACTTGTGATCTCTTTCTCTGTCAAATAAATAAATAAAATTAAAAAAAAAAAAAAAAGCCTTGTCCTCTTCCAAGGCATGTTATAGAGCACCACGTTAGAATCATCTGAGATGCTGGGGAACTCAGATGGCAGTGCCACAGAGAGAGCGTCTTTGTGAACGAGATCACAGAATATTTAAATGCCCTGTAACTAGGTGAAAAGGTACATTCCCAGACACCCCTCTTAACTCCAAACTCCACAGTCCACTGCTAGAACTGACAAGTATTTCTGCCTGAGGACTGGTATCAAAGTTGGATCTCAGGGGCCCCTGGGTGGCTCAGTCGGTTAAGCATCTGCATTCGGCTCAGGTCATGATCTCAGGGTCCTGAGATGGAGGCCTGAGATGGGCTCCCTGTTCGGTGGGGCGTCTGCCTCTCCCTCTGCCTCTGCTGCTCCCTCCACCACCTGCTCATGCTCTCTCGTTGTCTCTCTCTCTTCCAAATAAATAAATAAAATCTAAAACAAAAACAAACAAACAAACAAAAAACCAAACCAAACCAAACCAAAACAAAACAAAGTTGAGTTTGAAATGCATAAGTCACATCTGTGGGCTCCTTGAGGCTTTGGGGGCCGGGTGGAAGTTCTGGAGCCAGAGCAAGCCCGTGCAGGCCTTCCTGTCTTCTCAATGTTGTGTCTCCTCCCTCTGTCCTCAGCCCTTCCCCGCTCCAGGGACATCAAAGCCGCTCCCTAGACCATACAAAGCCCTTGCAGGAACAGCCACATAAATGCAGCAGCTGTTTGCTGACTGGGGCTGGGAGCGGTGCCAGACCAGAGATTTGGGAAGGGAACGCTTCCAAATGCTGGATTAAGCCTCTGGAGCAGATGTTGCCCGTGGCTGGCCAGCATTCAGATTGCTGGGCAGGCAGCAGGCTCGGCCTGGGATTTGGATAGCTCACAGAACTGTCGAACAAAGACCCGAGCGAGGGTCAGCTGTCAGGGGTCCCCGGGGAGCCCGCTCAGTGCTCAGGAGACTGAAATCACAGTGAGTCATTTCAGACGGAAAGAAAGGGCATGGAACAAGTGTTCCTGTGAACATTTCCTTGACACCTCGCCTACGTGATACTCAATGGATAGTCCTCCCTCCCCCAGCTCTACACTCAGCCTCCCCATTTTAAAAATGGGAACAACTGAAGGCCTGAAATTTGCAAAGGAGTCAGGCTTTGAAACAGAGTAGGAATAATATCGGCACCAAATCCACAAACCCCGTTTTTGCACACGAAGCCCAGATGCTGAAACAGAGCTGGTCTTAGCCCCCTTTTGGAATAGGTGATGCGAGGGACCAGAGAGGTATGCCAGCTAGAGGATGGGTCTCTCAGCAAGGGTGTGCTCCCATGCCTGAAACACCAGCATTGCCAGCGTGAGGCACTGGATAGCTGAGTCAGGGCAGAGAGCAAAGCCGGGGGTTTGAAAAGACATAGTGAAATCTACCCTTTGCTGATTGTGCAGATTTGCCAAAGGGCAGGGTTGGGGCAGAGACACATTCTCCCACAGTGCTGAGAAAAAGAACACTGGATGTGGAGTCATGCAGACTGGGGTTTGAGTCCTGGCTCTGACACTTAACCAGCTGGGAGGCTCTGAGCTAGTTACTGGACTCCTGCGCCCCTGTTTCCCATCACTAAGCTGACTACCGATTCCTGCCTCACAGGGTTGTCATGAATGGGAATGCGCTCCTTTACCGGGACCTTGGGCACACATGTCATCTATTAGAAGCTGCAGCCCCAGGGACATCCCTGACATTGGGTATCTGGGGCCAGGATGTTCCATCAGCCAAGCAAATTCTCTGTTGTCACTGTTCATCTCAGCCCCAGACCCAGGCTTGTTCTTGGGCGGTGACTTCAGAAGCTGCGGCGACATTCCCTTCGAGCCGCTGGAGGCTTGGATTTCACCAAAACCTTCAAAATCTATCTGCGTTTTGAGGCCAGTTTCCTTTTGTCATATTTTTTCCATTTGTTCTTCGCCTTTGGGAGAAGCTTTCATCCTTCTAGCTGCTCTGAAATTAATCTTTCTCTGGATGTATTTCTTACCACCGGGGGAGATCTGGGCCTGCCCCCAGACAGATCTGCAAAGGGGATAGGACGGAGAAGAGAGAGGAAGGGAAATGGTTGGAGCGAGAACAGTGAAGAGAGAACGTGCAGGCAATGCAGTTAGCAGTGATGGGGGGGGGCGTGCTTCAAGTTGGCGGTAGGCGCTCCCTAACAAACTGTGGGCGCCAGCGGGCCCCTGAGACATGCTCTGGAGTGCAGAGCCGCCTGCCCCACAGAGCCTGAGCGGAGCCATGCGGGAGAGGCCTATGTTGATTCTAAAATCAGGGCCACACCGCAACTGCCCTCAGAATCTTCAAGCCCAGCTCCGCTTTCCATCCATGCTCCTGCTGCCTTGGAGAAACCCCTGGTTTCTCCTGGGACTTGCTTTCACTAAGCCTCATCTCTTGCACTGCTACCCTGTGCGTGGCAGGCTGCCTGCATCACTGAGCGAGGCCCTGTGCTCAGAAGACCCTGCCTGGGTGTCAAGGCTTTGCTTCTGTCTCAGTCTTGAAATTCTTAATAATTTTATCTGTGATAGGTTAAGCGGGTGTTCTGTAAGTGAAATACAGTGGGTCCACGGAAACTGCATGAATAAGGAACCTGGGTGATGCACACAGCAGGACACGCAGAGCAATGGGCCTCGTGGCCTGGCACACGCACGCAGTCCTGGGACAGTCTACAGCACCACTGGGCCCCGAGGTGGCCAGGCCAGGCCCAGGGCGGACCGGGGCAGTGACAGCAGCAGCAGCCACTGTAGGAGGGTGGAGGAGCTCTACAAGGGGCAAGGACCCCAGGCGGGTGGCCCATCCACATTCCTGGAGCCTATTCTTGCAGCGTCTATACCAATATGAACTCTTGGATCAGAGCCCCCGGACAGGTGCTGCTGGCACCCGGGCAGTCAATTTGTCAGTAGATTATTACTCAATTAAAACATATGCATAGACACTGCGAAGGAGCCTATCAGGAAGTTATTAGAATTCATAAAGGAGTTTAGAATCTGCAATTCTGGAAACTGCTGCAAAATGGCAGAGCAAATATTCATAGGCCGAGAAAGAGAAATGAGATTTAAAGGTCGTCGCATTCACTGGAAAAGAACACTGTATTCCCAGGAAGCTTCAGCTAAACCAGTTATTAACAAGCAAGACAAGTTCAAAATTAATCTGTTCTTGTAATTGAAGATACAGTGAAAGAACGCATAAGTAGGTGTTTTAAATTATGCGCAATAGCTGAAGTCACTTTCGGTTTCTGGTATGACCTCCACAAGTTACAGCAAATATTAGTGGAAACATTCAAAGGCCATTGTGTAAACTTACATTTAAGATCAAATTCAGACTTGCATGAAACTGATTTGTATGAAGAATTAAATCTGCTTAGAAAAGTTGTTCCACAAGAATCGTCAGCTCTAAGTGCTCTGAACTTTATATATATATATATATTTTTTTTTTCTTTTTAAGATTTTATTTATTTATTTGACAGAGAGAGAGCACAAGTAGGCAGAGAGGCAGGCAGAGAGAAGGGGGAAGCAGGCTCCCTGCGGAGCAGAGAGCCCGATGCAGGACTTGATCCCAGGACCCTGAGATCATGACCTGAGCCGAAGGCAGAGGCTCAACCCACTGAGCCACCCAGGCGCCCCTGAACTTTATATTTTGAAGTAATTCATCAGAAATGCTTTCCAATGTTGTCACAACCTGTCAAATATTCTTAACAGCTTCAGGAACAGTTACATCTGCAGAAGATTCCTTCTCAGGATTAAAAATCATCGAAAATTATTTGCGATCTTGCATTTGTCAGGAGCAACTAACATCACTCTCGATTACGATGATTGAAAATAAAGTAGCTAAAATTATACATTTGGATGACCTAATCAATGAATTTACAGGAAAACAGGCTGGAAAATCCTTAGGATTATTCTAGATCTAATATTAATAAAGTATTATTATTTATGGCATAATGATACCCCAAATAATTTTTTATGATCTGTGAGTTTGTTATTCCTAATATATCCCTATCATCCCTATTATGTTTAAAAGTGATGAAGTATTTCTAAAGGCAGAAGCTTTGCTCAAGAGCACCCATATTTTATTTTGCACCGAGCCCCACAAATTACGTGATCTGCTCTGCCTCAGTGCCTTGAAGTTTCTCTATATTTCAGTAAAACCCATAAACATATAAACTCTTAGATTTTAAGAATTCACGGGCACCCTAGAGCAGTGGATCTCAACAGAGAGCAGTTCTGATGCCCCCTCCGTCCCCCAGGAAACATGTGACAATATCCGGAGGCACTTTTTGTTGTCACGATTAGGGGGTTACTACTGTCCTCTGGTGGGTAGAGATTAGAGATCCTGTTCAATGTCCTGCAATGTACAGGACAGTCTCCCATGACAAGGAATTACCGAAATATCGACAGTGCCGCAGTGAAAAAAAAAAAAACATAAACTAGAAGCCCCAAGTGTAGTTTCAGACTAGCAGAATAGCATCCCTGGTGGTTTGTTTGAAATGCAGAGCCTCAGGCTCCATCCCAGACCTGCTAAATTGGAATCTGCATTTTAACAAGACCCCCAGGTGATCTGTGGGCACATCACATTCTGAAAAGCACTGAGTTAGGCTGTGAATGGTGTATTTCAGGCCCCCTTCAATCAGATATTAGGTCAGCCCCAGGGACCACCACTTTCTTCGTATTTCTTGCACATCTCCCCAGCTCCTCCAACCTCCAGGCGGGTGATAGGCAAGCCCAGGTACAGACACTGCAGGCAGTGTCTGACAGCACCTCACCCTTGTCACTCATTCTTAGATTGAACTTGTACCTCTGTCAAGCAAGTATGCAGAGAAAGCGGTCTGGTCTCAGGCCTGGGAAGTTCAAAGCTCTGGCCTGGCTCCCAGCTGCTCCCAGGCCTCCCTCGGCTGCCATGTGTCTCCATGGACCTGGAGCTCAGACACGGCACTGTTTTCAGAGCACGGCCTTTGAACATGCTGGGTCCTCCCTGTGCCCTGTCCCTGCTTGAGCTGCCTCCCACTGAGCCGTCAAGCCTCACTCCTCTGGCCCTCTTGGAAGCTTTTAGTTTTCCTCAGGGTCCCCATAGCTACCAGCAGATGGATCTCTGACAGTGGCCCCAAGCTCCAGGGTCTTCAAGGGAAGAAAGGAAATGCAGGTCAAGTCAGGGTTGTGGCAAATACAGGGCCCCCGGCCACACACGAATGCAGGCCCAGTGTTTCTAGAGCTTTGCGTTTTTAAAGAGAAGCCGAAAGGCTGGGTATTTTATGTGAAATCTTCTGATTTTTCAAATACTGGCAACTAAATAAAAAAATTAAAACAAACAAACCACAAGGGAGACCAAACGCCTCGGCAGCAGGCTAGAGCCAAAGATAGACAATCTGTTGCTGCTGGGCTGTGCAAACATTTGTCACAGTGTGCTGTTGTCTTTTGTGGACATCTTTGTCTCCCCACTCAGCCTGGTGGGAACTGGAGGTCGAGCCTGGAAGGAAGCCGTCCTCAGCACAGACTCGGTGAAGGAATGAACACATGAACGGGTGAGTGAGTAAAGGAATGGTATTGCATAAGCTTTGGTCCAGCAGGGTCTCAAACCACGGCTCGCAATGGCAGGGTCACTCCCTAGGGGTTGTCTGGACACCTGTGGGAGTATTTTTGGTTGTTACAATGATTGACAGACCCACCGGCATTTAGCAGGTAGGCAGTCAGGGTGATAACAACATCAAGCACTGATTTTGTGCTCACTGTATGCAAGACTGTGTTCTAAGAACTTTATTGAAGTGAACTCCATGACAGTCTTACAAGATGGATACTGCCATCATCCCCATAGCACAGGCAGGGGCAGGGGCCACTGGTCAGTCTGCAATGGACAGGACAGCTCTGCAGGGCAGGAACCACCCTGTGCTCTGCACACTCTTGTATGCCCTACTGGATGTCTATGCAGGAAAAACAACCTGTTCCTAATGATCCAAATTACAACTATCATGCAAATTGCTAAAAGGGTATGTTTTATTTTTCAGCATTTTACCAAGAGCTCATCATTTCACAAGAGTCATGCACCAGGCAGATATACTACACAAGGCACTTGAGTTTCTAAAACTGCATACCTATATCCATCTGCATGTAGAGTTGCCAAAGCCATGAGGATTCTAGGTGCAAGCGTTAAACTAATGAGCTGATTTTGCTGGGTATACTTTTAAAAGAAATATTTATTTATTTATTTATTTATTTATTTATTTATTTTAGAGAGAGAGAGAGAAAGCACGAGCAAGGGGAGGGGCAGAAGGAGAGGGAGAGAGAATCCCAAGCAGACTCTGTTCTGGGTGTGGAGCCCAGTACAGGATCCCAGGATCATGCGATCACAATGTGAGCTGAAATCAAGAGTCAGCCGCTTAACTGACTGAACCACCCAGGTGCCCTGCTCGGTAAACCTTTTATTGAATAACTACGTACTGCAAAAAAAGTGAGCTAATCATAATTATGTACTCTATGAACTTTTGCAAAATGAACACACCTGTGTAACCCGTACTCAGATCAAGAACCAGAACATTCTCAGCATCCTGGGAGTCCCTTCCTGCTGCCTGCCTGCATGGTTTCCCCTAAAGGTAACACCATTCTGACTTCTAACACCCTGTCCATTAATTTTGCCTCTCTTGGAACTTTATATAAGTGGAATCATATGGTGTATACTTTCTTTGTGTCTTGCTTCTTTCGATCACAATCACATTTGTGAGATTCGTCAGTGTCGTGCCTGAATTGGAAGCTTGTTCTTTCTCATGCCTCCATAGTGGTCCACTGTACGCCTCTACCACGATGTATTTATCTGTCCTACTGTAGGTGGACTTTGGGGTTGCTTCCAGCTTCTTGCTATTGTGAATAATGGTGCTGTGAACATTCGTGCTGATGTATTTTGGTGAACATATGCATGCATTTAGTTTTTACAGTTATATGTATTATCTGTAACTGTTATCTGTAACTGACAGTAAGGGGTGCTATAAAATATTTGCTATCCAAAGAGGCCTAAGTTCTGAGTGAGTAATTGAAATCCTCTGGTCTGACGCAGGTGCCTCTTTCCATAGTCCATTTGTCTGTTCCACAAGGACTGTGCCAGTGCCTGGTGCTGGCGAGCATCAGGGCTGTGCTTGGTGGGAGGGAGAGAACCTTGTCATAAGGTAACAAAGCAGAAGCCTGCATTCTCATTCCCACCAGTAGAGGTCAGCATTCACAAGGGACTCTGATCTGCCTCTCCTCCTTCCAGGCAGGCTTCTTAGGTTCCTGCCCCTTCTTCTCCCTTGGTAAATGGAGCTCCAGCTCTACCTGGGGAAATCTAAAAAAAGAAAAAAGAAATCTTCACAGTGCACCTCAGTGGAGGCAGATGGAACTGACACACTGGGGTCTGGCTGTCTCCTCAAGGTACCCACATGTTCCCTATCCTCACTCACCCTACTGGCTTTGCTGGTGAGTCAGTCTAGCCCTGGGCCACCTATGCTGGATTCTGCATTTCCACACAGAGGCTTCTGCAGACACAGGGGCTGGTTAAATGTTTAACAACTTGTTCTGGGCTGGGGGTGGTCTGATTGGTAGCTTGGCTAATTTCTGTGATGTAAAAAATTCTACCCTGTGTGATTTCAAGCTGTCAAGGAGGTGTTATTGAACATGGATTTGGGAAGAGATCCTAAGTAGCACAGTACATGGCATTCCCACCCTAAGTATATAATTGATGTAAATAAACTTGGAAACATTATTAGATAAGGATACAATGTAGTAAAGTAATTGGGAAGTGGTAAGTTTTGAGTATTTATTACTTAAGATATAATTTATTTAATTTTACATATATAATTTTATTTTTAATAAAGTCTGTGTTTAATAGTTGGCTCACAAAAATCTTGGCAAGTTCGCAGTTGGTTCTTGAAAGACAGTCCAGGGAGGTTCCAGCACTGCAGGGAACGGGCTGTGGTACCTCTTTAAAAATCACATTTGGGGGCGCCTGGGTGGCTCAGTTGTTAGGCGTCTGCCTTCGACTCAGAGCATGATCCCAGGGCCTGGGCTCAAGCCCCGCATCGGGATCCCTGCTCTTTTGGAAGCCTGCTTTTTCCTCTCTCACTCCTGCTTGTGTTTCCTCTCTTGCTGTGTCTCTGTCAAATAAAAAAATAAATAAAATCTTTAAAAAAAAATTAAAAAATTAAAAAAATAAAAATCACATTTGTCTTTCCCACTGCAAATTGCGGTTGTATTCCCAAAGAGGTTAGGTAGGCCTTTCCTCCTTAGTAACTATGGTCTCGGCCTTATCTTTCCCTCTCTGTACCTCAGTTTCCTAATCCGTAAAATGGAGATCATAGAATTCATACCTACTTTACAGGTTCCTGCAAGGATTGCATGAAATCATGGATGGAAAGCCATTAACACAGTGCCTGGCAGACAGTCTGATGTAAGTTGGCCAGAACTTTACAGCTCAGCCTCTGTCTCTTCAGAAAGTCTGAAGGAGGGGGTGCCTCCTAGCCCTTCATCCCCCTGCAGCTGGCTGAGCCAACTCACCTTGAAGTCACCTGAGAGTGGAATGCCCGGGCAGTCTGGAGGAAGAGAGTCATGAAGGGAAGGCAGTGTCAAATGACCAGGAGCCATGTGTATGTGGTTTGTGTCTGCCAGAGCCTCAGGCCCTGGGGCTGCCCCCACTGCCTCCTTTCTTCCCAGCTGGTTGACTCCCAGAGTCACTGCCCAGCCCCGGGGCAAAGGGCAGAAAGTAGAAACAGGGGAACAGGGTGACTAGACTAGAACCTGTTGAGGGGGGAGCTGGACAGTTATCATCTGAAGACAGAGCAGGTAGACACTCTCTTTGCCATCTTGGCTTTTGCTTGAGTGTATAACCCAGCCAAAGCTTTCATCCAGTTCACCTGATTTTTACCAGATAAAAATGTCAAAGACTTGTCAGTGCTTCAGAAAAACAGGAGGGGTTTTGGTCACTCTCTTAGACTTACTGACTGGGCAGTATTAGATGCGCACTGCCTCAGGTGTTCTTTTTCCCAGGACAGGGACTCCTTGCTTGAGCAGCCCTGCTCTGACCTCTGACCTCTGCAAAGCTCCATGACTAATGGCCACCAGGGCCGGGGTCACCGAGCCTGTCACTGAGAATGACATGTCTGGGGTCATAGGCTCCCGAATATCTGAGGAAGGATGATGGCGCAGGCCTATGTATTCAGACAACCAACCGCCTGACCTTAGGATCTTGCTCCCCAGGGTGGGAACTGCCCCTCAGACCTGCTGGTTCAGCCCTGCCTGGCCCACCCATCGTGGACTCTGACTCCCTGAGTGAAGATAGCTGGAAGAGTCCAGATCCTCTGAGGTCAGGTGCGTTTACTTATTCACCGTCAGGGGCTTTGGAGACTACTCAAGGAATCTTGAATCAAAACAAGAAACCCCACGCTAACTCCCGCATGAGGTCAGACAAGCTGGTAACCGCTTGGTGTCTCAACTTCCTTGTCCTTCAAAACAGGGGGTTAATTAATGTCTCATTTTATGGGAATGTTGTGCAGATAACATAAGCTGGTACGCAAGAAAGCACTTTCAAAAAGATCAAGAAATATGTGAGGACAATTTCTGGCATTATTTGCTATTTTTATTGGGGGTAGGAAGGGCCATATATACATATAACGTATTTGGATAAGTACAACTTTTGGACAGACAAGAACGAATTCTTGTTTTGCAACATACATGCTTTGGAGTTTTTTTTTTTTTTTTTTTAAAGATTTATTTATGTATTTCAGAGAAGCAGCGGGGAGGGCGTGGGGCAGAGGGAGAGAGAATCTCAAGCAGACTCCGAACTGAGTGCAGAGCCCGACACAGGGCTTGATCTCACAACACTGAGATCACAACCTGAGCAGAAACCAAGAGGGTGCTCAACCGACTATGCCACCCAGAAGACCCATGTAGTTTTTAATGTTACAAAAATCTCCATGAGACTGTTTCCTCATGTGTAAAATGGTGATGATATACTTAATTTGAAGGATTGTTGTCAAAATTAGTGGCTACATGTATAAAGTTGTGCTTACCAAGTACTTAGCACACAGTAGGTCCTAATAAATGGTAGCTGTCATTCCTGTTGTTAAACATAACAACGACAGCAACACAGATACCAAGTATTAATTCCCAACCTTTTCTCTCCTTTACTTCTTGCCCTTTCAGTGATGAAAGGGAAGCTCCTCGTTGCATTCCTGAAAGAGGGAGAAAGAAAACCATGCCCTGTGACTCATACTAGTGACCAACTCATTCCAGTTTGCTAGGACTCTCCTAGTTTTAGCACCAGAAGTCCCAAGTCCCAGGGACCCCACAGCCCCATACAAACTGGCATGATTGATTCTTCACCACCAACCTGGGCCCAACTCTAAGCCATCTTCCAATATCCAGGCTTAGAATGTTAAGATTTATACTGGAAATCTGGGAGGCCACAGGAATACTACCAACTCCAAGAGCCAGTTTAAGTCCTTTTAGGAAAGGTAGGGTCTCGATAAATAAATGAAAATAAAAAATTAACTCTGGCCTTAAAAGTCATTATGGTAGCCATAAGATACAAAAAATTAATTCTGAAGTCCACATACTATATGAGACATTTATACGAAATGTCTGGAATGGGCAAATCTCTGGATAGTAGCTTATTGGTTGTGTTTGGGGGGAGTGGGGGGGGTAGGATGTGCCTGCATGCGTTTAGAGTTTCTTTTTGGGATCATGAAGATGTTGATTGTGGTAATGCTTGCACAACTCTGTAAATATACTAAAACTTTAAATATATAATTAGACATTTAAATTGTGATTATATGGTATGTGAACTGGACCTCAATAAAGCTGTCAAATTTTTTTTTTTAAAGATTTTATTTATTTATTTGAGGGAGAATGAGTGAGAGAGAGCATGAGAAAGGAGGAGGTCAGAGGGAGAAGCAGACTCCCCAAGGAGCTGGGAGCCCGATGTGGGACTCGATCCTGGAAGTCCAGGATCATGACCTGAGCTGAAGGCAGTTGCTCAACCAACTGAGCCACACTGGCGCCCCTAAAGCTGTCAAATTTTTAAAAATTGAGAGTTTTTAATTAAAAAAATGATTCTTCCCAAATTAGAATTTCTACATCTAAATGATTCTTAACCCTCATTTTAAGAATTATCTTTTCAATGGCATAAAAATATTTAACCTCGGCCAGGAAATATCACCCCAATGTTGCAGAAAAAATGAGCAAGACCCATAGCAGAATGTAAAGAGCCTTTTGCTCAGTTCTATAGGAGGCCAGTGGAATTCAGGCAGGTAGGGAAATGGGAAGAGAGGAGAGGCTGGGGAGCCAGTATTTACAAAAGGAGAAAAGTGACTCACCCCTGACCCTGCAATATAACACAGAAGGAAATAGAAGCTAAACTGAGACTTGTCCAAAATGCCACAGAAAGGAAGGAGAGCTCTGGAGAGGTTGCAAAGGGTTGTTGTTGGAGAGGACATTCCAGGCATAGGGAACAGTGTGGGCACAAGCTCTGAGATGTAAAAGTAGGTGGCATGCGAGAGGTTAGGACACAGGTGGTATGTGGGGTGTGTGTAAGGATGGAGGGGACTTGGGACAGATTTTGGAGAGCACTGGACACAGCCCTGGCTTCGGAGTTGGATTTCATTCAGTGGACACTGGGAGATCCCAGGCGAGGATTTCCAGGAAGTGAGTTGCAGACCTGCAGTGAGAGATGGTGGGTCTTGCATGAGGTCACTAAGCTGCTCAGTGACCAAACTGACTGTAGTACAAAGCCAGGGGCTCAGACACCCAGCCTAACCCCTATTCCACTACACCGACATGCCTTTGTGGGTAATCTGCCCACCTTTTCTTCTCTCCATTTGTTTTCTTTACCCTTTCCCTTGTCCCCTTCCAGGCATTGGGTATGCCTGGGGTGTTCCTGCAGCCCACATAGGGTTACTGAGCTCTTTTGCAGACCCAGGCCAATCTAATACTTGCTTTCCAACCCCCTGGTGATCTGGGCTGTGCAGCCCCAACAGAGAGGGGAAATGAGCAGGATGGGAGGGATGCCCAACAGGAAGCCAAGGAAGAAAGAAGGCAGAGCAAGGACATACATACGGAAAAGGTAGCTAAAGCCACAGTTTCTGTGGGGTCCATGAGGGGAAGGTTCTCTTGGAGATGAATGCCTGAGCATGGGCTCTGGTTTTAGCTACCTTAAGGACATACTCTGTTAATTCACAGCACTTTTCCAAGGAACCTACTAGAACTAGGTTAGGTGAGAGGCCCTGAGAGGGGAGTATCCTGTCCGAAGGGCATCTGGGAGGAGGGGCCTGCCTGGCCTAAGCTGCAGGAAGACGAAGTCTGTGGGTCCAAGGGCAAACTCGGGCACTGATTCTCAAATAGGAGCACTTCTGAATAGGCACTGTGCAAGGTTCCTGGGCCACAAAGATAAAGTCACCATCATCGCCATCAATGGGCCACAAGCCCTGTAAACACACAAACGGAGGACTACCTCCGAGGGCTGCAGTGAGATCACCAACAGACGGTGTAGCGATATGGTGCACAAACCATTCGCGTAGTATATCCTGGAAAAACAGCCCAAAGAGGCAAGGCTCAGGATGGGACATAAAGTTAGGAGTATGGTGTGGTCCTAGCCCCCACTCTGCCGATCCTTGCTCTTTTGCTCTTAACTATAGTTTTCTCAACCTTGAGATCAGTCCAGTGCTTTCGGTGTGCTGAAAAATCACTTTGGGGAATGCTTCTTCTTTTCTTTTTCCTTTCTTTCTTTCTTTTTCTTTTCTTTTCTTTTTTTTTTTTTTTTAAGATTTTATTTATTTGACAGAGAGGGAGACAGCGAGAAATGCTTCTTAAAATAGATCCCTGAGTCCAATCCTAGTTCTCCTAAATCAGAATGGCTGGAGGCGGGATCCCGAATGTGCTTTTTTACACGCACCCACCCCCGTGGGGCAATTTCAAGCTCGGTAAACTACACTACACAGTTTGAGTACTCCTTAAAAGGGAGATGATGACCTGCATCAGTCCTAGGTCTGGCAAGCGATTCAAGAGCTAATATGGCAACATGGGTGAAAGCGCCCTGTAAACCTGAGAACAAATCAATTATTTGCAAATAATAGTAATCCCATAACCCAAAAAACATCCAAAAAATCCACAAAATAATAATAGTAAAAGAACTAGAGAGCGCACGGCAAACGCGGCGCAGGTTGAGCTGGTGCCACAGCCCGGGCCACTCAAGCATAGTAGGCGTGACTGTCCCTTTAAACAGCTCCCCCCACCCCCCGCCCCACCCTGCCCGGCCCCGCCCCGCCCCCTCCGGGCTCCGGGCTCGCCTCCCGCGGGGCCTGCGGCCTCTCCGGCGGCGCGTGCGTGCTGGCCGCCGTCGACCGGCAGGGCCTCCCAGAGGGGCGGTCCCGGCGGCGCGACGCCGGCGCTTGTTGCGTGCGCGCCTGACCCCGCCCCTTGCCCGCCCCTTCCCCTCCCCCCTCCGCGGTTCTCCCCCGCCCGCGCGGTACAGCTGGGCCAGTGACGCGGGAGCCGCTGTTGCTGCCGCCGCCACCGCCGCCGCCGTCGCCGCTACCGCCGCCGCAGCCGCCGCCGCGTTCCATTCTCTAAGCCGGCGACAGCCTCGCCCCCCGCCTCCCGCCGTCTCCTCCCGCAGCACTGGCCAGCGCCAGCCAGACAAGGGCACTCAGGGCCTCGCCTAGACCCGAGAGGGTTGCGGGCGCGCGCAGGCGGCAGAGCGGATCCCAGCGCCGCGGAAGCTTCGAGCGCCCCCCCTCGCGGAGGTCGCCGCGCGGTTCCCCGGGTGAGTTGTCACCGCGGCTGGGGGGCGGCGAGGCCGGGCATTGTGTCACTGGCGCGGCCGACAGGCTGTCAGGGGCGCGGGGTCGGCGCGCACCTCCAGGGACGGACGCCGGGGAGCCCCGGCCGGCCGCCCAGCGTCGGCTGCTGAGTGCGCCGGCCCCGCTGTCACCCGGCCGGCAGCGCGCGGGGCCGGGAGGGCGGCCGGGGAGGCTGAGCGGGCAGCGGCGTGGGCTGTGCGCAGGCCGGGAAGAGGACCGGACGGCCGGTCTGCGGCCGCGAGCTGGTGGCCGAGACCGAGGCGCGCCGCCTGGCCTCGCCCGGCGTATGGGGTCGCGCTCCCTGGCCGGGAGTCAGAGCGGAAACCAGACTGTGCGGGTCGCGGGGGAACATGAAGGCGGAGGCCCCTTTCTTATTACTGTTACTTTCCCCCTCCGGTCGATCAAAGCTGCGGGTGCTGCGCGGGGCAGGGTGGCTTGGCGACGGTGGATTTCCTGAGGAGATCTTGGAGTCCGTGTGTGGGAGCAGTCGGAGCTTTCTGGAGCCCCCGCTCCTCATCTGCTCTTTAATCGCAAAAACTTTACTTATTATCTGGGCTGAGACTCACCGAAATCACTTCCTGTTTATATATGTAGACTTCTTTTTTTGCTTCTGGTTTTTAGGCACTCCAAATAATAGTGTAGGTGTGACCCTCTCTCCTGGTTTGACTGTGGGGCTGCTGAAGTGGAAAGTTACCTGTAACGACATTAGCCGGCGGGTGAGGGTGGGACTGTTAAGACCCGAGACGAAAACGACGTCAAAATCAAGTCTTGGACTCCTTAGGGGGGGAGTTCATGTCCTGGCCCGCAGGCCTAGTACTGCTGTTCCCACAGAATGTACTCTTAGTGGTCGGGAGCTCGCTGCTTTGTTGCTCTTGCTTCCTGGGCCTGTGTGTGCTTTGTACAGAGGTGCAGTAGAACTACCCAGTTCAATTAACTGTGGGCCTTTCTTGATGGGCAGAGGTAGAAGTGTGTCTTTCCATCCTTTGCAGCGGTTAATTCATTTTTGCTCTTTTCATTCCTCTGGTGTAAAATGTGTGTATGAATGATACACACGCACACGCGCGCACACACACACACACACACACACACCTTTTCTGTTTTGGGAATTCCACACCCAAATTGTCACCATCTAGTGGAGGCTAGTACAGACATGTTCTTGGCGTTGAGTTCTGAATTTTCTGGGCTTTGCATTTTTAGCTAGATGTCTATTTAACCAGAAATGAAAATTTTCACAGTTGGTTGGGTGGAGGGGCCAGGAGTAGGTCTACCTCCCCCTTAGTAAAGGAGGTATTTAATAAAGCAACAATAATAGCAATAATAGGAACAGTTCTTGGGGAATGTGTACCAAGCTTTATGCCAAGAAGTTGACTTTCTTGATCTCATTTAATAATAGACTTTTGTGGTGGATATTGTTATGATTTCCTTTTTTTTTCCCCCCCAGTTGAAACCGAAACCAAATAACTTGCCTAGGGTCACAAAAATAGCTCTTGGTGGAGACCGCACTTCAACGGCTAGATTATACTGTTAGCTTCTGATTTGCTTACCATTTAATAAAATTGAAGCTGGAGTCTTTCTAGAAGTTTTTCAAAGCACTACTTCTTCAAGCTCTTTTTCAGATCTTGAGCATCCCTAATTCTCCAAGGTACACACTTTGGGCATGTTCACAATATTCAGTTGTTTATTCATTCTTCCATTCAGTATTCCCAAGTATTTAAGTGATGCGGAATGTATGTCAGGCACTGTGCTAGGTACTGGGGATACTGCAATGAATAAGACGGAACACAAATTAATTAAAAAAAAAAAAAAAAAAAAAGACCGAACACAGCCATGCCGTCATGGAGTTCAGTCTTTTAAGTCAGTGTATTTTGGTTTATGTTGTTAGTTTTAAGTGGTGACGATTTGCTGCTTAAGGACCTGCTGTCAAGTTAATTAAATTAGAAGACACTACTGGTATGAGGACTGATACTTAGGACTTCCTGTCTGCATAGTGACTTGGATACTGTAGTACTGTGTTCTCAGAGTAGGGCGATCTCCTACCCCACCCCGCAAACGTTTAAACCCTGATATCAAACCCAGTGTCAGTTGGCACAGTTCAACTTATTTTCCGAGGACTGGACTGCCTTCTCAAAGCCTAGAATTTAGGCAACAGAAAGGAGAAGAAATGTAGAGTGAGGTGTTGCAGATGTGGGCTGGTAGAGAAGAGACCTCAGCATTGTTTGGTTTCCTGGCAGGTCTCCATCCTGTGGTGACTGAACTTGTGCTCTTATGTAATGGTGCGTTTCCTGGCAGGGGATTTCCTCCTTTGCTGTTGCTGGGGCCGCAATTTCTTCAGCTATCCTCCCACTCCATATACATGTATGCACCCTCCAAAGGTATTCATTCACCTGGCTTTTTAAAAGTAAGAACTTATTTCAGGTTTATTGCTACTAAGCATTATTTCATTCCCTTCATGATTCCATGCTTTTCTGTAGCCCAGAGAAAAACTTGCTTTATATTTTACATCATTCCTTATGCACTCTTCCCATATCCTCAGCTGTTTTGACAACCAGGTAACTCCAGTTGGCTCTTAAAGAACACAGGGTTAGGGGCACTGACCCTTATGCAGTAAAAAATCCACATATAACTTGTGACTTCCCCAAAACTTTGCTAATAGCCTACTGTTGACAGGAATCCTTAGTGATAACATAAACTGCTGATTAGCACTTATTTTGTATGCTACATGTATTATATACTATATTCTTACAATAAAGTAAGCCAGAGAAAAGAAAATGTTCTTAAGAAAATCACAAGACGGAGGAAATACATTTATAATACTGTACTGTAAAAAAATCTGTGTGGAAGTGGACCCACGCAGTTCAAACCTGTGTTGTTCAAGGTCAACTCCCCTGGTGTCTGACTGTGGGCTTAGAGGATTACAGTATCTTTAAAAAAATTAGTCACACAAGCTTCCTCATTTCTGTATTGAAAGAAGTGAACTGTGGAGAAGTCTTGAGCAGAGCTGCTTGTGGGTAGAGAAGGAAGACCAGAGAGTGTTAAGTGCTATTTTTCCCCTCTACTTCCTCATATACAAGCAACAGTTCACTGAGAGGCAGCAGGACTATAGTGCCCACTTAGAGGCCTGCAGTGCCCACTTGAAGGCCTGAATGTCAGCAGGTCCACTGGTAGTGCTTGTGTAACTGCCATGCATGAAGCATTTTACTGAGCTCCTGAATTGACATGTGATCTCCTAGCTGAAGCTGACAAGCAGGATTCATTTTCCCTCTTCTATCTTCCTGGACAGTAAGGAGGTCTTACTTAGGGATCTTCCCTTAAGTGGTAGGGGAAAGAACAAGTAGAGGAAGAAGCCCAGTGCCTTATTTTTTTTTAATATTTGAAAGCAGATATTGCTCAGATGCAGACCTGAGTGTGGAGTATTAGGACAGTTGGGTTAAGGGTAAACACTGGGACAAATGCATGTATGATAATAGAGACTCTATCCAGGTTTCTCCTCAAGATGGCTTCAATCTAGGGGCCACCCCATATCCCACCATAGTGAGATTTCATTTAGTGGAATGGTTTCTAAAAAATTAATATTCTTTTTTTTTTTTTTTTAAAGATTTTATTTATTTATTTGACAGAGAGAGATGACAAGCAGGCAGAGAGGCAGGCACAGAGAGAGGAGGAAGCAGGCTCCCTGCCGAGCAGAGAGCCCGATGCGGGGCTCGATCCCAGGACTCCGAGATCATGACCTGAGCCGAAGGCAGTGGCCCAACCCACTGAGCCACCCAGGCACCCCTAAAAAATTAATATTCTTAAGTTATGTTGCCACATTGCAGAAGTCTTGGAAACTAGAGCAGTGAGAAACGATGCCTGTAGTGTGGGAGGGCTATTTTCATACCGGTGGGAATGAAGGATGCAGCTTGAAGTTTGGGGCGGGGGGTTTTGTGATGAGTATTTGAAGCTGCAGCAGCTGTGAATCTGAGACCAATGAAGCGATTCCAGGCCAGCGTTGGGGTGACTGTCCTTGAGCATCAAGATCTGTTCACTCCCACTCTCGCTGGAATTCAAGGTGACAACCATTGTTCCCTTGCATGCTTGTAAGTTCTTGAGTGTCTGTGTAAAACCTTTATTTGAAAAAGTAGAGGCACTGGGGAAAGAGGTACCTCTTACAGGGCTTAGGTTTTAGCAGTAAAACCTGTCAGGCATCTGTGGATGTTTCCTTTTTTTTGTCCTCATGTGTGTCTGTGATGGTGTCCTTTTTCTTTCCCTTTTAGTCCTTTGGCCTAGAAACCAGCAGGGTTCCTCTGTTCGCTCTCTCATCCTCTGATTCTTCTAAGGGTGGAAGCCTCCACTCTGCTGGTAGACCTCCAGTGGTGCTGAGCTGGGTCACTTTGGCTGTGAAAGTCCACCTGTGCTTCTGTCAGGGCTTGGGGACACTTAAATCTCTGAAGGTATTGGTATAGCAACAGCAGAAAATGCCCTAACTTGGGCAGATTTCACAGGCTCCCGTGTAGCCTGTAGTCTCCTTCCTGGGCCCTTATATCTCAGAAAAGGAAAATAGCACCCTTGAAACACCTGAAGGCTGCATGCCAAGAATTTATGCAGTATTCTAGAAACAGGATATTATTAAAGCGTTTTCTCAAGCAGAAACAGATGTAGTTCTCTGTTACTGTTGCCAGTGTCAGTAGATCCTTGAAATTACCTGATAGCAGTGTGCCCTTAAACGTACTCTTCCTCCCACACATATGTGTATGTGTTAGATTTTTTTTTTTTTTTTTTTTGAGGTCCCAGTTGCTTGATTTGGGGAAAGTTAGCCTGGGTTCCTGATGACAGTAATAGATTCTCAGGGATTTGCAGACAGCAGAGGTGGTGACTGACAATTCTTTATTACTCAGAAGAGGATCTTTTGTGGTGAAAAATTCAATGACTCAGGATTCTTTTCTCCTGTAGTTGGAGATTGGACATAAAACATCAGAGAAGAGGTATAAATAGGGACTCTTTCTCAGACTCCTCTTTCTTACCATCCTTTCTTAAGGATGGGGGAAAGTCTCATCTTTCCAAATCCAACCTCCTGCCAGCAGTGACTTGCCTTCACCCACAGAAGTTTAAGATCAGAGCATAGAGTTGGCCAGTGTGTAGACTCTCTCCACTTAGACTTTTGGCTAGACTAGGCTTCAGCTTCTGACAAAGCCAGTAAAATGAAATTGGCTTCTGGGAATGGGATAGGACTGTTTATCCCATTCTTCCTTCTTTGGGCTCTTCTCAATTGATCTGAGTAAACTAAGTGGGTGGAAGTTTTAAAAAGGGAACTTGAAAAAGAGAACAAGGTGATTTTGATCATTTTGCATTTTAAGTGGTAGCCTGGTCTCTCAGAGGGAAGACTGGAGTTACTTTTTTTTTTTTCCTTTACACAGTGGGGACAAGATTACAGAAAGCTTGGAGAATAGAGGGGGAGAAAAACTCACCATGTTCTACCATCCTACCACAAACATCATTTTCGTCTGTTCTGTGCTTTCTTTCAGTTGAAAATCCCTGTATATTCATTTTTATATATTTTTTTCATTTAGCATTATACCATCAATATTTTTCCATAATGACATATAGCCTTTATAATTATTTCTAATGGCTTTGTAATATTCCATCACTAAATCAGCTGTAGCTGACAGCTATCACCATATTCTAATTTTGCTACATTTTCATCACCTCAAAAAGAAACTCCATTAGTAGTCATTCCCTGTTCCTCACAATCCTTGCAGCCTACGGCTACCACTAATCTACTCTGTCTCTGTAGTTTACCTATGTGAACATTTCATATAAACGGACTCATACAACATGTGGTCTTTAGAAGTTGTCTCCTTTTACTTAGCATAATGTTGTTGAAGTTTATCCATATTATAGCATGTGTCAGTACTTTATTCCACTTTGTTGCTAAATAATCTCTCTCTTTTTTTTTTTTAAAGATTTTATTTATTTATTTGACAGACAGAGATCACATGTAGGCAGAGAGGCAGGCAGAGAGAAAGGAGGAAGCAGGCTCCCCAATGAGCAGAGAGCCCGATGTGGGGCTCGATCCCAGGACCCTGAGATCATGACCTGAGCCGAAGGCAGAGGCTTTAACCCACTGAGCCACCCAGGTGCCCCGCTAAATAATCTCTTGTATAGATATATCACATTTTGTTTATTCATCAGCTAATGGATGTTTGGATTATTTCATTTTTTGTTATTATAAGTAATGTTGCTGTTAACACCCATGTGTAAAGTTTTGTGTAGAGATATGTTTTTATTTCTTAGGGAGGTATTTTAAAAACTGCATCCATATTTCTACTCTGGAGCTAACATTTTGGTTATGCAGTTTGTTTTGGGAAGAACAGTGTTAAGGCAAAAACTTTACATTGTGTTTTGTTGAGGATATTGCCCTGAATTAAGAGAAGATGCTACCAAGAAAAAGAACAAATGAAAGGAAGAATTATGTGTGTAAGAATACAATAGCATGGTTTCCAAATCTTTGGTGCTGAACTTTAAAGAGTAGTGGGAGTTTACAGATGCAATAGTGCCTACATTCAGTGCCCATGTACTGCTGCTTTAAAAAAAAAAAAAAGATTTTCAGTATGAAGCCTCCGTTCTAAATCACGTCATTGTGTTTTATGGAGTGAACTTTACCATGAACCCCACAGAGCCTTCCTTATCAAATGTAATTTATAGTTCTCAGAAGCTTTTCCTTTTCTTATGAAGCATTCCATGCCAGTGTTCTGTGCACCTGCTTAGAAGTTTTGCTAGGCTGCGATGGAGAGCCAACCATCAAGGTATGGGGGGGAGGGGCACTGAGTGTGGTTTAAATGTAGGTCTGTGAAAAACTGCTCTTCAGAGCAGCTTTTATAGGGCTCTTACTGGTGGACTTCAGGTGCACCTGAGGTTAAAAATACAGATCATGCCAGACACAAAGAGGAACAGATGGTATTGCTGGGAGTGTCATTTCCTCTACAGGATATGCTCCTGGCTGGTTTCACACCATACCAGCCATATTACTGAAGTACAGAGCCTCCTCTTGCCCTTGTCCTAATTGGAACTACCTGCATTTGTGAGCAATAGCTGCTCTTGTTTTTCTTACTCCTAGGTCACTTACCAAAAGCTCTTGAAAGTGTGTGTGTGCAGGCCACCTCATTCTTTTATTAGAGGATCAGGGTGGTTCCAGAGAAATGTGGGGTACAAGGCACATGGACTTTTGTCCAATAAGGCAGACAAAAATTGGGAACTTGAATTATCTTCTCCTGTACCTGTATTACTTTCTCTTGTAGCTGGAGCCAAGCCCAAGGATCAGTCCTTCCAGAAAGTTCCTGCCTCTGTGTGTGTGTGTGTGTGTGTGTGTGTGTGTGTGTGTGTGTGTTTATGTTTGTATACATGTGTATGAATGCTGCCATAACTTCCCTGACAAAGTTTTAGAGTATTGGGGTGTGCTCTACCTGTTCATGCAAATTCTCTTCCCAAGTGCTAGAGGGGCTCAAAAGGCAAAGGGAGGTAAGATAAAATTCTTATCTGAAGATTCAAATTCTTGGACATAATATACAGGTATTATTCAGACTTCTGCACAGCAAACCAAGTATGTGATGAGAGAGACTCTAGGCTCATTAGATGCTAGAGTTGGAAGGTTGTAACTTTGGGGTAATTTCCTCCTACCTCCTTACTTTGTGGAAAGTAAAGTATTCTTTAGGAAGAATGGGAAATGGATGCTCAGAGCTGACTTCCCTAAGGGGTGACAGGGCTAGTAGAGAAGCCAGGGCTCCTGATCCCTAGCCTAGCACTCTTTTTGCCAGTGTATGGTCAACTTTTCTTTCCTCTGGTCTTGTCTCAGGGAAAGGGCATTGGAGCCCAGAACAGTGTATGGTTTATGTTGTTAGGAACAAATTCATGTCCTTTCTGTGATTGTAGTTTTTGTGTGTGTGTGTGTTTTTTTTTTAAAGATTTATTTATTTATTTATTTGACGGACAGAGATCACAAGTAGGCAGAGGGTGTGAGGGGGAGTAGGCTCCCTGCTGGGCAGAGAGCCCGATTTGATCCCAGGACCCTGAGATCATGACCTGAGCTGAAGGCAGAGGCTTAACCCACTGAGCTACCCAGGCGCCCCTCGGTGATTGTAGTTTTGAATCTAATAGTGAAATTACAGGGAGGAATTAGTCTTTAAGTTCAGTTCTTCTGAGGAAGAACTGCTGTTAAAATGGGCACTGTTGTGCTTAGGCTGGACCTGCTTAACTTTTGTATCTCTGTATTGTGCTTCCTTGCAATTCATAAAACACCACCAGCTCCAGGCCAGTGGGATGTGTTCTCTGAGTCCTTTTCCCCATTGGGTCCCTCTTGCCCAGATGGGACAGTGACAGGTACTGGTAGCATCCTAGATGTAGTAGGACTAACTGATAATTGGAAACATGCTGTTAGGGAGGGCTGATGCTCCCTCCCCCCTACCCCATTTGCAGTCTACAACCCTTCATGGCTGCAGTGTGAACACACATGTGTAACTGTCTCTAATCAGTCCGGAAGGAACCAGGCTTCTTGGGCTGAGGTCATATGTGCTAGCTTTCTCCACCCTGGAGAGCCAGTGAGCAGTTTTGTGCTCAGTGGATAGTGCTTCTCAGTTGGCCCACTCAAGACATTTTTAGAGAATTAGCAAGTGGTATGTTAGCTGGTCCACACCTTTATCAGTCCTTGATTCTTATCCACCTGCCAGGCGGAAACTGCTGTGGGAAGGCCATCCACCTCCTTCTTTCAGTCCTATGGGGATTTTGCATGTTACACAGTGGGATGGCAAGAAAAACAGGCTCTGAGTTTCATGAGAGTTCACTGGGCCGTCTTTTCCCCCGCTTTCCCTGCACCTTCAAGTCATAATAATTTGTGAGCTGATTCTCCTGTTGGACTTTGACATCAGGCTGGTAGGAGTTTAAATGGTTGGTGTAGAAACCAAAAGGAAGTAAATCTTACCATTTCTTTAGCAAGTATTTAGTGAATGCCTGTGGTCAATGTTAGGTATACAGTTGTAAACAAAGAACAAAATGGACACAATTCTTGCCTTCATGGCCTTAACAGTCCAAGGAAATACCCGTGGGTTATCTAATTTGAGAGTAGTATTAGAGGAATCTGTTGTATAAAGTAGACTTTCAGTTAGATACTCTGAAGGAGTTGCTCTGACATTTTCAGTGACGTCTGTGCTCTAGTCCAGCTATCACCCTGGAAGGGAGGTGGGCTGGAAAAATAATCTTGGAGAATTCTGGCCTTCCAGGCAAGAAAGCAAATTGCCTTTCTCAACAGAGTAGGCTAGATCTAGGAGTTTGATCTGGTGTGAGAATTCCTGTTTACTGGCTTTATTTAACCAATCAGTTTTTATCGTAGAAATGTTTTCTGACCCTGAAATTTCTTTTCTTTGCTTTTAATTGAGAGAGGAAATTAGGTGCGGGTTCCACAGTGAGAAACTGGGAGAAGGGAAATAGGAACAGTAGTGTGAATTCTTTAGGGAATGTTTTTTCTCCCATCTAACCCAGGCTTTAATTTTAGATGTAAATGTTGACTTGTGATATCTCTTTTCTTGAACTGTCTGTGGCTTTATAACCTGCTGGGGCAGCAAAGAACCAAAACAGTACTGGCACGCATAAGGCTCCCAATTTGCATACAGCCCCATATATTTTACTTCAGTGGGTAGCCATCTCTGTCGGACCAGGTTCCAGGCTGAGGTTGGAAGTCGCCTCAGGTCAGTCAGTGACAGTCTTGTCCACTTCTTTGTACTCAGCCCCAGGATTATTTGGTTGGTTGATTGACCAAGGATAGAGGATCAAAGTTAAAAGGGTGAGAGGGCAAGGCGACCTTGAGGCCATGAGCCGTGGATGACAAGGAATCAAAGAGTGGTATTAGTGATGAAATTCTAAAAAGAGGCATTTGGAGGAAAGGCCTGGGCTGAGTGAAAAACAAATATAAACAGGGTGAAAAAAAGTGGTTAACATTCACCAGCTTCACTCTGTCTGCTAGCAGGAAAAGAAGACTGCTCAGAAACCATGGAGGCGGGGCGCCTGGGTGGCTCAGTGGGTTAAGCCTCTGCCTTCGCCTCTGGTCATGATCCCGGGGTCCTGGGATTGAGCCCCGCATTGGGCTCTCTGCTCAGCGGGGAGCCTGCTTCCTCCTCTCTCTCTGCCTGCCTCTCTGCCTACTTGTGATCTCTTGGTCCAATAGATAAATAAAATATTTAAATTAAAAAAAAAAAAAAAAAGAAACCATGGAGGCAGGAGGAGGTGAAGCAAAGAGAGGGTACTAGAGATTCTTCCACATGTTTTAGCAAGGCCGGTGAAAACCAAACTACAGGGCCCCTTAAAAATTTGGATTCAAGACCACAGTTCCCCTTGCTAATTTTCAGGTCCAGGTTTTTGTTTCTGGAACTCTGTCCATGTTTTAAAAACTTCAGGAGGCATCAGTCATACCCTAAATCCAACCTACAAGTGTGTATCTACAGTTTGACCTTATTTACTTAATATATTTTTCATATCTACTGTGAATCTGTTTGCAATCAAGAAAGTAGTAGTAGGATGGCTTGTTTCTGTTTGTTCTCCAGAACTGAGCTCTTTTGGGAGTGGTTTTTTTGCTTCTGGAATTATAAAGTGTAATTGTGTGGGTCATCTCCTTTGAAGGTCTGTGCATGCTTTTGAAAAATCTCATCTTTGAAAGAAGGGCAGCTCTCTACAAATGCTCACTGCTTTTCTTGGATATATGTGAGCAACAGCAGAATGAACAGATTTCAGAGCCTCTGGTGTTAGTAAAACTTTCTGTGAGTAGCAACAAGGTATGTATTTTTCAAGCAGTGCATCTGAATTCATTTATTAATTGAACAAGTATTTATTGAATGCTCTTTCCTGTTTAATCATCTCCCCACAGGGATTCTTTGCCTCGCACAGCCTAACAAATGTTCTCCAGTATTTATTTTGGTTTGTCTTTTCCACTCATGGATTTTTAAACCCCTTGAGGATGGAAGGGCTGGTTTAAGTCTCTGATGTGTTTACTATGCAGGCTGGGCATCCATATTAAAGCAGTACAGATTTCTCCATTTTACAGAGTGCTTTCATGTAAGATGTCATGTCATACTGTGAGGAAGATTTTAGTGGGAAAGCCATGGCCTTTGGTAACCAGTAGACATTTAGCAGCCACTGTGCTTGTAGATAGTAACACTGAGTCAGCCCAGGGCTGGCTGAATCAAACACTGGTACTGCATGCTGGAAATAGGAAACCTCCTGGAATTGCAGACTTGATAAATCTTAACTTTCTCATGAAAAACAATACAACAACCCTTCCTGTTTCCCCACCCCATCTCAGCGTAGGTACTCTAAAGGTCAGTACGTTTTTGTATACAGTTGGGACAAGAATGTGGAAGTGTACAAAATCTGAAAGGCAGCTTTCATCTCCTAACTGAGGAAAAGTATTCTGTCCGAGGGGCTTTTATTTTTATTTTTGGAGGAGGGGAGTGGCTGTACGGTCAAAACCTTCGTATCTAGAAATCCATGCAGTTTGGGGATTATTAGAAGGTCCAGTTGGGGATAAGCCAGAGAAGAACTTCCAAGTTCTCTGGGTCTTAAGGACTCGGTGGTGGGGATTCAGAGCAACTCTGTAAACCCTGTTTCTAAAAGGGGACTGTCTTTGACTGAGACCTCATGAGGACTCCTTTAGGAACATCCTTCCTTTTTTTGCAGACAAGGGAACCTCGAGCCTCCTGTAGGCGAGGCTTGACCTCCTCTTCCCCATTGTCCTGCTCTTGTTTTCAGAGGAAGTTGGAAGTGAAGGTCCTGTCTCACCCACAACAGCTTAGATTTGGAGAAACATGAAGCAGTGCTGATGTTACTGGGGCAGGGTGTGCTTAGATGGCCCTGCTTTTTCCATGTAGTTGGGAAAGTGGAGGAGTAAGATTGGCTGTGGGCCAGGCACAGTTTCCCCCTTTCCTGTGGTGAATGAAAATGGATGATTGTTTTACGAAGCGGGTACTGAGTGGGAGGCAAGTAGAAGATAGCAGGCCTTGGACTCGGATTAACTCTGCTTCCACTGTCAGCTCAGCCATTTTTCAGCTCTATGCCGTGAGCAGTTTTAACCTCTCTGGTCCTCATTTTTGTCATTTGTAAAATGGAGATGATACTTTTTAACACTGCCTGTCTCCAGAAAGGTGGCTACCAAAATATCAATGATTACTTGCTTCGGGGGATTTGGGGGTGATGAAGGGTAACAGGAAAACTGTAACTTCTTAAACTTTCTTTTTATGTCATTTGAATTTTTGACTGTTGGCATGTATAACTTAAAAGTACCCCCTAGTGGAATTATTATGAAGATCAAATAAAATGGAATATTTAAAACCAGGTACAGTACCTGACAACTAAAATATATGCAATTGGCAGTTTATTTGGGGAAGAAATGATATATATATATTTTTTAATGATATATATTTTTTAAAGATTTATTTATTTATTTGACAGACAGAGATCACAAGTAGGCAGAGAGGCAGACAGAGAGAGAGGAGGAAGCAGGCTCCCCACTGAGCAGAGAGCCGGATGCGGGGCTTGATCCCAGGACCCTGGGATCATAACCCGAGCTGAAAGCAGAGGCTCTAACCCACCGAGCCACCCAGGCGCCCCGGAAGAAGTGATATTAATATTAATTCATGGTCAGCCCTTGCTTTTGTTGTGTTAAATTTTCAGTCTGCTTTGAGTGGTTTGGGTAAGTCTCTTCATTAAGCCCCAGTTTCTTGAGCTGAAAATGGGGGTTTATGGTAGTATCTACTACATACATGGGGTTTGGAGGAGACATAGCAAGCGGTTAGCCTGGTATCTGGCATGTGGTTAGTGCTCAGTAAATAGTAACTGTTACCAGCTGTTATCCTCACAGCTATGCTGGAAGCAAGGTGGAGTTATGCCCACTTCACAGTTACAGGGAGTGAGGCACAGAGTGAGTGGTCTAGTGCCTTGTGTTGAGGCTGTGTTGAATCAGCAGCAGAAATGGCCTTCTCTGTTAACTGCCCTCCTGCAGTTCACACCAGCAGCCTCACAGCCTGGAGTCTGCTCACCTCTCCTTCCTTCATCCTGGAAGGCCTGCTCAAGGATGGGCTCAGCCTCTCCAGGGGAAGGCCTCGCTCCATACCACTTTGGTACTGCCTGTGACTTCCACCTGCTCTATAAATAACTCTCTTCTGCCTGTTTGTGGGACTGAATGGTTGTGCTGAAGTTAGACTTGGTGGGAAATAGGTTTTGAGCTTTGTACTGTGGGCTTCTGCTCTGTATATTCACATTTTTCCCCCTTTTTTTTCAAAGATTCTATTTCACAGAGAGAGATCACAAGCAGGCAGAGAAACAGGCAGAGGGGGGGGGAAGCAGGCTCCCCACCGAGCAGAGAGCCTGACATGGGGCTCGATCCCAGGACCCCAAGATCATGACCAGAGCCGAAGGCAGAGGCTTAACCCACTGAGCCACCCAGGCGCCCCTCTGTATATTCACATTTAGCGGGGGGGGGGGGGGGGGGGGGGGAAGCGGGGAAACCCTGAGTGATTTCTACCCAGAGTTGTTTCCAGAAAGTGGGAGATCCTCCTCATCAAACTTAAGGGGTCAGAGCTGATGCCACCAGTTTCTCCCCTTGGGTTTGTACAGTACAGGTCTCACCGTTGCCTCTTTGGTTCTCTTCATCAGACTTTACAACATTTGTCTTGCCGCCTTCTTCATAGGAGTCATGAGGTACTTACCATCTGGTGAAAAATACTGGCAATGCAATGTCAAAAGTTATACCCATCTAAATTTGCCTAGTGGCCTGGAAGGAGTATAAGTATTTATACAGATTCTTGCACTCCATAGTTTTTTTTTTTTTTTTTTTTTCATGTATTTCAAATACACCCTTTTCCAAATTTGCATTTAGTGCCGGCTGGCAAACCTTGTATTCCTTTTTTTGGGAATATATACTTGCTGTAGTATTGCATTTACATTGTATAATTCCACATTAGGATCTGAAGGGCCCTGCTATTGAGGCAATCATTTTTCAGTACTTAATACCAGTCAAGTCTGTGCACCTCTAGATGAGTCTGCTCTGATTCCCATCCGGCTTTCTTTTCCTTATTTGTGGCTGCCTAAAGACCTCTACTGAAGCACATCAAAGTGGTTCCTGTTGGCTTGACAAAAAGAAGATCTTGGAGGAGCTTAAAGACCTCGTGGAAAGGACCCTCTTAATCTTAGCTAATCGCAAAATGAGATTCTACAGTGGAGAAGCCACCCTCGCACCCACTTTATGGAAACTCCTCTAAAATACAAGTTGTTCAGGCTGTTTGTTATGTTTCTGTAGTATTTTTCTGGTTTTTGAAAACAGACCTGCTTAAATTAATTCTGGCTGGTATCTGGAAGTGAGGTGACTGTATGCCCACTTCAGAGTTACAGGAAGTGAGGCACAGAGTAATTTGATGACTTCTCTTAAGTCCATACGTTGAGTTAGCCAGGGTGATGCCTGGAAGATTTGAAGGAGATATTTATAAAAGAACGAAGCTCTGGGTTTATTTCAGGCCTAATCGTGAACTTGCAGGAGCAGCTTCCGAGCACTGGGGAGAGAGGAATGGCACACTGCCTTGGAGCTGTCATCTAGGATGCCACCTTTTGGGAACCATATTGTAGGCAGTCTCTGGCCTATGTGAAGTCGTGCCTGGGCCTTATCAGAAATGAACCAGATGGTGTTTCTAGTGAAACTGGCAGCTGTTCTTGCTGACAGAATTAATTAAACATTTTTACATGTAAATGTGGAATTATGGGAAGCTTTCTTTTGGAGTTTTAGTTGAATATGAGAGTGCTGCCCTTACCTTCCAGAGGCCTTAAAATTTTTTTTTTAATTTAAGTTCATTTAATTAACATATAATGCATTATTAGTTGCAGAGGTAGAGATCAGTGATTCATCAGTTTCATATAACACCCAGTGCTCATTATATCACGGGCCCTCTTTTATGTCCATCACCCTTTTACCCCATCCTCCCTGCCCCCACCCCTCCAGCAACTTTCAGTTTCTTTCCTGTGATTAAGAGTCTCTTATGGGGGATGCCTGGGTGGCTCAGTCAGTTAAGTGTCTGCCTTTGGCTAGGTCATGATCCCAGGATCCTGGGATTGAGTCCCACATCAGGCTCCTTGCTCTGCAGGGAGCCTGCTTCTCTCCCTACTTTTGCTAGCATGTTCTATCTCTCTCTGACAAATAAGTAAATAAAATCTTTTTTAGAAAGTTTAGAGACTTTTTTTAAAAAGTCTCTTGGGGCACCTGGGTGGCTCAGTAGGTTAAAGCCTCCGCCTTCGGCTCAGGTCATGATCCCAGGTCCTGGATCCCAGCCCTGCATCGGGCTCTCTGCTCGATGGGGAGCCTGCTTCCCCCTCTTTCTCTGCCTGCCTCTCTGCCTATTTGTGATCTCTGTCTGTCAAATAAATAAATAAAATCTTTTAAAAAAATTAAAAAGTCTCTTATTGTTTGTCTCCCTCTCTGATTTCATCTTGTTTTATTTTTTCCTCTCTTCCCCTATGGTCCTCTGTTTTGTTTGTTAAATTTCACATATGAGTGAAATCACTTGATAATTATCTTTCTCTGATTGACTGACTTTGCTTAACGTAATACCCTCTAGTTCCATCCATGTCATTGCAAATGGCAAGTTACCATTTTTTCTGATGACTGAGTACTATTCCATTGTGTATGTATGTGTGTGTATAACACATGCACACACATACATACACCACATCTTCTTTATCCATTCATCTGTCGACGGACATCTGGGCTCTTTCCATAGTTTGGCTATGGTGCCCCTTCGGATCACTACATTTGTACCTTTGGGATAGATACCCAGTAATGCAATTGCTGGGTCATAGGGTAGCTCTGTGTTCAACAGAAGTCTTTATTTATACTTTGCTTCTGGCCGTAAGTGACCCTCAGCTCTGTGTCTTTCCCCTCTGGTTACTTTCTTCACCAAATGGGCCATTTATGGTGGGGAGGTATAAGGTAACCAGTCTTCTCTCTAGTGTAATTTGAAGGTTGCTGATGGGATCTTGTCCCAGAATGTACCTGCTACATGGATAACCTTGGTGACTAAAATCTTCATCATTTGAGTCCCTCCTTTGGGTTAAGACATTTGGATGTAGCACATATGATACCTGGGAACAGTGACAGAGTACGAGACCCAGAAAGGAAAGAAGAAAAATGTGGAGTCGGACAAGGCAGGAAGTACTGAGTGCGTGCTGTGCGCCAGGTTCTTTGCTAGGTGCTGTGCTAGGTGCTGTAGTCTGGTGGGCTTGTCTTTATTTCCCAGATCAGAAAAGCTCTCAGAAGTTAAGGGCTGTAAATTACTCTGTTGGGGGTAGAACCAAGGTTGGAGTGATAACAAAGCCTGTGTTTTTCAGGGCAGATGTAATATATGTGGGTTAGGAAGTTAGGGTGGAGGATGAGGTGGTGAGGGAGACGGAGAACAAATCCTCAGAGAGGAGGTCAGGGCCAGGTGGGGGCTGTAGTGGTGGGGTGCACGGAAGTGGGTGGTCCTCAGGGAAGGTCTGGGAAGGAGGGGTCGGGGAGCAAAAATAAACTGAAGTGGAAAGAAAAAACGGTTAAGGTATCACTTGGTGGGGGGTCTATACTGTTGGATGATGGCAGCTTTTCCCTCAGGGAAACTGGGGGGTTTGTTTAGGGTAGTCTCTGCATTTAGGCAGGTGGCAGTTGGCCCCACAGGAAACCTTTTAATCCCTGGTATTTATAGACTGTCCTATACTCCACTGAAAGGCAATTCCCATTTCATTTAGGGAAGACAGCATTATCTGCCTTTGAGATGCGGCATTTATAGATCTCCCTTTGGCCCAGCAGGAGGGGCTGGGTAATGCCCGGTACTATTATCCTGGTTCCCTGCTGACTCAGAGGTTGTGCAGGGACACTTCTGCCATTTACCTCTAAGTGACCTCTGGCTGCTCCTTATTCTATAGTTGCTGCTTTTCTTCTCAAAGTTGAGTTGGAATCAGGACTGGGAAAGGTAGCCCTCTTGTCTCTGTGTTTAGGGTAGCCAGGAATTCCCTAGAATAGTGGTTCTGATTTGTTCCCTAGCCCTTATCATAAGGCTAAGATGGCTCTGTTGATAGCATGGCCAAACCCTACATTCAGTCCAGTTCACCATTGATTTATTGATTCGTGCTAGTATGTATGGGGGTAGAGTACAAAGATGACTGAGACAGGTTTCCAGCTGCAAATCTAGGGGGATAATGAGTAATGAACTCCCATTTGGGGTCAAGCTAGTTCTTCCTTATAGTAGGAAATGCTCATACACTTGCAGTCTTGTCTGACTTAAATCATTATTGTGAGGAGTAATTGTAGCAATAATCAATTGAGATTTATATATATATGTATATATATATATATAGATGTACATACACACACACATATGTGTGTGTATATACATATATACCTAGATTCATGTAAAACTTTCTTAATATTACAAGGTAGACTCATAATAAAAGGTAAGGTGTGTGGAGTGCTTTTTACATGGGCACTGTTCTAAGTGCTTCGTTTGTATTAGCTTATTTAATCTTCACAGCTACTTTGAAGTAGGTTGCTTATACCCATTTTATAGTTGTGAGAATTAAGGCCAAATTGGATTAAAAAAAAAAAAACTTTCTAGGATGGCATGGCTTGTAAGTAGCAGAACCAGCTTCTGGTAAGACCCTGAGGAAATCCAGGAAGACAGGGCTTCCCACCCCAGGGGGAGGCCATAGCCAGGGCTTAACCCTCAGAGACTAGAATGGAACAGGGTGAGGTCAGCCTGGTGCCCAAAAAATCATTAGCATTTCTGTACAGCTTAATTAAATTACTGAACCGTTCTGAACTTGGAGCCGTGGATCTTGTATAGTAATGCAATTGAAAAAGATAATATAAGCTAAGGAGAAAGGACAAAATTGGTAGCTCACATATTTGGATGGGCACTTAACTGACAGATTAAAACACAGAGAGGCCAACCCTAACGCCTGTATATCTTTATTCAGTTTACAAATGAGTGCAAAGACCTAGGCAACGTGCTTTGTGTAGGGACTTTTAAAGAACAAACATTAAAAAAATAAAAAAAATTCTTCCCCTCTCAGCCTTTTTCTGTTGAAGTTTCTTTCTTTTTTTTTTTTTTTTTAAAGATTTTATTTATTTGTTTGACAGACAGAGATCACAAGCAGGCAGAGAGGCAGGCAGAGAGAGAGAGGAGGAAGCAGGCTCCCCGCCGAGCAGAGAGCCCGATGCAGGGCTCGATCCCAGGACCCTGAGATCATGACCCGAGCCGAAGGCAGCGGCTTAACCCACTGAGCCACCCAGGCGCCCCTCTGTTGAAGTTTCTATTGAAGATACCTGAATTTGATCACTAAGACACACTGTATCCATCTTTGGCCATTATTTTCCAGAGAAATCAAGCTCATTTTTGAGGCATCTTCAGGCCAGTTTATCTCAGCTGTGGAAGATTGGGAACAAACATATATGCACATTGTGGAGAGGACAATCTCTCCATTAGATGCAAGTCTATAAAGGGAGCTCTGGGAGTTAATGTCTCAGAATTCCTGTTGCAGTCCACTCCACTCTTTGAACGGCTTTTTTAACGTGCGGTGCCTGTCTCATTAGCAGTTCAGGGGAATTAGCCTTCAACAACTAATGACCTAGTTCCCAAATTTGCAGCAGCTTCAGAAGTTTCTAGAATGCCCCGATGCCATGTTTCTCAAAGTGTGCTTAATTAGAATCACCTGACCCACCTTGTGTTGGGAGTCAGCTCCTTTGTGGGTGGGGTCCTGGCATTCATGTGTAAAACACGTCCTTCTGCTCAGGTTCTGAAGTAGAGCTTCGAGGCCAAATCTAAGTCCACCTTGAGAGGCTATAGAGCTGCTAGCTGCAGCGTTGAACAGTCTTCAAGGCTTCCTGTTTTCTTTTATAATGAGTGGGAATTTTGCCTCCTATTCCATAATACATCCAGGATCATTTTAACATTTAAAATGAATTACATTAATCTAATATGGAATAAATGTGAACCCCTGTGCTTTGGGATGAGACTGCCTAGTTTGTAGTCTTGGTGTCATGAATTGCTAACCGTAATGACCTTGGGCAAGTTATTTATCTTCTCTATGTCTTGTCTAAAAATGGAGATAGTCATAATACCTACCTTTTAAGGTTGTTGTGAGGATTAAATCAAATATTAGATAGAAAATGCTTAGATCCATGCACAATGCTTAAGCAGTCAAGTACCAGTTAATAATAGTGATGCTATTATTACTGTTCTGAGTGTCCTTGTCACTGGGAGTCTGACCAACCCCCACCCCTCGATGTAGCTATAGAACTGTTGTTTCAGATTGACAAAACATCCCTGTCCCCATTGACACAGCCAGGCCACAGGCTTATAAAAAGGCCTTTTGCCATCCATAAGAAGCCTAAACAGAACACTGAGAAAATGCTTTGCCATAACAGATCTTCTCAGGTCACACCCTAGTTTTATTTTAGTTGTTTGAGGTCCCTGTGTGAAGTATGACTGTGCTCAAGCTGTCAGAATCTGGTACGGGTGGGAGGGAAGTGCTTGTTTAGAAAATGTCAGAGAATCCACCAAGTTGCTTTAACCAACAAGTGTTCTTCATTCAGTTTGCACTTTCCCCCTTTATTCTTGTTTAATAGGAAAGAGGACTAGATTGCACTTTTCCTTTGTAAAGTACACATCTCAGATTTCCTCTCTTAACTTACTTGTTTTTTAAAAAATTGAGAAATCTCAAGTTGTACTTGTTTCTTTTTTTTTTTTTTTTTTTTAAGATTTTATTTATTTATTTGACAGAGATCAGAAGTAGGCAGAGAGAGAGAGGAGGAAGCAGGCTCCCTGCTGAGCAGAGAGCCCGATGCGGCCCGATGCGGGGCTCCATCCCAGGACCCTGGGATCATGACCTGAGCTGAAGGCAGAGGCTTAACCCACTGAACCACCCAGGCGCCCCAAGCTGTACTTGTTTCTTTTTTTAAAAATTTTTTTTATTTTTATTTATTTGTCAGAGAGAGAGAGAGTGAGCGAGTGCACAGGCAGACAGAGTGGCAGGCAGAGGCAGAGGGAGAAGCAGGCTCCCCGCTGAGCATGGAGCCCGATGTGGGACTCGATCCTGGGACACTGGGATCATGACCTGAGCCGAAGGCAGCCGCTTAACGAACTGAGCCACCCAGGCGTCCCTGTACTTGTTTCTTGAAGAAAGTTCATGAAGTGCTGGTCTAGCAGTCATGGAGGGAGAAAATCACCTGTGATTTCCCTTCCTCCTCTCACCGTTGTTTACCTGTTTAACTGTGCTGCTTCTATCTAGGATATCTAGGGATGGCAGAATGGCCAGCAGAGTCTTGGGGAGAAGGGCCACATTTCTGGGAGCCAAGGTGGCCCTCCCCTGGCTCATCCTTACAGTAGGCAGCCCCACTTTGGGGCAAGCACTTGGCCGCACCCTCATCCCCAAGTGTCCTCTCCCCTTCAGAGCAGTTATGTGGAAGTCCAGGTCCTTGTTTCCAGAGTGCCGTGTGTTCAGGCATTTGTGGCCTGGTTTATGTTGATTCTGCTCTCCTGATCTTATGCTCATTTTTCACATAGCTAGGTGCTGACAGTTCTTGGGCCTCTTTCCTTTGTAGGAACTAATATTGGCCCTCAGGGCAAATGCTTCTGTCTCATCCCTGTCTCTCACTAAATGCAGGTAGAAAGATGTGTTTTACACGTGAGTTCCCCTAGGAGGAGAACTCGGTTGGGTAAAGAGAACATTGCCCCAGGGCTTTTTTTTTTCTTTTAGAGCTTTTTAAACACTAGACTTCCTCCTCCTTTTCTCCTCTTCCCAGAAGAAGAGCTGCCAGTAAAATTTTAGTGCCCGACTGTTGAGATATATTTATCACCATTGTGATGGATAAAGGACTTAACTCCTTTCCTTATTGATCCCCTTCACCTCCTTGTAAATGGGAATTACAGGAAATCACAACTAGTTTAAAAGACGGTGGGCAGATGGGAAGGATAGAATGTGTAATCCCCATTCCCAGAAATAGGAGAATAGCTGAGCTGATTGACCTTAGCATTTGGTGGTCAGGAGGAGGGTGAAAGCATGGCTTGAAATAATGTCACCATCTGGGAATTGAAACCTAAGTCTTCCTTCCTGCTCTCTGACTTCTTATCATCATGATTCCCCTCTCCGATCCCTTCCTTTCTAGTCAGTAACCAGCCCCTGCCGTTCTTTTTTCTGTAGGTCTTTGTCACCACCATCCTGACCAGACCTCCTCATCCTGTCTGACCTTTTAGGCTGCTTTAGTCTCTTGGGCCAGGTTCATCTCCCATGAACATTGTTCTTTTGTCGTGAGATTAGGTGAGAGAATGAAGCCCTGTGTGTGTGGGAGGTGGTATTAACCATCTCTTTCCATGGTGACAGTGCCCTTTGAGGGCAAGGAGTCAGTGTTCTGGTGCCCCTCACATAGTAGGCTTTTATTAAATACTTGTTCATTTGGCTTAGGTCATGTTTCCTGCTCAAGCAGTTACTTTCATTGGCTCCCACTACCCACTCATCAAAGCAGAATCTCTCTGCCTGTTTTTCGTGGCTGTACAAACTGGCTTTACTAGAAGTATTCAGCTGAGTATACGTAACACTGTGTAACACTGTGGAATAACGAGTCTGCGAGGGATAGATCTAGGAATGCTCTAAGAATTGTCCCATGCCCTGGAGGATCTTAAACAGGGTTTTTTTCTTCCTGTTTTTCCCTGATTCTTGGCCTCTTTCCCTCTCCTTTCCCCACCTCCTCCTCCACCCCCCAATTTATATATTGCTTACTTCAGCCTTTCAGGCTGAGAAATTCCTTCTTTCTCCATACTTGTATTCAGCTCTCCAACTTTTCAGGTCACATCTCCTTTCCTTTTTTCTTTCTTTTTCTCGTTGTTCCCCTCTCTCTCTTTCTTTTTCTCTCTCTTTTTTGTTTAAGATTTATTTATTTTTAGAGAGAGTACACCTGTGCAGGAGAGGCAGAAGGAGAAAAACAGACTCCCTGCTGAGTGTAGAGCCCCACGTGGGGCTCAGGGCTCTATCTCATGATCCTGAGCTCTTGACCTGAGCTGAAGTCAGAAGTTGGATGCTTAACGGACTGAGCCACCCAGGCGCCTCTCCCTTCCTTCCTTCCTCTTAAGGTCCTCTTTGACTGTCTTGGTTCAGACCCTTCCTGGTTTTTGTTTGTTTTCATTATTTTGTTCTTACAAGTAGCTACTGCTTGTTCTTCCTTATTTTCTAGTTATTCATACCTTGGGATTTAGCATCTTATTACACCCACATGGAATACTGAAATAGATACTCCTGCCTTCCTGTGTGCCCTGATTGTTTGCTGTCTGTGTTTGCAGCCTCCCCAGCTATCCTGAAGGTTTCAGGTGGGGTGGGGCCTGTGCCTCCTGTGCTTTTTGCAAGCTGTAGATGAAGGACTGACAGGAAATGATGCTGCATGGGGTAGACACTAGAGGTGTCTACCTTTAGACACCATTAGAGGTGAAAGGTGATCTGACAGTGCTTTGAGAATTCTACAGGTTCTGGAGCAGAATAGGGATTGGAGGCTCAAAGACCATCCAGTAGGTCTAGGGCTCTGGAAACCAAGACCTGGTAGGGTCAGGCTTGTCCCCCAAGAGTTTGTCTCATTCTGAGATTCACTTGAAATCCTGGTTCACATGGAAAATGTGCTCATACTAGAAGGTTACTAGGGTTCTTGGGGAGTTGTGAGGCCAGATTGCCTGTGTGTTGTATCTTCCCAAAAGGAGGATGAAAGGGACCTGACTGTAGGAAAGCTTATAGCTTAAGAAGACAGACGGTGAGGGGCAACAGTGAACAGACCTGTTGGACTCAGGATTTGATATATTTGTGTTAATGACACTTGTATTGATTTCTCTGGGAAATTTGGAGGAGTATGAATGTATCCTGCAAGTATAAGTAAGCATTTTCTTTGCTTTGCTTTGTCGCTGATGGGGCTTATAGCTTATGTTGCAGTTGTCCTTCTGACAATAGAATCTTACATGAAATTAAAAGCAGTGTTTTCCTTTTCTGCCTTTGTCAGAATTTTAAGCATCGTGCTTACTCTCTCCTCAATCCCCCTTTTATTTCTCAGACCCACCTAGGACTCTGAAACAGTTAGTTACTAATATGGCTGTGGGCTGGGACCAGTTTTAGCCAGTTGAATGCCCTGCAATCCAGTTTAAGTCTATGGGACACATCTAAACTTACTGGAATTCGAGGTAAGAAGTGAGGTTGCAAAGGCAAAGCCATTTAATTGTAGCTTGTATGAAAATAAAACCAGTTTGAATTTTCTTCTCACAAACTTTCTCTGAAACACCTCTTTAGAGCTTTTATTTTTGGCAAATGGGTTTCGAGGTGACAGCCTCATTACTGTTGGGTGGAGGGATATAATAAGCCAGTGGGTGATTTCCCAGAATTCTGAGCCTTTGAAAAATGCTATTCTTTTTGGAAAGTAATAAGTGCAGAAGCCAGGATGCCTGTTTCAGATTTATTCCTTCTTATCCTATTCTCAGCTAGTAAATACTGTGGTCTCGGTCTGCCTAAAAACAATGGCATACATTTGCTTAAATTTCTCTAGCAGTTTGGAAACGAAGTTTAGCCCTTTGATGATCACAGTGACGATGATGATGGTGATGATGATAGGCTGTCAGGAGTGGATACACTGAATTGTGAGCTAGTTCTTTCCAAGATCCTGGGAAGAAAATCACTAACCCATTTTATATGTGAAGGTCATAGCGTTGAATGGAGGAAGAAACAGCTTTGGAGTACAGAGAAATCATCCGCTTAAAGGTTATACTTTAGAGAAATACTTTGAAGGAAGTTGTTTTCTATTTGGATTGGGTGTTTTTTTGTTTTTTTGTTTTTTGTTTTTGTTTTTGAGAACGCCTTTTACAATGGTATAAATGGTTCCTCTGGAACTCATAGCAGGATTCTTTTTCTATCCTCTCCTGTATTTACAGCTGCTTTTTCCCTAGGGGAACATTCATCTGTTTTAAAAAGCAGAGAGAGAAAACAAGAAGTTCTCTCAGTGATGTTTGGAAATGAACTGCATTTGTCTTTCAGGAAGGCAAGTTCTTAAGGGTTGCTGTTTGGATGAAAGAGAAGGAAGTCTGGCTACAGTGTTATCCCCCAGTACACCACACGCATGGGCATGCACACACACATGCACAGAAACCCCTCCTCTCCGAGGCTCCTTGTGGCAGGTACTAAGGGATTTAGGATGCAAGGTCCCCATTATGGTCCCTTTGTTATATTAGACCAAAACATTGCTTTTCAGCCCCTGAGTAAGTCAGTTTTTTTGGCAGGCCACTTCTTTGCCCTGAGTATCCTTGTGTAGGGTCCTGGGCTGGCACTGGCACTCAAGCCCGGGACTATACTTGGATGTGAGCTCAGAGGCAGTATCCAAGGGCATTTAGGACAAGAAAGAGTCCTGATGTTGAGGATGTTTTCATCATACTGATGCTTTAAGGCCTTGGAGTAGATGTTTTCCGGGCATCTAGATGAAGTTAGTAAATGGGCTTAACTAAGTGCCCCTTAGCCAACTTTTCCACAGTTTCTACCAGCTAGCTGGTTGTTGGCATGCATCTTTGTTTTGTTATGAGAAGAAGAGGAATTCTGTTTTGCAACTAAGTTACTGTGCCTTCCATTCGGATTCTGTGGATGGTTACACTAGAAAAGCTAATGAGTACTTCCATGCGGCACACACTGATGCAGAGTGGGTGGATGGCAGGCTGGAGGCTGGGTGACCTTCATAGAGCACGTGCTATTGAAGGCAGATACTGAGATGACACTAAGGTCAGATGTGCCCTGAAGTTCCAGTGGCTTGGCCCCCTGTCTGCTGGTGCATTCCCCAAGGCTAAGCCAACAGAGTTCTTTAGCTTTTCTGAAATGACTGCTTCTCACAGCTCCTTTAGTGTCATCAGCCAGAGGAGGGACGTTAAAGGTAGGACAGTCTTAATTAAGTTTGCCTGGTTTGGCAGTCACTCAGACTCATCTCCTGTTTCTGTGTTGACTGATAGTCCCCTCCAGTTTTCCAAACAACCCTTCTTTATTTCCAAGGGGGGAGGCATTTTTCCTAAACCTTCCTTCAAAAAAACACAAAACACAAAAAACAAAAACAAAACCCACAAAAAAGCTATAGCCTACCTTGATTATTGGTGTGTGTGCCTTCTGTCTCTTTCTGGCAGTGGCGGGTGGCCACTCTTGCTTTTTCATGAGTTGCTTCTACCCCCTTGGAGTTCCTGGAGGTTAATGCTATGCTGAACTTCCTTGTCAGGCAGAGGCCTGGACATGAGCCCATTCTTGGGTTCTCCGAATGGACAGAGCACAGTGGAGAACAGGGCTGGGGCTGGCACTAGGTCTGAGGGAGCTCAGTGGTTAGATTCTGATTGGGGGATATTTGAGGGAACTCTGTTTAGTGAAGAGGTGGGAAAACTGAGTTCTGGTTCAGCCACCAGCAAGCCATGTCCTTGGGCAAGTCATGGCCCCTTTCTGGACCTTTGTTCCCCTCTAAAATGGGTAGATTGGACTTTACAAGATGACCCAAGACCCAAAGTTCCTTTAGACAGTAATGTGTTAACGATCCCCACACAGATCCCTGAGTCTGCTTGTGGTCAGGGTGACCAGAGGCTAAAAAGGCAGAAAAACTTGCTCTTTCCAGTTCTCTTTTGCCTCCAGGCTTTTTGCACAGGCTGCTCCTCTCCCTGGAATGCCTCTTCTTACAGTCAGTGTCCATTTAGATCACTCCTTGCCCTCGTGCTGGTGGGGTGCCCCTGCTCTGTGCTGCTGTATCATTCAGTGCTCAGCACTTATTCCACTGTGTTAATGTCTGTTAACTTGTGCTTCCTGAGGACAGAGACTGTCTGCTGTCACCACTGTACACCCAGTTGGCCGGTGCTGTGTCTGGAATGTGGTATATGCCCGCGAATGACCCTTCCTGGGCCACCACACCCAGTGCTCTCGGAGTTGTTCTGGGTTTTCCCCGCCTTACCAAGCCCTCTTTCTGATGAGCTGTATGTGGGTGCAGGAGAACTTTGGATAATGCTGAGAATTGTTTTCAAGGTTCAACTCAGTGTGCTAAAGTGTGGAGTGATGTTGCCACCCCGCCCTGGGGGTGCTCTTTCTAGGTGTTGCCTTAGACCTGGGAAGAATCTGGACTTTGCCCTGCTCTTCCCCATCTGCAGCCGTGAGGGAGGGGCAGGCTGGCGCCCGCAGATTACTTTTACTGCCAGGTGTCTGGGGCTGGGCCATCTGCTGCTGGTGACAGTGGGTAGGGTGAGGGGTGAGCAGCAACCTAATCTCCTTCACTGCACAGACTACTCAGCAGAGTCCAGACCCCCTTCTCCCCACATTTTCTCTTCTGTTCCAGTGCTCTGTAATGCTACTCTTCATTTCCATCTTGCGTTTGTTCCACTGCTGCTCCCCCACCACTCTGCTACGAGAACCCTTGCTGCGGTTTTGTTTACTCTGTGTGTGTGCCTTGCCCTTTAGCCTGAGCCCCCAAGAATCTTGATGTGATGTAAGACAGCAGCAGCAAAAAGAAAAAAGCAAAAAAAGCAAAAACCAAACTTCAGAAATGAAACTTTGGACCCCTGTTGGTCTGTGTCTGGATGTAAATGATGAGACTCTTCCCATCAGAGTTTGTACCTTTGGGTTCACCACTCCATTTTCTATTCCTCCTCCCAGGGAATCTTTGAACAGCGGGGGTGGGCTGAGTCACTTACAAAAAGCTCTAATTTTGCTTGTGTTTTAAGTCTTGCCTTTTTTCTGGCCTTGTGAGGACACAGGAAAGAGCCAAAGAGAAAGAGAAAGCCAAGAGAAAGTAACCTTTCCCGTCACTCTTGATGACTCTGGGTTTGGAGGTTTTGAACTGGGGTGTGTGCATGCACATGCGTATGTGCTCGTGTGTGTGTGTGTGTGTGTGTGTGTGTGTACATGTGCACAAGCTACGCCAGGAGGTGGGATTAGGGGGGAATGCAGACAGAGTCGTAAAGTCATCTTTACCAAGTGAAGTCGTGACAGTGCAGAGAACAGAAGGGCAGGACTTCTCAAACTTTAACAAACATAGGAATCACCGGTGGAATTTTATTAAGATGCAGATTATGATTCAGGAGATCAGGGATTCCATACAAGTTTGTAATAAGCTCCCAGCTGATTGCTGGTGCTGCTGTTCAGTGATCCATAGTTTGAATAGTAAGAACAGTAAGCCTCCTTCTTCCTCCTCCTCCTCCTCTTAAAACTGATTAAAGATTGACCTGGGGAGGGCAGGAGGGAGACTAGTAAAGGACTTTCATATTTTAAACCTGAGGGCCTGGCTTGGCCTTTAAGCCAGTGTTTACAAAGCCCTTTCTCATGTCCCTTCCTCCTGCCTGAGTTCCTGGCTTTTCTGGAGCTCCCCTTGGCCCAGTTTGGTTTCCATAATATAAGAACCTCTGTCCTTCAGATGTGGGTGTGCATACAGTAAGACTGGATCTTTCCCCTTTCTCTTTGACTTACTGTAAATAGATAAGGCCAAAACTAGTGTTTAAAATAGAACTTTTAGAACTGGAGGAATTCTTAAATTATCTTTTCTAATCCCTCTAGTTTACTGAGGAGAAAACGGGCCCAGAAAAGTTTTGTAACATGTTCAAAATTAGTGGAAGAGCTGGAGTTAAAAGCCAGATGCCTGAACGCCTGAGCTCTTCTCTCAAAGGGACTCTAAGGGACTCTAGCCCTAGTTAGGGACTATGGGAGGATCAGTGTTGTTTTGGAGTCAGGTGTTAGGACAACAGGCCTTCTAGTAGTGTGAGGGAATTGTACACAACATGGGACACAACGGTGGATCTGCTGTAGCTCAGCAGCCATTGACTTATGCCAGGGTTCTCAACTGCAGCACTATTGACATTTGGGGCCAAATAATTCTTTGTTACGAATTCTTTGCTTTCTTTAATTCTTTGTGAAACATCATAGGGTGTTTAGTGGCCTCCCAGCCTCTTCCTACTAGATTTCAGTAGCATCCCCTCCCCTGATGTTATAGCAATCAAAATTACTCTAGCCATTGTCAGATACCAGGGGAGAGGATAAAATTGCCTCTGGTTTAGAACCTGTAGTTCAGGCAACAAGTATTTTGGGGAAGAAGGTTGCTCTTGGGCACCTGTGCTGGGGTTTTTTATGTGTGATTTGGTTTTTTTTTGTTGTTGTTGTTTTTAGTGTACTTCAGTCTCAGGCTTACAAAGAAAGCATATGGCCGATGAGGGGGCCCCAGCCTTCCTGGGCACTTACAGTTTTGTTTATAGTTGAGTGGGGAGACCCGAGCAGCCAGTGCATGGGACAGACAAATTGCCATCTTAATGGTCCTTCCAGGATGCAGAGCTGCAGGATGGACTCTGAAGAATGTGGTGCCAGCCCAGGGTACTTAATGAGGAGGTTTTGCTACCTGGGCTGGATTGCATGGCTAAGAATTGAGTAATTCTCGTTAATATCTTTAGATATTCTTACCTACTTACCTACTTCTGTGCAAGCTGCACTCTTTCATTCTGAAAAAACATTTCATCTGAATCAGGTACATTCACCAGCAGATACGTATGCTTGAAGGTAGGGGAACCTACTCAGGCCTGATGCTGGTAAGGCTAACTCATTCCTTAATGAGATTTACTTTTTACTTCTAACTTGGTTTTTTTTTTTTGCTATGGCGTGAATCCTTAGATAGACCTTTCTTGTCTCTTTACCATTGTGTTCAGCAATATTGACATAAGACTACAAAAGAACTACAGACTGTAATGTTCTGAATATATAGATACAAAAAACATGGTTAAGTGCCCCTCTGTGTGAACCCAAGAAAGGGTCCTTTACCTCTTTTTATTCTTCACAGGATACCCTCTCCATCTTAAGCTCAACACAGGCCTCCATGAAAAATGTTACTTCAGAGCACAAAAAGCATTAGTGATGGGAGCTTCATAGTTCTTGTCAATTTTTCCTTAACCAGTGCCAGACTGTCGCTTTTCCCCAAGACTTCCAACATGATGCTCCATTGCCTCCTGGGTTGCATTGTTTCTAATAATAAGCCCACTGTAACCCTTTGGTCTTTTGAATACAGTATGTCTCTCCTTCCCCCCACCTATTGTGGGTGCTTTTAACATTTTCTCTATCACTCGTTTTCAGCATTTTGACTACGGTGTGCCTTGTGCTCTCTTTTTGTCCTTCTTGGGGTTTGATGAGCTCTTGAATCTGTGGGTTTATAGTTTTCATCAAATTCGGAAGATTTTTTGCCATTATTTCTTGAAAAATTTTTTTGTGTCTACCTACTCCACCCCAGTACACACACACACATACACATACACACACATTATATGTATATATAACATATATACATATATGTAAGGCGCTTGATATTGTCCCACTGCTGACTGATGTTCTGTGTATATCCTTTTGGATAGTTTTTGCTGTGTTTTCGAGTTCATGAATTTTTTCTTCTACAGTGTCTAATCTGTTAATCCTATCCTATATATTTTCCCTTAAGATAACTTGTATTTTTCCTTTTAGAAATTCAGTTTGGGTCTTTACTATCTCTTCATTTCTTTCCTCATCATGCTCATGCCTTCCTCTTCTCTCTTGAACACATGGAGTATATTTATAATAGAAATTTTAACATCCTTGTCCACTAATTCTGTCACTGGGTCAGTTTTATTCCTGTTTCTATTGTTTCATTATTCTTCTAGTTATGGTCATATTTTTCTTCCTATTTGCATTCCTGTTATTTTTTTTATTCGAACCTAGATATAGTGAGTTTTATTTTTCTGGGTGCTAGAACTTTTTTTATTCCTTTCCATACTTTTGGGCTTTGTTGTCAGAAGCAGTTCAGTTACTTGGAATTTGTTTGATTCTTTGTTTTCAGGGCTTGTTTTCTTGCTTTGTTAGGGTAGGGCCAGAACAGCCTGTAGTCTAGGGTGGGGATGGTCCCACTACTAAGGCCAAAGCCTTCTGAAGATTGCATCTGATGCCCTGTGTATTAGGAGATTTTTCCACTTTGGCCAGTGGGAACATAAATATTTCTGGCTCTGTGTGAACTCTGGGGTTATGCCACCTACTTCTTTCCTTTCATTCTTGCCCCAGCATTGCTAATTTCCTCACACATATGCACAGATGAGTACTCAGCTAAAGGCTCAAGGGGATCTCTCTACAGATTGCTGGTTTTTTTTTCTCTTTGTGCCTTCTTTTCAGTTTTTTTGCTCTGTAAAGCTAGCCACGTTGGTGTCCTCAAATTCCCAACTCTTTTTTTCAGACGCACTGAGATTGTTTAACTCTTTCAGATTTCTCCTCTCTACTCTGTGTCCTGGTGGTAGGGCACTAGTAGGGTTCAGTGCATTTCTTTCCTTTTAGTCAAGGATCACTGCCCTCTGCTGCCTGTTGTTGAATGTCTGAAAACTATTATTTAATATATTATATCTGGCTTTCTAGTTCTTTAAGGAGAGAGAATAAATCTAGTCCCTGTTACTCCACCATGACTGGAGGTAGAAGTCCCTCAGATTGTCAACCTCAGACCAGTTTTTAACCTTGGATGTCTTTTTCCTCCTGTGTACACTTGTCAAAAAATGGATCCATTGAGACAGATTTTGAGAATTCAGCCAGATTCAGGTCATGTCAATTTGCCACACAGTTACTGGACTCCTATGTCCCAAAAAAATAGCATCGTTCAGTATCATGCTGTATATGGTACATTCTGTAATTTTACCTGTATTGTAATGCTACACTTCCTCCAGAAGGCTGGGTGTGTGCTTCCAGGTGTTATCCTAACATGAACATGCACATAGGCACACACTTGAGTCTCTTCCTTGCACCTCCTGACCATGTTCCCATTTAACCTGGGCAGCTGACTGAACTGATAGGCACAGTGGATGAACAAAGAGCAGGGGCCCAGCTGTCTGAGCATGAGTTAGGCCCAGATAGCCTTCTGTGGGGAAGACAAGAGCATTAACTCTCCATGTGCAGTGCCCTTCCACTTTACCTAATCAGACTTTTCTGGATACTGTAGTACACTCTTCAGAAACGTGTGAATCATGGACTCTTTGGAATTCTACGAAACAGGTATTATTACCTCCATGGTGTATATGACAAAACAGAGGCTCACAGCAGTTAGAGCAGTATACCTGGCATCTGTAGGAACCCAGAGGCAGAATCAGGATTTGAAGTCCCTTTTGTGTAACTCTAAAACCCACAATGAATGATCCGGAAAGTAACAGTTTTATTTCCCTCTTCTGGGATCCAGCTTAACATATTTTGTCTTCAGCATTTTGGCTATATATCACCCATGTGTTTTCACTTTCTACCTCATATTTTGGTTATTTCTATATATGTCTTATCTCCCCCAGTAGACTGTAATCTCTTGTAGGGCATATGCTTTTCTCCACCTTTGTACCTTTCATGGAATCTAGAATATGTAGGTACCCAATGTAAGTGTTGAATGAAGCCAGTAAGTTCCTTAAGAAAGATATTTTTGAGGAATGAGTCCAGATGCCTTGTCTGGAGGGAAATACCAGATTTCCTCATTAATTTATGGTGTTTCTTTCTCATCTGCTGTGTTTATCATACTCCCTCTTAACATCTTCCAGGATGTATTCTGGACTTTATGAAGTTCTTCATTTGTTACCTCTCCCTGAACTTTGACTAATTTGAGGTTACTTTTTGAGTGTGTGTTCAGAGATTTAAGGGAATATCTGTTGTGAATTACATTCCTTTCTTCTCAGGTCCTGATTTAGAGCCCCACAGCTGGAGAACCAGAAGTGTGATTGGAGCGAGAACTGGAGCTTGTAGGCCTTGGTAGAAGGTATAGGTGGAGGCAAGGGTGTGGGACTAATCAAAGGGGAAGGAACAATAGGCAAGTTCCTATTTCTTATTTTTTGCTTGGGGCCTCACAGTCCGACCTTGATGACTTACAGGAAGCTTGGGTAATTTGCAAGGAAGAGGACAGGAAGAGTCATGGTTTGGTTATAGATTCACAGGCTTCTTGGAATTTATGCAAGATGGAGGAGAGCACTTGGCGCCAGAAGATGGTGTCTTGTTTGGCTTAAGTGCATACCTGATTCCAGCTATTGCTGTTAAGCTTCAGGAGATGGAGGTAAAGAACATACTTCTAGAATTCTGAGCCTGAACCAGAACCTCAGAGGAAAATACTCAGGTAGATATTTGAGTAGAAAGGAGGAAAATGGCTGGAAGAGGGACCATATTTATGGAGAATCTTAAGGCCTGAGAGACACAGGAAAGGTCACTTCTGGCCCTGCTACTAGGCTGACCATTTCTTCTCACTCACGAATCTTACAGATGTAACAGTTTTGGGGTAGGGGTGATGGGATGGAGAGGCTTTTTTGTTGCTGTTGAACACTAAGGAAGCAGGCAGCTCTTTGATACTCATCCCCAACTTCTCCCTAGCTTTGGCCAACCACAGCATGTGGGAGTGTCAGTTCAGAGCGACTCTCCAAGCTCTCTGGGCAGTTTAGGAATCTTAACTAAAATCCTTGGGTTAACTGAGCAGGTGCAGCTTATAAGATACAAATGCTTTCTAGCCACCCTCTAGTCTTTCTTCTCCCTTCTTTTCCAATCCCTTGTCCCCAATAGTTTTGGCCTTTATGGTATCCACTTTCTCACTTTGAATTCGTGTTAAAAGATCAGTATGATCTACCCTCACCACTCAGATGAAACTGCCCTTGATAGGTCATTAATGTTCTTATGACCAGAGCAGTCTTCATTGTACTGGACTTTCACTGTCAACTCCCCCTACATTCACCTTCACTGTCTCTGTCCGTCCCTCAACATCTTTGATGCATAAGGCCTGGTTTCCTTGTACTTTTTGGAGTGTCTTTCATAGGCTCGCCTTCCTTGACATGCTCCTTTAAAAAGTTATTGCTCTTCCCAGGATTCTGTCCTTGACTTTCTTCTCTTCCCACTCTAACTCTCTTAGGTGAGTCCATCTATAGTACACTGTTCCAGCCATTGCTTATAGGCTGCAAACTCCAAGCTCAAAGTGCTCTGCAGAACTTCATACTCATTTCTTATTTCGGGCCATGCTAATCTTCTCTGGATTGTTCTAATTTTAATATATGTGCTGCCAAAGCGAGCACCATACTTATTTCTGATTTGCCTGTTAGACCTTTCTACCTGAATATCCTTCAAGTATATGTCCCAAGAATAACCTGAACTCAGTTGATTACATTCTTCAATAAAATCTGCTGGTCCACCTGGGTTCTTTCTCCTTTGGTAGCTTTCACCATTTATGATATCACTTAGGCCAAAAACCTTGGCACCACCCACTGTTGTTTTGACTCATTCCATCCTATTAGTTTTTGGCATCTTCTGCAGCATTTGGCACATCATGGACATCAAATGAATAAATAAGAGGAAAAGTTTATTAATTTCATCTGAATTTAATTATAGTTTAACTAGCACTGTGGCTTTGATAAAGTAGAATAGCTATGGTTTCACTGTAACTTTAGGGAAGGGCATTTGACTTTTGGCAACATTCATATTATATTAAGGAGAAGGCACTTTTTTATTTAAAACAGGAACACTTTGTGGAGGGATTGGTCATTATTAGAAATGAATGGATTGGGGGCTTCTGGGTAGCTCAGTTGGTTGGGTGTCTGCCTTCCAACTGCCAGGGTCCTGGGATCAAATTCCGAGTTGGGCTCCTTGCTCAGTGGGGAGCCTGCTCCTCCCTCTGCCTGCTGCTCCCCCTGCTTGTGCTCACTCTCTGTCAAATAAATAAATAAAATCTTTTTTTTTTTTTTAAAGATTTTATTTATTTTATTTGACAGACAGAGATCACAAGCAGGCAGAGGCAGGCAGAGAGAGAGGAAGGGAAAGCGGGCTCCGTGCTGAGCAGAGAGCCCGATGTGGGGCTCAATCCCAGGGCCCTGGGATCATGACCTGAGCCGAAGGCAGAGGCCCTAACCCACTGAGGCACCCCTAAATAAATAAAATCTTAAAAAAGAAATGAATGGATTGGATTGACCACTGTGCTATCTTTCAGGGCTGGTCTAAGATGCTGCTGACAGTTATAGAGAGGTGGGTGAAGTCAGATTGTACTGGCCCAGAGGGCCTTGTCCTTGGTGTTCATGGGAGTAGAGGCAGTGTGTCAAGGGTGAACTTGTCACATGCTGTGGGTTTAATGCAGGAATAGGGAAGACGTTTCCATTGGGGAGGGTAGTGTGCCCTTTTATTCACTGATGGATTTCGTAGTTGTATCCTCATATTTGTAAATGCTGAGAGGAGGTGTTTGTAACTGTCATGTTTTGCCAAGTTTATTTTCCTTCCTTTCTATTTAGCCCCTTAAAAAAAAGGAGATGGTGACTTAAAATCATAGGATTTTGGAGCCAGAGAAGCTCTTCAGGTAGTAGTCTTGCTCAACCCTTACATATTCAGAAAATAATGATAATACTAGGGATAGGTGGTACTAGTTCGAATGTATGTTCGATGACTCATTAAGTGCCAGGTGTTATGTTAAATGCTTTATATGTGTTTCCTGGTATAATACTTACCCATGAGGTATCTTTTATTAGTGCTGTTTTAAAGATAAAGAAATTGAGGTCCAGAACGATTGGATAACCGCATTGGAGTTAGGTATGCTGAAACAGCTATTGTGCAGAAAGATGAATTGTCTTGCTTGCTCAAGGTCATGTTTTCCAGTTAGAGGCAGAATATGAGTAGAATCCAGATCTCCTGACCCTGAACTCAGCATATATTTTTGTTTTGAGCTGAGAATTCATTCTTTGTGGTCATTTGTGTCTCATTTCTTGCTCAGTCCCTTTTAATTTTAGTGAAATTGAATGAAGTAGAGGAAAGGGTGGTTTAGAGTTGGGGTTTTGGGTGAGTTTTTTAAAGTTTATTTTTAAATAGGCAACCTTCCCAGACTGACTGGGAATGTAGCAGAAGGCCTGAGAACCAGGAAGTGACACAGACCTGTTTATACCATCCCATTTGGGGGCTTTTGGGAAGCCATCCACAGAGATGGTAAAAAGTAAACATAAGTGCATCAGCCAGTTCTCTTGGGTTTGCTATTTTTGACCTGGAGGAGGTGTTTCCTGCATAGCTCTGAGTACTTTGGAAACCAAAACCTAGCACCTAAACATCTTGATTGAAGGTATATAGATAGATATTTATTTCTTGTTACCAGACACAGCATTCAGTGGTGCCTGGCAGACAAAATTACCACTTTTTTTTTCTTTCTCTCTGCCATCCTTTTGGTGAATTGCTTTTCTCCATTTCTTTTTCTTTCTTTGTAATTAGCACTATGCATGCAAATCTATCCTGAGAGCCCACTAGGTCTGCGCATGATTTTGAAGGTCCAGTTCAACATTTCTCTTTCACTTCCCGCTAATCCCACTCAGAAGTCTTTGTTCCTGTCTCCTCTACATTCTCAGAGCACTTAAAAACAAAAACAAAAACAACTCTTTTGTTGTACCCTCCTAACACTTTCACAGTGTTATATGGATAAACATATAATTCCTCTCACGTAGGTTGTGAATTCCTTGAGAATAAGGAATTCATGTCTGTGCTGCACTTCATCTCCGTGATCACCCAAGCCTTGCACTAAAGACAGTCAGTAAATATTTGCTGAACTGCAGCGTAGTCACTGCAAACACAGAGCCCTAAAAAGTCAGATTTAGCAAATCAGCTTCCCAGACTATTTGCCCAGTGGGTATTGAAGCCTGCTCAGCTCAGCTCTGATGGGAACCAAGCAGAGGGATGTGATGACACGTAGAGATATCTGTCGGGTCTAGGAACCAATTACAGCCCCTTCTGCCAAGCACGTATTGCTACCTGGCCAAAACTTCAGGATTTATGCCCTTTTCCTCTCCTGTTTTATGTCTGCTGCAACTTCGCTTTCTTGCATTTCCTACACAAATTATGTCTTTTGGGTTTATCTCTTTTCCCCCTTCAGTGAACAAGTAAATGTTGAGCACTTTGGGGTGTAGAAAGAGGCAGAGTTGGTGGTCTCTGCCAGAATTTACTACCTGCAGTAAATGCAGCATACAGCAGTTAAGTAACCGTGAGCAGGCCCTAGGGAGGGACATGATTGGTTGCCCCATTCATGGTCCAGGGAGTAATGCTTTGGGTTCAGAAGGGCCTTCCGTGCTTATGGGCTGAATTGATGAGTTTTCTCAGAAGAGAAGTGGCTAAACTTGACCTTGTATTTGGAAAAAAAAGATCAGGAAGCCCTTTGCAGTAGGAGAGCAGGAGAAGAATAGACTTTGGTCCCTTGGATTTCATTTATCTGTAAAAGGGGGTAATGACACCTATTTAATGAGGTAATAAGTGTGTGTGTGTGTGTGTACACACATATATGTATCAAACATTTAAGCTGTGTGCCTCATCCTTTCCTACAACATGTTCAGACTAGAAAACCTCCTAGGTCTCTCTGAATACAAATATTGCCTTAGTATAGTCAACATAATTATAATTTGGGGGGAGGGAATGTGAAGTTCCTTTAAAAAATACATTTTTAGAACGTCATAGGGAGAACCTTGGATGTTTACTTATTTGACCTATTGGCTGTTTTTTCATTTAAACTGACTGTGTTTTGAGCCTCGGCTCAGGGCATATGTTTCTAGCCCAGCTGAAACAGTGCCCTTCAGGAATCCATTGGGTGCTCAATTACAGCCTTTTAGAGCAGGAAAGGGCCTTAGTCAACATTGATTTGAGTACCCATTGTCCCATACACCATCCTGCGTCCTTCATGTTTATCTCATTTCCACCTCACGACAACCCAATGAAGAGTGGGTATTGTGTGTCCAGTTTATAGATGGGAACTGAAAATAATTTACCCTAGACTACCCAGCTCATACTATCCAAGCAGAGCAGAGATTCTGGCCCAGTCTGCTAGAATCTTTTCACGATCCCAACCTCCCTTAGGAACAATTAGTTGAACTGTTTCATTTTACTGATGAGGAAACAGAGGCCCAGGAAGGTGGTGTGATTTGTCTCAGTTAGCCCATCAGTCATTGGTGAAGCTGGGACTTAGGGAAGAAGAGGTTTCCTGCCTTCAGGGTCGGAAATTTATGGCCTGAGCCAAGTTCCTGCTCACAGCCACTCTGCCTTCATTCTTCTTTTTTTCTGTCCTGTCTTGAGTCTATGTTGTTTTGTTCTCTTCTGTCCTCTCTTGTGTGTTTTCTCTTTCCTTCTGGGCCTACAGCTCTGCAGTGATCTGTGTGGTGTGCGCGTGCGCACGCACAGAGGCTAGGGTTTTTTGTTAGATGTTTGTTATTTTTGGAAAGCACTTTAGGAACACTGTGTACGGATGGCCTATACAAATGGTGCTGATGGGTTGATTAAGCTCTAAATGGGAAAGTGGAGTTTCCTGAGTTTGCTGCAGTGCAGAGGGAGATGGATGCTGAGATGGGTCTTGGGAGAAGAAGGGGTAGAGGACTGCTCATGCAGAACAAAGAGGATGGGTTTAACATTTCTTCCTTCCAGTTAGAACTTTTGTTGACTTGTGTTTTCAGAGGAAATATTTCTGGGCCGCTCCTATTCCCTAGAAGACATTCCAGATTCCTTAGAACTGAAAGGGCATTTGGGGATCACCCAGGCCCACCCCTTGAGGACCAGGAAGAATAATTGACTTGCCTGAAGCCAGTCCACTGTTGATTGGTGGAGCTGGGACTTAGAGCTGCCTTGTGCATTTAGGTCCATGCTGCAGTCATCCTGCTGTTAGGTTCTAGAAGAGATATTGGAGACTTAGAAGCTTAGGTGTGGGGCTGGGGTAGTGTCTCTGCTGCTGTCCCTGCTGTCTGAAGCTTGAGGACTATGGTAGGGGTAAAGTGTGACAATGGGAGGATGTGGGGAGCAGTTCTGGGGAAACCAGACAAAGATACAAAGAATATCAAAGCAATTAAAAAAAAAATAAATACTCTTTAACACCTGCCCTACTCTGACTTAGGTGGCTTATGAGGAAAGCTGAAGGTTATTTTGGGATTTCTAGGAGCTGAATTTTAACAAGAATTTGACTTTTTCTTTTGGGCTTTGGACCTGGAGATAAAAAGAAAATGGATAAGGCGTCATTCTGGCTGTTGAGGATCTCCAAGTCCAGTAGAACACTTTGTGCCTGTTGAAGCCCTCGCATGTTAGTGGTACAAAAGAAAGGGGAAGATACAGAGGTTAAACACGACTGGAAGGAGTCACAAGGGGAGAAAAAAGGAAACTGAAGATGTCTAGAAGTAACTTCATTTTGGAAGGAAGAGTAGGAGGCATTAAGATCTGATTAACGTTTAGATATCTTTTGCTGCTTTGGCCAAGTGAGTAGGAGGGAAGTGGAGGAGACATGGAAGGGAAGAAAGGGAGCAGTAAGGGAGGCCTTCCTGGCATGTTAGCCACTTCTCTTATCATACCCTCTGGGAGACTTATCACATCCTCGCAGAGTTAGGACTTCTTATCTTTACATTCTGAAAGGTAATTAACTGGTTAAATTCTGGTCACATTTCACAAACTGTTCTTTGTCTTCTCCTATCACATGGCAGCATTGGGGTTGGTGAAGATGACTAATCAAAGGAACAGACTTTCTTGTTCTAGACTCTCCACTACCACCATCCCCTTTCTGGACTAGGTCTGAAGCAAGAAAAGGACTTATGTTGGTTTTACCCATCCAGTTCCTTCTCTTAACTAACAGATAGATGGGTCATTGTTTAGGAAATAATCTGTCCTGAAAATTACATGTAGACTGAGGCTGATCTCAGAGAACTGGAGAGAAACCTACTTTGTACCTGGGAGCCGAGTTTGACAGAGTCAGGACTCTTGCCTCTGCAGAGGAGAGCTCAGTAGAATGCTACATGACCCTGTTTCTCCAGCAGGACCGAGGCAGCCAGGCACGTGGGCTGAGGAGATCTGGGCCCTGAGCTGTCTCAGGGGCAGGGTGCCCTAGGTGTTTCATAGCTGGCCCCACCTGCTGCTGCTGCTACCCTAAGCTATGAGCCATTTTTGAAGGTGACTCCCAGGATACCTTTAATCTTTTCAGGCTCTTTGGTTAACCTGGAAGCATCTGTGGCAACAATAAGCAAGCAAACCATTTGGACTTTGGGCTTGTGTTACAGGTTGTCCTTTACTCCAGAAGCGTGTCATGTTTGCATCATCATTTTTTATGGGCAGATAAAGAATGCCCATAGATAGGTCTCTGCTGTCTTGGCTCCTAGGCCAAACTGTATATAGAAGGACCCGAGTTTTGCCAGTTTATAGAGCTTTCCTTTGTATTTTGTCCTTTTTGAGCCTCACTACAGAGTAGGGAGATAGTTAAAGCAAGCAACAACCCCATTTTATAGACAAGGGTATAGAGGCAGAGGTGAGGTAAGTGGCTTCCCCAAAATCAGAGCCATGGGGCCTCATAGAGGATTGTTCTGAAAGGAAATGACTGTTCATGACGTTTAGCAGAGCACAGTCACCCAGCTTTTAATGTTCCGAGTTCACAGAGGTGTGAGAGACCAGATGCTGACCTTGAGGGCCAGACATTCTAGCTCATGGAGACTCTCTTTACCACATGCTATTGGGGCAGCAGCACCAGTCCCAAGGAAGAATATCAGGATGAATCTAGATTTTCCATGACTCCTCCTGACCCCATATTTTAGAGGGGAAGGCAGGCAGAGTTGTATTATATGCAGAGAAGCTCGGATGTTGTGGTGAATTCTCTGGCTGAGAGAGACCTTCAAGCCTTTTTTAGATATGGAAATGGAAGCCAGGGAGCCTTTGTGACCAGCCAGCTGTTTGGTGGCAGAGAGGGGACTGACTTGCAGCCCTGGACCCTTTCCCCATTGTACCTCTAAGTTTAAATGTTCCATGCCTTGTGAGGATGGATGAGTGCCAACTTTGAACATGAGGCCAGGCTCCTCTTTAATCATAATTTTTCCCCAGATTTTTTTGTGGTAAAATACACATAAAATGAAATCGATTGTCTTAACCAGTTTTAAGTGTGCAGTTCAGTGGCATTAAGTGCATTCACACTATTGTACAGCTGTCACCTCCATCCGTCCATCTCCAGAGCTCTTCTGGCAAATTTGAAACTCTGTACTTACTAAACACTAACTGTTCTTTCTTCCCCCAGCCCCTGCCAACCAGCATCTACTTTCTGTCCGGGGAAGAAAGGTACCAAAGGAATACTCAAGTGAGATAGATTCTTCTCCTTCCCCTTCTCCTCCTCCAAGTTTTTGTCTGTGTGTTTCTCTAGGGGTAATGAATAGTTAATTTGTTCTGAAGTGTTTTTCTTTTCACTTAATCTAAAGTCACAATTCAAGGATAGGTTTTATTTTTTAAATTCTGTGTTCAGAGCAGATCCCTTCTTAAAATGAAGAGATGTACATAGGTAACCCTTTCTCTACAATAACTGGGTTCTCCCATTCTGAGCAATACCTGGGGTTGTAGGTCTTCCTTTTCTCTGTGTTACTTCTGAAGCACTAACTCTTGGCCTGGCCTTGCATGTAAACACTCCACTGACTACCCTCTGTTCATCTTTTTTTCTTTGTAGAGCTCCCATTGTCATTACCCCCATCTGTTCTTCCCTTAATCTGGTCTTAGGCTTCATGGTGGAATTGGTCCTTTGGCCCAGGTAGCTGCTTAAACAATAAGGGAGGAGTCCGTTGTTTCTTTAAAACAGAACAGGAGTTCATCTGTATGCATTTTCTTCCCAGTACTAAATGGGCTCCTCCCCACAGTATTCGTGAGTTTGGCAAGCATTTGTTTCCTGCCTGTCAGGTGCCAGGCCCTGTTGCCCTCTCTTTTCCTAAGTATCCTGTTGAGTCTGATGAGGCGAAACAGATAAACATGTAGATATATTAACCTATTAGAGGTATAGTCATAGCAGGGTGCAGGATACTTGGGATGTAAGAAGGGGGTTAGTTCTACTGGAGGTGGGCATGGTAGGAAGTGTCAGAACTCCCCCAGGAGATGCCCCCTTGTGCTGAGCCCTGGAAGTGACTGTATTCCTGGCAGGAGGGGTAGTCAGTTTTATTTGAACGTTAAGTTTGTTGAGGGAGGAGACAGGCGGTGTGCAAGAAGACCTTGCTACTTTAGTTTTATTTTACATTTTTACCCATTTGAATATGTAATACATGTACACGGTACACGGCTCAAGGAGATTAAAGGGGAATATGTACAGTGAAAAATAAGTTCTTTTCCTGTTAATCACTCATTCTCCTCCCCAAAGGCAGTCGTTAGCTACCAATTTTTTATGCATCATTCCAGAGAGAGATTTTCCAGGCATGCATGTGTGTATATGTGTATCCCCTTTAAAAATACATGCAATACTCACAAGTGGTTTTTTTCACGTGCTAATTTTGGAAGTGATTCCATATATAAGTACAGACTGACCTGCCTAGTTCTTTTCAAACCAGTGCATAGTATTCCATTACATGTGTGTATGACAACTTGTTAAACTCGTTTCACTTCAATCTTTTGCCGGTACAAAGGATGCAGTGATTATCTTATATCTACATCATTGCTCATGTGATTTTTGAGGACAGGTTCTAAAATAGAACTGATAGGTTAGAGAATATATGCATTTTGGGGACAGATGTCAAATTGCCCTCAAAAGAGCTCCACATTAATTATAAAATACTAAATTTAAGATCCTTTACCACTTGGTGCCCCCTACACCCGACTCCAAAATCCTTGCCAGAGTATCTTCCTAAATGAATTTGGTCTTATAACTTCTCTGTTTATAATCCTGTAAGTGCTACATAGTATTCATGGTAAAGTTTAAATTTCTTAGCCTAGCCCTTAACTCTGCCTCTGCCAAGAGTACTGTGCTCTCATTGTTCTGTTCCACTTGTATTTGGTACTTTTTTCCTCCTTTTTCACTAACACTAGCAGTCAGCATCATTTCTTCCGGGTAATCTTTCTTGATTGCCTTCACTTGTGCACAGAACATCTAAGCACCACTCTGATCCGGCGCCATCCATTCACTACAGAAGTATTTGTGCACGTGCTGTGATGGGGCACAACCAGGTATTATTATTCTCAGTGATCTGTAGGCTGTTGCCTTGAGGGAATGATGACTACTTGGTAGAGCTGCCTGCTGTCAATGAACCAAAATTGGCAGCACCAAAGGGCCTTTTGCTAACTGGCTATATTCTTCAACCTCTTCTGATCTTGGTTGTGGCATCTGTCGAATGAAGAGGTGAAACCTTATGACCTCTAAGGTCTTATCAAGCTCAGTCCTTATTAATAATTATAACAGCAATAGCAGGCAGTGTTCACTGAGGACTTGCAAAGTGCCAGGGACTTGCCAAGTGTTTTGTCTGATAATCTTTACATCAAACCTATGAAGACCTATGGTTAGTATTCCCATTTTACAGATGAGGAAGCTGAGGCTAAGAGAATGATTTGGTCACATGGTCATAATAGAGGAAACAGATTTGAATTTTGGCATTCTAACTCCATTGTTCTTAGCCACCTAAATGTGTATACGTTCCACATATTTACATGTACACAGTTTTGTGTACTGATTTGGGTCACTTACTGACTCTACCCCCAGACTTCTTCAGGAACCATCCGTTTTTTACAGCTTTAAAGGCTCAAGTTGGAGCCTGTGTAAAAGCTGTGGAGAGAAGACTGCTACATTCACAACTATTTGGTGGTAGTGAGTAAAGTTAGCTCTGTTTTTGAACCCCTGGTTCATGCTCATTGAAGACTTTCATAGCTGCTTTTCCTTCATACTGAGACAACTCATGCTGCTGTTTGGAATAACTCTCTTTAGCAGGGGATGTAGGCCTCAGTCAAGGCTTCAGACATAGATAGAAGGCAGGGCTGGTTAATATCCCTGGCAGAATCTCAGGGGTATCCTTTATTAGGGTTGTAGATGGCCGGCTCCCTTATCTATTTACATGAAACCTTATTAATGGAGAAGGAGGTATGTGTATGGAATTTAAAAAGGGAGTGTAATCTTATTTGGAATACCTGTTATAAACAAGGATAAATGAAATCAGATGAGTTAACTAAAATATAATAGGCCTGTATCAACTCTTCAGCTTCTCTGAAGGCATGTAGAAAAGTAATCCCTGAAAGTCTTGACCCCTGATTTTTTTTTTTTTTTTTTTAAAGACTGGTTCCTAGTTGTCTTAAGTCATAGTCTGAACGGGGTGGAGAGGGGCAGTTAACAATTACAGACCGTCGGGGCGCCTGGGTGGCTCAGTGGGTTAAAGCCTCTGCCTTCAGCTCGGGTCATGATCCCAGAGACCTGGGATCGAGCCCCACATTGGGCTCTCTGCTCCGCAGGGAGCCTGCTTCCCCCTCTCTCTCTGCCTGCCTCTCTGCCTACTTGTGATCTCTGTCTGTCAAATAAGTAAATAAAATCTTTAAAAAAACCCCAACCAAACAAAAAACAATTACAGACTGTCCTCCCTCTAGAGATGGTCCTCCCTCTAGTTGTTGTCAGGTGCAATCAACAAGTGTGGCCTCTGGGGTCACAGGTGTGTTGGGTGAGCCTGGATTAATTGGTCCATTTTTGAGAGTCATGGCTGTGGAGTCAGTGTCAGATCCTCAGGGGCTCATCCAGCCTCTGGCAGTTGAACAAGCCTGGCCAGGGCTCTTGGCTTCCACTGCTGCATTCCTTCTCTAGGCGGTGTATTTCTCCCTTTAAGACACGTGTTCTCTATTTTTTTTTTTTTTTTCCTTTTGGTTTGTTGAACTTGCTATGAGTCCAGGTGGCAAAGGCAAAGCCTGAGTCAGGGGTGTAGCACTGTGTCAACAGCCGCCTCTCCCCTCCTCTCTGCTGGAGGCTGGGAGGTGGTGGGGCAGAGCCGGGGCAGTTTCTGAAAGCTCTGCTGTGCCCGACAGATCTTCAGATGAGCCTGTGCTTGTGTCCTTGTCCTGTTGCAAGGATCTGGCTCCTGGCTGTGGACGCTCGTGGCACTCTGCTGCAGGCCTCAGCATTTCCCCCAGATACAAGTTGAAAAGCCACTTAGGCGGCTGTCCTTTCTTGGCAGCAGGAATTCATTTACTAGAATTCTTGAACTTTGTGACTATATAGCTTCCTTATCAAAGTGTCTACGTACAACAAACTTAAGGCTGAAGCTTTCACTTATGTCTTTGTTTTGTTTTGTTTTGTTTTATAGGTAAATCTACCCGTGGCTGACTTTAGAATTCTTACTTCTGGCTTTTAAATTTTTTTTTTTAAATAACTTGGACGGATAAAAGATGTGCCATGGCAGGATAGCACCAAAGAGCACCGCAGCGTTGGCCGTGGCCTCCGTGGGACATGGAGTGTTCCTTCCGCTGGTGATCCTTAGTACCCTCCTTGGAGACAGCCTTGCCTCAGGTGGGTTCGGGCCTGCCTTTCTGTGGGGGAGGGAAAAGGCTCATACCTTTCTTTCTCCTGAAGCTGGGATAGGGGACTCTCCACCTAGAGGCCAGTTGCAGGGAGTCTTTTGTGCTGTGGTAAAGCAGGGGGCCAGTCAAGGGGGAGTGGCAGTAAGGGGCCTCCTGAGCCAGCTGAAGGGAGGGGTGTGTAGGAATGTCCAGGGGATGTTGTTATGGGCTCTCTCTCTACAGCTGGAGTCACCAGGGAGGATGGAGCTGTAGCCTTCAGAGCATGATAGGCAGCAGGTTTGGGAATCAGACTGCCGGTGTTCTGAGTCCAGTGCTGCTGTTGCTGGCTCTGGGACCTGAGCAGATCTCACTTCTCTAAGCTTCAGTTTCCTCAGCGACAGAATGGGGTGATACTAGTCCCTACCTGGGGACTAGTCTAACACAATTGGTGCTTCATGATTGTTAGTTCATTATTGTTTGTTTCTTGTCTCTTTATGTTTTCTCTCAGAATAAGTAGAGTTGAGGTCTTGTAATTTAGTGAAACCAGGACCTGGTCACTGACACTCTAAACTTCGTGATCTCAGACATGCCATTTAGCCATTCCTTGGCTCAGTTTCTCCATTTATGAAACGAAGGAGTTGACCTAGATACCTTTAAGGTCATATTCAGTTCCCTCCTTCTGTATTTTCGTGATTCTGAGGACTTTCTGATTGAATCCGGTGAGGTGCAGGGGTCCTAGCAGCAGCTGAAAATGCAGCCGTGAGCCTTTTTGAGTTTGTATGGTCCTTATTGCCTTCCACAGTGTTCTGAAGACCTTTCCCGGTTCTATTCATGTGGTCCTCTACACCCGGCGTTCTTCTAGAAAAGGGCGTATTTGGGTTTGTACCATAGGCATCTGGGTGATGCTAGAGAACCTCCATAGAGCCTCTGTATTTGCAAGCATCAGTAGGGGTCTCAACTGATGATGATTTTTTTAAAAAAAGATTTTATTAATTTATTTGACAGACAGATCACAAGTAGGCATAGAGGCAGGCAGAGAGAGAGTAAGGGAAACAGGTTCCCCGCTGAGCAGAGAGCCCAATTTGGGGCTTGATCCCAGGAACCTAGGCTCATGACCGGAGCGGAAGGCAGAGGCCTAACCCACTGAGACACCCAGGTGCCCCTGATGATGATTTTTTAAAAAGATTCTGTGTATTTATTTACTAGAGAGAGCATGCATGCACACAAGTTGGGGAGGAACAGAGGGACAGTGACAAACATACTGTGCTGAGTGGGGAGCCCAATGTGGGACCTGATCCCACGACTCTGAGATCACGTTCCAAGCTGAAATCAAGAGTTGGACGCCCAACCGACTGAGCTGCATGCACCCCTCAACTAATTATGATAGTAATGTGGCCCCTGCCAGACTTCATTAGATATATACAGATGGTAGTTTTCTTTGGACAGCGTTCCGTAGAGAGGGATCTTAGTTAGATTCTGGAAGGGGACTTCAGAAGGATAGGGGCAGTGTGGTATAGTGCAGTGTATAGAGTCCCCATAGCTCAGTGCTCTCTCTCATTCTCTGTCATCTCCCACCACCCACTTACCAACACATACAGATAATGGTGCAGTCTCATCTACGATTTTTCTTTTGAGCTGCTGGGAGAAATAGTGACGCGTCTCTTGTTGCCCTGTAGCCTTCTCCACCATCCACGTACTGATCTTCTTGTCCATTGCCTCCTCTTCACCCTGCTCTGACACTTAATTTAAACCTTTGCCATAAAGCCTAAGATCTCTCTGGTTGTGAGGAGCTCCTAGCACAGTCAAGGAAGCCGCTAATGATTGGGACCCCACAGTCTGGGCATTGTGGCTATATGAAGTTCCAGAGGAAAAAGTGGCCAGGATCCACCAACATACAGCCAGGTGAAGCAGGGCTTATGTTCCCAGGACTTGCAGCCCAAGCCAGAGACGCTCTCTAGAAGTGGTAGTCACAGAGCCACAGAATATGAAGACCCTGTCTTGTTCACCACTGTATGTCTAGAGTAGAAGTTGGCAAGCTATGGTCCCTGGACCAAGTCCTCTATGCTACTTTTATATGGCCTGTGAGCCAAGAATGGTTTTATATTTTTAAATGATCGGGAAAAAATCAAAATATTATTTCATGTATATATAAAAGTTTTAAGTTCACATTTCAGTGTCCATAAATAAAGTTTTATTGGAACATAGCAATATTCATTCATAATATATTTTGTCTGTGTCTGTGTTTGTATTATAGTGGCAGTGTTGGGTAGTTGTGACATAAACTGTGTCACCCCCAAAACCTAAAGTATTTTTTTTTTAATTTTATTTATTTATTTATTTGACAGAGAGAAATCACAAGTAGTCGGAGAGGCAGGCAGAGAGAGAGAGAGAGAGGGAAGCAGGCTCCCCGCTGAGCAGAGAGCCCGACGCGGGACTCGATCCCAGGACCCTGAGATCATGACCTGAGCCGAAGGCAGCAGCTTAACCCACTGAGCCACCCAGGCGCCCCCCTAAAGTATTTAGACTTTAAAACATTTAGCCCTTTATTAAAGAGATTTGCCACCCTGCCCCTAGCCCAGAACAAATGGTGCTCAATAAGTATGTGCATAAGTGGAATGACTGTCGGAGCTAGGATTTTTTTTTTTTTTTTAATTTATTTATTTTTTTTTTTAAAGATTTTATTTATTTTTCAGAGACAGAGGGAGAGAGCGCGAGCGAGCACAGGCAGACAGAGAGGCAGGCAGAGGCAGAGGGAGAAGCAGGCTCCCTGCCGAGCAAGGAGCCCGATGTGGGACTCGATCCCAGGACCCTGGGATCATGACCTGAGCCGAAGGCAGCTGCTTAACCAACTGAGCCACCCAGGCGTCCCCGGAGCTAGGATTATAGAGGTCATGTACTCGCCAGGATCCTACAGCTAGGGTCCTACCGTCTTACTCAGGATCAGAACCTGGCTTAGTGCCTGGTATGCTACCAAGACCGTCTTCTTCCCAGGCTGCATTAGGGGAGCTGTCCCTTTGTGTGACCTGGCAATAGTAGGGTAGAATGTCTGCCTTTGGTTTCTGAAGTCTTTAGCCTCTTTAGCTTCATTAAGCCATTCCACCTACTGCCACCCTCTTTTTTATGGGCTCCACCCTTGCCTCCTCCCATTTCCCACCCCATTTTCCAACTACGCACACCTTCCCAACTTTCCATCCAAGGTCTGAATTCAATTATCAGGGACTGATGGTTTCAGACTGGCTGGATAAAGGGATTATTATTCTCCAATGTGGAAAAACGTATGTCTGTAGTGTGGGCTCAGAGCAGGATGGAAAAGTTGGCTCTGTAGTTTTTTCCCTCCCCCATCTGCACAGAATCCTCCCTCCCCTGCCACCCACCCCCAGGTCTTTTCTGCTCCCCGTAAAATGTGTACTGGCACAGAGCAGGATGCAGGCAGGGGAAGGGGTGGCCCCATTACTTAGATCCAGTGTATCATCGCGCTGCCAGTGCGTTTCCCTCTCTGCAGTGGCTTCTTAGGGAGGAAGGCACCCACTCCTTGGCCTGAAACCCGAGCACACCTGTATGGCTGTGCCTGCCATAAGCAGCTTGCCAGATAGGCTTGCCAAGAAACCTAGACTTTCAGATACTCTGAGGTCAAGGAAAGGCAGTTCAGTTCAGGAAAGGTCCCCTTTTCCTCTTGGTATGTATCTTACCAGCTCCTGTATCTGCACCTGAACACCCACTCTGGAAGCATTTTAAAAGGAGGTGCTTGTAAATTACACAGTCTTTGTTACCCAGTGGGCTCTAGTAGACCTTGAATGTGCTTCTGTGAGAGTCCCACTGGACATAGGGAAGTGGGCATCCTGTAGGGGGGCAGTTCATCAGTGTGGTCTCTGGTTATAAAATACCACAGTCACCTTTAGTCTTGGTCATAATTGCTCAGGTGTAGAAAAGAATCATGTAGGACGGGCACTAGAGAATTCTGGTGCAGAGTTATGCCATGATCGAGGTTCAGTTTTCCATCTTGGTTTCCAGAGGCAGTAGGTCCAGCTTCCCCTTTGGTCATTCCTTAAACAGAGAAGATTATTAGAAGTCTCCTTTTGGGGAGTGACAAAAGGAAGCTTTTTTTTTTTAGATTTTTATTTATTTGACAGAGGTGGGTGGGGGGAGCAGGCTCCCCGCCAAGCAGACAGCCCAATGTGGGACTCGATCCCAGGACCCTGAGATCATGACCTGAGCTGAAGACAGAGGCTTAACCCACTGAGCTACCCAGGTGCCCCAAGGAAGCATATTTTATCTTCACACCTGGTTCACACTGTGTAGGCAGACCAGAATTAAAAATACACACACACACACACACACACACGTATGTATATGTATATATATATTTTATATATATACATATGTATATATATGTATATATGTGTGTATGTATATATATGCAGAGTACCCAGCTTCCCTCTCTTCTTGGGCTAGAGAAGAGTTAGGGTCCCGACTGTGTAGCAGCCTTTCTCAGATCTCACAACTCCTTCCCTTTACCTGTGATTTAAAAAAAAATATTTTATATATTTATTTGAGAAAGAGCACGAGCAGCAGGGGGAGGGTCAGAGGGAGAGGGAGAAACAGAGTCTTTGCTGAGCAGGGAGCCCAGTGTGGGACTCCATCCCAGACTCTGGGATCACGACCTGAGCTGAAGGCAGATGCGTAACTGACTGAGCCCCCTAGGTGCCTTTACCTATGATCTCAAGAAACTTTACCTAAAAAAAAAAGAAAGAAAAGAAGCATGTTTTATGACCTTAGGCAAATCATTTGACCTCTTTGTGTCTCCTTCAAAACAGAAACAAAATCCTTAAGGATGTGAGGTTGGTGTTGTGTAGCCTAATAAAAATGATTGGAGGATACTTGGCATATAAAATGTGTGCTGTAATTCCCAAATAATGATAACAACAGAGTTGGTATGTGACCCGCTGTTGAGTCATGCTGGGCAGGAGATTTTTATGCAGATGACATCCTTTGCTGTCTTTAAAAAAACAAAACTAAAGATGCAAAGTCATTTTTTGTGTTCAGGATAAGGAAGTGGGACCAGGTGTCTGACTTGACCAGTTGAGGAAGGACTGGTCTTTTTGAAACCCCTTTGCCTTCCGGAAAGGTCTAGTGTGATGGTCTCAACCCGCCTGCTCGCTGACTCATGTGAAAAGCTTTTGATTTTCATTCTCTCCCTTTCCTGAGGGGATTTACTGGAAAAAACTCTGTATTTTACTTGTTTCTGACTTTTATTTTTTTTAAGATTTTATTTTGAGAGAGAGAAGAGCGAAGAGGGGAGGAGCAGAGGGAGAGAGAGAAGCAGAATTCCCAATGTTGGGGAGAAGCAGGGAGCCCAATGTGGGGCTTGATCCCAGCTCTCTGGGATTATGACCCGAGCCAAAGGCAGACTTAACTGACCGAGCTACCCAGGTGCCCCTGTTTCTGATTTTTTCCCCCCCTTAAAGTGTTTCCATGACACTCTAGGCCATGTTAAATATCACACAAGCACCTAAACCAATTTTAAAATAGCAGGGAAAACAGCCATCTACGTTTCTATGCAGTAGGGTGAGAAAGCCTGGCAGTTAGTGTTCACTGAAGATGGAAAATGCTGAGAACAAGGCTCTCAGGGATAGGATGTGGCTTTGGCCCTTGACTTTGCTGTAGCGGAGAGGGGTTGACAGGTGGCCCTGGCTCACCATCGCCATCTCTGAAGGGATCTGGGGTCAGAGGTAATGTGCACTGAGCTGGGGGGAGAGGACAAGCTGGAAGCTGATGCATACAGAGCATCATTTATGTGTCAGGCTCTCTGTGTATCATCCCATTTGAAGCTTTCGGAAAGTTGTGTGCTGGGTGGTCATGTAACCATTTTATAGATGAGAAACTGAGGCTGAGAGAGGTTACATAACCCACTCAGAGACAGGCAGCAGTCAGTGGAGAAGCTGACTGGGATTTGTGTCCAGTCTGTCTTAACTCTGCTGCCCAGGGTCTGCTGAGAACCACACTGCCTGTGCTGAGTGGTAGGCTTCTCTGAGACCCATTTCTTGTGTCACCCTTTTGGAGCACTCAGGGCAATCTTCAGAGGATTCTTTTGACAGAAAGAAAGACGCCGTCTGTGTTTTCTCCCGTGGATAAAGGATGAAGGAGTCATCACTGGGTTACCATGTTTGCCTCTGTGGTGATTTCTGTTCTCATCTACAATGGCCCTTAGTTGTTTGGTTCCCAGTTTAGGCACAAAGTTTGCAAAGGCGGTTCTATTCTTGGAAAAGAACAATAGGAACCACAGCAAATTGTTTGCTAAATGAGGATGTAGTTCCCAAAACATCCGCACAGCATCTTCCTGTCAGTTGTAAACACTGCCGATGAAGTGATGTAATCTCTCCATGGTGTAATTACCTGTGACTATAAAAAGACTTGAGGATTGTGGGAGGCGGCTGGATGGGTCATTATGGGGCTTGCTGAAGGGTGGCATCAGGAAAAGACATTGAGAAATTACCTTCCTCAGGCTGATTGTTGTGCCATGTTGAGAACACTTCAGACGCATGGCATCAGCCTTGCACTGTAAGTTTTGAGGAACAGAAACCAGGAGTCCAGTGAACTGAACATCTGAGTGGGTCTCACTTTGGTTAAAGCCCTGAGTCAACACAGATTCCACCTTCTAAGCAAAGGTGCCCTAACTACCCAGGCCTAATTTGTGAGCGAGGATGATATCCTTAGATGCCCAACTCCTTCTGCAAAAGGGGCCACAGGATGCTTTAAAAACAAAACCGAAAAACCTAGGGCCTCCTTTCAAAGTTCTTAATTATTCTAGTAGGTTTGCAGGTTGATTCTTTTCCTCACCTCTTACCCTCTGGGAGATTCTTTTCCTCTACCTCACTCAGGAGGGTGAGCCTGTGGAGGGTCTGAGCCTCCACTTCCATTCTGGGTGGCTGGCTGCCTGGAGTGTGGCCAGGTCAGGAGTGACCTTGGTCTGACTTGTGTTAGCTTTGAGGCCCAGAGGGACAGCAGTATTTAGAGACAACCTTTCTATGCTGCTGCATGAAAAAGGGTGCTGGCTGCTGATCTCTCCTAGCCCTGTTTACCTGCCTCACCTGAAGCCAGCCTAATGCATGAAATCTGAATGTACTGGAAGATAGGGTGAGATTATAACTGTTTCTTTTTTTTAAGATTTTATTTATTTATGACAGAGATCACAAGTAGTCAGAGAGGCAGGCACAGAGAGAGGAAGAAGCAGGCTCCCTAGTGAGCAGAGAGCCCGATGTGGGGCTCGATCCCAGGACCCTGGGACCATGACCTGAGCCGACGGCAGAGGTTTTAACCCACTGAGCCACCCAGGCACCGTGATTATACTATTTCTTTAAAAAGTTAATTTATTTGTTTATTTAAATAATCTCTATGCCCAACGTGGGGCCCAGAGGTCAAGAGTTGTATGCTCTTCCAGGTGCCTGGGTGGCTCAGTCAGTTAAGTGTCTGCCTTCAGCTCAGGTCATGATCCCGGGGTCCTGGGATCGAATTCTGTATCAGGTTCCTTGCTCAGTGGGAAGTCTGCTTCTCCTTTTCCCTCGCTATTGCCACTGTTTGTGCTCTTTGACTCTCTCTCTCTCTCTCTTTCTCTCTCTCTGTGTCAAATAAATAAAACCTTAAAAAAAAAAAAAAAGTCGTATGCTCTGCCAACCAAGTCAGCCAGGTGCCCCTAGGTGCCCCTAGATTATAACTATTAAAAAAACATTGTCCCCTAGCATTTTTTTTTTTTTAAAGATTTTATTTATTTATTTGACAGAGAGAGATCACAAGTAAGCAGAGAGGCAGGCAGAGAGAGGAGGAAGCAGGCTCCTGGCTGAGCAGAGAGCCCGATGTGGGGCTCGATCCCAGGACCCTGGGATCATGACCCGAGCCGAAGGCAGAGGCATTAACCCACTGAGCCACCCAGGCGCCCCTGTCCCCTAGCATTTTTTCACAGAGCTGTCTCTTGTTAGGTGGGGTAGGATTCAACTCATAAACACCTTAGAATAGTAAATACCACCCGCAGCTCTCATGGGGCCATTGAGGTCACTAGTACAGCTCAGTGTGACATCCGGCTGTCATTATTCTTCAGGCATGCCCCTTGCGTGTTGTTTTTAATTCCAGTGTAATTAACATATGGGGTTATATTAGTTTCAGGTGTACAGTATAGTGATTCAACAATTCTGTATATTAGTCAGTGATCATTACGGTTAAGTGTACTCTTAATCCCTTTCACCTAATTCACCCATCCCTCCACCCCCCACCCCCCCACCCCCCTGTAACCATCAGTGCATTCTCTGTGGCTAAGAGTCTGCGTTTTTTGTCTCTTTTTTTTTCTTTGTTCATTAGTTTTGTTTCTTAAGTTCCACTGATGAGTGAAATCACATTGAATTTGGCTTTCTCTGACCCCTGCCTTATTTCACTTATGTCACGTGCTTCACTAAGCATTATATCCTCTAGATCCATCCATATTGCTGTGGATGGCAAGATTCTTTCTTTTTTATGGACTTCTTGTTTTTGGAGAGGCAGTGTATTCTGATTAAAAGCATGGACCTTGAAGTCCACTTGCCTCAGTTTGAATGTGGCCCCTACTCGTAGCTATCTGTGTTACCTTGGATAAAGTTCTGACCATACTGTCTTTGTTTCGCTAGAATGGGGATGATAATAATGCCTACTTCATAAGATGATTGTGAGAATTAAATGAGGTTGTGTATGTAAAACATGGCCTGGCATACAAAGAAATAATTCCCAGGTTGAAAGAATGGGTTTGGCTCCCCTTTTTTCCCACCCATAATTCCCTCTATTCATCTCTCAAGTCAAGGCCAAGGGGACTCCTTTTTCTGAACATTAACACCTTCAAAGCCTGTTCTCACTATTCTTCCAGTGGCTAGATTCCTGTGGCTGGAATTGTGCCTCTTCCCCTTCCTCCTAAACCTGACTCTTCATCCTTCAAAATCCAATTCCAAGTCACATCCTCTACGAGACCCCGCTCATACCCTTACTACTAGAATTAATAGGGTCTGGAGGGAGGAGAGTAGGCTTTGTGTGTATTTCTTGCATGGAATTAGTAGGAGCTCCTAGTCCTTTTTCTTGAGGTTGTCAGAGGTTTCCCAAAGAACAAGTTTCCAGTTCTGGGAACCTTGACTATTTTTGATGGAAAGGAATCAGACAGCTTGTTAAGACTTCTGGGAATTGAAGGGGGTGCATGGGTGGTCAGTCGGTAAAGTATCTGCCTTTGGCTCAGGTCATGATCCCAGGGTCCTGGGATTGAGTCCTGCATTGGGCTCCCTGCTCAGTGGGGAGTCTGCTTCTGCCTGTACCTCCCCCAACCTCCCTGGCCCCACCACTGCTCATGCTTTCTCTCTGGCGCGCGCGCGCACTGTCTCTCTCTCCCTTAAATAAATAAATAAAGCATTAAAAAAAAAAAAAAAAAGACTTCTCAGAATTGCAGCTTTGGGAAGCCTGAACCCCTTGTTCTGCAGACCATGATACACACACCCTATAGACTTGCTCCAAGACCTAATGACTCGGGGTGGCCAGGGTTGCTGTGGTACCTACTGGGTTTGGTATTTTCCTCAGCAGCGTTACCTCATTTAGCAAGCGAGTGTTGACGTAAGGTGGGCAGGGAAGACAGCGGGAAGTATATAATGCCATGGAGGGCTTTCTGGGGCCAGGCACTGGACTGGATTGTGGTGGAAGGTCTCTCCTGTAGTTGGGTCCTTGTGGTATGTCCGTGAGAGGAGGGCAGCTGCAGCCAGGGCCAGTGCTATACCCCAGAAGGAGCGCAGAGCAGACGGCTCCTCTGATCCTCTGATGTACTTGGTCACTTGCTGACACCCCTGCTGCACGCCAAGATTGCACCTGCTGCGTTTCTGCGTGACTCATGCTGGGGTCAGGGCAGGCCCTGGACTAGAGGACTGCATGTGAGAGGGGTTCCTGACTCAGATAGGGAGGGCCCCGGTAGCTTTTTCTGAGGGAGAGAAGTCTATACCCAGAGCTGAGAGGCAAATAGGAGCCAGCGAGTAGGGGAGACGAGATTTCATAGTAGGGTTAAGAATGCAGTCTTTATAGGATCTCTCTGATACGAGGAATTGAGAGGCAGAGTGGGGGTCTTGGGGGGTAGGGAAGGAAAAAATGAAACAGGATGGGATCGGGAGGGAGACAAACCCTAAGAGACTCTTAATCTCACAAAACAAACTGAGGGTGGCTGGGGGGTGGGGGGGTATGGAGAGGGTGGCTTGGTGATGGACACTGGGGAGGGTGTGTGCTATGGTGAGTGCTGTGAAATGTGGAAGACTGAGGATTCACAGACCTGTACCCCTGGAGCAAATAATACATTATATGTTCATTTAAAAAAAAAGAGAGAGAGAGAGAATACAGTCTTTGGGGCCAGACAGGCTGGTTTGAATCCTAATTCTGCCACTAACACGTAGTATCACTTTGAGCAAGTTTCTCAGAATTGATGTCCTTCAGTTTTCCTGTGTGCGATATCGGGATGATAACACACTGGCCATGTAGGGTCGTGGTGTTCTCTCATTATTGTTGTTCTGTGGCACCTCACCAGTGGCAGGGACAGGCAGCATGGTGGGGGCAAGTGTAAGGAGGACAGGGAGAGAGTGGAATGTAGTGTCTGCTCTGCTTCCTTGACCCTTCCTTTCGAACTTGCTGTGCTACTTCTGTTGAAACCTTGGAAGTCCTATGCACGCTGTCCCCTAAACTGGTGTGCCTCTCGCCATGCTGGATGAAGGGGTGGTCTCTGTCTTGGTGGAGCAGGATTGGAAGCTGAGGTTTTAGAACAAAAATAAAGTCAAGCCTTAGTCTGAGAGTTCAGAGATGGGGCTGAAGATCACCAACAGCACAGTGTTAGGGAAGCTTCTGGGAGGTGAGAAGCTGCTGGTGCAGCCAGTGCCTTTCCTGCTGAGTTGTTCCAGTCATGGAGGAGAGGAGAGGGAGTAGGAGGAAGAGAAACAAGGTCTGGGCTGGAGTGTCTCAAGGATCAAAGGGTTTAAGAGAAAGCAAACACCAGCTAATGGATTCAGGGTTGGATGAGTCTAAACTGGAAATAAAGTGGGCTGGAGGAGGGTGTTGGTTTTGGTACAAGTTGTAGGAAAGGTTGGGGCTGAGAAGAATTGGTAGTTGTGCCCCTATTTGCCTGTGGGAACTCAAAGTGACCAGCTAAGTGAGATCCCTTCCAGCCTGCTGGAGGGGACAGGGTCACTCAGGAAAGGCCCCTCATGCTATGCCTCAGCCCAGCCAGCCCGTGGGAGGCGTTTCTGACAACGACTCCTTCTTTCAGCCAGTCTAACTCATAGCACAGGGTCCCATGGGGGTCTAGCTCAAGTCCGGAATCCCACGGGAGGCTGAAGGGTGGAGGAGGCTCCTAATTGATTTGGAAGGGAGAGGAGTGGAGGAGCAGCCGGCATCTGGGGTGTGCAGATGTATTCCAGGAGTCTTCAGCTTGGATTGGCGCTGGGGTAATCGGAGACGCTGGGGTGAGGACTGTCTGTGATTTGATGTATTTGGGGCGTAGAGAACTTTTGTGACTGCCAGTCCAGATATGTCTCGGATTTCTTGAGAGTGGCTCTCGGCAGAGGAACTCATTGTCCACGCTCTTGTTCTCTCTATCTTGTGGTTAGGCAGGGCAGGGGTTTTGAGGTCCCTCTCTCTGGTATTCAGAAATTCTGTTAGCAGTAATGGTAGACCTGGCCTTGCAGGAATAATTAAGACTGTGGATAATAGGATTAGATGAGGTCATATATGTAGAAGTGCTGGGTGAACAATAAAAGTCTATTCTAATGGAAAGGATTATTATAATATTCCTTTTTTTAGTTGGCGTCTCTTTTCCAAATTGCTCAAAGCACTTGGTTAACAGTAACTGGTTAATCCTTCATTTATCCCTGGGTGGGAGGCTGGCATTTAGTGGCCCCTTTTTATACAAGATCAAACTAAATTTGCCAACAGAGCCCCAAATCTTGAGTTTGAAGCCCAAATCTGTGGAGTGGAAATCTAAAGCTTGGATCTCTGAATGTGATGATGCCTCATTTCTGGGAATAAAGAAGGTGGATGGAGAAAGGGAGACATCATTTAAAAAATTTTTGTTTTTCTTCACCGTCAGGTTAGACAAGGTTGTCATAGTCAGGGCTTTAAGAGAGTGGAAGTCCAACATCCATTTTTCTCTAAGAAGCCACAGAGGCCCTCTTGAGAATAGGCCCCGGGATAAGCTAGAGAAGAGGAAGGCTAATCAGTGTAGGTTTGGGACAAGGACAGAGAGCGGGAGCTGGTGGGGTTGTTAATGCTGTTCTCTTAAGGCTGTGGTTGGCAGTGTCTGCAGTGCCAGTCCAGCACCCCAGTCCCACCTTCCTGACACACACCCCTGGAGCCTCACGTGCTGCTCCGTTGTGTCCCAGGAAGTGTCAAGGGACCCAGTAGGTGCTTATTGTTGGTCTCAGGGTGAAACCCCATAGAGGGGGTTCAGAAACCTCCCTGAGTGTCTGGCCCAGGCCAGTTTTACTGCAGAACAAGTACCTGCAGTTTGCATTTGGTGGGATGGTGTCTGGGCAGATCAACCTCAAGTCAGTGCCACAGTCAGGGAGAGGTCTAGGCCCACTGAGCCACCTTTCTCCCTTCTGAAAGGCTTCACTAGTCGGAAGTTGGTGAAGAGGTCCTGCTTTACAGTTCGCATTGCTGGGTCACCTTTCTCCCCATGCCCATGCTTTCCTGCCTCTGGTTAAGGCTTGAAGGACAGTTGATGTATTTTCTTGCATAAGGTTTTGGACCCTGGAAGCAAGAGAAGAATATGCTGAGTTGAGAAGTTTCTCCTTCCAGTGGCAGCTACATGGACTCCTAGGCTTGAGATTCTAGAGATCATTCAGGTGTGTCATTTAAGAGTCACATATTGGGAGAGAAGCAACAGGTTGAACCTTACAGGTTATACGCTCCATTGGGTCTCAAATTTGAGCATGCGTTAGAATCCCCTGGAGGGCCCAGATTGCTGGGCTTGCCTCCAGAGTTTCTGAGTCAGCAGGCCTAAGAATTTGCATTTCTGCTAAATTCTTGCATGCTGCTGCTGGTGATCTGGGGATCACATTTTGGAAACCACCAGTTTACACTTGAGGTGAATAAGCCCATCTGATCTTTTCAGAGCAATTTTTGGTAAGGTGGGGACAGAGGGATAGAGAGGTCTTGAACCCACTATGGGGAGAAGTGGTTCAGAAATAGGATGTTGCAGGCAGGCCCATGTAATTTGGAAACTAGGAAAAAGTTAAGTGAGTAAGGGAAGAAGCTCACAGGTCTGTCTCTGACCTTCTGTGGGCTGGTTCTGGTCCTTAACCACCGTTCCGCAGAGAGAGCGCAGGAGGGGGTGTAGGGTGGACCTTGCGAGCCTCTGGCTAGGTCATCCTGGACATCCTCTCCTCACCCACTTCTTACTCTGCCCTCTTAGGCAGTAGTCAGTCCTGGAAGTCTGCATTTTAGGAAGTCTTTCCACAGCTCAAGGTCTGGGGTGTAAAGAGTATGAAGAGCAGAGCCCCGAGCCGGGGATCCCGGGCACCGGCACCAGCACCGGCACCGGCACCAGCACTGCTTCTAAAGAGCAGTAACTGAAGGCCCCTTATTTGCTCAGAGGTGGGGGGAGAGGTGGACAAGCTTTCCAGGGCCCTTTGAGTTCTGACACGTGGGATTCGCTAATGCCTCTTTTGATAGCTTCCCCCACCATGCTCAGGAACTTCTGCATACTTGTTACCTGCTTCTAATGTTCTACGTACGGGAAAACTTCTGTTGATAAGCAGTACTGATCAGAGTCCTGTCCAGAGACTGCCTTGCCCAAAGTGAAACTAGAGAACAGTTTGGGAATTGGAGTAACTTTTCTTTCTAGAGAGTCTCTGGCCTGTGCCATTATGCTGCTTCCATACAACCTATGTCCAGAGAGGAATGACTTAGCATGGTCGTCGGACCCCAGGCCCATTACTGCACATCGTCACACTTGACTGCAAGGTTTCACAGGCTTTCTGTTCCCTTCTCGCTTCCAGGGTGCTCAGGATTGTTATTCTACTTCCTCCACTGCCAGGCCTGGTGCTCCTGGTAGGCCTGGTAAATATTTGCTGGGTGAATGGCGTAGAGGCTTGTATCCCTGTACCTCTTTTCCTTTCCTTCAGTTTCTCCCTTCCTTTTTCCAGCTTGGCATAACTGTCCTCCTTTGCCCTCCCGCCTTCCCTCCCTCCAGACATGTTTCATCTCACCTGTGCGCTGGTGAAGCTAGCCTGCCCTGTTGGTGTATTGAGTGTGGTGGGGTTTGGGAGTGTCTGAGGACATTACAAAAGGCCCTACTCAAGCCGTCTGTGTGAGGGGGCACCTCCTGAGCTCCCTGGTCTTTACCTTTTTTTCCTAAGGTACCTGTAAGTTACAGAATGTTTTCCCCATCCTAGAGGGATTTGCTGTTCTTCAGATTGAGTTTGACCCCGTTTTCCACCTTTATTTCCTGATGTTTGTATTGGCAGGCTAAGAGACTCCTGGCTTGGAAAAATTAGCTTGTTTGCCTCAGAACTATTGTCTGGCCCTGTCTCTCCAGCCTGGCTGTAGGGGCAAACAGAAGATTTCCCAGCCTTGGCTAATTGTCACTTAGCCCCTCTGATCCTGCCTGGGCGGCTTTCAGGAAGCTCAAGAACTGAACAGCCCAAGGTTTTTATTGAAACAGGGAAAGATTGAGATTGATTTAATTCATTTTAAGTCAAATCATCAGCCTTTTGATGATTCCATTAATTTCCTCCCTTCTGAAAACCCTCCTGTTAGTGGTAATTGGAAATCTTGACTCTGTTTCTCATTTTCCCCCACTACCCTACTTTAATCAGAGGCAGCTGGATACTGAACTCTGCTTTTCATTTGCTGGAAGAGTGGTTTGAAGATGATTTTAATGACAGGCTTCGACAGAGACTGTGGCTACACTGAAGTTAACACACACTTGGAGGCCTCAGTCTAGTTCACCTGCTCCTATAAAATTTTACTTAGTTCTTTCTGTACAGATGGGAAGGATTCCCCATAGCCTCTCATCCCAGGCAGTAATGCAAACTCTCCTGTGGTGTGCCAGACACTGTTCTGGTTGCCGAGGGTTTCCCTGGCACCTCCTCCCTGCCCAGTTGGGGTGCAAAGGCCCAAGTAGGTGAGGTCTGGCTGGCCGGTGGCTGCCCACAGTCCTTGGGAACTGTGGCCTCTGAGGCTTTATTTCTCTGTATTCTTATGGTTTCAATCCTTGTTTCTGTGCTTTTCCTTCGTGGGTTGGAAAGAGGAATAAATAATACAAATCAGCTCTTGAAATCAGAGAAATAACGGTAGCAGTAGCTGCAAGAGCTTATACTGTTGGCAGGTGACAATATGCAAAACACTTTCTCATGTATCATGTCATGTTGGTGTCCTCACAATAATGAACTGCTCACAGCCAATCAAGGATAAAGCTGGGATCTGAGCCCAGGTCCCAAAAAGCAGATCCCAAAAAGCAGATACTTCTTATACCAATTTTGTGTGTATGTGCATATGTGTGTGTTTTAGTATTGACTTCCCTATGCCATTGTCTTTAGCTTTAAGTCAGCCATTTAAGTGTTAAAAAGCTCTTATATATACACTGGGCCCTCTTCCGGGAACTGAGGCCCTCACATCTAACTGGGGGAAAGGTAAGAATACATTTTCATCCCCCTTAAGTGGTTCAGGTACTGAGTGCTATTAAAAGGAAGAGAATTCATGCTGACATCGTCCAGGAAGGTTCTTAGAAGAGCGGGGACTTCCACTGGGGCTGGTGGGAAGGGATTTCTGGGAAAGGGAGTTTGGTTGGTATTTAGCTGCCTGAGACTCTGGGATACAGTGAACATGGTATAGTTTTGGTCCCTTTATCAGACTTAGGAAACCAGCATCTGCTGGGGTGATGCTTTTCCAGTGTTACTGTGCTCTTAAAAATTGATTTGGGCTCCCCGCGCCCACAAAGAATCGTGTGGTTGGTCTGGGGTGCAGCCCTACAGTCTTCATTCTCTGAGAGTTTTTCGACAAGACAAGCAGTCTTAACAGCCTTTCACTTTTCCTCAGGGAAGAAACCAAGGGTGCAGTTATTTCGTTATTTCCCTGCCAGAGGCCGAAGCTGTTTAACCAGTTGCCCATCGTTCTGTCACAGGTTGTGGGGGGGGGGGCACACTTTGAAAAACACTGTACCCTAAGGGCATGCTCATGCCTTCCATGTTGCACGAAGGGGACCTGGGTTTGGACATCATAGAGATCCTTCTCCTATGGACTAAGCTTTTAGGCTAAAGTAAGGAAGAATGGGTGGAGTGGAGGTTAAATGATGAAAATTAACTCTGGCAGCAGCCCGGGCAATCTGGCTGCTCCCTTGTCTTGAAGGCAGGTGGTGGGGCCGTTGAGGCTGAGCAGCCTGAAAATGAAGTCCATGCCCAGAATTACTGCATGTTCCTCTGACTGTCGAGAAAAGCATTTTTACAGATGCTATTTGGTAGCTTAGCTTTCAGATGAGTGTGCTGGGGTCGGGGGTGGTGGTCAGGGGTCAGTCATTGGGCGCAAACAGGTCTGGGATTCGGGGTCCTATACACTGAGAGCCCAGGAAAAGGTAATCCCAGATCTTCCATAGGATTTACCAGTCTTAGTGAATCTTGGGATTTCTGTTTGTATTTTGGGACCAAATGGGACTTCTGGTGGTTAGGAGGATTAGATAAGTTACCAAGTTACCAAATACCCCTGTTAAGAAATTATATATATGCCTTAGTTTGGGATTGTAAAATATTGACACTTAAGTGTGCAGTAGGTTCCAGGAGGTAGCCACTTGAAATCTATTATCTCATTTTCAGTGTTTCAGTGAAAAATTTCAAATGTTAAAAACATTAAAAAACTATGGAGACCAATATCATACCTGGGGCCTTGCTGCCCAGATGTATTATTTTGCCATATTTGCTTGAGAAGTGTCCTAAATTCACGTGTATCCTTCCAACCATGTTTGTGTTTTTGCATACTTACATGTGTATTTACATGTGTTTTATATGTTACATATACAGGTTTTGCATATTTATACTTAGATTCTTAAGCAATATGGAATATTGTCTTATATGTTTTTAAATGTTTGTAATTTCCCATAGCCCTCCCTGCCTTCACTCAGCATTGTTTCTAAGATTTAGCCATATTGATATGTTCATTTTACCTGCAGTATTCCATTGCATTGTGTTAATATACCAAAATATTTGTAACCATCCTCTCATTGATAGATATATAGGTGACTTCAGTTTTTCACTGTTAGGAACAGTACTGCAAGGAGCATTTTTTTTTAAAAGATATTATTTATTTGACAGGCACAGCAAGAGAGGGAACCCAAGCAGGGGGAGTGGGAGATGGAGAAGCAGGCTTCCTGCTGAGCAGGGAGCTCGATGCCGGGCTCGATCCCAGGACCCTGGGATCACAACCTGAGCTAAAGGCACACTCTTAAATGACTGAGCCACCGAGGCACCCCAACAAGGAGCATCTTGTACATGTGTCATAAGCATGTATATAAGATTTTCTCTAGCATAGATATCTAGCAGCAGGGCTACTGGATTAACAGAGGTATACAGCTCCAGCTTTCTACATGTTGCCACATGGGTTTCCAAAGTAGTTGTATCCATTTCCACCACTACTGATGTATAGGAACATCCTTAGTTCTCCACTTGCTCTGCAATACCTGATATTGTTAGATACGAATTTTTGCCAGTTGATGGGCATGAATCCACATGTGGCTTTAATTTTGTATTTCTTAACTTCTCTTATTTTGTAGATGTTTTAAAAGATTTTATTATCGTGGGGCTCAAAACAACCTGGGATCAAGAGTCACATGCTCTACCAACTGAGCCAGCTAGGCCCCTCCCTTTCTCTATGGCTGAGGTTCTTGAGGGTCCTTAAGATCCTTTCAGCAGGTTGACAAGGTTTGAAACTGTTTTCATGTCAATTCTAAGATGCTATTTGCCTATTCTGTACTCATTCATTCTTTCACAGGTGTGGGGTAGAGTTTCTGGAGGCTACATGACATGAGTTAACATGATTGCTGTGACATTTTTTGTTGTTGTTTTTTTAAAGATTTTATTTATTTATTTGACAGAGATCACAAGTAGGCAGAGAGGCAGGCAGAGAGAGGGAAGCAGGCTCCCTGCTGAGCGGAGACCCCCCCCCCCCCCTCCATGCAGGATGCAGGGCTAGATCCCAGGGATCATGACCTGAGCCGAGCAGAAGGCAGAGAGGCTTTAACCATTGAGCCTCCCACGCGCCCCTTTTGTTTTTATTTTTTAAATTTATGAACACACAATACAGATTTTTTTAGTTTCATTTTTGTCTGTGATATACATTGATAGATGTAGCACATAGATAAATCTTTGGGGGATCTTCAATTTTTAATAGTATAAAGGGGCCTATAACAAAGAGTTTGAGAACCATTGCTGCTTTCAATGTCAACTTTATTAATATTTTTTCCCTTCTGGAATGTAGTGGGTTTTTAAAAATTATTTAAGAAATTCTTTCCAATTTTCATAAAGATGGGCTCTTATATTTTCTTCTAGAAGTTTTGGAATATATTTTTGTGAGTGGCATCTGCTGTTTCCCAGGCTCTTCAGCCATGAGGAATAGTTTTTAAATTTCATACCCTCCTAAGAAACTTTTACATAGGTTGAATAGAACATTTCCCACAAAGATCCTCACAATGGAATTTATTTATTTATTTATTTATTAGGGGGAGGTGAGGGAGGGGATGGGGGGAGAAGGATCAGCAGGGATTTAGGCACCTTCTTCATATCCCTTTCATTCAAGAGAGTTTCCTAGCATTTTGCAAAATATAGTAGTCTCTTGTCGAGATGGTGTACACCCTCATTTTGGATCCTTGCATTCATTAGTTCATTGTAGCTTGCTGCCCAGGGGACCAGAACTTCCCAGTGACTGGGATTCTGGAAACATACCTCCTTTTCAAAACCCCCACTTTCCACTGGACACTTGAGTTTGTTTAGCATGGAAGCACCAGAGCTCTTCGTCCTGGTTGTGTCTGCGCTGGGCAGGTGGGCAGGCAGCTGGTGTGCTAACTGTAGTCTGGGGTATGAATGATGGCCCCTTACAAGAGAAAACACTGCTGACATCCAAGGCCTCATCATCTCTCTCCACACTCGTACTGTCTCCCCCACTTCCCTCCCTTCAGGTCTGTCTTCTGCCCTGCTACCAGAGTAACTCGGAGAATTTCAGACTTAGAACCAGCCTTCTCTCCTTAAAACAAAAGAAGTCAAACTCAGGGCTCACTCAAGGACGTACATTAAGGTGCATATGCCTTAGCAACGTAATCCTCATCTGTGCTTTCAGCTTCCTTTGTAGCCACTTCCCTATCTTGTGCTCTAGACTGCACTTTGTCATTCCCATAATAAAAGTCCTGTGGTGCCTTGCGCTATTCCCTCCATCTCAAGTGCTGCTCTCCTTTCTTGTGTTAGAGGAGAGCCTGTTTGACTCTCAGACCACACAAAACTCAACAAGTATGAATTCGGAGAGGATGCTTTCATTTTCATCTTTGTCTTCCCACTGACTCAGTCTTTCCAATTAAAACGAACACTCGAGGTTAATTTCGGTTAAGTCTTTGTTTCACTTGTGGCTTTGTTAAGGCACAGCAGCTCAGTCTCCATCTCTTCCCCACAAGTTCCTTCCCCATAAATTCTGATACAGGATTGGCCCCTGTCATTTTGCAACCCAGTTGTTCAGTAGCTGCAAGAGAAGGGGATTTCTTTTGTGGTTAAGGAGCCCATGTAGACATCCTAGTAAATCTTCACATCCTGCCTGCATGAAGAGGATGCACTGAATGAAGAGGTTGGAAACACCTCGTCCTTCACTCTCCCCACCACTCATTCAGCCGTTGCTTATTTTGAAGTGTAGTAAATTGACTGGTATATTTAAAAAGTGCTACATGAATTGCGCGTATGTGTTATGCTGCTGGCAGAAGGGCTGTCCTCGGAGATGGTACTGGGTGGTGCTGCTTTTCCCATTTAGACACACCCAGCCTCCCACCTCCCCTTCAAAGCCTAAAAAATATAATTTCATGACCCCTGGAAATCTGTTAGAGATGCAAATTAGGAAGATCAACTTTTTATTTCCTGAAAGAGCTTTATGACGGGAGTCCACAAGGTACCAAGAAAAGGGGCTCCTTCTGCTTTGAAAGACTGCCGGCCTAAGTGGCCTTGCTAGAAGAGGGGTGGGGGTGGCAGTTAAGACAGGGAAGGCCCTGTGGGGGAGCTCAAGGCAGAGGCTAGCAGGTGGCAGGCACCTTTTTCACCTTGTTACTGCATCTGAAAGGAGTTGACTTTCTTTGGCAGTTTGTAGTTTATTGTAGTTCTGGAGAGTGTTCTCTAGGTAAGTGGGGAAAGTAAGACAGCACAAGGGGAGGAGTTATTATTCCTTGGGTTATGTTGCTGATAAGGGTAAAGCTAAGATTTGCTCTGTTGCACACTGCCTTCTAATTTATGCAGACAGGCTAGGTGGATATGAATTCTCAAGTTCAGGAGAAGGGGCTTACGCCACAGGAGTGAGGTCTCAAGGCTTACAAATGCTGTGTTGCTAGCTGTGGAGACATTAGGTTTTCATATGGACCTGGGCCTAAGAGGTTTCCTTTGTGGTTAATGCTTTTCTTTCTTGCTACTTAAGGAGCAATGCTAATGTTGCTGTCATGTTTGAGTACTAGTAGCTACAAAAGTGAAATATTAGGAGTACCTAGATAAGGCTTGCAGATCAAGCAAATGATAGGGGTTCTCTCCTTCTACCCTAGTTTGTCCACGCCTCCTTGCCTGAAACCCAGGCGCTCTGGAATACATAAGAAAACAATCCTTATGTAATCAAACCAATCTATGAAATACAAAATCACCACCCCACCACCTCCGCCAAAAGTCGTTATTGCCAGAAGATTTGCCAACCACTGAAGGTGTCTCTGTGCAGCTGTTTTCAATAGCAGGTGTCTCTGGTGGATGTAAAATACGATTGCATTCGCACCCAGCCTTTTAGGGTCACATTTGGTGTTGAAGGCACGTGAGGGAAAGAGGAGGTAGGGGAGCTCCCAGTGGCACCTCAGGCAGTATCAAGTGAAGCATTAGGTTGGGCCTCTGGCTCTGAACACAGTGCTGAGTCCCACGTCTGCCCATTAGGATCTGCCTCCTTTTTCTCCCTGCAGCTCCCGTTTCCTGTTCGCTGCACAGCCGGCTCCTTTGCCAAGCATGAAGAGTCTAGATGTCAAATCCTTTCTCTCTGTCCTGGCAGGAATGCTGTTCTGTTGGGTTTTCCAAGAAGCCTTTTTACACTTGGGGGATTTTTTTTCTTTTCTCTTATGGGAAGTTGCTTCATCATTTCCCAAAAATACACCACACCTCTTGTTTAAACAGGGTGCCCTTGAAGAGCTTTGGAGCCTGGAGGGGGTGGGGATGTTGTGAAATCCTTTGTTCGAAGCTTTGATGCAAGCCAGAATACTGGCTGTTTGCAGGCAGAAGTCTCGGAGTTTGCCAGGACTGCGTCCAGCAGTGGGGTGTGGGCAGGAGAGACTCTCAGGGAAGCAAGAGCTAGGGTCTTCTAAAGCAATGAATCAGTCCGTGTTGTAAGAGGTCTCAGCCCTTCCAGATACCGCATCCATCAGATGTTTGTCCAGTGCCTTAAACGTGCCCAGGCAGGTAAAGGCAGGTTCTGCGTCCTTTTGGGATATTCACAGTACCCTGGAGAGACAGTATCAACTCACGTGTAGCAACAGACGGTATGTAACTGTGTGCTAGGTTGTGTGGCCGTGGATGTTTTAGCCCAGAGGAAGGAAGTTCCTTTAGGAGGGAGCACTGAGATCAGCCCTGCACAGGATGTTGGGTTTGAATTGATAGAGGGAAAAGTGGAGGATAGTGAGGAGACAGGAAGTTGAGAAGAACCAGAGGGCTGATCTGAGGCCATGGTGATGGGTGAGTAAGGCCAGTGCAGGTAACCTCGTGGGGCTTGGTATTGGAGAAATGGGACGAGAAGTTTGTGGAGAGCCTTGCATATCCAGCAGAAACATTTCTACTTGTAGAAAGAAATTGGCAGGCTTTCGAAGATTCTAAGAAGAGACCATTGGAAAAATGTGGGTTTTGTTTTGTTTTTTTGGAAGATTAGTTTACTAGGGCAAATTGGAGTATTCTTCTAGGTGCGCAGTGGGAGGGGTTCCCAACTCTATCCATAGTTCTTGGGTTGAAGTAATGCAGTTAGGTTCTGGCGGGGAAGGAATGGCCTGGTGGAAGTCTCTTATGAGCATGGTCCCAGGGGCCTGTGCCAGTAGCCCTTTGCATCTCCCCTAGGAGGGCACAACAACTCCAGCCATGAGGTCGTTGCTGTCTGAGTAAGTAGGACTAGCTGTTGAGTGCCACCCTGAGTAAAGCTTTTTCCAACCAGGCCCTGCTCGGTGTAGAAGGGATGTCCCCTGATAGGCCCTGTGGGACCAGGCATAATGTGCTGCAGGTTCCAAGCCTCTGGCATCATTGTAGAATGTGAGTTACCAGGGATTACTGCTCAGGTCCAGTTGGCGCGAGTCACATCATGCCTAATGAGCAGTAAAAGTGCTGTTTCCACATCCTTTGCCAGTGTTGCGTATTGTTACCTTCCCCTGGACCTGTACCCCCTTAACAATTTTAAATAAGGAATTTGGGTAACTTTGAATTATAAGTAAAAGCAAAGAGGACCAGTGAAAACATGCTCTTCCTAATAGAGTATCTATCTAGTAGTTGCTCTTAGTGAAAAATGAAACTTGGGAAAATAAATTTTTGTTGAGAGATTGTAGCCGTTGAGGACAAACAAGCATAAGCAGGTTATGCTTATCGCAAGATCTATTAATTTCCAGTGGGAGGGGAAAGCGAGTGGTTGCCAAGGGAGGTACTGCTCAGTTCTCTTAAGTCAGGAAATGAATGACAGTTTCAATAGCAGCTGCTGGGCCTGGGCCGGGCCTACCACTCCCAGCCAACACAGCCCAAGCTCCCTGGCACAGACCCACAGCATGGCCAGGGTAGGCATTGTGGATGCAGCCCTGGGCGGCAAGCAGTTCCTCTTTGAGGATCACCCCAGCCTGTTGCCAGACCAGGGTATAGGCCAGGCAGAGGTTCCACTGCCAGCTTTGGTTCTCTCTGTCTAGGGGTCTGCGTCCCTGGCCCAAGGAGAGGTCCTGGAGGGACACTTGGCTGGAGCCTTGCGTCTTCAGCTGCCACTTCGTATTACGGTCTTGTAAGACCAGTGCTTTCTTCCTGTTTTTCCCAGGTGCTCTGCTCTGGATTGCTGGTAGGTAAACTGCTAAACCCATTCTGAGTAACCACTTCATTATAGTTACTGGGAGAGGGTCTCCTTATGGTTGTGGGAGAGGGTGCTCCCTAAAACAGGGCTTGATGTTCAGGGGCCCTGCCCCACATTTGGGGAGGGTCTGGTAGTCTTTATGTTTGTTTTTCTCTGTCCTTCTGAGAGGTGAGGCTAGATGGAAAGATTGAGGGAGACGGGGAAGAGGTGAAAGCAGCAGGCCTGGAGTTCAGAATCAGTTGCTCTGCAGTTTTGGGGTGCGTGGTTTCATTTGATTTTGCAGAAGGGCTGCAGGTACACGTGGGCTAGCCCGAGAGGACAATACGCACTGGCATGGAGATTGTGAGGCACACTGATTCCATTACTCACAGGCCAAGTTGCTCCCTGTTGGGGAAGGAACCATTGTTCTACTAACTTGTTCCACTGCAGGGTCTGGCCAGAGACATCTGCCAAGATTGTAAGGCTCCCTGATTGCATATGTGACAAGCATTTTCTCTCAACAACGCATGGAGGCTGGGGAAGCCCGGGATGAGCTGTCATCCTGAGGAACAGGCTTGGGGCAGGTGCTGATGAGCGTGACTAATCCTGGTGCGGCGCAGACCCCCGCCTTGGATATGCAGCCCTGACTTCTTATAGAATGCAGGTGTGTGTGTTGCTGGGCCCAGAGAGCCTGGATCCTAGGCATACTTCTCTTTTGTATCTGGGCCTACCTAAGAATTTACTTTCTCTGAGTTCACTGATATGATTGTGGGCCTCTGGGGCCAGGGGAACGAGGAGGCAAAGAATGCAAATTTGACACCTTGTGAGATGATTCTAAAGCAACACTGAGCCACCAGCTTTTAAACATTTGTCTTTGGCACTACCTGTTCTTTGGTCTATTGGAAGCTGATACCAGTTGCCTTTGTGTGATAAATTTGGACTTCTGTGCAGCAGTTGAGGAAGAAACTCTTGAGCAGCCGCGGGTTGTGGCTACGTGCCCTGAGTGCCGTGCCCTGAGCACGTACCCTGAGTGCCGTGTCCTGAGTGCTGTGCCCTGAGCCGGCCCGAACTGTGCAGCCAGCCATGTATGCTGGAGCAGGACCTTGAGTGTTTTGGACCTTTATTTTGCAAGGGTGAGTTGAAAATGGAAAAAAGACATTGCTAATTGTAGTTAGAAGAAGGGTAGCTCTTCTAACATTGATATAATTAAGGAAAAGCTTTTGAAAATTCAGTGGGCATGCCAGAAGTGGGGAATTGTTCGTGTCAGGTGAACACTCGCTGAGTCAACAGCCCTGTGTAATTGTGAATACGAATAAACAGAATTAAAGAATAATATATAAAACTGCCAAACTGTATTGACCAAGATCGTATCTAAAAGGCAGAGTATAATTAGGCATTTTACAATCTTGTTTGGCTCAGAGGACATGACTTCCTTATAGTACATGTAAACCTATTATTTGACTTTGGGGGGCCCTTTTAGGGAAATGGGGGGACTACCTATAACCAGCTTCTGGAATAACAAAGAGTTATGCAAAAATAAAAGCTTCTCTGTAAGTGTGCAAGGCCTTTCCAGGACTGAGAGCCCGTCCTTTAGAATTCATTCTGTGTTGACCTCCTCTCTGATGTATTAATGCCTTTACCCCTCATTGTATTCATTTATATGCTAATGTCTACCATCTCTTTTCCATTTAGATACATTATGATTTTAAGCTGTCAGGTAGACTTCTGTTTTAAAAGACCTGGCTGCGCAAACATTGCCAGCCTCCTCTCACTGGAAAAGCCCCAAGTTTAGGGGGCAGGGTGGAGGTAAGAGGAAAACCACCACCAGAATAAACCAGCTAGCTCCTAGGCTGTGAGCTTTTTCATATTCTCCAGTCTCCGCCTCTGTCTTTCCATGCGGAGTTGCACGTGTGTGCTTAAAGCAGTATAAGCGACACCCCACCTCGGTGCACTATAGTAGAAAGAGAAGAACTCTTTAATTACCGCAGTGTTGCAGGCTTCTCCCACGGCCGGCTGGCCACAGCATGGAGTTGGTAAGCATACAGTGTCTTTCATACTTGCCATTACAACATGTTAATTAAGAGAATTCAGCTGTGGCACCAGCTGGGGATGTCTGGCTTTGTGGAAGATTGCAATTAGATGCTTTATTTTCTATTTTCTTTTTCCCCTTTCAACTTTGGTGGAATGCCTTTGAGTAGGGGCTTTTCGTCTCAGCAGTATAAATACTTTAATGTGCCTAATTATGTAATCGTACACTTACGCTCCTCTGTGTACACACACATGGTTTTATGGATTTTTATCCCCTTTTCTCGTACATGAAACACCCTGCCTGCTTTTTGGTTGGTATAGGAGAGCCAGATTCCTTCGTGCATGTCAGCCAGGAAGAAGAAGAGATGAGAGGCAGTTGTGACTTTCCTCCACTTATAATCCATCCCTCCTGCCCCCCTCATTGACCCATTGACCCTTTTATGGGCAAGTCCTTTATCTCTCAAATAGTTAGCATCTCAATAGTTTCCTAGCAAAGTCAAGGTAATTTAAATAAAATTGAACTTTATAATACTGTGTCTTTTCATTAATTTGCAAGTGCCGGCTCCCAAAGCGCGTAGTGTTATTTTTCCCAGTCCTCTTTTCCAGGCAGGCATAGGGCATTAGCCTGGACATGAGAGCGCATGCATGAAGGCACAATGGAGCCCATTGATTTCTAACATGCAGCCTGTGCAAAGAGGTCCTGTAACCCCAGCTGTTAGAATCAGGACCTGGGAGCAGCTGCTTTCTGAGATCCACTCCTCTGTGGATAGGCCATCTGCTGCCATGTGAGTGAACCCTGGGAAAGAAACTGACCACAGGACACCTTTGTGTTCCTTTTCTCTGCTCCAATCCCTCCATTTCTTTCCTAGCATTCTACCCCCCACCACACACTCACACACACACACGCATGCACGCACACACATACAAACGCACACGCACACACACACCTAGGCAAACTTAGGCAGCATGATGAATCTGCACCAGAAAACTCACATGATTTTCCTCTCTGTCCTTCTGATGAAGTTCTTGAACCTTCCCTGTTCCGTCTCCACCACAGCAGCATACCCTGCTCCGTTGAAAAATAGTTTTGAGAGGAGGCAGGTACGTTTATATGGCTGGCTCTTTCTGCTGGATTAGTTCTAGAGAGCAGGCTTTCATTTTATTATTAGCAACATCACTTTGCATTTTAGAACTGGAAAGGTCCTTAAAATCTCATTTTATGGAAAAGGAACCCAGTATTTTTTAATTCTCAGCTTCATATTCAGGATCTTCCCGTTGTGGTGCCAGCCTGATTTTCTAAATGTCAGCTGTCTCCGGTTAAACATGGGAGCTTCTGCTGCTTTCCATACAGACCTCTTCTTACTTCTCTGCCTGTGATGGTGCTCTCATTTCCCCCTTAGATGTTCTTCCTGCTCTCCTTTATCCCATGGTCATAATCCTGCTTGCCCCAAAAGTCAGAGTTCTAATACCATTTGTTGCATCCTTTCTGATCTCTTCCTCCTTAGATCAGTCCTTCTTCAGAACTTCCTGTTGATTTCTAATGTGTGTCCATTATGGTTACGTACTAGACAGTAAGCTTTCAGAGAGGGGAGTCTATGTCTTTTTCATCTGCCCCTTTTCTTCTCCCCTTGCCTGCAACAGTGCTTTGGGACTTAGTGTAAAGACTTGTGGAAAGAATGAATGGATAAATGTAATCCTTATATGAACTCTAGGAGATAAGCAGAGTAAATATTACTATTACCTGGTTGGGGATCCTTATCGATGCCCTCAAAGAGTCTAGCCGAAGCGAGCACATCCCATGGTCATAATCCTGCTTGCCCCAAAAGTCAGAGTTCTAATACCATTTGTTGCATCCTTTCTGATCTCTTCCTCCTTAGATCAGTCCTTCTTCAGAACTTCCTGTTGATTTCTAATGTGTGTCCATTATGGTTACGTACTAGACAGTAAGCTTTCAGAGAGGGGAGTCTATGTCTTTTTCATCTGCCCCTCTTCTTCTCCCCTTGCCTGCAACAGTGCTTTGGGACTTAGTGTAAAGACTTGTGGAAAGAATGAATGGATAAATGTAATCCTTATATGAACTCTAGGAGATAAGCAGAGTAAATATTACTATTACCTGGTTGGGGATCCTTATCGATGCCCTCAAAGAGTCTAAAGTCTTTAGGGACAGAACCGTGTATTATTTACTCTTGAATTTCTAGCACCAACCTGGCGCCTTGGTATGTGGGTGTTTAATAGATACTTGTTAAATTACTGAAGTGTAATTCCTATTAGGAAAGTGAAACCCAGGGATATTAAGAATCAACACTTTTAAATGTTTTTCACTCTCTTCTGGGTGAAAGTTATTAAACCCGCTTTTTGGAAGACAAAAAGTTAAAGGGTATTTTCTGTTTACCTGTGTGACATCTGAGCATAATTACCTACTGACACATAGAATGGGCGAGACTGCAACGGGCAATATGTTCTGACCAGGGATCTTGGACTGGTTAGTCAGAAATGACTTGGCAGAGTCAGGGGTCCAAAGACCAGGAGAGATGGGGCGGTGTGAGAATGGTGACAGGAGCACAGGCCTCAGCATGATTAGTAAGAGCACAGTTGACATCCTACTGGGACTCTGACCTGGTCTGGGCCCAGCCTTTACTAATCTGTTCTGAGGATGCTCTGCTTAGTTATTTAGGAGTTTCCACACTGTGCTGGAGCCAGGATGGTAAATACACAGGCTAAATCAAAGGGGAGGCAAGTCTTAGTCTTCTGGAAAGCGCCTTGAGAGCCATGTGCCCTGCCTTGGACCTCACAGTGGATTTTAATGGATCCCTGCTGTTTTTAAAGTTTCTTAAAAGAGGCATAAATAGGCCTCAGAGAAAAGCAATTGGGAAGGATTGCCTCCCATGCTTGGGAGAAGGAACAGAGTACCCTGTGGCAGGCCACCTCTCCATTGACCTCAGTGGCCCCCTCTGGTCCAGAATTTTAGAAAGACCCAAATGTTAAAAGGTAGAGAAGAACAACAAAAACCCTTGGGAGAGTTTGACTCCTCATTATCCTTGATCAGCTGATGGTGGCACAGGGTGGTAAGTTCACTTTCTAGGAGGTACAAAGGAAATCAAGAAGTCTTGATAAGCTGTGTTTTCTGTGGTGGCCATGTGAGACAGAGTGGTTTAAGATCAAGTGTTTCAAGAAGAGAATCCCATCCCCCACAAGACAGAGGAGGAAGAATACCCAGATCAGTGGACTTCATAACTGTGGATTCCCAACTGCCTATGCCCATTGTCACCGTGTGCCTTATACCTATGGGTTCAAAGGTTGTAAGGGCTTCATTACCCCCACTCGCCCTAAACAACAGCAACAACAACAGCAACAAATAAAAAAACCTTTTCCTTTTATATTTCCTGTCCCTGACTTATGGTAAAGTCAGGCCCGACTTGAGCCCCCACAGAATGTACAAGGCTTACTTCATGGCGTACCTTTGTGTTAACCTTAAAAATAAAAGTCCTTTGTTTTACCAGCAGAAATGGGTTTACTTAGGAATAGCAGAGAATTGCAATTCGGGACATGCAAACTATGACAAAACCATAGAGATAAGTCCAACAGACAAAATAGAGGAACTTTATTTTATGGAGGAGGAAGTTGGGAGGGGTTGATTTGAACCAAAGTCCGTTGGAGAAAAGCAGCAGTTCATGGTGATGACGATTTCTCATTGATTGAGTTGTAGGGATAATCAGTTTCTTGTAGGAGATGCAGTATGCATATTTCCCTCTTGGGGCCTATAAATGAGGATTCTTTCCACTGAGATGCTCTGCTAGGGGTCTGTGACTGATAGTTCTTTGGGTAGTAGACATTGAGTGGTGTGGCTGTCCATTTTATCCACCCTTCTGAGTTTGCTTCTGTGGAATTTCCCTTAATTCATGTTTACAGCTCAGACTGTCTGTTAGTTATAGTTTATATGTCATGAGGAGACTCAGTCACATCTTTCTTCAGAAAGACCATTCAAATCTTTGCCCCTCAGTTACTGGTGATTGGTTTTCAGGGAACTATGGTGTTTTGTTGGTTGATTTAGTCCACACCTGCTCTCTGTCACCATCTGTAGTCAGAGTTTATACCAATTCTTTCCTTTTATTCTTTGAAGTTGGGTAGGGCCTCAGTGAGTAACAGTGTTCTGTTGAGCACCTTGGAGAAGCAGAACACTGCCCGAGTCACTGTTTGGTGGCACATGGCAGAGGCTTATTATTTGGGGCTTTGGCAGAGATGCCCCAGTGACCCTTTGTGTTCCAGGAGCTGGCCCAGAAATCAGCCCACTGTCCAATTCTAATTCACCTCCCCATTCTGCGTTTAGTGACAACCTTCCTTTCATACATCCTTCTAGGAAAACTGCTTAGGAAGACTTTCTTAGCTGAAAATGCCCCCATACGTTCTCCTCTTGCAGCTTTGGTAACGGCAGTCCCTAAATAGCTTGTTTGTCACTCTTCAGGGGTTAGTGAAGGAAACTCCCCCCCCAACCCACCCCATTGCTCCTGAAAAATGTGGGCCCACTTGTGATTTGAGCTGAGTCCTCTGGGCACAGGTAAACTCGCCTGTTCACATTCTTCTCCAGACAGGACACTGCAACTTTTGTCAGTCCTACCCCACCCCGTGTTATACCTTTGTAGGTCTTGGGGTAAATTTTTTCTGCTCACATCTGTAATCAAGGAGCTTCTGTGTAAGAGGGAGAAGGGCAAACTAGAGTTTGAATCCAGACTTGTAATGCTTAGTAGCCAGGTAACCTCAGACATTACTAAATTCTTCAAAGCTTTTGTTTGTCTGAGCAAACTGAGTATTCTACTGCCTTCCTGGTAGGAGGGAGAATTAAATGGGTTGGCAGCTTGGAAGCGCCCAGGGCGGCAGCTGGTGATACGTGTTCATTCTCTTCCTCTCTTCTGCTTCCATTCTGCTGGACAAGAGAAATCACTGAATCTGTCTTAAATTTAAGTTTATGTTTCTTGAGGGCCTACTGTGTATGCGTGGCACTGGCCTTGGCATTAGGAGTTACGAGTAGAGTGGGAAATGAAACCCCAACCCTGATCTTCGCGCCTGAGTTCAGCCTTGCTTCAGACTCCAAGCCAGAGTGCTAATTATCACCTGCTTATCAGTGACCCTTCTGGAGCTGAACAGTGCGCTAGGCAGCAGAAGGGGACCTTTCTCCAGAGGACTAGCCTGCATCCTCTTGGAGATGGGGGATTCTGAGCGGGGAGAGCAAACACATGTACAACTTAGTTAGATGGTAGGGTGAAGGAGGTGAGACCAGGAAGTAGCAGTTGGTGAAAAAAAAGAAAAATAAACATCATCTTCTTTCCCTTAACCCTTTCATCACTACCACTGTCAAAGGATGCGTAGTAACATTTGTTCGTGCACATGGAATGGCTTGACTTGCCAGCTCTGCTGTCATCCCACTGTCATGTGGGCTTTGCTCTGTAGATCACTGCACTGGGTGACGCTCCAGGCCTGGAGGGAATAGGATGAAGGCCAGTGGTCCTCCTGGCCGCCCTTCCTTTAGCACTCATGACAGTAGGAGGGGGAGTGGTGGGGGCACAGCCATAGCTGGCGGCCTGTTCCCCTGAGTCCCTGAGCTGCAAGAATGGGAGGAGGTAAAAGGGTAACAGGCCATATGGAGGCCATTTGTCAGTCAAGAGAGCAGCCCAGACTGCTCTGCTGAGAAGGCAAGTGGGGGAAGGGGCTGGTGTCAGTGAGCTGGAGCAAGGGGAAAGCAAAGCAACACACCCCCTGACCAAAGGCTCATCCTGCTCTATTCTTGGCCTGTCCTGTCTCCAGATAGCCAGACAGTCCTCCAACAACCTGTTTTCTTATTTTTGCCAAAGCCTTTGCCCTACCCCATTCCAAAAACCAGAAGTAAAGGTCTGCTTTGCTACGTGAAAATGAATGTAAAGTTTATCAGTTCCTGATATGTGCCAGACATCATGCGAGTATCGTTTAGGTCTCGTTTTTATCCTTCCTCTTAAACACTGCTTGCGGGTGGGAATGACTATCAAGAAGTAATAATACTCAAAGCAGTTCAGGCCATTGACAGAGTTGCAGATTGGGCCCCTGAGTCAAACCGAAACTCTTCTGGCTGACATCCAAGACCATGCTCTGCCCTGACCTGGCCCTGATCCTGTCAGGTCAGGAGGATGTTTTCATACCAGATTTAGAGAACATGAGCTGTACCTTGCAGGGGGATTCTCTTGGCTGTTACTTGTCCTTGCCTCATGTCAAATCAGGAACATGACAGTGCCTTGAAGTGTGGGCAGAATTTTGCCCACACAATCAAAGCAGTTTTCTACCAAATATCTTCTGTCCTCCAGATTTTGTGCCAAGATCTGGGGATAAGAAATGAGCAGAACAAATACTTGCCCCGGGGGTTGGGTGGGTAGGTGTGGGGGCGGGGGACTGACCTGTGAGAAGTGATTATTGCAGAGCCAACCACACGGTGACAGTTGATAGAGAATGCAGGTGTTATGGGAACACAAAGGAGGAATAATAAAGCTGTTGTTTGTTGAGCACTTAGTATATAACAGACCTGGTACCAGGTACCAGGCGCTTTACCTGTGTACTTGTGACTCACGCGCACAGCCGCCCTGTAGGTAGACACCGTGCTTTAGGATCCCTACTTTACTTACTTAGCAAGGTCACAGAAATGAGAAGATGGCGCCCAGCCCATACAGGGGTAATGGTTAGCAGTGTGACTCCAGTGCTCTCATTCTAGACCTGTGCTGGTGAGCGCTACCCTGTGCTGCTCTGTTCTCCCTGACAGTGCTCTTTGGAATGGTTTTCTGGAGCTGGTGACTTGGGACTCAATCTCCAACGATGGGTGGGAGTCCAGATGATCCATGTGCTTTCAGGTCAGGGTTCCCGGGAGGGGAGCCCTTCTTTCAAAACAGCTGGGGGCTTTGCTGGCTGCTTCCAGGTTCTAAGAGTTTCCTCTCTGCAGCAGGGTACCATGAAGATGGTCCTCCTCTCTGGCTCTGAACCCATGGCTTGCATCTCCCCTTTGCTGTGAAGTGGAGGGAGAGAGAGGCGGGGAGGGACCCAGATTGACAGACTGACAGACTGACAAGACTGACAGACTCTGAAACCAGTCCCACTTCCCTAGGCCTCTGTAGGGGAAAATGGGGGAGGGGGCCTGGGAGGAGCAGTAGAGGCAGCCTAAACCATGGGTGGGTCCCCCCTTCTCTCCGGTGCCCCAGCCCTGGGACCACACCCTGAGAAAGGCCTGAGCTGTGTCTGTCTGGCCCTCCCCCAGCACGTGGGAAGTTCTCATGAGAAAAGGGATCCCAGCTGGACAATGGCTTCCTGTCTGAGTGCTGAGGTTTGTCTTCCAGGAGAGGAAGGTTGCAAATGGCATGAGAAATTGTCTCTTCCCTCTCGCTGCCATCGTTTGAGACTTTTGACTGTTTGCTGGGGGTGGTCAGGAAGGCAGAAAGCTGGGGGATGCCAGGGACAGAAGCAGCCCTTGGGTATCACTTGAGTAAGAGAACTCCTCTTGCTGTTTTCCTGTTCCCACTACACACCCGAGGCAGGAATCTGCCCAGAGGGGTGCAGAGGTTTCTTTGGGAGAAGCACCTCACACCTCGTGCTTGCCTGAAAACCACCCTGGCTACAGGACTTTGACTAAGGAATCTTGGGTAGGGGTGAGGCCAGCCACTCAGCCAACTTCAGACAAGTTTGCAAATGTCAGAAGAGACCTCAGAGGACATCTGGTTCAGTCCTGTTGTGTCATAGAGCCCACTGTCCACAGGCAGTACCCAAATTGTCTTTGTCACTGAGCTCCCTTTCCAAGACGTGGGTATGGGAGGAGAAGTTGGGCTCGGAGACCCTCTGTTTCTGCCTGGTGCCATGCAAAGGGAAGTCAGCCTTCCTGGGTTCAGATCCTGACTCTGCCCCTTTCTGCTTGGTGCCCTTGAGCAAGTGTCTTAACTTCACTCAATTTACTCATCTAATAATCTGTATAGTAATTATGTTTCTTACAAGGTCTTTGTGAAATTAAATGAGTTACATATGTAAAGTGTTTGGACTGGTGCTTGGCATTTAGTAGTTGGTCAATAAATGTTAGTCCTGAGATGTTTAAGGGCAGCCTCAGAAGAAAGCTTTTAACTCTAGTCAGATGTGATCACTACCTCCCCCACCCCTGCCTCTACATTCGTCCTGAATGTCCACTCCCAGCTTTCTTGGGAGGTTTTCATGGCACCTCTGTGTGAGCTAGTCTTTTCACACTATAGGATGACTTGTCCTGTCACATACAATGTTAGCAGGACGTTCCAGAAGCTTGGGCTTAGTGTGTCGGGACGAGCCGCAGTACGGCACGCAGGAACGAGAGTGCCTGTTGAGCCCACCGTTGTCATTTACAAATGTGTGATCTGTGACAGATTTCTCAACTCAGCTGAGCCCCATTGTTCTTAGGAAATAATATAGCACCTGCTTCATGTTAAGAGACAGCTCACAAGAGTGCCTGGCACATGTAATAGGCTATCTGTTTGCCATAATTATTACCTTCCTTGTTTTATGTCCAAAAAAAAACCACAAAAAACAAACAAACAAAAAAACCAAAACACCAGACTGCACATCTGAACACCTTTTTGTCTGTTTTTGCCTTGATTTTCCTCTGGCTTCTCATTGCCCAGGTCTCCCTTCATATCTGCTTCATCACCTCTTATCTCCTATGCTGGGGTGTGGCTCCGGACCCTCCCCACAGCTTGCCCATCCCCAGACACCTCCTCTGATTCTCAGACACGGACTCTCCTGCACGATCTGTGCTGTACAGGCTCCAATCCCCATATGGCTACTGAGAGCTTGAAGTGTGGCTAGTCTGACTTGAGATGGGCTGTAAGTGTGGACTTAATAATGAAAAAAAATTAAATATCTCAATATATTTGTGTATCGATCACATGTTGAGATGTAATCACTAATGTATTTTTTATATAGTAGGTTTAATAAAATAGATTATTAAAATTCATTTCATGTGTTTCCTTTTACTTTTTCAATGTGGCTAGCAGAAAATTTTTAATTACCTATGTGGCTCCATTATATTTCTGTTCGTGGTGTCCATCTGGTCCTTCCTCCCCTCCTTATTTTTTTGATCCTGTTTCTCTTTGCCCTGGGGTCTCACCAGTGCTCAGATGAGTAAGAGGTGTCAGGCTAGTAGAAAAGCTAACCTTTTAACACTTCCTTCTTTGATTTACATTAGAGTTGGATATATGTGAGTCTGTCTTCTCTAAATTATAAACCTTTTGTGGGTCTCAGAAGTCTGTCACATGGTCCTGTGACATGGGTGGCCCTCCTAGGATGACTTGTGGGGAGAGGCGAGCTCCAGTCCTTTGATGGAATAACAACCAAATAGGGACATTTACAGTACTGCTTCCAGTGGTGTCCCTGATGATTGCAGCTGCTGGGTTTGTGTGCTGGATTTGGGGGAGCCTTTTTCTTGTCCCCTGAATTCCCAGGAAAGCTTTTCTCTGGCCATCCTTTCTTTGGATACCTTGATTAAGCAGCTGCTTCTCTGTGCTCAATTGTATTCTCAATGTTACTCCTCTGATTTAGTCTAAACCTGGAAGTGAACACTGACAGTTTCTTAAGCCCTCAGTCCCAGTGTTTGGGAGTAGGGTGTTTTCTTGAGAACTGACATCAGCCAGAAGAAACCTCTTTTGTTGAGTCTTAAAATGCACATCTCTTTCCCCTCCTCAGGCTGGTGGTAGTACTCCTTCCTCCCTACACCGCCCTTTGCAGGGGCTCAAGTGCTTGTTCAGTTTGTTAAACTGAACAGTTTGATCCTGGGCCCCTTCCTGGAGCTCCCTTTGATTTTCTTGTTACAGAATCTTACAGAGTTTGCTTTGTTTATTGCCTCTTCCTCCTCCTCCTAAGAGGCTGGTCCCCACAACAACAAAAACAAAACCCATTTAGAAGGGCTGATGGAGGGTTCTTGTTTTCTACCAAGTGTTTGAGGCTACAGTGACTTGGAGTGGAAGATCAGCCAGCTTCCTGTGCGTCTACTGCATCTGTCCCCTCCCCAACCGGTTGGATGGCCTTTCCCTGAAAGACTGCTGTGCGCCAGGCACTCTGCAGCCCCTGAAGAATTACCTCGCTGCTTCCTGTGCTCACTGGAGGCCTAAGTGGCTATAGGAGATAATGGAAAGCAGAGAAGGAAGCTAAGGAGAATTAATTGATTTTTTTCTGTAAAATTTCTATCTTCTGGCTTTCTCGCTCTTTTAAAAATTATGCAGCTTTGCCAAATCAGATGAGTTCATTTTCTTCTTGCGGTTGAGAACAGAGCTTTTGAAACTCCCTCTGTGGACCAAGGGTTGTTAGAGAGAGCCTGATGCATAGAGTAAGTCAGCCTCTTGCCCAGAAGGGTGGCTTCCAGAAGACTGATTATTTGCTCTTCCCAATGCTCTTCCCTTGTTAACCCAGGCATCACTGAGAGGGTCCTCTGGAACATCTGCTCTTTGCCATGACTCTCCTGCTCTGATGTTTGACTGGGCAGCAGGGCAATATTTTTTTCTTGTGTTCCTGGTGTCTTAAAATGACCTTGCCTCCACCTACCCACCCCTTTTCGTTTTTACTTCCACAGCCTCCTTACTTCCTTGGACCCAGGACAGCCTCATTGCAATGCTGAGCCCTATGCATTTAGCTTGTCCCCTTTGTCTGACCGTCATAGGAAACATAAAACAAGTGCGTGCACTTAACCTTACCGTGCTAGCGTTGCTCTACTGTTGACTTACTCTAAGGCTCCCTCGAGCTCTGTCCGTCTTTGATCAGATTCAGCTTCTCTTATAATTCTGCCCTCTCAAGACCCCTCAAAATCTCCCTTTGTCCTTTGAACATAGTACAAACACCTGTTGCAGTCAAGGCCCTCTGCAAGATGGTTCCATTGCTTATCACTTTTTTCTGAATTTTGTTGTATTATGCAACCTAGCTAACCAGGGCTGCTTGATATTATCTAGGTTTTACCTATACTTTCCTATCTCTCTGCATTTGCTTAAACCTTCCTCTGATGTAAAGCCCCACTTGAAATGCTGCCCCCTTCCTGAACCTCACCTACTCTATCCTGAACAAGATGTGTTCTCTCCTGTATTGTGCTCCCTGTCTTGTGGCACTAATCATGTTTTTTGAGGTGTATTAGAATGTCTGTGTGTGGAGTATCTTTGGAAGAATATGAAAGAAATGGGAGCAGTGCCTTCAAAGAGAGGAACTGAGTGACTCAGAGGCAGGAGAGGGTTTACATATCATGTGTATGTATTTCCTACGATTTTTTTTCCTCATAAAATTATTATTTACATAACAAAGACCCACTCGAAAAAAACACTGAGGGGTACGCGTATAACCTCAGAGAAGGGAAAATGTCCTTTAGACACAAAACCCAGAAGCCATAAAGAAAACAATTTTTAAAATATATGTGAATACTCGGGCGCCTGGGTGGCTCAGTGGGTTAAGCCTCTGCCTTCGGCTCAGGTCATGATCTCAGGGTCGTGGGATCTAGCCCCGCATCTGGCTCTCTGCTCAGCAGGAAGCCTACTTCCTCCTTTCTCTCTCTGGCTGCCTCTCTGCCTACTTGTGATCTCTGTCTGTCAAATAAATAAATAAAATCTTTTTTAAAAATAAATAAATAAAATAAAATATATGTGTATACTTATTTGTCATATCCTTATTTGGCTCCAGGTACCTGAAGTGCTTATCTTTTTTAACCTTTTTCAGAGTGTAGCACAATGACACCTACGTAATAATCAATAAATACTAGTTGAATTGAAATGAAATGAAACTGCAAGTCACTTCTTTGTAGACCTCATTCTTTTTCACTGATCAAATGAATGCTCGGTGGTCTCCAGGGTTCCTCGCAAAGATTCGTGCAGATGTGGGCTTTATGGGCAGGAATACCAGCAAAGCCGGAGTGGCTTCAGAATGAGCCGTTCTTCCTCTGAGACCACCTTTCCCAGGACACTAGACCTGTGAGTGGGTCCTGCCTGCTTCATGGAGCCGCCCTGCAGTGCTCAGCTTTAATTATGCCTCGGAAATGCCCCAATTAGACACAGTGCTAGGAGAGCCGGGGGATCTGTGGCAGGCTTGTTGCCCTGAACAAAAGAAGGAAAGTGTAAAGAGTAAAGCCATTTGTAGAGGTTTCTTTGGAAATCCAGTTGGCCACCTTCTTTGAACCAGTTGGCTAGAGTTGGAGGAGGCATCAGAAGGGGTGTGGTGGGTCTGTCCTCCTCCTGTTCAAGACTTCGGGTGAGGTGGGTGGCGTGGGAAGAAGGCGTGTCCCTGGCTTATTTAGTCTCATCTGTTAGTTTCAGAAAACAGAGAAGCTGCCCACACCTCTCCTGTGGATCCCCGGGCCACCCACCCTGGCCTTATCTTCTAGTGAATCTTTGCAAATGAGTCTTTTCTCCCCACCTCAGCAATAAGGCACTTGTAGTCAGGGAGCTATCAGCTCTTCTTTGACAGGACCACCCCCCACCCTACCCCCACGCCCGGCTGGCAGTCAGTGTGCTTACTAGCAGTTTGCAGGTTGAAGGGAAGTGGTATTTGGTGAGAGACTGTGAGGGCATGTGTGTGCGAAGGAGTGGTGGGCAGGCCAGTGAACAGGATGGGGCACAGTCAGACTCCAGATCTGGTAGAGGAAGTGGGGGGGATTAAAAAAAACAAAAAACCAAAAACAGAAAAACCAGCAGTTCTTATTTTCATACAGATGTTCTTGTGATAGTCAGGATAGGGGCAGGGTATCTGTCAGCAAAATCAGATGTCCTTTGAAAACCTTTATCTTTTTTTTTTTTTAAGCATTTAAAAAATATTTTTATTTATTTATTGACAGAGAGAGAGATCACAGGTAGGCAGAGAGGCAGGCAGAGATGGGGAAGCAGGTTCCCTGCTGAGCAGAGAGCCCAATGCGGAGCTTGATCCCAGGACTCTGAGATCATGACCTGAAGGCAGAGGCTTAACCCACTGAGCCCCCCAGGCACCCTGCCTTTATCTTTCTTGTATTAGTATGGCTTTTGGAAAGTTGAAGTTCATGGTACCCGGCTATCCTGCCTGCACATCTTCTCCCGCAGCCCAGCCTTCCAAACAGCACTTCCTTTTGTGCCCTTGCTATGTCTCTCCTATCATAGCTAGGGACACCCTGTAATCCATTCTGCAGCATCTGTCCAGGATTGGAAGGGCAGGCCATGGCATGAGAGTCCCCTTCTTCTCGAGCTACTCTTGACAGAGTCGACTGGGTAGGTCTGCCCTTATACACTGCCTTACGCTTGGCTACAAGTCATTCAGCTTCTGTCGGCCAGTGTGCTCATCGACAAAGGGGCGTGATGATCCCCTTCTCCTGGAGCTGTCAGCATAAATAGGATGGGAGGGGAAGGTATTTCTAAAGCTAAGTAGTCCTACCTGAACAAAACATGTGGCTTTTACTGTGGGGCAGAGACAAGTGCTGGCAGTGACTACTCTAGTCAGAAGGTGGGGGCTTGAGAGGGGGCCTAGGAATCCATCAGATATCCCCTCTCAGGCCATGAAGGCACATTTTTTCACACAATGGACTCCTCGCTTGTATTGATGCTGGAAACAGGGGTACTGTGTCTCCTTCCCAGGCTGACCGTATTTTACCACCTTTCACTCTGATTCTTTGTGTGTCCCAGTAGGTTTTATCAAAACCATATTATGTGCTAGATCTCTGTGAGTTCACAACTTTGTCAGAGTCTGTCACTCCCTCATGGATACAGTCCTCTCCAGGCACGTGCCAAGGGAAAGGGGCAATGTTGCAAGCAGCCAGACTTTTTCCCTGTGGCCAGCGTGCTTCCCTGTGTCCTTGGCAACCTGAATTTCCAGAGTTTGGCCAACAGCCTTTCCAAGGGAATGGCTCTTAGTTCCTCCTGTGGAACTGTCTGGCTCACCGTCGCGGACGGGATTCCCACTGGAAGACCCCAGCACTGTAGCACCGTGCACTCTCTCTGTCTTTGCAGTGTGTTCGCTGCCACCAGAGCCAGAGAATGGTGGCTACATCTGCCACCCCCGGCCTTGCAGAGACCCCCTGAACGCGGGCAGCGTCATTGAGTACCTGTGTGCCGAAGGCTACATGTTGAAAGGCGACTACAAGTACCTGACCTGTAAGAATGGAGAGTGGAAGCCAGCCATGGAGATCAGCTGCCGTCTCAACGAAGGTCAGTCTGGCAGATGCTAAGGGGGACTGCTGGGGTTCTGCTTCCTGTAAACTGAAAGCAGTGGTGCCCACTTCCTCCAGAGCACCTGTGCCACGGGGCAGTGTAGCTCCTTTGATGCCCTGCGGCCTCCCTTCCTTTGGGATTTCATGTCTTTGTGCAGGACATCTGGGGTTGCTGGTGTGTGTCCTGCTGCATTTCAGCTGAGCCACCGAGGGGCTCTGTAGCTTTACTGAGGCCTCTGTTCTGCTATGTAAAGTCCCTTTGATGCTCAGCATCTCCTGTTTGCCCAGCCAAGTGCTGGTGACCTTTGACCGTGTTCTGCTAACACCTTCTGGAGTGTCTCTTTTATATTATTTTACTTTGAATGGAAATGGACTGTTTTGTTATAGAGCTATAGTCCAGCTGGACAGAAGACCTCTCCCCCTCCTGCCTCCGCCTGTCGTGCATGACAGGAAACTCCAGCTGCCTGCAGGAAAGCGTGTGTCAGACAGCCGTCTTTGTGCTTCACACTCGGGCCCCATGACCATGACACACCCAGAGAAGGCTGGGGACCAGCCTGAGATTTACAGCTGAAGTCACAGGATCTTAGAACAGGGGGTTATACAGCCCCGTTCTTACCAGTTTTCCTGCCACGTGCGGGAAACATGGTTAGGACCTCAGACTGTGGAAGGCCGGGGACATGGAAGTGGTAGATGTCTACCAGCCTGATGGCCCTGAGGGCAGCCTCAGAAGGGGTTCGTAAAGGCCAGATCTTGGGGGGTTGGGGAAGGTAGGCGTGAGATGGCCCACACAGGTCTGAAATGAATTTTAGATTTAGAAACAGGATGGGGAAGTGGCCCCTTTCCTTGTATGTAAACACTGTTCTGCATATCAACTTCTAAAGTGGCCCGAGCTGTGGTACCAGGCAGGGGACCTTGGATGAGGTCAGCTGTGGGAATTCTGTGTTCCGGGTCTGGGTATAACCTAATCCTGGCGATGGTTTATTTCTGTAGACAAAGATGCCCACACGTCCCTGGGGGTCCCCACACTATCCATAGTGGCTTCCACTGCCAGCTCCGTGGCGCTTATTCTCCTCCTCGTGGTGCTGTTTGTGCTACTGCAACCGAAGCTGAAGTCGTTCCATCACAGCAGGTGAGCCCTTGTGGGGTGGAGCGGCGGGGGGGGGGGGGGGGGGGGGGGGCGGCGCACATCATGGGGTCTGGCCTCTGACTGCACAGGGGTGCTTGCGAGACCAGCAGCCTCTTCTGCCGTATATGCCCTGGGAAAGGGGATGCCCTCCTGTGTGTTTGACTCCTGGATGTGGCTGGCCCTGTGCTTATCACTTTGCCTGCATTAGATTTATCTTCACAGGAACATTGTAGATCAGGAAGCTAAGGCTCAGAGAGGTTAAGTCAAGGTCATCCCTCTAGATGATGACTGCCTGGAGAATTAAACATAAATATGTCCAGTCCCTGAGCCACGTCATTTGCCCTACATTGGTGGTTCTCAAAGTGTGGTTCCAGTTGCATTGGCATCACATGGGGACTTATTAGGCACGGAGATTTTCAGACCCCACCCAGACCAACTGAATGAGAAACTGAGGCTGAGACCTAGTGACTGAGTTTCTTAAGTGCTGCAGGTGATTCTGATGTAGACTCATGTTTGCCAGCCACTGCCCTGTCCCTCTAGTTCCTAATCCTGGCTGCACATAGAGGCATCTGCTGGGAGTTAAACACAAATACCAACACCTGGGCCCCTACCCCCAGACATTCTGATTAATTTGGTTTGGAGTGGGAGCCTGGCATTAGTTTTTCTTTTTTTTAAACTTCCCCAGTGGTCCTAACATGCAGCTAGGATCGGCAACCACTGCACTATACCGCACTAGAAATAGGGGTTTTTTTGCCTGCCTTTGTTACTTTTCTTTTTCCGTGAGTGCATTAGCCACAAGTCATCCTAGACGAGGTAGATGAGATGGCGGGTGGGTGGCAGATGGTCAGGGACTGACCCTGCGTGTATCCCTTAGGAGGGACTCCTCTTCAGGCCTGTCCTGGCCTCTGGGGTTGCCTGGCTTGGCCCAGCAGCCCCTCTTTCCCCTGAGAATGGTTTGTGTGCGCTCACAGCCGTTCATCAGTCACTTTCGCCATCCACAGGCCCAGAGGAGCAAACAAAACTGTTTAAAATTTTTGCTTCCTGGTCTGGAATTTACAGACCAGGCCCAGGCTAAGTCCTGATGTTCTAGGTGTGATTTTTCTGTCTCCTTTTTATGTTTTGTTTGGGAGAGCAGGTTGCAGCTTTTTTTTTTTTCCCCCCCAAGATTTTATTTGTTTGAGAGAGAGAGAGATTGAGAGAACAGGTAGGGGGAGGGGCAGGGGAAGAAGCAGGCTGTCCGCAGAGCTGGGAGCCTGATTTAGGGCTCAATCCCAGGACCCTGGGAACAGTAGCTGGAAGGCCGCAGTTTAGCCTTAACCTATTGAGCCCCCAGGAACCCTGCAGCTATTTATTTTTTTTTTTTTAAGGTTGTTAAACAATTAGTAAAATAAAGAGGATCTGGAGGGTACTGTTTACTTGAAGGAATCAGGTATTTCCACATAAAGTCAAGGTGATCTGCTTGTCAAGTCATTCAAATTAGGGAATATTTTCCTCTTGTAGTTATCTGGTAAGTGTGTTCAAAGTAATGGGCTGATTTTTCCTGACTTGAGTAGAAGAATGATTTGGTTTTTAATAGGGACTCTGTTTAAATTTTGTGCTGTGTGCACATACTAGGTTTTAAGCAAACAAACAAAAAGCATTTTAAGTAACAGGAGTTAAACACATAGCAGAATGCACACTGCTTTCTCTGCCCCCTTGCCATTAGTTTCCCTTCCAGAAACCTCCACACATTTCTGAGTACCATTTCTGTCATCCTCACAGCGTCTGCACCATTTGAATTGGGCGCCACAGATTTTGTTTGCAGGTACAGATGAGGAAATCCAGAGCTAATAACAACAGTCCAGCCCTTAACCTTCTGTGTCTCTGACATAATGTACTGAGAAGGACACACATCACAGATGACTCAGTGTTCCAGGCAAACACTGACTTGGGATCTTCATCCCAAAGAAACAGTTCAGTCCAGATTGTGGAATATTCTAGGAGAAACCAGCCTGGACCCTACAAAAAGTGTCAGTGTCATGAAAGAAACTCTAGAGTGGACTATTCTAGAAGATAGGAGATGAAATAAGACTAACTGCAATGCATGATCCATAATTGGATCCTCAAAAAAAACAGACAAGACAGCAGCTGAAACATCTCTTTTGGGGTAGTTAGAAAAGTGTATTACAGTCTTAGACCATTGTTCAATTTCAGGACTGTAATGATGGTGCAGTTACATAGGAGAAGATGTTCTTGGGAGGACTGTGCCAAATAATGTTTTATGAGCAAAAAAATAACATACTTTCAAAATATCGGGGGCGGGGAGATGGGGTGGAAAGTGTATATGTATTAAAAAGTGATCCCAAGAAAGGTGCTTGCGTGAATAAATCTCATACACATCAAGCTGAATAAAAGGAGCCAGACACATGTACACGTGTACCTGTACACATGTACACACACATTCATCGTATGTCCCACTTACATCAAGATCGAAAATATGCAGAACTTAGTTGCAGTTTTGAAGGGTTCATGTTTAGGCAGTAAAACTATTAAGATAGAAAGCAAAGGAATGATTTTCGTGAAAGTTAGGGTAGTGATTAATTTCGGTGTGAGGAGGTAGGAGATCAGAGGGACAGTGGGAACAAGGGTGTCTGGGGGTGCTGGCAGCATTCTCTGTCTTGACCTTAGTAGGGGTTATACTCCAGTTACCTCTGGGATAAAGCAAGAAGCTGTATATTTTTTCTATTTTTGTGTGTTGTTTGTGTTACAATTTACATACAATTAAGTTTTTTAAAAAAGGACAAAGTAACTGAGTCAAAAGAACAAAATTCCTTAGATTTCAACTCCAGTGTTTCACAGTGCTTCTTCTCCCTCCTTTTTTTAAAAAACCGCTTTATGGAGCTTTAATTCCCATGCCATAGAGTGTATCTACTTCCAAGTCTTCAGACAGTATATCCGCAGATAGATGCGGGCATTGTGCTCTTACGTCTACAACTGTGCTGAATGATGGCGTTATTTTCAGGTCTCTAGATTCCTAGTTTCTGCACAGGTCAAAAGGGCTGGGTACCTGTGCCCAGAGAGTAAGAACAGAGTCTCTGGAAGCAGACGGAACTGGATTCACATCCCAGCTTCCTCCCTTACCTGCTGTGTGACTAGGCAGGTTACTTGACTTCTCTGAGCCTCCTCTGCACTCTTAGTGAATCTGTCCCCGACAGGGCTCAGGTGAGGGTTTAGTGGGATAAAGCACTTAGTGCTGTGCCTGGCACACTGTACGTGCTCAGAAATGGTTGGTGCTGTTGGTGCCGTGGCATCTAGTTGTGTGTTTTAATTCTTCGTCTGTCTTTTCCTTTGGCTGCAGGCGCGACCAGGGAGTATCTGGCGACCAGGTGTCCATCATGGTGGATGGAGTCCAGGTTGCGCTCCCGTCCTATGAGGAAGCTGTGTATGGCAGTTCCGGTCACTGTGTGCCACCTGCTGACCCCAGGGTGCAGATCGTGCTGTCAGAAGGGTCTGGGCCCAGTGGGAGGAATGGGCCAAGGGAGCCGCAGTTGCAGGACCAGGGGGCCTGTTCATCTGCCGGTGGAGAGGAGGAGGCCCCGGGCCAGTCTGGACTGTGTGAAGCCTGGGGTTCTCAAGGCTCTGAGACTGTGATGGTGCATCAGGCGACCACCTCTTCCTGGGTGGCCGGCTCAGGGAACAGCCGAGCGGCATACAAAGAAGCCCCAGATTCAGAGAACAGTGACATACAAAGCCTTTTATCCCTCACATCGGAGGACTACACAGATGGTAGGTGGTCTGCACTGAGCATGAATTAGGAGCTGCTTGGGGGCCTTGTGGGGAGTGAGGAAGGATTGTGAGCCTCTCTAATAATGGGGTACTGGAGGCAAAGGAAGCTAATACCTGGGGGGCTAGCCTATAAAATAAGGTCTCACCCTCAGCTCCTGCTGGGGCTTTGGGCTCTGTATAGGAGACTTTTGACTGTTTGTGAATCTTGATAGTTTGGAGTTTCCAAAATTATTTGTGGCTACAAGGCTGTGCTAAATCAAAGGGAGGACAGCTGGTTGGAGGCGGGAGCGGGGTCTGTTCTTCTGTTATAATTTCTATGTTCCCGAAAGGCTAGGAGTGACAAGGAGGTATGGGGTCATATTACAGTGAAAATTGGAGCTGGTCTCTCTTCAGGGCTTTCAGCAGTTTCATTTGAAACAGGAGTATGCCTCTCCTGTGTGATCGTTCTCCTGCCCTATTTCAGTTAAACCTCACATAAACCTCACAGTGATCGTGACAAGTAGGTGTTACTACCATTCCTACTTTACTGATGAGGAAACTGAGGCCAAAACATACATCACTTTCCCGTCGATTCGTGACTGAGCTGGCATTTGAAGCCAGATGGATCTGGCTCTGAAGCCTGTGTTTATAACCCACAGTGCCATGCTGCCTCGCAGGTGACTTGGGCTTCTCTGTGGCAGGCCATCTGTAGAGGGAAATTGCCACTTCCTGACTTTTTTTTGGAACCTGAAGGGTTGAATATCAGGATTGACTCAGTCACTTTAAACAATATCTTTACATGAAACCCTGGTGTGGTTCAGGATGAGGCCTAAACCTAGCTGTTTCCCTTTGGACAGGGCGGCTTCTGCACTAACCAGGCTCCTCTGAAAGCCAGCGAGGAAACTGTGCCCTGGGAGTCCTGGGCCCAGTTAATGTCTGACGCTTAGAGTATCCTAAAGCAAAGAAGTTGGAAATTCTTGAATGCAGATCATGTTTAGGAGTTTCCTGAAATCAGCAGCATGCCCTTTCTCTTGGTGGAATAGAGAATTGAAGAAGGGGTCGCTAGACCTGACTCTAAAGGTGGAAGCCAGTAACCCCGTGGAGAGCCAGCTATACACGTATCATGTGTCTGCACTTATGGACGCCTGTCCCCAGTGCACTTCTCGGCCCTCACCTTTCCTCAGGAGCCTGGACAGGGCCTGTTCTTCCCCCTTCTTCTCCTTGCTGCCTTTCTTTGTTCCATTTATTTAACAAGCATTTTTGAGAACCCATCTACACCGGTGCTAGTTAGGTTTCTGAGAGGATAGAAAGTCTTGTGAAACCTGCTGTCTGCCTGCATGGATGGTCAATCTTTTGGAGAGATCTGGCCTATATTTGCGAAATAATGGAACCAAGAGTTTTAGTGCCCATGTCTTATTGAGTGGTGCACAGTTTATCCAGCTTGTTGCTGGTGGACTGAGCTGTCAGGGCCTGATGGCACCATAGGAAATCAGGACCTCGAGGCATTGGTGGAACCCAGTGAACATAAAAGGAGACCAAGACCCAGAGAGGGGAGTGAGTTACTCAGTATCACACAGCTGGTGGGTGGCCTGAAGGAGGAGGTGGGACCTGAGCAGGGGTCTGCAGCCTCTTAGGGTGAGATTAGGGATAAAAAGAGAAGCAACTAGACCAGCAGAGTCAAGGCAGAGAGGAGGTCCACGGTGGTGAGACCAGAGGGGATTTGAGTACTAGACTGAATATTCAGATTTTGTTAAGCAGGTATAGAGGGAAAGATGAACAAGGAAGGCCTGGAGAAAGGGCGAGGGGTTTAGAGTTGTTGGAAGGGTATGCATGGGGCTTATTTTCCTTAAGTTTTAAAATTTATTTTAGGGAAGAGAGAAAACGTGAGTGGGGGGAGAGGCAGAGGAGGAGAGAGGGAGAGGGAGAGGGAAAGCAGCAGACTGGCCACTGAGTGCGGAGTCCCACGGGGGCTCAGTCTCCTGACTCTGAGATCATGACCTGAGCAGAAATCAAGAGGTGGGAGACGTTTAACTGTCAGAGCCACTCAGACGGCCCTGAGTGAAGCTTTTCATGTCTTCAGACCAGGCCTGCATGGAGACCCTGAAGTGGGGTCAGGTGTGCTGCCGAGAGCCCCAGGGCGGTAACTGTGCTTTCCAATCTTTCTTCCTGCAGATATCCCACTGTTGAAAGAAGCATGAGCGCTGCCATGGGCCTCTCCTCTCTGCGACGGTCCTCTCTGCCCTTCGTCCCTCTCCCTGTGGGTTTGAGCACCCTGTACTCCAGCCACCCTACCCGGATACCTGAGCCGCCACCTGTGTATCTGTGTATCTCTGTATCTCTGAGGGCCTCCACGCCCACCTTGCTGGAAACTCAAGGAAGATTCTCGCCATCTGCCTGCTGGACAGCTGGAGGAGCTGGCATTTTGCCTAGCCCGGCCTTCCCATCTGTGTCGGGGACATATTTGAATGTGCTGGACAGAACTCTTCCTCTCCCTGAGCCCTCTGGATCCCCTGCGGCCAGCTCTTTGGCGGCAGACCCCACCAGCCCGCGCGGGCCTGAGAGCCGCTGTGTTTACTTGTGCCTTCCCCCACCCCCGACCCCTCCAGTCCTCCTGTCACGCAGGCTGGTTGCTCTCCTGCAGGCCTCAGTGGCTGCACTGCTGCCCTCTGCCGCACAGGGTACCTGGCCTGGGGCTGGGGCTGGCCTGGCGCCACTGCCCTTAGCAGGAGCAGATCCGAAGGTGGCTCTGATTAGGGCGAGAATGTGGGTCCCTGGCCTGCCCTTGGTTGATAACTGGTGGCACATGTCTTTGGCTGAGGATGCAGGATGTGGAAAATCATGCCAAAGCTCCCCTAGCGCCCAGCCATCCAGCTCGGAGGTGCTGGATCCTGGCCCTGCTGAGTTTCCAAGAAGCATGGAGAAGATGCTGCGGGAGGGAAGGAAGGTGGCTGAGAATGACTGTCTTCCTAATACGCAAGTCCTCACTTCCTACTTCCAGCATCGGCCTTCCTGGCCTTGGTTTTCTCTGTTTCACTGGAGTGTAAGGGGAAGTGGCCTGCTGCCTCCTGGGTTGGATCCTTGGCAACCTCCGCCTCCTTGCTGCCCACAGGGGCCTGCGTGAATCATTGCTGGGACGGGAGAGTTGCTGAGGTGCTGCGGAATGCCCGCGAGGCCACTGGCATTGGGGGCAGTTCCCCCATTCTGGGTTCGTGGTGACGAAGGAAGCCTGAGAGGCACAGACCGAGTCTCCAGGCAGCTGCAGGCAGCTCCGCCCCAGTCCTGAGGGTCCTCGTCACCACAGTCACGTGCCTTAGTAACTGTGCCCAGGAAGCCTGCCGCTGCTTGCTGCGCCGCTGCTTTTCCTCATCGTGTTTCCCTCCCACCCTTCCACGTGTCGCAGCTAACGGACAACTCCCTGCTCTCCCCGCGCACCTGGAGAGGGGCTGACTGTGCTAGACACCCCGCCTTCTAGACACCCCGCCTTGCTGCTCTGCGGTGGGTGAAAGCTTGCCAGGCAGCCTGGCCCCAGGGCTCTGCCGTCGAAGGGGGTGGGCTCCGTGCTCCCCGGTGCTTCTGCCGGGGGCTCCCGCTCGGCCGCCTGTGGCTGCTGACCAAGGCCGGGGTGGCAGAGCTCAGCCAGGCTGCTGCCATCTGCAGATGTGGCACGGAGGAGTGCTTAGTTCTGTTCTGTTTTTGAAGCACTGGGGCTGAGACACTTGTCACTGACCCCTTCTGCACCTCTGCTCGTCCCCGAGCCGCTCTGTTGGGGTAGTGAAAACAATAAAGAACCCCTGTATTTTCAGTACCTGACAGAACAGGGTAGCTCCAGGCATGAGCCGCTACAAAAATGAGGGGAATGGCCTCCTCTCAGCCTCCTGCATCCCTCTCACACGCACTTTACTACCCGCTCGTTCCCAGCCTCCTGGCACCACTGTAGTCTTCCTTCGCTCAGGGTAAGGGCAGTGCCTGCTGGGCCTGCGGGCACCCCCATGTCTCTCCCCTTCCCCACCCAGGAGCCTTCACATGCTGTGCGTAAAGCCCTGGCCGGCGTGGTTCATCTGGAGCAGGTTGGCAGGGGTGCTGGGACGCAGGCCTCTGAGGGACCCGCAGAAGACGGGGGGCCTGTCCTTGGCCTCCAAAGAGGCCGTTTCCGGAGACGTGCCTGCCAGCAGGGGCTGGCACGGGGCCCATCTGGAGGGTGGGTTCCCGACGAACCCTAGTGGCCTCATCACACATGGGCTCTCCTTTACCCACAGGGGTGCCCTTGTCTTCCTCCAGGAAAGAAAGCAGGGACAAATGGTGGAGGGATCCAGAGTCTCACTGTTGGGCTCACAGCCAGAATAATGGTCTAGAATATTTTTTAAAATGGAAGCTCTTACCCTTTTTTATATCATTACTCTGGGTTTTCTCCCTAAGAGATTGTGCTGTTTGTTTTGGGTTTATTCAGCCACATGGGTGACTGGCTTAACCCTTGGGGGGGGCGGGGGGAGGAAAGCCTTCTTCCACCTTGGCTGCCATTCACACAAGCCCAGATTTGCCTGCCTGGTAGGAAAGAAAGTCTGGATAAATGGGAAGTTCGTGTAAGCACTCTCCATCCACCCCCCCACCTCCACGTCATTGGCTTTGCCCAGGCCTCCCATTCATCTTGCACTTCTCTGAAGCAGTTTCTCAGCCATCAGCCAGGTGCTGATGTTTCTAGGCTTCCAGGCTTTGTGGATTAGGGATTCCACAGCTGCCTCAAGGTGGAACCTGGAGGAAAAACAAGGGTGGTGGCAGGTGGCAGGCTAAGCCTAGAGTGGGTGGGAGAAACTGCCCAGGGCCGGCTTTCCAGAGCTCACATCTAGGGGAGTCCAGCAGAGGGCTTGTCCAGGAGAATGGCCCACACCAAAGGACTAAAAGTGTCTTTTTGCACACATGAGCTGACTCACTGCAGGTTTTATATCCTGGAGACTTGCTGTCACAGGCCAGCGACTTTCAAGGGCCAGTATGTGGTAAAAATCACTTAAGATTTCCGTCCCTTTCAATGCCTTAGTTTAGCAGATAGGCTCTCTGTTTTGCCATTTCTGAATTTTGTGTGCTGTGTTCCTGTTTCACTGGCTTGAACTGTGAAATGGGCTGAGTCCTAGCCACTTTGCAAGTTCTTTTGGCTTTGCAAGGCATTTCAATGTGCATTCTACTAACACTCCATTTGCAAGTAGAACTTAAGCTCATGTTGTCTTCCCCATTCATCCTTTCCTCCTCCTCCTCCCCTCTTTCCCCCCAGCTTTCAAGTTCTGTGGAGAAGCCTGATGGCAAGACAAGGGTAGACTTTTCCTGCTTCTTTAGTGCTGGCATAGGGATCCACAGGCACTCAGCCTCTCCCTTCCTAGTTCTGCCTGAGCTCTCAAAGCACCTGCTCGCCACACAGCAGTGTCTCTTCCACTCGCAGGGAACATTGGCACATGAAGAATGGGATATGCTGCAAACACTTCTACATCCTTGCCTTTCTTTCCTCCTCACAGAGAATAAAGGACCCAGAAGGGAAGTGGTACACAGGCTTTATAGCTTAATTCCAGATGTGCTTGCTGAAGACAGTGATGCTGGGGGCTTCTCTCGGGGGTGCTGCTGGAGCCCCTGGCTCTCAGCAGAAGGCCAGTCATTACCGGTGCCCACGGAGGGGCTGGAAGAGATTTTGCTTGGCGGAAGCATGGACCGAGTGGTAGAGTAGCTGGTTCCCTGGACAGGGAAAGGCAGCAGGCTCAGCTTTGCTGAGAAGCAGCTCCTCTCAGTCTCCAGTTGAAAACCTGATCAAATTTTTGAATGAAAACCTCCAGGTTGAGGCTTCTGTCGGGCAGCAGAGCTAGCTGGAGGGCAAGTAGGGGCCAAGCACTCAGATTGCCAGGCAGGAGGAGAGAGGGACACGGGTTGCATGGCAGCCCACCACACCCTGCCCTGGCTTCTTATCACACCACTATGGAATCCTTTGCAGAATGGTACTCCTATATAATGGTTTCAAACGACACGTGCATCATTGACTGTGCAGGATGTCACTCAATCAGTTTGGGTTTGCTTTATTTTATTTTATATATATATTTTTTGGTATCCTGTACATTGCAGTGGGTGTGAAGATAGTATTTTAATATTTGTACAAAGTTTAATTTAATTTTAATTGTTCTATGTATATAACTGCATTTCTAAATAATAATTAAACAAAGGTTCTTATGAAGGCAGTTGTGAGAGATGTGATCCTTCCAGAAAGTCTTTGCAGAAACCTGATATGGAAAAGAGAGTATGTGGTGAGAGCTCATGATGGGACGAAGCCCCAGCTCTAGGCAGGGGTCCCTAGCAAGAGGAGACGGGACAGGGAGTGTGCTGTTCAGGGACGGGAGAGCACAGGCCTTGCTGGAAACAGATTCCATGTCTCTTCAGACATCCTCAGTGCCAGCCACTGTGCTGCACTGGGACTCCGCGGAACCTGTGGCGGGAAGGCGGGCAGTTGCAACAGCGTGCCTCCGCGATGAGGGAAGCTATGCCCAGGCACGGTCAGGGGACATCCTTTAGATGGAAAGGGCCACACAGCCAGGCTAAGGGGCGGGACACGACACATGCTTGTGGGTGCTTGTGGGTGCCGAGGCAGCAGAAAGCAGGTGCGGGGTTGGGGATAGAAGAAAAAGAGGGGCCCAGGGCTGAGGGGAGGAGGGGGCAGAGGCTGGGCGGCCCAGGCCCTCCGAGTGAGGAGTGGGGAGGTTTGGCGGTCTTCTGTGTGGCTGCAAGTGCTCTGACAGTGTTAACAAACAATAAGTGAGCTCCCCTTTTCTGGGGGACATGCTGTCCATCTCCTAAGAGGAATGTCGGGGGATAAAACATACTGTACCTGGAGACCATGTAAGAAGCTGTCGGTCTCGGGAGGAAGGCAGTGCGAGCAGCCAGCAACCCTTCTTTGAGACAGGGAGATGGAAGCCATGGTCTGGGGAGGGAAAATGATGGGGAGATCCTAGGACCAGAGGGCAGAGCACATGGAGGCGGAGAAGCCGACTGGATCAGAGCAGCTACCACAGGTGGTAAGGGAGTGAAAAGAGGGAAGATGGAGAACTTGGGGATAAAAAATCACTCTTGAATTGGCTCTGGGTTGGTAATTGACGGGCAGGGTGTGTTTTTGTAATACTTAGTGTCAGGTGGGAAAACGTTTTAGGAGCATCCGTGCCAAGTCTCCCCACTTAGTAGCCCCAGTCCTCAGGTCAGATCCACACAAGCATCACTGCCCTTTGCTGCACGGAGGTGAAGGGAAGAGCATTTCACCAGCTTCTCAAAGTCGCGGTGATACCGGCGGATCTGTCCAGGTGTTCACCCCGTACCAGACAGAGCTCTGGCACTTTGTGTGTGTATCACTCAGCACTCCAACACCACCTATAATGAAACTGAGGCATAAAGAGGTGCATTAACCTGCCCGAGATGGGGCTGGGATTGAACTTGAACTCAGGTAGTTCTGCGCAAGTGATCCTCCCTTCCATGTGCCATCTCCAGCCCTGCAGATGCTGCCTGCCTCCCCAGGCCCTCACCGCCCTCCCTCTGCCTTTCAGTCTCTGTTCCAACCAGGGAGCTGCAGGCGCAGGAAAAACCAGTGTCCTGGCAGGGAAATCACACCATTCTCTAGGGGAACAAAGGACTCGAATCTCGAATCTTGAAGAATGGGAAGTGACCGGCTTGGTGTAGGGCAGGAGGCATTTCAGACCATGATAAGAAAATTCACAAAGCAGCAGGAGTTGCTCCCCCACAAGGAAAAATTTATATAAAAAGGAAAGACTGCTTATTTCCGTGAGAGGTAAGTCTTCTTTTTCGCTGGAGAACAGGCAGAAGCGTGTCCCATCAGGTAAGGAATGCTGGGGAAGGCAGCCTTGTCAACTTGGGGTCAACCATAGGCTTGTTACCTTTCTCTTGACGACTGATCAGGGAAGGAAGAAGGAACAATTGCGGGGGGCGGGGGGGCTGGCTTTGAAGTGCTCCCCTCAGGTGGGGAAGGGTGGAGGGGAGGAGAGAAAAGGAATTTCCCCGCCCTGTGGCTGGACCCCCACCTCCTAGTTTGGAAAGTGGAGGCCACACGCCTAGACAACAGAAGTAGTCATCTCTCTGGGAAGTCTTTCTCAGACCACTTAAAAATATTGTTAAATACACCAAAGTAACACGAAATGAGTAACATTTCCTCATTTCAGGAAATTTAGCAAACTAAAATCTTTCATAATACCACCTCCTACTGGTAATGTTGGTCTTTTTCCTATGCCTAAATAGAGCCTCCTCTTTTAAAACATCATTTGTAAATAGCATTTGGGTTTTTTAAAGTTTATAATCCATTACAATCTCACAGAACATCAATCTACATCATTTTTAATAGTTGCATGGTTTTCTATTGGTAATTTGGGCTTGTAGATTGCCAAAAAAAAATTTTTTTTTACATTCTTATAAACAAGGGTTTGACAGTATTTTAAATTATTTCCTTGGGATAAATGACTGGAAGTGGAATGCTAGATCAAAAGAAACACATATTTTAGTGGCTTTTGCTCTATCTCAAATCTCCCACCAAGAAAGTTAATCCAAATTGTACCCTCATTCCCACAGCCCCACCAGCATGGAGAATTATTAAAAAAAAAAAAAAAAGGCCAGTTGAAAGAAAATGGTATTGTTTTGATTCACACTTGTGTCATTATTCCTGAAGTTGAATTCTGAGGAAGTATATGGTTTGTCTACTCTTTATAACAAAAGACATTGAAAATTGGGCAAGTTGGATGTTTAGGATGTCCATGTTTGAGATGAAAAGTCTTAACTGTGATTTCCCCTCTAGATCCAATAACGCATGATAGATGGATACACTGGTACATTGATAGTTCACTCCTGTCGGCTCCTGGGTGGTAGAGGAACATCTCAGGGCTTGGGGACCTTCCTATCCCAAGCCACTCACGGGGTGAACAACTGTTGGGCGTTTCAGATTTTCCATGATTGCCCCAGTGCCCTCAGAAAAGAAAATTTCATAACCTAGGATTGTCCGGAACAGCCCCATCTGGAGCAGCTTGAACTGTTCGTGACCTAGGGTAGTAGATGACTCTCAACTTGGCAGGGCACCGTGGAGGCTTTGGCAAGGATGGGCTTCCCCACACACAGCCTCCCTGGAGGAGCAAGTAAGCAGCCCCCAGCAAGGGCAGCCTGTTTGCAGGTGAAGCCTGTGCCGGCCAGGGCTGACCATCTGGGGTGATTTGGGGTGTGTGAAGGAAGGTCTATGACTCAACACAAACACCAAGAGTGCAGCCCGCTCTGACTTCTAGGGTGGTCTCTAAGCCCTTGAGCCTCTGGGTTCCAGAGACTTAGAGGGACTTCCCGTGCTGTAGCCTGACTATGGGATGGAAGGCCATCCCCACTCCTGCTCCAAGCACTTATTTATTCATTCATTCAACCAACTTTCTTTTCTTTCTTAATTTCTTTCTTTTTTTAAAGATCTAGATCCACTTTATACAAAGCCTGGTATTGGATTTCAATGGCACAAAAGGGAGTAAGACTTGGTCTTTGACCTCAAATAGTTTGCAGACGAATAGAGAGAAAGAGATTAAGCAGCAACCTAAAACTTAAGGCAGAATTTAAAGAATGTCTAACACAGTACCAGCTCAGTGCCTGGGTAGTGAAGAGGAAGAGTTCATTTCTTAGGGGATGAGCAAAGATTTCCCCAGCAAGGTGCCATTTATTTATTTGGCCTCATGAAGATCTTCTTGCAATACTATAGGTAGGGGAGTAAGAGAACAAGGAACCATGGCATGGAAAGTGTGAAGAGGACTTTTTGGGCCATAGAGACCTGTAGGAGAAAAGTACCAGCATATACAACTATGAATCATACCAAATTGCCAAGTTGGCAGGTTAATAAAAAAAGGTCAGATGTGGGCAATTTCAACCTAATACATAGTGGTTTTAAGAGCTACCAAAATAAAAAAATGCTTTTCTTCTTCTTCTACTAAACTTTATTTTAATCACAAGAAAGCAATTTCAGCACACCCACAGACAAGTGGTCTGTGGAGACTGGAGACTTGAGACTTGAGACTGGAGACTTGCTGTCCCAGAGTCTAAATGGAACACTGAATGGAGGGGACTTTCTGGTCGAAATCCACCAGCGCCTGGCCCCTGCCAGCAGGGGGCGTCTTCAGAAATCGCAGGATTGATCCAAGTCTCCAGCACATGGGCCAGTTGGCTTGCTCTTTGGGGTGGACAACGGAAGGGAGACTGGCTGCTTGCAAACAAGTTTCAACCAGCAACAGCCAGGTAGCGATTCCAAAATTAAGAAGTGTTTTGGGGTTTGGTGGTGTTTTATTTGTTTTGTTTTTTTTACCCTTTTGAATTGTTTCCTTTAAGACAGAGGTTGAAGAACAGCAGTAGCATCCAAATACAACACTCCTTTCTTGTCAAGTGCCTCTATTTGTCATTAGAAACATTAAAAAATGACCAAGCTGGGGCACCTGGGTGGCTCAATGGGTTAAAGCCTCTAACTTTGGCTCAGGTCATGATCTCAGGGTCCTGGGATTGAGCCCCGTATCGGGCTCACTGCTCAGCAGGGAGCCTGCTTCCCCCTCTCTCTCTGCCTGCCTCTCTGCCTACTTGGGATCTCTGTCAAATAAATAAATAAAATCTTTAAAAAAGATGATCAAGCTATCTTATAATGAAAGTAATACATGTTAAAACGTCAGAGATGACATTTCCCACCTATGATACTGTACTGGCAGAAGAAAAAGTTTAAGGTGTATATTCTCTTTGAGTATAGAGAGTATAAAGTGTACATTCTCTTTGCAAGGCAATTTGGCAATGACCATGGAGTTACAGTGCAGTTCCTGGCCCTTCTCTTGCTGAAGTCTGTTCTAAAGCCATTCGGTGGAGGCAGAGTTACAACCTCAGAAAGAGCCACAAAACAAACCCTTCAGGAGCAGTTTGGAATCGTAGGTATGTGTGTGCACTCCTGGTTTTCGGTCTACTTAAACAGATGCAGAAATTAATAGAGGTGTACTGCATGCTCCCACGTACACATACACACAGATATTCCCTAGTTCTCCCCGGAGGGCTTGGGAGCACACCTAGAATTCAGATCTTAGCTTTATACTATTTTCCACTAAAAGGAACCAGGGGTCCTTGGACAAATGTCTCAATTCGGAGCTAAGGCAGGAAGATCATGTGATGGGCCTGAAAGCAAGAAAGTGTTCAAAAAATGATGAGTATAGACCCAAAAGACTCCCACTTGAAGTTTCTTCTACTGACTAAATGAGGAGCAACATGAGCATCAAGGTAAATAGGGATGGTAATGGATTATAATCCATTGAATAAAATAGGAGGCCTAGAGACCATACAGATAAACAGAAGCCTGGTAGACATTACTTTAATCAAATGCGAACAAATCAAAATCACGCACTGCCTGATGGGATGCAAGGAGAGAAACCAGCAACTTTTTCGTGATGTTCCCACTGAAATGCAACGAAAATCGAAATGTGAAAAAAATGAGACAACCCAAACTGAGTGATATGAAAGAACTGGCCTGTAATCTTTAAAATGTCAGGGGCATGAAAGTCAAGGAAAGACAGAGGAATTGTTCCAGAAGGAAGGACACAGAAGAGACATGAATAAAAAGAAATTCAAGGCATCACTAAACTGGACAAACGGTATTATCGGAACTATTGGCAAAACTGAAATGGGGTGTGAAGGTAACACAACCATGTTAATTTCCTGATTTGTTGCTTATATTGTGGTTATGTAGGAGAACGTCATTGTTTGTAGGAAATACATGTTAAAGTCTTTGGAGGGGATTGGACAACATACTCCCAAATGGTTCAAGAAACAAAGCTGGTGATTGTTTCTAAACAAAATTATTTACTTTTAAATATATTGCAAAACACCTCTGACCTAGAAATTCTCATTTCAGGAATTTTTTCTACAGATTTTCTTGTTCATATATCAAATATCTTATGTGTAAAGCTAGTCACTGCAAGTGTCTAATAAAGCCAGAATTTTAAAAAAACACCCTAAATAATCACCAATATGGAGTTAAACACGTATGATATGTCCAAGCACAAAACGGATACAGAGAAGAGAACAATATAGCTCTGGACCAATCTACACAATACATTGTTGTATGGAAAAGGCCAAGTGCAGAAGAAGTGTATGAATGCTATCTTTGTGTACAAGAAAGTGATACAAATAAATGTGTCCAAGTGCATGTTTTTCTACATACAGAGGGTCGGTCCTGATCCACACAGCAGAGGTGCCCCTTGTGAAGAGAGAGTCCCTGGAAGAAGGGTTATCTTTTACAGCTTTTGTAATTTTGAACTTTGTAGCAAGTGAATACATTACTTGCTTAATACATTATTTCTAAAAATGCTAAATGTATGTTACCTGGTATCGGAAGGAATATTCACAAAAAAATTTGCAAATTTATCTCATCTTTTCTCTTGTTCCAAATCAGTAATCTGCCTTCTGGAAAGGAACACCCAGCTCCCCGCAGTGCCAAGTTTAAGGACAACAAGCAGTACGCATTACCTGTTATTTCCATCTTCTTTCCCTGATAAAACAAAAATGATTTCTTGGGATCTTTGGTGTTCTGCATTGGACTGTCTTCCCCTAAAATGCATATGTGGAAATCCTATTCGGAGGAAGTGTTTTTAAAGAAGAAGGTGAGTTCAAATAAGGTCATTGGGGAGGTTCCTCTTCCAAAATGTCTGGTGTCCTTATAAGAATAGGGAATTGGGACACAAACACGTTCAGAGGGAAGGTGATGTGAAGACACAGGGAGAAGATGGCTGTCCACAAGCCCAGGAGACAGGCCCGGGACACCGCCCTCTGTTGGAACAGTCCCTGCTGGCTTCTTTTTTTTTTTTTTTTTTTTTTTTTTAAAGATTTTATTTATTTATTTGACAGACAGAGATCACAAGTAGGCAGAGAGGCAGGCAGAGAGAGAGGAGGAAGCAGGCACCCCACTGAGCAGAGAGCCCAATGCGGGGCTCGATCCCAGAACCCTGGAATCATGACCTGAGCTGAAGGCAGCGGCTTTAACCCACTGAGCCACCCAGGCGCCCCCCTGCTGGCTTCTTGATCTGGACTTCTGGCCTCCAGATCTGTGAAAAAAAAAAAAAAAATCTGTTGTTTAAGCCCCCTGGTCTCTGGTACCTTGCTACTGCAGCCCTAGCAAACTAGGACATCCAGTCTAAAATAGGGGTCTGACCGAGACTCTCCCCAGCAACGGTGACTTCTCCAGGCAAGGGACATGAGTCCAGCATGGAGGGAGCCAGGGAGGTAAGCAGTGAGGGAGGTACGCCAGCGCCCAGCTGGAGCAGGACTTTCTCTTTTAAGATTTTTAATTTATTTATTTGCTGGAGAGAGAGAGAGCACAAGCAGGAGGAGAGGCAGGCAGAGGGAGAAGCAGGCTCCCCACTGAGCAGGGAGCCTGAGAGGGCTTGACCCCAGGACCTGAGCCCAAGGCAGACGCTTCACCCACTGAGCCATCCAGGAGCAGGACTTTGAATGTCATATACTAGGGATGTGAATGTGATTCCATAGGCAAGTGAGGGCTTTGGAAGGATCTGAAGACCAAATGTTGTGCTCTGAACATAGTACATTAGAAAAGAACTCAATGGACAGCGAGTTGGAGTGAGAGCCAAGCTAGAGACCACTGCGGGCATCCTGGTGAGTGAGGAGGAGGGGCAGGCCTTGGGTGGTTAGAGCACAGGGGGCTTGAGTCCATCTGGGAAGATTGCTCACGTGTTTGGGGAGCTCATTCGGGTGAAAAGCTCTGAGCTCTGTGTTTGACTGTATGAAGAGAAACGGACAAAAGGGTCAAAAAGACTATACATCTCTATGGTGAGGAGAGGAAGAGGAGAGCCAGAGAAATGAAGGAAAGCTCTGATTGAAAAAAGCATGTCAGAGGCCAGTGCAGAAGGTCAAGGAATATGGGACTGAGGGGCCAGGACCCAGGGAAGTTTCCTTACCCTCGTTTGGGGGTAGGAAACACAGCCAGGGGGTGGCTTCTTGGGTGAAAATAGAAGTAGCTGCTCCCCACAGGAAGTTGTAGAAGGAGCTGAAGGAGAAAGGAAAGCCTGCCTTTGAGGGCAGAACCCGGTAAGCAGTGACCCAGCACCGCCCCCCTACTTCTCCCAGTAGCAACTGGAACACTGAGGCTGCAAACACAAATTGGGGTCAGCGGGACAGTGTACAGAAAGAGGTTCTGGTCTCTTGGGGACACAGCCTCTGGCTTCACCGGGCCTGGATGCTGGCTTGGTTCTTATAATCCTGGGATGGAGAGTCACAGTATTTCTGGAAACACAAACACTCACTCACTCATGGGCCTACTCTGACACATCCGTAATTAACAGTGTGTGTTGAGCACCTACTGTGGGCCAAGGTCTGTGCCGGGCCCTAGGAATACAGAGGGGCACAGATCCACACGGTTCCTGGCTGTGAGAACTGCTCTGGTCAGTGGGATCAGGAAGAGTTCCCTTTTAGGAAGCCATAAGATGCAAAAATGCACAGGGGTGAGCTAGGCAAGGAGGGTGCCGCGTAAAAGGCCCAAGGCGCCCGGAGCTCTGAAGTAGTAGGCAAGGCTCGGAGCCAGGAGAGTGGCGTGAGACCATGCTGCAGGGCTAGGCAAGTCAGCTAGGCCATGATCAAGACCTTGTCCATTGCCTAAGAGCACTGAAGCCATGGAAGGAGTTTCTCAAGGAACTGAAATAATCTGGCGTTATCTCTAAAAGGTTCTTCTTACTCTGCTGTAGATGGATGGACGAGGGTGAGGGCAGGTGCAGAGAGATGAGCCTCAAGAATCCTCGGGTCACCGCAGCTTACAAAAATGTAGATCAGGATCCCACAGACCGGGAGTGGGGACCTGAGACTCCACGTTTCCATGTTCCTGGTCGGTGCCCATGCTGCTGGTTCACAGACCACACTCCGCAGCAAGTGGCTTGTCCAGGTGAGCTGGTCCCTGGACCAGCTGTGTGGTCCCTGTGTGGTGGCCTGGACTAGAGCGGGCAGGAGAAATGGAGATTAATGGAGACATCTCAGACATCGGTTGGAGGCAAACTCTTCAGTACTTGGCAACGCATAACACTCAGGGGCAAAGAGAGAGCAAAGTGTCAAAACAGGGTCTCAGACGCGGGCTTCTCTGAGAGGAGGAGACCGCAGAAGGAGCTGATGGGCCGGAAGGACGTTAGCCACTGCAGATGTCAAGCCGGGAGGAGAAAGACACCCTGTCTTTCCTCCCGCAGCCTCCCCGTGTGCTGAGATAGCAGTACTCACACCCAGGGCACCCCGGCCGGCCTGCCCCAAATCACCATCGCGAGGCCTGCACTTGGGGCAGGAAAGCCCTGCCCATCCCGGACAGGGCTTGCGCTTGGCTCCCAGCCCGGGGCCCCACCAGCCTCACCCTCAACAGGCCGCTCAAACTCAGAGGCCGGGCGTGGGGAAGGGCGAGTTGGGGTTGGCAGGACAGTTTGCAGGGGAGAGGATCCGATTTCCTCTGTGCCTGAACAAAAGCCGCTTTCTCTGGAAAGAGCTTAAAGGAGTTGGGCGTCTGATGGGCTCGGATTTGCAGAGTCCCTTCCGCGGCCCTCGGTGCGCCGGGAGCGGCCACGGCTCAGTCCGCTGGCGCCATCTAGTGTGGATGGGGCGGCGGTGCTGTGCGGGTCGGAGCGGGGAGGCTGAGGCCGGCGTCGGGTCGGGGGAGATGGACTGGAAGAGCCTGGGACAGCTGCGGCCTCCCGGGGCAGCGGAGGGGGCAGGCGACTCCGGAGTTTCTGAGCAATGAGTCTTGGGCTCTGTATGGAGGTTTTAAAGTCTGCTCCTAGGGCTGCCCGAACAGGGTAGCTTAAAGCAACAGAAATTTATTCTCACAGTTTTGGAGGATAGAAGTTCAAAATCAGGGGCGCCTGGGTGGCTCAGTGCGTTAAAGCCTCTGCCTTCAGCTCAGGTCATGATCCTAGGGTCCTGGGATCAAGCCCCGCATCGGGCTCTCTGCTCAGCAGGAAGCCTGCTTCCTCCTCTCTCTCTCTGCCTGCCTCTCTGCCTGCTTGTGATCTCTGTCAAATAAACAAATAAAACCTTTAAAAAAAAAAAAAAAAAGAAGTTCAAAATCAAGGGGTCATTCATCCTCGGAAGGCTCCGGAGGGGGACATCTTTCCTTGGCTCCCCCTGCTGCTGGTGCTGCCAGCAGTCTTTCCTGTCAGACGGTGGGTTCACAGATCACTCCAATGCCTGCGTCTGCCTTCGGTCTCCCCTGTGTGCCTGTGTCCAAATGTCCCTCCATTATGAGGACACCAGTATTCGGATTAAAGCCTACCCAACCCAGCATAACCTCATCCTAACCTGATCACATCTGCAAAGACCGTATTTCCAAATAAGGTCACACCTACGGGAACTGGGGGTTCGGACTAGAGGGGATCCCTTGGGGGACACACGTCAATGTAGAAGTGACTCCTGTCACCCAACAGCCATTCCCTGAGCATTAGCAAAGTCCCCCCCACTCCCCGCCGCCCCCGGTGCTGGGGGCTGGTCTGTCCAAGCTGAGGAGCAGACCTGCTCCTCCTCCCTTGAGGTTTTCACAGGGGGCTCTCTAAGTCTCCTCACTGATCTGCCACCTCCCGGTTCACCCGTGACTCCTCAGCACCCAGAGGAAAAGGATGTAGGAAAGGAGGACGAGGAAGGGTAAGAGAGAGGCAGGAAAGGTGGCCGGAATGATGAGGAGGCGACGACACAGGGGGACAGGCGTGCGGAGCAAGAGCCTAGAGCTTTGCTGAGCGCATGACAATGGAGTTGGGTCTTGAAGCCATAGGAGTTTGCCGGGAAGGAAAAAGATAAACAAGGGTGGGGGACTTGTAGGCAGAGCTGAAGGTGTGGGCCATGGCCTAGAGGGGTGTCAGAGGCTGTGATGTTGGGGAGCGCGGAGGAGTCTGGTGTGGCTGGAAATGAGGGTGTGTGGTTGGAGGGGTGCTGCCTGAGGGCATAGCTTGGAAGACAGTGGCTCTAAGGGGAAGGGTTTTGAGGACTGTCCTCAGGGCTTTAACTATTATCCTGTAGGTGGAGAGGTACTTGGAAGTTTCCTGTTTCTTTGTATCTTCATGTATTACAACATTTTTTAATAGAACATGAGAACATAAATTACCAAAAAACAAACCCAGCCATCCTCCTTTAACTATAAAATGAAATGAAATACTATGCAGCTGTTATAAATGAGGGACTACAAACTTACATAGGGGTACCTACATGCTACCTTTTTTCAAAGTAATTTACTCATGTGACCACATTATAAAAAAACACCACATGCACAACTATATATGCATATATCCTCAAGCAAATGGGTACAAACATTCAGAAATAACTAGACCCAGTAAATGGTTTAATAACTTTATGTAATTTTATGTTCTGTGAGCATTTTGCATGCTAGAAGCAGGCATTCATGTTTTTTATCTTATTTTATTTTTTTAAGTCTATTTTTTTAAAAGATTTTAATTTAGAGAGAGAGAAAAGGAGAGAGAGGTGGTGTGGGGGGTTGCAGAGAGACGCAGGGAGAGAAGGAAAGAGAATCTTAGGCAAACTCCCCACGGAGCCCAGAGCCCCACACGGGGCTCGATCTCATGACTCTGAGATCATGACCTGAGCCAAACCAAGAGTTGGATGCTTAACTGACTGAGCCACCCAGGCAATACTTTTGTTAAGTTTATTTTTATTTGTTTATTTAATTTCTATACCCAATGTGGGGCTTGAACTCAGGACCCTGAGATCAAGAGTCATATGCTCCGGAGCGCCTGAGTGGCTCAGTGGGTTAAAGCCACTGCCTCCGGCTCGGGTCATGATCCCAGGGTCCTGGAATCGAGCCCTGCATCAGACTCTCTGCTCAGCAGGGAGCCTGCTTCCACCTCTCTCTCTCTGCCTGCCTCTCTGCCTACTTGGGATCTTTGTCTGTCAAATAAATAAAATCTTAAAAAAAAAAAAAAAAAGAGTCATATGCTTCACCAACTGAGCCAGCCAGCAGCCCCCCACCTTGGAGGTTTTAAAGTCTGCTCTAGGTGTCATAATTACCAGGGGTAGAGACTGTGTAGCAGGCAGAGAGCCATGACAAAGGTCCAGAGGGTCTCCTAGGTAAAAATTGAAATATAGTATTACCCCCACTTTATGGTAGCACTTAGTCCAGAATAAAACCATGTTGCCTTGAAACTTCCCCAAAATACTTCCCACAAGCCCCTGGTCGCACTTCACTGAGGTGTGCAAGCTTCACTGGTGGCCAGTACCAGGAAACCTGATCTGTGTTAGTTTAGGTCGGTCCCTCATAGTCTGGATCTGGGCATCACCATAGTAAAGGAAGTGTCTTTTAATCTCCAGTTTGCTGAGTGTTGTTAAAAATAAATGAATGTTTTGCGGGTGCCTGTGTGGCTCAGTGGGTTGGGCCTCTGCCTTCAGCTCAGGTCATGGTCCCGGGGTCCTGGGATGGAGCCCCAGGAGCCCCAGGAGCCCCAGGGGCCCCAGGGGCCCCAGGGGCCCCACGTCTGAGGGGGGGTGTCTCCGTTCAGCAGGGGGCCTACTTCTCCCTCCCCCTCTGCCTGCTTGTGATTTCTCTCTGTCAAATAAATAAAATCTTTAAAAAAAAAATGAATGAATGTTTAATTGTATCAAATGCCTCTTCTGCATCTATTAAGATGGCAACACATTTTTCTTTAATTGTTAATTATTTATTAACAATTAACAATTGTTAATGTAATGTACTGAATATTGTTAGAATTTATTATTAAATTATCTAAATTATCTAAATTAATTTATTATTATTAAACTATCCTTATAGGGGCACCTGGTTGGGTCAGTTGGTTATGCCACTGCCTTCGGCTCAGGTCACGATCCCAGGATCCTGGGATCAAATCCCACATCTGGCTCCTTGCTCAGCGGGGAGTCTGCTTCTCTCTCTGCCTCTGCCTCTGCCTGCTGCTCTGCCTGCTTGTGCTCTCTCTCTCTCTGACAAATAAGTAAGTAAATAAATAAAATCTTAAAAAAAAAGAAAATCACAAGAGAAAAATACATTTATAGTATTGTACTGTATTTATATATATTAAAAAAACCTTTGTGTAAGTGGACTCACGAAATTCAAACCTGTGTTTTTCAAGGGTCAACTGTACTTCCATTGCTCACTTCTAAATAAGTGTCATTTCACCTTTAACCATGAGCTATTTGGGAATAAATTGCTAAGTTCTCAAATGTGGATTAAAAATACTTTTTAAAAAAATTATTGCTTTTTTTCGGGTGCCTGGGTGGCACAGTGGGTTAAGCCTCTGCCTTTGACTCAGGTCATGATCTCAGGGTCCTGGGATTGAGCCCCGCATCGAGCCCCGCATCGGGCTTTCTGCTCAGCAGGGAGCCTGCTTCCTCCTCTCTCTCTCTCTGCCTGCATCTCTGCCTACTTGTGATCTCTCTCTCTTTGTGTCAAATAAATAAATAAAACCTTAAAAAAAAATTGTTGCTTTTTAACTTAGTTGCATCGCTATTAGAGACAGTGATTAGTATGACAGATTATTTGAACCACACTGAGATTTTCTTTGTGATCTTCTAACTGGTCAATATTTGTGATGCTCCTTTCACATTTGAAGGAATGTTTGCTTTCTATTTTTTATATGTGTAAGTGTTTATATCCAAGCACACAGTACTTTGAATGGTGCCTGGTACGTAGGTTCTTAGTAACTATGAGCTAAGAGTATTACTATCTTCTATTTTCCCATTTTTTTTCTGCATGATCTGCCCATTTATGATAGAATAGAGGCTATTAAAATCTCCCACGAGGCCTAGGCATTTGTCTATTTCTTTTGGTCATTACGGCCCTTCTCACTTTCTACAACTTGAAGCCATTTTATCAATTATCTGTTACTATATAACAAATTACCCCCCCATCCCTAAACTTAATGGCTTAAAACAACACTACACTTGCATAGTTTTCACAGCTTCTGAGTCTGAGATTCAGAAATGGCTTAGCTTGGTGGTTCTGGTTTGGAGTCTGTCTGTGGGGACACTGTCCTCTGAGGGTATACCTGGGGCTGGAGGACTGGTTCCAAGTTCACTCACACGGTTGGGAGCTTGATGCAGGCTCTCTCCCTGCCAACCCCTCTCGGGCTGCTGGAGTGTCCACATGGCCATGGCAGCTGGCTTTCCCCGGAGCAAGTGATTCAAGAGTGCACGAGGCAGAATCTGTGATGTCTTTTATGATTAGCTTGGGGAAGGTCAGCCCATATTCAAGGCCTGGGAGTTAATTTCCATCTTTTGAAGGAGAAGGGGTTCAAGAATCTGTGTGCATATTTTAAAAAGTGACTCGGCTATGTTATTCTATCTACCAAGATTTTTGCCCTCTTCTCTTAATGGCGTATTCCTTTATTATGTACTGTTCCTCTTCATCATATTAATTTTTAAAATACCATATGGTTTATTTGCCTATGTTATGTGGTTAAGCCAGTCTTTCATCCCTTTATTTTCAATTTCTTTTTGAGGTTTTGTTATAGGTCTCTCTCATAAGCAGTGTTTTATTGGATTTTTAGGACTTTGATCTGATACATTCTTTTAATATCTGAGTTTATTATGTTTATCTTTCTTATAATTATTAATACATTTGGATTTATTTCCACTATCTCATTTTGTATTATCTTATTAATATTCGTCCCTTTTACTTTGTCTTATTTTTGTCTGGATTGAAAATATTACCAATTTTCTATAATCTCTTTTTTTTTTCTTTTCTAGTTGGGAAGCCACGAGATGATATTTCCATTCTTTTAGAGGTCACCATGCTTTGCTTTCAAAAATTGAAGTTATTATTTCCATTGCCCCAAATATTTCATAGAACTTTGCTTGTCTTGAGATTTTAAAAAACTCTAGTTATAAATGTCTAATTTTATTGCTCTGTCGTCAAAGACTACAGTCCGAATGGTACGGATCCTTTGGGATTTGTAGCTTTACGGCTTACTATATTGTTTTAAATGTTGCATCCCTCAAAAGGAATGTGTATTTATTTTTTCCAGGCATGGGAGGTTATAGATTGCTAATAGCCCAGTCTTATTAATTATGCTGCTTGACTACAGAGGAGTGTGGTAATGCTTCAAACTACAATTGTTGACCTACTAATTTCTCTCTGAATTTTTGTCATTTGTTGCTTACCCAATGTCAAGATGCTCCCCTGTGCTATCACAGACACATGACACATTGATTTTTCTGTGCATGTATTTAATTTTAATGTCAAACTCTGTTCTCACTTGTTCCATTGGGATAGTTTGTTGCTCGGGCATATTGCCCTCTTTCAAATTGCAATAAAAACGCTGGCTAAGGTTGGAAATAGGTTTGGGTTTATTAATCGGTGGTCAGGAACTGATAATGGATTTGGTAATGAGGAACAACCTGTTTGAAGAACATTTGAAGAGCTTCCTAACATTTGGGATCTAGGTCAGCTGTGGAGAGACTACGTCCACTAGGTGGCGCACCAAACACATATTTCGGAGCTCACTCATCCTCATCCAACCTGGGCAAGAAAAAGATTCCCCCCAAGAATTATAAGGATTATCCTGAGTGAAATAAGTCAAGCAGAGAGAGTCAATTATCATATGGTTTCACTTATTTGTGGAGCATAACAAATATCATGGAGGACAAGGGGTGTTAGAGAGGAGAAGGGAGTCGGGGTAAATTGGAAGGGGAGGTGAATCATGAGAGACTGTGGACTCTGAAAAACAGTCTGAGGGGTTTGAAGTGGCGGGGGTGGGCGGAGTGGGGGTGGGAGGTTGGGGTACCAGGTGGTGGGTATTATAGAGGGCACGGATTGCAGGGGGCACTGGGTGTGGTGAAAAAATAATGAATACTGTTTTTCTGAAAATAAATAAATTGAAAAAATTTAAAGAAAAAGAATTATAAGGAATGGGGAATGGGGGATTTTTCAGTGAAAACGAGAGGCCTAAATCCAACAGTGTGTGCACGTGCATGCGTGTGTGTGTGTGTGTGTGTGTCTGCAGGATAGAAACTTAACAATAACAGAATGTGTGATTATTATTATTATTTTCTTTTTAGCAGTGACAATTGATTCAGAGAATAAAACAAATGATTTGGCTCATTGGCTCATGAGTTTGCTCATTTATTCATTCATTTGGAAACATTTCTCCATGTGTTTTTTCCCTTCTTGTAAAAAAACAAAAACAAAAACAAAAAACCCAAACCCCTACCCCAACGTTGATGTAATTAAAAAGTACTTAATCTATTACTTCTTTCTGTAATGTAGTATTTGTGGCTTTTTTCCAAGGTTTTATTTATTTATTTGACACAGAGAGAGAGATCACAAGTAGGCAGAGAGGCAGGCAGAGAGAGGAGGAAGTAGGCTCCCCACTGAGCAGAGAGCCTGATGCAGGGCTCCATCCCAGGACCCTGGGGTCATGACCTGAGCAGAAGGCAGAGTCTTTAACCACTGAACCACCCAGGCACCCATAGTATTTGTGTTTTAACAGAGATGTCTTTGTATTTCTGCCCCTGAGAAATGTCTTGCATTGCCTTAGTTGTTGAAACAAAAAAAAACCGAGTTGTTATGTTTATCTTGTCGCCCCCCCGCCCTTTGCACTGATGTTCATTTGTTGGACTTCTCGTTTGTCCCCTGCAGCCGCTTCGAACCATAATTATAAAGATTTTATTACCATGTTGGAAATGCTTATAATATGGCAGGCAACAAAAAGAAAGCATAAAAATAGAAGATTTTCTGTCATTAGAGCCATGGAGAGATATGTGCACATATGGTTGTAGGCTGTAAGTGGATGATGGAGAAATAAACACGTGATTTTTCTTAGGAGACTGGAGTTGTGTATGGTTTTTCTCTGTTACAAGTCATATGCTGTTGTTATAATAATTTGATAAGGAATAAAAAAGGGAAGCCAAAAAATATATGTTTTGATATAAGTTTTTTCTTTTAAAAAGATTTATTATTTATTTATTTGACAGACAGAGATCGCAAGTAGGCAGAGAGGCAGGCAGAGAGAGAGGGGGAAGCAGGCTCCCTGCCGAGCAGAGAGCCCGATGCGGCACTCGATCCCAGGATCCTGGGATCATGACCCGAGCCGAAGGCAGAGAGAGGCCTTAACCCATGGAGCCACCCAGGTGCCCCTTGATATAAGTTTTTTTAAAAGATTTAAATTAAGTTAATTAACATATAATGTATTATTTGTTTCAAGGGCACAGGTCTGTGATTCATCAGTCTTATATGACACCCGGTGCTCATGACCTCACGTGGCCTCCCCAATGTCCATCCCCGCCGTTACCTCATCCCCCGACCCCCCTCCCCTCCAGCAACCCTCAGTTTGTTTCCTATGATTAAGAGTCTCTTATGGTTGATATACAAAGTTGAATACAAGAAACACTTCCCTGTGTTTCTTTTTTGGCCCTTTTTATGATTTGTTTCATTCCATGATTCTTGATGGAAATAATTTTGTTGTGGAGAGGAGGATGTTGTGAAAAACCGAGCTGCTCTGATGGTCAGATGTCCTGGGTCGGCTACCCTCCGCCACCTGGGTTTCTTCTCTCACAATTGAGACTAATAAGAACAGGACTGTTTGAGGGTCAAGTTAATGATTTGCATGAATTAGCTGAAGTAATCGCTGTACATGTATTTAAACTTTGATGCAGTAAATTAAGAAAGCCTGGCAAAGCAGAGGGGCGCATCTCCCGTTTGAAAGTGTGAGCCAGACTTTTCTCTGAACAGCGTCTCCGCAGCCGAAACCACTTGTAGGGGGGTGGAAACAGGGACGACTTTGTTGCTGGGGCCAGGGGTGGCTGTTGGGGGCGGCACCTCCTGGCTTCCCTCTCTTGCCCTCCCTGCAGCTGTCCCAGCAAAGGTGCCACTTTTTCTGTCACCTGCGGCCTAGAAACAACAGGAGAACTAACTCTCTGTGTCCATTCAGCTTGGAAGTTGAAGCTGGAAAGGAAAAAGAAAGTTGAAGGCTTCAGAGGAGGGACGGCTCAGGGTAGCCTCTCCCTTCTGGACAGAGAAGGGTCTGGGCAGGCAAGAGCTCTGCAGGTGTTGGCCAGGTGGGCTGGGCTGCGCCTTGGGGTTTCCCACCTCATTGGTTTCATTGGCCACGGTGCCCTCTCTCTCAGCCAGGTCCCGTGGGCTTCTCCTGAGGGGCTTCTCCTGAGGGGAGGCCCACGTGGGGGTCTGCTCCCAGGACTTCTTGTCCCTGTCGGTACCGCTTTCTCAGAGAGCTCCCCAGGCCTCTGCACATGACCCAGATATGCTTGTCTTCCTCACCCTGAGGATGGAGAAAGCCCATCTTACAGATGAGGAAACTGAGGAGGGTTATTACCTTCAGGGTGAGAGAATGCCCTCAACCAGCATGGGGTTCCTTTCTGTGGTACAAATAGCTTCTTGTTCTGGAAAAAGCAAACAACACAGGCCTCACTGAATCATTAAGAGTGGGAGCCTTGGTTTGAAGAGGAAGGACTCATTGTGTCAGCGGTTAGACTGTGAGCTCCCTAAGGAGGAGGACTGGCAGGGTCATCTCTGTCCCCCGGGGTTCAACACAATGACTGTCTTGTCGTCCTTGGGAATTAAGAGGGAAGAGTAGCCACCATTATGTCGGAAATTGTATGGGAGCTCTTCCATGCATTTCTGTGAAGCGATGCTCTGTTTCCTTCCTAGATGGGCAGCTGGGGTCTAGAGAAGTCAGATAATTCGTCTAAGGTTGGTGAAGGGCTGAGACAGGAACTGCACCTTTCACAGGCATCTGGACCGGTTCTGGAACAGGTGGTCCCATACTTGGACAAATACTGTCTTCAGAGAGGGGGCCAGGGGAACCTGGGAGTTTCCTTTCTAGTAAGTCAAGAAGATGGACTTGGTTGGGTCTAGTGGTCCCAACCCTTAGGCAAGGCAGGTGGCCGGGGGTCAGGAACTGCAGCTCTTCCTTCTACACTTACTAGTTAGCTGTGTGACTTTGGGTCACTCACTCACCTTCTCTGGCCCTGAGTTTCTTTAGTAAAATGAGAGGATTAGACAAGGTCAGCCATTTTTTAGGTGTATTTATTTATTTATTTTTAAAAGATTTTATTTATTTATTTGAGAGAGGGAGAGAATGAATGGGGGGAGGGTAGAAGGACAAGCAGACTCAGAGCTTGATGCAGGGCTCTGTCCCAGGACCCCGAGATCATGCCCTGAGCTGAAGGCAAATGCTTAACTGCCTGAGCCAACCAAGATTTTATTTTATTATTTTATTTTTTTAAAAGATTTTATTTATTTATTTGACAGTCAGAGATCACAAGTAGGCAGAAAGGCAGGCAGAGAGAGAGAGAGGAGGAAGCAGGCTCCCTGCGGAGCAGAGAGCCCGATGTGGGGCTCGATCCCAGGACCCTGGGATCATGACCTGAGCCTAAAGCAGAGGCTTAACCCACTGAGCCACCCAGGCACCCCCCCACTCCAGGTGCTTTTAAGCAAGTCCCCCAATACAAATTTTTAGGGGAAAGCCCCAATTAAGAATTACTAGCAGGAATAACTTTGGTCTTAGACCCAATATTAGACATTTATTATCCTGGTTTTTATGATTATGTTTTAAATATTGCACAAGCAAAATAGAATGGAGAGAAACAAAAACAAAACACACACCAAAAGGCCTGTAAAGCCAGAAATTTCAGTTTTCCCTGTAAATGATTAATCCTTGCTCTCATTGCCGCTGCCATTTGGCTGTTTGCTGGTTCTCACCTGCGCTGGCCTGTCCTAGGACAAAGCAGCACAGCCGAGCTGCACGGCCAGGAAGGCCCGCACGCGGAAGAGGTGGCACGTGACTTCATTCACCAGCGGCTCGCCTCAAGCCCAAGGCCTCTCACTCAGGTCTTACGGGGCAATCCCATGCTCAGGAGGCGGGGGCGGGGGGCAAAGGCTGCCTAAGGCAGGGGTAAGCGGAAAACGCTCCTACTGTGGAGCAAGGAGCATCGTGGGGGCACTCAGACTGTGCTTCTAGAAGTGGAAGAGGGAGTTTCTCCCACAAGGCTCAGGTGCTAATGATGGGCTAGGGCACTCAAAGCCTGAGCAAGAGGCAGGAAAGGGAGTAGGCTGGTGCCCAGAACAGTGGGCTCCCTCTTTGCTTCCCCTCCACAGCACTCTTTACCCCCGTCCCCCAGGCCTATCACCTTGTAGTAGCTTTTCTAGAGTTAGGACCACCTGCCCTAAATCTCCCTATTAGTTTTCTTTTCCAAGCAGGCCACTGACCTCAAATGAACTCAAGGATTTGTTCATCTCCCCAGCCCTGGGGTACGGTCTCAACTCAGGTCAGAGGGTGAGAGCACGTGAGAGGCTGTTTTTACCCACTACCACGGGCGATTTCAAATAGGCTCACAATGAGAGGGTCGTTTGACAGACCTCCAGGTACCTATCCCTGCGCTGCAACAGTGATCAGTATTCTATCAATTTTGTATGATCTGTATGAAAATGTACTGTTTTTTACAACGAGCAGTTGAAACTATATTTACTGATGGGAAAAAAGATATTCCTGGTTTACAGAAAAAGACATTTTCTTTGTTTTTTTTTTCCCCAAAGATTTTACTTATTTATTTGAGACAGTGACAGAACATGAGAGAGGAGAAGGTCAGAGGGGAAGCAGACTCCCCTCAGAGCTGGGATGCAGGACTCAATCCCAGGACTCCAGGATCATGACCTGAGCCGAAGGCAGTTGCTTAACCAACTGAGCCACTCAGGCGCCCTGGCAAAAGATATTTTCTAAAGAATTAGTAGCCAGTGCAACACGTTCCCGATCACAGTGAAATGCATCTTCAGACTTTCAGAACTGCAGATTACCACAAGATATATTTGTCCTGCTGACTCTCGCTGTGCCCTTGGTGGTCTGTGTGGCCTGTCCTGGTGGCTTATTTTCAGAAAGATCTTGTCCCATTTAGAGGGACAGGGTTAGGCAGGCTCCTGTCCGGTTTGGAGAGACACATAGCTGTCAAGTCTGATGACCACACTCAGAGGAGGAAGGTCACAGAGCTGGAAGAACCAGTCGGACAAAACCACTGCACACTACGGCGTTTCCTCGGGTGTAAAGGAGTGTGCAGGTGGGGGTACAGCGCTGGGTGGTGCCCAGGAATCAAAAGAGCCCGCGGAACCTGGGGCACCTCGGATGTTCCGTGTGCCCATGCGTGCGGACACACAAGTGACATTCTCTAGCACAGCTGGGCCGACACATGCGGAGGCCTCTTGATAACATAGGATCCCTTCCCCAAGGAGCCGAGGAGATCTGTCCATGAAAAACCAAACGAAGTCCAGAAGTGACACCCAGACAGCAAAGCAGAATTCTAAGGAGAGAAAGGCCGTGCTCCCTGAGGAAAAGAGAGCCTCTGGCTGAGGACAGTGTTAGAACCCGGGGGGTTGCCCCAGGAGCCTCTGCCGGACTTCTTTAATGAGCAATCCAGGGTGGGCTGATATTTCCATGAAAAACCATCGTCCACCTTTGAACTGGTAGCGGCCCGTGCAGCAGAAGGAAAGGAATGTTTTTGGTTTTTTGGTTTTTTTCTTTTTAAAGATTTTATTTATTTATCTGACAGAGATCACATGTAGGCAGAGAGGCAGGCAGAGAGAGAGAGGAGGAAGCAGGCTCCATGCAGAGCAGAGAGCCCAATGTGGTACTCGATCCCAGGACCCTGGGATCATGACCTGAGCCACAGGCAGAGGCTTTAACCCACTGAGCCACCCAGGCACCCCATGGACACATTTCTTCACCTCAGGATTTCATCGTTAAATATGGGGATAATAATGCTTAAGTCCACCGGACCGTCTCTATATGTGACAAGGGTAGAGGTTAAGGGAGCACACAGACCGTGGCAAGCTGTGGGCATCTCAAACAGAGTAGGAAGGGGTTTTCATACAGGTTGGGGCTTTTGCGGGATGATTCGGGGGGAAAAAAACCAGGGCGTAAGCAGGAGCAGCTGCTTATCATCAGGAAGTAAGAACAGTGTGGTGGTTGGGTTTTTCGGGAATCTTTGTCTGAGGCAAGAGAAACGAGGGTGTTACTGGTAAGAAAGTAGTAACGATTCAAAGGAAGAGGGGTTGTATGGCCTTGGCCACACCCCCTTAGAAACTGGCTTAGGCTCTGTTAGAAACTAAGTCTGGGGCTCCTGGGTGGCTCAGTTGTTAAGTGTCTGCCTTCAGCTCAGTCATGATCTCAAGGTTCTGGGATCGAGCCCCACATCGGGCTCCCTGCTCGGCAGGAAGCCTGCTTCTCCCTCTCCCACTGCGCCTGCTTATGTTCCCTCTCTTGCTCTCTCTCTCTGTCAAATAAACAACAACAAAAATTAGAAAAAAAGAAAAAAGAAACTCAAAGTCTGATGACCATCCAGGCTAGGGAGTGAATTCAGGACGCTTGTCTCCTCACTATGAAATCAAATAACTGTGGAATATCACATCCCCAAACCCTCTATCAGAAGCTCCGCACCAAGGCTGGAAACCAAGGTTGCCATGTGTCATAGGGTCATGCATCGCTCAGAACCTTCAGTACCTTTAAGGGAAAAGATTTCAAGCAGGGAAGTTTTTCATAGTTTATGATTCTGAAGAATAAGATTTCTCGGCCCTATGCTGTTGGTATTCAATAATATTACAATCGGGGCACCTGGGTGGCTCAGTGGGTTAAAGCCTCTGCCTTCAGCTCAGGTCATGATCCCAGGGTCCTGGGATCCAGCCCCGCATCGGGCTCTCTGCTCACCAGGGAGCCTGCTTCCTCCTCTCTCTCTGCCTGCCTCTCTGCCTGCTTGTGATCTCTGTCAAATAAATAAATAAAGTCTTAAAAAATGTATATATATTACAATCAATTTTTTAAAAGACTTTATTTATTTGAGAGAGAGAGAGAGAGAGAGAGCATGAGCAGGGGTAGGGGCAGAGGGAGAAGCAGATTCCCCGCTGAGCAGAGAGCCTGACATGGGGCTCAATCCCAGGACCCCAGGATCATGACCTGAGCCAAAGGCAGACACTTAACTGACTGAACCACCCAGGTGCCCCTTGCAATCACTCTTTATGGTTCTTAGTTGTAACAAGATTTAAGCGCGTGGTGCCTAGTAAGGGCCCAATAAATGGCAACTGCTCTTACTAGTTTTAGGGTTAGTGATGGTATTAGTGTTAGCACTAGTTTGTTCTTTCAGGTTTCCTGTTAAAACATTCCTTTCCTTCTGCCGCACGGGCCGCTGCCAATTGAAAGGTGGACCACGGTTTTTCATGGAAATCTTAGCCCACTCTGGATTGCTCATTAAAGAAGTCTGGCAGATGGGGCGCCTGGGTGGCTCAGTGGGTTAAAGCCTCTGCGTTCGGCTTGGGTCATGATCCCAGGGTCCTGGGATCGAGTTCCAAATCGGGCTCTCTACTCAGAGGGGAGCCTGCTTCCTCCTCTCTGCCTGCTTGTGATCTCTCTTTGTCAAATAAATAAATAAAATCTTAAAGAAAGAAAAAAGAAATGTGTCCAAATCACATGGTTTCTAGATGGCAGGACTTGGTTCTGAAGCCAGGTGACCTGAAAACAGCAGTCACCATTACTAAGCCTTTCCAGGTACAAAGCACATGCTTAAGGCCACTATGTCTGGGACATGTAGCAGGGTCTAGAGCCAGGAGTCTGCTGTCCCTCTCTTGAGGTCCATACCTCAAGAGAAGTACATTCAGCAGCTCTCCAAGCCATTGCTTCTGGAGTATGAGAGAATTTGGCCAACAGACAGATTCCCACAAAGGTGACTGGGGAAGGACTGGCCCGGAGTAGTTAGAAGAGTGATCCAAAAACCAAAGTGTACCCAAGAGTCACCAGCAGCTGTTAAAATGCGGATTTCCCGACACCTCCCTTTGGTTAAATAAACTCTTCAGACACATTAATTACAAACATGTTCAAGTTTCTTTTCAAACTTGCTGCAAGGGTGAAGTCTTTCCAAACAAAAACAAAAACAAAAACACAACTGAATTCAAAGATTTCCTTCTTGGCAGGGACATTTTAAGAGGAAGTCATGAGAGTGTTTAAATCTCTGCGGTTTAGCCTGGGAGTCACAAGCCACATGTGGCAGTTGAGCACAGGCCACGGCACAGGTCTGGCAGAGGAGTAGTACCAGTAAATACCAGTAAAATACCCAGCAGACTATGAAGACTTAACATGGTAAAAATTGTAAAATAGTAAATTAAGAATTTGTATATTGATTGCATACTGAAATGATAATAGTTTGGATTTCTTGAGTTAAAAAAAGTAATGAAAATTAATTTCACCTATTTTACTTTTTAAAAGACGTGACCACTAGCGTTATATTTCTATCGGACGTGTGGATTTAGATAGTCATTGTCAGACTGTGGACAAAAAGAGGGCGGAAGGTGTTTATGTTTACATAAACGAGTAGATGGGAATGGATGGAGTTTTGTTAAAGTGATGTCACACAATTTGTAAAATTCCTTGTGAGTTATATGTCCAAAATGATTTTATGGCTGATTAAAACTACACTCTTTTTAGATTTATTTATTTGAGAGAAAAAGAGAGAAAGAGCACAGTCAAGCTAAAGACTGTCAGAACGACCTTGGTTTAACATTGATTAAAGCCCTCTGGCTTCTCCCGTGCCTGTCACAGGCTGGGTAAAGTTCCCAGAAAAGGTTCTAAGGCCAGTTAAAATCTGTCCAAAATTGCTCAAGTGTTTTCTCCGCAACGCAGTTTTTCTAGGAAGGAACAACTCTTCATACCAGACAGCACCATTCACACCAGCTTGGGCTGGGGACAGTTTCTTTCTCAGAGACCATGATTCCACAGGTCTGAGGAGGACCCAGAAATCACATTGTCATCCAGGCCCTTCGATGAGTCTGATACTGAGTTTCAGAGCTGCTGACTCCAATGGTGTTTTGGGTTTTGTTTTAAGATTTTATTTATTTGAGAAAGAGAGACAGTGAGAGAGAGCATGAGAGGCGAGAAGGTCAGAGGGAGAAGCCAGGGAGCCCGATGCGGGACTCAATCCTAGGACTCCGGGATCATGACCTGAGCTGAAGGTAGTTGCTTAACCGTCTGAGCCACCCAGACGCCCTCTAATAGTGTTTATATAGGCTTGGAGCCCCACAAGAAGGGAGGGGAAATGGCCTTTGGGAGCAGCCCTCTGCTTCCCAGAATGTCACCCGATGGAGAAGCAGGGAACAGAATTGATAGTGTGGCCAGGTCTCCAGTCTCTCCCTGAGGCGAGGTCATTCCCCCTACACTTGCCCTTTTGAATCTACTTCCTTGTGTTCATGTGTGGAGTTCCGTGGCTCAGACCTGTGGTCTTCTGACCTCACTGTTCATCTTGCCTTTAAAAGAACTTGGAAAAATGATGGACTTTTCACTACATTTTTAAGGTGACAGCTAAAGCTTTTCATCATCGATTGACATAGTTATAAAGGACGTGATTTCTAATGCATTTTCTTTAGCAACATTCCGGAACAAAACTATGACATCACTCTTACGCAAATCCATTGAGATCTGCATACCGTTGCAATTTGATACTATCCTGGTCATTTTATTTTAGGATTTTATTTACTCATTTGAGAGAATGAAAGAGAGAGGGAGAGCATGAGAGGGGAGAAGGTCAGAGGTAAAAGCAGACTCCCTATAGAGCTGGGGGCCTGATGCAGGATTTGATCCCAGGACTCCAGGATTATGACCTGAGCTGAAGGTAGTTGCTTAACCAACAGAGCCAACCAGGCACCCTATCCTGGTTATTTTGTTTTTTTAAATTTATTATTTTTTTTAAAAGATTTTATTTATTTATTTGATAGAAAGAGATCACAAGTAGGCGGAGAGGCAGGCAGAGAGAGGAAGGGAAGCAGGTTTCCTGCTGAGCAGAGAGCCCGATGTGGGGGGCTCGATCCCAGGACCCTGGGATCATGACATGAGCCGAAGGCAGAGGCTTAACCCACTGAGCCACCCAAACGTCTCTCCTGGTTATTTTAAAACAAGGAAACTGGTTCTCCTCCCCCCTCTTCTTCCTCCTCCTTCTAAAATATTTATTTATTTATTTATTTATTTATTTATTTATTAGAGAGAGAGAGAGAGAGAGAACGTGCGTGTGCGCGAGCTAGCTCACTGGGGGTGGGTGGGGGAGGGCAGAAGAAAGAGTCTTAAGCAGGCTCTAGGCTGAGCACCGAGCTGGATGTGGGGCTTTGATCTCATGACCTTGAGATCACAACCTGAGCCTAAATCAAGAGTCAGATGCTTAACCAAATGTGCCACCCCGGTACTTCCCAGTTCTTCGAAGACAGAAATTTTTATCATTCCTTTTCTTTTTAAGACCCTTTCAATTCCTCCGCCCCCACAGACTTTAATCCTATTATGTTTTTATACCTGAAAGTATTTTTAAGCACTTTCTTATTTCTATGCATCAACATTGGGTATATAAATGGAAAATTTCAGGGCGCCTGGGTGGCTCAGTCAGTGAAGTGTCTGCCTTCAGCTCAGGTCATGACCCCAGGTTCCAGGGATCCAGCCCCACACTGGGAGTCTGCTCCTCCCTCTCTCCGCTCATGCTCGCTCACTGTCTCTCTCTCTCTCTCTGAGTCTCTCAAATAAATAAATAAAATCTTTAAATGGAAATTTCAAAATGTTCAATTGCCTGTCATCAATACAACATAAAGGTAGAGGCTGCTTTTAGGCAACAGGCTTGAGGGAATAGAAACTTGAGCAAGGCTAAAGGGGCCCACAGTGACCGCGGAGCTGAGGCATATAGGTTCATTAAGCTACAGGCTCTAAAGGGTCAGTGGGCTACTTCCAGCCAGGTGCAGTTGCCAAGATTACCAAAAAAAGGGAAATTCCATCTGTGCCTGTGTTCCCTCACTCTATCCCGTAAATACAGCCCCTCCCCACCCCCTCATGGCCGTCTCTCCTTTGCTGTACTGCCTGCTGCTCCCTTGCAGTGTACTCAATAAAATTCTATTTCTTTTGTCCTACCTCAGGTGAATTCTTTCACCTTCTATACCCCGCAATAAATATATTACAATTTCGGATAGTTATTCCATTTTGAAAGTAACTTTACTGGAAAGACATCTTTGAATGAGGTGGATCAGGCTATTTTTCCCCACATAACCTTGAAGGAATATTATTTATTCATTCATATTTAATGAATATTATTAAATAATATTCATTGCAAGAAGGAGGCATTTACATATGTAAGTGCTGAGAAATGTTTACATAAGCATATGTAAACATATGGTTACACAAACGTATTTATGTAAACATAAATGTTTACATAAACGAGTAGATGGGAATGGATGGAGTTTTGTTAAAGTGATGTCACACAATTTGTAAAATTCCTTGTGAGTTATATGTCCAAAATGATTTTATGGCTGATTAAAACTACACTCTTTTTAGATTTATTTATTTGAGAGAAAAAGAGAGAAAGAGCACATGCACATGGGAAGGGGAGGAGCCAGAGTGAGAGGGAGAGAGAGAATCCCAAGCAGATTCCTCAGTGAGTGCAAAGCCCAACTCCGGGCTCCATCTCATGGACCTGAAATCATGACCTGAGCCCAAACCAAGAGTCAGACACTTAACCAATTGTGCCACCCAGGTGCCCCAAAATTACATTTAATAAGGTGTTGGCTGGCGACTTGGTTATAACCTCCTCCAATTTAGTTAAAAGCAAAAGATTGGAAAGGAGGGTTGTTAGGGACTGAATGTCTGTATCCCACCCCCCCCATATGTAGAGATCCTAATCCCCAATGAGATTGTGTTTGGAAGTGGGGCTTTTGGGAGATGATCAGGTAAAGGGATTAGCGCCCTAATAAAGGAGATCCAGACAGCGCTATCACTCCTTCATCCATGTGAGGGGACATGGAGAAGATGGCTGGCTCCTCTATGAACCAGAAGGTGGGCTCTCATCTGATAAGGCATCTCCTGGAGATTTGATCTTAAATTTCATCTCCAGAACCGTCAGAAATCAATGTTACTGCTTATAAGCTACCCAGTTTAAGGTGTTCTGTTACAGCAGCTCAGACTGGCTAAGACAAGCATCTAGAATTACAGGTGGGTCCCTTAACTTGGACTTGAATGCAGACATCCCTTAGAAAGTAATGGTGTGTCCCCAGGGGTTTACATACTGGGAAGCGCTGTGCAGGCCTGCTGGATGGAGCCGCTGCTACAGCTTCCGACTCCAAGTAAGATAACCTTGACCGCCCACTGGGAGGTGGAAGCTGCCTTCTCACAGGGTGTGCTTCCTGGCCAGTCACACTCGGAGCTGATGCCCCTGGTCTTGTCTTCCCTCTTGTGTGACCACTTGTTTTCTGAAACTCCTCTCTCTCTCTTTCTAACTCCCTTTTTTTGAGCAGGCTCCATGCCCAGCATGAAGCCCAGCGGGGCTTGAACTCACAACTCTGAGATCATGACCTCAGCTAAAATCAAGAGTCGGACGCTGAACCGACTGAGCCACCCAGGTATCCCTGAAACTTCTCTCTGGTCCTCAAGTTGTCCTTGCAGACTTACCCTGTATTTACTTTTCGTCATAGCAGTGTCACTTAGAGCCCTGTGAGATGACAGGCTCGGGTACCCAGGCTTGCTTGTTGGGTGATCCCTGGAAGTTGCTTCCTTTAGGTCTCTGTCTCAGTCACCTCTAATGAAAACTTGGTTTGTTTTCAAATTTAAGTGATTGAATGCACGCAAGGTCTGGGCAGCACAGCGTCAGGAACAGTAAGCACTCAACACATGTAAGTGGTTATTATTATTATTGGCATTGCCCTAAATTTGGCCCTTTCAAATCTTCCTGGGATAAGCAATACTTGTAAAATGCTTTGAGACCCAAAAGATAAATCACCACACAGGACATCAAACCCTGCTGTTAGCATCATATTATTGTGTTCCTTTTTAGCCCCATCTTCCTGGAGGAGGTTGGGTCGAAGAGGCAGTGTGCTGAGGGAGGTCTGGGGGAGGCCAGGACAGCCCCTGAGCCAGAGCTCTGTTCCACTCTCAGCCTGTTTTCCAAGACTCCACTCTGCCCACCTCTCCATTCCATACTGAAATTGACCTTGGCCCAGTGGAAAGAGCAAACTGACCTTGGCCCAGTGGAAAGAGCAATATGTCCTGCCCGAATTGTAAAGTGAGTTACTCATATTCCTGGAACCCTTGGTCCTGCCCAGATTGTAAGCCTCTGGTCGGCCTACCTCCCCGCAACTCTCGTCCCCATAGTGTTCATGCTTGGGGTCCCCTGGACTCAAAGCCCTTCTTCCATTGGTCCCTGGAAGCCTCCTTCCAAGGCAAATACAGTATATATGGATGTATGGATGTATGGATGTATTTAAGATTTTATTTATTTATTTGCCAAAGAGAGAGAGCAAGAAAGAGAGCACACAAGAGGGGGAGCGGCAGGCAGAGGGAGAAGCAGGCTCCCCACTGAGCAGGGAGCTCCACGTGGAGCTCCATTCCAAGACCCTGGGATCATGACCTGAGCTGAAGGCAGATGCTTAATAAGTAAGCCACCCAGGCACCCAAAATATAGTTTTTAAAAAATTTATTTTTATTGATATATAACTGACACTCAACATTATATTAGTTTCAGGTATATAATGTAATGATTTGATATTTGTATATATTGCTAAATGATCACAGTTCATCTGCTCATCACACATAGTTATGATGTTTTCGTCTTGTGATTAAAACTTTTAAAATCTGCTCTCTTAGCAACTATCAAATATGCAATACTGTATTTTTAACTGTGGCCTCCATGCTGTACATGACATCTGAAGAACTGATTAATTTTATGGTAAATACATTTTCTTAAAGATTTTATTTGAGAGGTGGAGGGGAGCGTGCGTAGGAATGTGTATGCACAAAAGCAGAGGGGAGATGCAGAGGGAGAGATACAAGCAGACTCCCTGCTAATCCCGGAAACCAGGGCAAGGCTGATTCCAGGACCCAGAGATCATATCATGACCTGAGCCGAAGTCAAACACTTAGCTGACTGAGCCACCCAGGCACCCTGCGCCAAATACATTCTTTTTTTTTTTTTTTTTTAAAGATTTTATTTATTTATTTGACAGAGAGAGAGAGAGATCACAAGTAGGCAGAGAGGCAGGCAGAGGGAGAGGAGGAAGCAGGCTCCCTGCTGAGCAGAGAGACCGATGCGGGGCTCGATCCCAGGACCCTGAGATCATGAGAGGCTTAACCCACTGAGCCACCCAGGCGCCCTGCCAAATACATTCTTAATCTGTCCTCAGAATGCTCTCTCCCCATCTTGGCCTCAACAAAAACCTGGGTGACTTCATCTATTTCACTGTCCAGCTGTCACATCTCTGGGGAACCCTTTCAACTGGATCTTAAAAACCGCTCTGGGGGTGCCCAGCTGGCTCAGTCAGAAGGGCACACAACTCTTGATCTCTGGGTTGTGAGTTCGAGCTCCATGTTGGGTATAGAGATTACCAAAAAATAAAAATAAAATAAAAATAAGATAAAAACTTAAAAAAAAAAAACCCAAACCTGCTCTGGCTTAAACTGCCCCCTCTGCTTCAGACCCTGTGCACCCACTGCCTGCTGGCATCTCCTCCCAGAGATTCCAGTATGTGGCTGTCCCGTGGACTTCCAACTCCAAGAAGCCGAGGGAATTGATGGGCATTACCCCTCAATCCTGTACTCCGTGTCATGCACATACTACAGCCTAGAGGTGAAATCTGATGCTTACCTCCCCCTTACCTACCCTGTCATATCCCTCACCAACGGGGTGGAACTTGCCTTCTCAGCATTTCTCTAATTTGTCCCCTGCCTTTACCACTACCCTGTCAATCCCATGACTGACAATTGTTGCTTCGCCATCTCTCTTCGTGACCTGCTGCTGTGTGACAGGTTACCCCAAAACTCAATAGCTGGAAGCAAGTATGTATCGTGTCCCACAGTTTCTGAGGGCTAGGAATCTGGGAGTGGCTTAGCTGGGTGGTTCTGACTTAGATATCACTAAGGGGGGCTGCACTCCTGCTGTCGGCTAGGGCTGTGGTTATCTCAAGAGTCAGTGGGGCTGGAGAATCTGCTTCAAGCCTGCTTGTGTGGTTGTTGTCTGGCTCCCTTCCTTGCGTGCTGTTGGCTGGACGCTTCAGTCAGCCTCTCCTTAGGTTACTGGAGTGTCACCACTCTGCGGCTGGCTTTTCTCTGAGGTGGTGGTGGTGGTGGTGGTGGTGTGTGTGTGTGTGAGACAGAGAGAGAGAGAGAGAGAGAGATTACTCAGTATGGAAGCCGTAGTCTCTTAAGCCTAATTTCCAATGTTTTCGCTTCTGCTGATCACATTCTACTGATGCTACTGATTTACTGATCTACTGATCTACACATTCTTCTGATATTCTTCTGATCACATAGACCAAACTTGGTATGCATTGGAGAGGATGTGTGAAAACCAGAATGTGAGGATCCTTGGGGGTCATCTTGGGAGTTGGTTACCACAACATCAATTTATCCCTTAAAAAAAAAAAAGATTTTATTTACTCATTTGACAGAAAGGTAGAAAGAACAAGTAAGCAGAGCGGCAGGTAGAAGGAGAGAGAGAAGCAGGCTCTTAATTATGTGCTGGCTGACTGGATTTAAAAAAAATAAATATGTTGGCTTAGGAAAGGTGAGATGGGCAGTTTGACAAGTAACAGAGGTTAAGAGGAGGGTTTCTTTAAAAAAAAAAAAAAAAGGTTTTAGGGCACCTGGGTGGCTCAGTGGGTTAAGCATCTGCCTTTGGCTCATGTCCTGATCCCAGGGTCCTTGGATCAAGTCCTGTATTGGGCTGCCTGCTCAGCAGGCAGTCTGCTTCTCCCCCTCCCACTGCCCCTCCCCCCTGCTCATGTTCTCTCTCAAATAAATAACTAAAATCTTTAAAAAAATGTTTTAAAGGGGGTAACTGTTAAGGATCAAAGACATAGTGGAGAGGATGGAACTTAAGATAGAAAGAAAAAGGAGAGAGAAAAATGATGCACGGAGCAAGGTCTGGAATCTGGTACACAAAGAACCAAAAGGCTTGGGCAGATATTAAACCCCTTGTTTCTCTGGGATGGATGGGAAGAAGATGGGTGACAATATACATAATCTGAAGATGGAGGGGGAGAGATGGAAGCAGTGGCAGCCTGATAACTTCAGTTCTTTTTTCTTTATTCCCAGATAATGGAAGATAATGTCTAGGGACAAATGAGTAGTTCAGTCAGTTGACCATCTGCCTTTGACTCAGGTCATGATCCCAGCGTCCTATGATAGAGTCCTGTATTGGCTCTCTTTTCAGCAGGGGAGCCTGCTTCTCCTTCTCCCTCTCCCTCTATTTGCTGCCCTGCCTACTTGTGCTCTCTTCTCTCTCTTTGGATAGATAAAATCTTAAAAAAAAAAAAAAAGAAGAAGAAGAAGATAATGTCTATTTTCGTTCTTTCTTTCTTTTTTTTTTTTTTTAGATTTTATTTATTTGTTTGACAGAGAGAGAGAGAGAAAGCGCAAGAGCGAGCACAGGCAGGCAGAGGGAGAATCAGGCTCTGCACTGAGCAGAGAGCCCGACGTGGGGCTCGATCCCAGAACCCCAGGATCATGACCTGAGCCGAAGGCAGTCACCCAACTGACTGAGCCACCCAGGCACCCCTCTATTTTCTTTTTTTAAAAGATTTTATTTATTTATTTATTTGACAGAGATGACAAGTAGGCAGAGAAGCAGGCAGAGAGTGAGGAGGAAGCAGGCTCCCTGCTGAGCCGAGAGCCTGATGCGGGGCTCGATCCCAGCACCCTGGGATCATGACCTGAGCCGAAGGCAGAGGCTTTAACCCACTCAGCCTCCCAGGTGCCCCGATAATGTCTATTTTCTGTGTGACATAGGAAGCATTGTGGTAGTTAGTCTTTGATGACCCCTGTCATGCCCTCCCCCTGGTTCTCATGGCCTGTGCAGCTCCCTCCCACACTGTCTTACACTGTACCAGGGTTGGGCTCTGTGACCAATAGCATATGGCAGAAGCTCTGTGTTCTGGGTTGAATTGTGTCTTCTGCAGAAAGGTGTGTTGAAGTTCTAACCCCCAGCGCCCCAGGATGCAATCTTAGTTGGGAATAGGGCCTTTATAGACATAATTAAGTTAAAATGAAATCATTAGGGCAGACTATAATCCAGTGTGATTGGTGTCCTTATCACAAAGGGGAAATTCGGACACAAGTGTGAACAGACAAACACGCAAGGAGGGACAATGATGAAGACACACAGGAGGAGATAGCCATGTGACTGGAGTGGTGCATCTGTAAGCCAGGAACCCCAAGGACGCCTGACAAACACCAAATATTAGGAAGATGCAAGACGAATCCTCCCCTAGAGCTTCTGGACGAAGCACAGCCCTGCTCACACGTTGAGCTGGGACTTCTAGCCTCCAGAACTGTGATACAATACATTTTCTATTGTTGTAATCCACCCAGTTATTGGTATTTTGTGATGGCAGCCCTAGCAAACTAATAACACTATGGTATGCCATTTCCAAGATCAGGTTATAAAAAGACTGCATCTTCCTCTTTGGTGCACTCTCTCAGATCCCTCTCTCTCGGGATACTCAGCCGCACTGTCATGAGGACATTCGGGCAGCCTATGGAGAGACCCCCATGGGAAAGAACCAAAGTTTTCCATCAATGGCCAGCAAGGGCCCGAGGCATGTCAGGAGTTGTGGAAGTGAACTTGGAAGTAGACAATCCCCCCCCCCCGCCCCCGCTGAGGCCTCAGATAAGACCGAAGCCCCAGTCAACAGCCTGACTGCAGTTTCATGAGAGACTCAACGCTGAACCACCCAGTCAAGCCATTCCTGGATTCCCGAATCACAGAAACTATGAGATCATGAATCCTTTTGTTTCAAGTTGTTAACTTTGGGGGTACTTTGTTATCTAGTAACAGATAACTAATACACCTGCTAACAATGAAGGAGACAAGGTTGCTTGAGAAGAGGAGAGAGAATATGGACTGGGTGCTGAGATCGTGAGAAAGGGAGCCGCAAACCAACAATACAGGTCTGATTAATGGATGCAAACTGTAGTTCAGAACCACTTGATGCAGGTGCCAGTTAGATATTTAGATTCCTGAGTATCACATTCCTGAATCGGGCTTTTCTCTGGGAAAATGGCACTGTGGATCTACTATTGGAAAAGTGCCCAGATGATTCTTTTTAGAAGAACCATTGAGTTAGGAGTGCCTCGGTGGCTCAGTCAGTTAAGTGTCTGCCTTCTGCTCAGGTCATGATCCCAGAGTCCTGGCACTGAGTTCCTGTTCAGCAGGGAGCCTGCCTCTTCCTCCCCCTCATCCCCACCTCATGTTCTCTCTCACTCTCTCTCCCAAATAAATAAAATCTTGAAAAAGAAAAAAAGGAACCATTGAGTTAGAGGATAATCAAGAACAGAGGTAAAGAAGACGGAGCTAGATGATAGATGGATTTTATGAAGAACAAAAAAGTGAGCTCCTCGACCTCGTTCAGCGTTCCTCTCAGACTCCTGGTTGAGTATCAGAAGCACCTGCAGCCCTTACTAACACACTCGGTAGGGTTCCAGCCCAGACTGAATCAGAATTTCTGCCAGTAGGAACCCAGGCAACAGAACACTATAAACACTTCCCATATGATTTTAGTGGATGGCTGGTGTTGAGAAATATTGCTCTAGGCGCTGAAATTAAAGTTGTGGGTTCACAGGTCTTTTAACTATTATGCACTAAATTAAAAAATGATAAAAAACCACGATGTAGCAATAAAAAGAAGTCAGATAGGGCTGTAGGGATAAATCAGTCAAAAAATGGAACATTTTTAAAAGCCATAAATTTCCAAGAAAGATTAAGGATACCCTTTCAAAAAAATCTTTGGAATTATTAGCTAGAAGAAAGGAAGCAGATTTTTTCTTTGTGTTGGAAGTTTTGGATAGGAATTTTTAAGCATCTGGTGTTATTTAGTACATTTTCAGAAAAACAGAGTTATTGATTGGGATGAGAATTTTCCCCAGTCATGTGCTTGTGTCATGTTAAGAGGAAACACAGACACAAATTTGAATATATACTTTTGTTCATAAACATATTAAAGAAACATGAAAAATGCCTGTGATTATGTTTTATGAATAAAAACCCCTCATGAAACCAAATTCTATATATGAGGATGATTCATATTTTGGAAATGCAACTGTGCTTTTGAGAGGAACACTACAGAGAAATTATTTAAAAGGCCAAATAGGTATCCTTCAGGGTTGGGAATAAGGATAGCATTTTAACATCTTTTAAAAATCTCTGTGGGGGTGCCTGGGTGGCTCAGCGTGTTAAAGCCTCTGCCTTCAGCTCAGGTCATGATCCCAGAGGTCTGGGATTGATCCCCGCATCGGGCTCTCTGCTCAGCAGGGAGCCTGGGTCCCCCTTCCTCGCTGCCTGCCTCTCTGCCTACTTGTGATCTGTCTGTCAAATGAATAAATACAATCTTTAAAAAAAAAATAAATTTAAAAAATTTAAAAAATCTCTATGTTTTTTGAAAATGATGATGTATTATTTTTGAATTAGAAAATAAAATATGTATTAAACACTCAGGAAAGAAAACATAAGAAAGAAAAACAGCGAACCATAATCTGAGGTTCCCTGGGTGAGCTGGCTTCACAAGTGTTCTCTTCTTTCAATTATCTCCCCTGTTGCACATTTTTGCAATAATGAGCATATAGATATTTTTATAATTGGAAAATTATGAACTCTATTTAAAAATAAAGATTGAATTCTCTGTCCTTTACAGTTTTATCTCACAAAGGGAGTTGGCTGGAGCATTCACGAAACTGTTTAAAGTTTAGGAATCAGTTAGCTCAGGGGTTGGCAGATGTTTTCTGTAAAGGACCGGATAGTCAATATTTTAGGTATTGTGGTCCATATGGCCTCTATTGCAACTATGCAGCCCTGCTTTTGTGGCAAGACAAACAGATCTAGACAGTAAGTAAATGAACAGGAGTGGCTGTGTTCAAAAAAAGCTTTATGGATACTGACCTTTGAATTTCATCTCATTTTCATTTGTCACGAAATCTTCCTTTGCTCACCTTCTCTCAACTCCAACCATTAAAAATGTAAAACCATCCTCAGGCCACACAAAAACAAGTGACAGGCTGGATTAGGTCCACAGGCCATAATTTGCTGACCCCTGTGTTGGATGAAATTAGGAACGTGATGAATGAAATATCTCATGGTTGTGTTGAAAGACCCCAACAGAAATGGCCCATAAACTGTGTTAATATTTTAATTTAATTTAATTTTTTTAAAGAGTTTTAAAAAATTTATTTGACAGACAGAGATCACAAGCAGGCAGAGAGAAAGGGAGAAGCAGGCTCCCCGCTGAGCAGAAAGCCTGACGCGGGGCCCGACCCCAGGACCCTGGGATCACCACCCGAGCCGAAGGCAGAGGCTTTAACCCACTGAGCCACCCAGGCACCCCAAATATTTTAATTTTATTTTATTGTGTTTATTTTAATCTGTGATTTCCCTGAGTCTTTTTTCTCCCTTTTCTAAAATTTGCAACTCACTTGGATGTCTTGGGAAAAAGATGCTATGCCATTCTGTTGAAACATTAATATAGGAGGAGGATGACTTGGGGAAAAAAAAGATGCTAATCTGAATCCAAGTTTACAGATACCAAACCTTTTCTGTGCTAGGCATTTCGGGGGAAAAAAAAAACACAACACATACCCATATGCAGGAACTGTAGATTAAATCACTAGGCACACTAATGAAAAATTACCTTTGTGGAAATCAAACCTTTTAACAGTAAACAAATCAAGGAAAAGGCTTTGTAAAAAACTAATGAAGAGAAAACTTACTAGAGTCTGGAGGCTCTAGTGGGAGCTAAACCACACATCTGCAGTTACAGGAATAAGTGTCAGTTAACAGATCCCAAAAGAAGAAACCTCAAGAAGAAAGAATCATCACAGTCTCCAACATGGAAAAGGTATACACTGTATTTCCTATGAGAGAATGTCTATCCCTGGGGCCTCTCAGTACATCTGACTTGGTTTTGGCTCAAGCAAGATCTCATGGGTTGGGAGATTGAATCCCTTAATGGTTGCTGGCTTCAGCAGGGAGTCTGTGTGGGATTCTTCCCCCACTGCCTTTGTCCCTTCCCACTAGCACGCTCTATTTCTTTCTCTTAGATAAATAAATAAATCTTTAAAGAAAAAAAAGAAAGAAAATGACCACTCTTGTACTGAACAAATGAGAAAACATGCTTTTCTCCAACAACCTTTGGACTTTCCTTCAAAACAATCCCTCTAATTTCCTCCTTCTCCCTAACATGTTCCTTTCCTTGTAGGACTTGCCTATGGTTTTTCTGCAGCTTATATGTCTTGAATTATAGTTCTCTACTATTCCTGAATAAACTCATTTTGCTGGTGAAATAACGGTTTTCTTTTTAAGATTAATAGGCTTTAGAAAAAAAAATTAGTCCTGAAAAAATCACAACACTGTGTGCTGAAGACAGCAACATTCTTCATGATATACAACACGATCAGTCTTGTCTTTCACTCCCAGAAAACCTTCTTTAGATTACTTTGTTATTGCAGCAAAAATAACATTTAGAGACTAAAATCACAAGTGATTGCTTCTATCATAGTCAATAGAAAAATGTAGAAAATAATTGGAAGGCCAATTTTTAAAAATTATGCAGAAAGGGAGCAAATGTAGCTAAATAAATACTGGTTTGGGACAATTTGTACATTACAAGAGGCCAGTATTTATTGGGCTAGTAGCTAAAGGTATTTTCTTATAACAAACTCTTAATTTCTTTTAAATCCATCCTTAATTTCCCACACTATAGACGGCCTAAGTTCACAATTTTACTACATACTTACTGAGGCTCTTCTTAAAATAAACAAATGTTTAGGGGCACTTGGGTGACTCAGTTCATTCTGTCTCTGCGTTAGGCTCAGGTCCTGATCCCAGAGTCCTAGGATAGAGCCCCATGACGGGCTCCCTACTCCGAGGGGTTGGGGTGATGGTGTTGGTGGTGTTGGCCTCTCCCTCTGCCCCTCCCCCCATGCTCTCTCTTGTTTTCTCTCAAATAAATAAAGTCTTTTAAAATTAAAAAAAATAAACAAATGTATAAATGGATGAACTCATCCCATAAAAACTATCAAAATTCACATCTAGAGTTTCTAAGAGCTAGGAGGTCAGAGCGGGGGTCTGTATCTCTGCGGCTTCTTGAACTACTCTTGCTCTGTGTAACTTTAGTTGCAAATAGCAACCCTAGATGTCTGGCACCTCTGAAAAAATGGGGTGCCTTGGGTTCCACCTAAAAGCGTTAAAGAAAAGTAACCTTTTCACATTCTCTTTATGCCTGGATTGCTAAGCCTGACAATCTTGCTGGGAAAATGTGTAGCTAAGGATGTGGAAGGCTGTTTCACCCACATTTTGAAAACATAGTCTTTTGTTTCTGAAGAATAGTATACTTTTATGTGTTACGTTACAGAAACTTAAATAGGGAAGGTTAACCAAATACCATTTGGGACTTTAAAAGTAGCTTGAAACCTCTTCCAACCAGCTCAGCTCTAGTGCAGAAATCTGCATTTTGGCTTCAATTCAAGATGGCCTGCTAGCTGCAGTCCCAATTTCAAGATTTCATTGTGCGAGAACCTTCCGTTTAAAAAAAATACTGCAGTTCCTCAGTCTTCTTAGTGTAAACCACATGTCCATGGTATGACAGTATGGCTAAAATATTCACTTGTGCATTAAGGAGCATCTGCCGAAGTTCAACCACAAACAGCAAGAAGCAAGGGGTCATAGATGGCCAAATATTTTTGCAAAGTCTGAGTTTCTTTCACCCCGTATTTCTGGGGGTATCTTTAAAAGACTTCAGATAAAAAAGAAATGTCATTGGCTCTAGCGTATCTTCACCAGGCAGACAACGGTGAACAGCACTCCACCGCCCAGTTGACGCAAACACCTTCCACCGCGGCCCTTTGAGCGTGGGGCACCTGACGGCCTCACCCACGCCAGTTCCCGCCCCTCGGCCCCGCCCATCCCGGGTACAGGTTTCTGGGGCGGTCGCCGTTAAGAGGCTCCGGCCCCGCGTAAACTTCCGGCTCCGCGGAAATTTCCGCCCTTAGAGCCAACGGGAAGGTCCCAGGGGCGGTACCGGAAGTGACGCCAGGGCGCGCCTTCCATTTTGTGGGACGCAGGAGCAGCTAAGTGCGTCAGTTGTGAAAAGGCGTAGACGAGACTAGTCCTGGTCTGCGGGGAGGTAGACGGCTCCGTCGCAGACTACGGACCTCTCTGGTCTCAGCTGCCAAAGACCCTGTCCGGTAGGTGAGTGGCTCACTTTGAGGGAAAGGCTTCTCGGATCGAAGCTTCTTCATGGCCGTTCAGATCGTGAGTGGCCAGGGCTGCTCTCTTTGCGGAGGACGGCGTCCAATGAGTGCAGTTTATTCGAGGTGGGCGCTGGGGCACGTCTCCCTTTGGGTATTGCTTGAGGGGAACTGACGGTGGAAGGGCGGTTGTGGTTATGGTCGTTTTTACACGGGGGTCGTGTGCCCCTCCCTGCCTCCTTACCTCTTCACTACCCGGACCCTCCCCGAGTATTGGGCTGATGCCTTTGCTCGGGGCGTGGTTAGGGCTTTCTGGGACGGGCACAGTGACTCCGGAACTGTGGAGTCCGGGGAGGGGGGAGGGAGAAGGGCGTTTGGCACGCGCGGCTCACCCCACCGCTGGCTCGGTCGCCGCCATTTTATGGCTGCCAGCGTCCGCCCGCCGCCGTCTGCGCAGGCGCGGCGGTGGCGTCGCGAGATTCCGGCTTCCACCCGCTGTGACGTTCCTGGGAGGCGGCGGCGTGCTCGCGGCCCGTCGCCATTGGGCTGGCCTTGCGGAGGGCGGGGTCGGCTCCGCCCGCACTTCTCGGCCTTTCCTAACTGCGGCAGATGGGAGGGGGCCAGAAGAGCCGGGGAGAGAGTGCGGCTGCGCAGTTCCAGAGGCGGCAGTGGGCGTTGCGGTTGCTGCGGTCTGGGCCCAGGGAAGGATCGTGTTGGGAGCCGAGTTTTAATTTTGTCTGCAAGGGACCTGGCCTAATAAGTGGCACTCTTGGCAATCTTGTTTATAACATCACCGGGTAAACATTTTATTTTATGCCGTTTATGTTTTTGACCCCTTGACCAGGCATTCTTCGGACATTCACTGGTATTGTCTCAATTGAATTATTTTGTAACAGGAAATACTAGCCGGACACCATGAGTGGTTGTCGAGTATTTATCGGGAGGTTAAATCCAGCGGCCAGGGAGAAAGACGTGGAAAGATTCTTCAAGGGGTATGGACGAATAAGAGATATTGATCTGAAAAGAGGCTTTGGTTTTGTGGTAAGTATTCGCAACTGGTTCTTTAGAACTGCTGTTAAGTCGGTAAAGATTTTGATAAGCAGTGTTTTTTATTTTTACTGAGCGTAGGGTATTTTTAAGGGATTAAAAACCTTGCTGTTAATTGGAGGGAAACCACTCCTGATTGCATTTCTGTTGAGCTTATGTGTATGGGACTGTCATTAAGATACTCATTCTTGACACGGTTTTGGTGCTTTTACTGTTGGAGAATACATTTTAAAGTCATGTTAAGAGCTGTCTTTCACGTTCACGTTTTAGGAATTTGAGGATCCCAGGGATGCGGATGATGCCGTATATGAACTCGATGGAAAAGAACTGTGCAGTGAGAGGTGAGAACCTGAGTTTTGTGACCCTTAGCACTGTAAGGTAGAACAGACTAGGTCAGTTGGGATACTTCAGATTAGCTGTCAGGTAGCTTGTGTGGATAACAGAGACTTCTTTCCTTTCCTGTAGGGTTACTATTGAACATGCTAGAGCTCGGTCTCGAGGTGGGCGAGGTAGAGGACGCTATTCTGACCGTTTTAGTAGTCGCAGACCTCGAAATGATAGACGGTATGTGATGGATCGTGAATGGCTGCTTTGAACAATCATTACTGCAGGAGGAGATTTTAATGTTTAAGAACAATTAGCGATAAGTGGTTTTTTGCTTACTGTATAATCACTTCTATTATTCCTGTGGCAGTCTGCTGTTCTTGATTAGTGTGTGTAGTAAGTCCTGTAAAATAATTCAGAAACTCAATGGAAGTCATTTGAATGACTTGTTCTATTTTATTGCTTGAATCTGCCCACAGTCGAACACAGTAGGTACACACTGCTGCATTTCTTCCATTGTGAGTACTCATTTTCTTCCTCAGAAATGCTCCACCTGTAAGAACAGAAAATCGGCTTATAGTTGAGAATTTATCTTCAAGAGTCAGCTGGCAGGTTTGTTGAAACACAGTTTTGAGCTATTTTAATGTGGCTTTTTAAAAGTTAATGGGTAGTTAATGTTTTATTATGTTTTTATTAAAAGTAATTTTATCTTAAATTAAATTAATGGAATTAATTGTAATTTTAAAATTTTGATTAAAAGTAATTGGGGGATATTTGAAACTTTAATTAATTTGATCAAATGTTTAATGTTTTGAGGATATTTTCTCTTGTTTTTTAAAATCAATTTTAACCAAATATTAAACCCTTTATTTGCCAGCCTATCTGTGTCGTTGGCCTTATGACGAGGAGTGCCTGTGGGTTATCCTAATCGTTGTCTTGGTCACTCTTGGTTGGGCCTGGTTGACTTTGCCAGTCAGCTCCTACAGTGATCAGTTGGCCACCTCTAGATCTGTGTTTGCCGGTCTAGACGTAATCGGGGCACTTACTTGAAGTGCCAGGTTGCAGCGATCCCAGAGCGTTGATAACGTGATCTGATCCCTAATTGAGAGCTGTCTTCCTGTAACGCTTCCGAATAAGAGGTCCTGGTCGAAAAGAGTTGAAAGATTCGAAATTAGGTGGTCGTTGGAATCCTGATCGCAGTAAAGTGGTCCTTGGTAACTGCACAAGAGTAGAAGGTGCCTGCATCCGCCAATAGTCTGCTAATAGGGAGGGCTGTGCGATTAAAGGCTTCCACCGATTGGGTAGTGTCCTTCAAGTGGGTGGCGAAGAGCCAGTCGGGCATATGTCATGAAGGTTTCTCCGACCGATTAATGGTTTGCTGCTTGACTAGCCTAGGGAAATAATAATAAAGGTAAAGTAAACTTTTTTAATGACATATGGGGCACAAAATAACTGGTGTCTTGTAAATGTTCTGTTTCTTTTTTTTTTTTTAATATAAAATCTTTAGTCTTTAAAAATATGTACTGTTCCTTTTTGTTTTGTTTTTTTGTTTTGTTTTGTTTTCTTCCTTTTGTATTGAACTCAGTATAGACTAATACTACTTTAATGTTAAAATCTGAATTTTCCTGTAGCATTTTGCTTAAAAGCAATATGCTTTTTGCTTATTTCGTGCCCTGGCATAGATAATTTTTGAATTCTGATAGAATACAAGTGTGGTAAATACCATGTTTGTACTTTATCTAACATCTTCTCTTCCAGTAGTCTTGTTTTTTATACCATGTGGTTGTTTGTGTGTCAAGTTTCCTTTTCTTCGCGTGACACAATTGTCTTGTGTTAAGGATCTCAAAGATTTCATGAGACAAGCTGGGGAAGTAACCTTTGCGGATGCACATCGACCTAAATTAAATGAAGGGTGAGTGTGTTTTGAAGGTCATAACAGCCTTTTGAAAACAATGTTTTCAGAAATCTGAGAATTTGGGTATGCTGGAGTATGGTGGTTCTCATTTGAGGATGAATTTGCTCTGTAGGGGGCATTGGACCACATTTTTGGTGGTTGTAATGGGTTTAGGGTGCTACGGGCATCTTGTAGGTAGAGGCTGGGATGCTGCTAAACATTGGCTACCAAGCATAGGCAAAAGCCTCCACAACAAAGAACTGTCTAGCTTAAAATGTCCATGGTTTGGAGGTGGAGGAACCTTGTAATGCTGTTTTTAAGATCTAAGATTCTTAATAATAGCAGTAGCAGAAAGTATCTAGAAAAGGTAATCTTGATACTCTGGATTGCTATATGTAGTTTGAGATCAGACTACCAGATGTATATAATTGTACAAATGGCTTTTTTCCATTGTAGGGTGGTTGAGTTCGCCTCTTATGGTGATTTAAAGAATGCTATTGAAAAACTTTCTGGAAAGGAAATAAATGGGAGAAAAATCAAATTAATCGAAGGCAGCAAAAGGCACAGGTATCTAACATATTAAAGACAAAAGTTTTAGTTGGTGGGTTTGTAGCTCCTGCCACTTACATTGTATTTTTGTTTGTTTGTTCATTTTCCTCCCTAGTAGGTCACGGAGCAGGTCTCGTTCCAGGACCAGGAGTTCCTCTAGGTCTCGTAGCCGGTCTCGGTCCCGGAGTCGCAAGTCTTACAGCCGGTCCAGGAGCCGGAGCCGGAGCCGGAGCAAGTCCCGTTCTGTTAGTAGGTCTCCTGTGCCTGAGAAGAGCCAGAAACGTGGTTCTTCAAGTAGATCTAAGTCTCCAGCATCTGTGGATCGCCAGAGGTCCAGGTCCCGATCCCGGTCAAGGTCCAGATCAGTTGACAGTGGCAATTAAACTGTAAATAACTTGCCCTGGGGGCCTTTTTTTAAAAAACAAAACAAATTCCCAAACCATACTTGCTAAAAATTCTGGTAAGTATGTGCTTTTCTGTGGGGGGGGGGGTGGGATTTGGAGGGGGGGTGGGTTGGGCTGGAAATCTTTGTAGATGTGGACCACCAGGGGTTGTTGAAAACTAATTGTATTAAATGTCTTTTGATAAGCCTTCCGCTCACATTTTTGTGAATGTCTGAAGTGTATAGTTTGTGTATATTGAGAGAGCTCTTTTATAACTAAAGCAAATTTAATTTTTTTGTACTAGAAAAGATTTGAACATTTTAGTTCTTGGTTATTCAAATATGTTAATTCAGAATTAGTTTAATGCCTCAATTAAACTAATTAATAGCTTTGGACATTTAAAAGAGCTCTGAATTTGCTTGTACATAAAGGCTTGAGTTTTCCTTGTTAGGGTCAAGGGTGTCCTCCCACCCACCCTTTAACAGCTGCCTGACAAAGACAACGGTAAAGCAGCTGTTGTTGATAATAAAACATTATAAAAACTGTTTTTGTCTGTTTGTCTGAAGGATGTATGCTATTATTTTTCCCTATCCATCTATGTCCAGCACATTTAAAATACCTTGTGGAGAATCCTGGAATTTGGTTGGTGGATTTTTAAAGGTTTCTTTGAAAATTTGAGTCTTAAAAACCCTTGCCATTTCTGGTCTAGTCAAAACAAGGGCAGAGATGTCTACAAACTGTTAAAATGATGATGACAGTTAAGTTTCCTGTGTGTGACTGTACCAAAGCTCTTTCCATTTATCACTTTATTGTATTGGTATCAGGTTATTTAGGCTTCCGTAACCAAGAGAAGAAAAATTGGAGAACAGATTTTAAAAATGTTTTACGCTTATTTCAAAGGTAATAAATTTTGAAGGTTAGATTATTATGTAAAGCTTATTTAAGTCCACGCACAAGAATGCTTTAAGGGGTTTCACGTTTTACTTGCATTGATGAGCTGTGGATGTGACTGTGTATTAAAGGGAAAACTGCTTAAGGTTCTACATCCATCTTCGTTCTGAGCGTTCCATACCGAGATGATGATCTTTATTGTCTCCTAGTAATCTCAGAAACTACTTAGATTTTCTTAGTTCTCTATAGGAATGCTCAGTTGGATAAATGTTTGGTAGTGGTGAATGGCATGTAGTACTTAGATAATGTTACAAGTATCTTCTCTTTATGCTCACTGAATCTTCACAGCTACTAGGAACATAATCATTTTACGGGAGGAAACTCAGGGCCAGAGAAGAGCCAAGTAAATGGTGGACTGGTACTGGAATTGAGGAAGCCTAGTTTCCCAGAACCTGAAAAGCTCATTTTCTTTCATCTGCCCCAGCCTTGCATGGGTTTTTTGAGAAAGAAGTACCAGAAGGATTGCTTTTCGCTTTACAAAAGTATGGGGATTAGGTGGTAGGACTCCCATTTGGGGTAGGTTTGAGAAGTTGTTGGTATATATATTTTTTTGTTACATCCGAGACAGTAGAAGCTCATGCAACAAAAATGGGGAAGCTGCTCCGTTCTGTGAAGGGCCAGTTCTAGGGGGGAGTTTGAGTTTTAACACTTGTTAATTTGCTTGGGTGGAGGCTGATGTAAAGGAGTGGAACCTAGGTGTGTTTGTTTAGTTTGGAAGGCTGGAAGTGAGCCACAGTTGCTACCAAATGGAAAGGCAGTTTCTTCCCTTAAGTTTTTATATGTGGTGGTATGATGTACACACTTGATGTTTTACCAGTTGACTTTATTCTATTTTAGTTTCTCACGTTTCTTTACCCCTAGATAGGTAAATTGTCAGTGGCTTGCCAATTTGTCATTACAAATCGTTGTCATACAGTGAAGCAATAAAATGAGGCCCTTTGAGCAAATGGCAGAGATGACTGGGAGTTGGTTTGAACTAACCTTAATTGCCCATCGAGGACCTGAGAAATAGGAGTCTGAATATAATCCTAAGCAAAGTTTTAGAACCAGCTTTTGTGTGAAGTAACAGAACTTTTCTTTTGTGTTTTATCTAGTTCTCTTTTGAAGGATAATTTGAGATTACTAGAGCTCAAGTCTAGCTTTACCTTCCTGAGAATACTAATGCTCTTGGTTCTGCTTAACTAAGTTTCCTGGCAGGTGATACTTGCTGAATGTTTAAACGATTTGAGTAGGTATGTAAATAGGCAGGTAGATCTTTTCACAGGTCTTTAACGGTATTAGTGACCCAAATTGGTAATTTTTTTAAGTAGGCTCCATACCCACAGTGGAGCCCTGTGCTGGTTGTGGACTGAACCCAGATGAAGACCTGATTTGAGATCAAAAGTTCGATTGACGCTTAACTGACTGAACCACCCAGGTGCTCTCCTCCTCCCCCCAGTTGGTGATTCTTAAACTTGCTCTGGTATCAGGAGTACTGGTGGTCCTGGCCATTGGGCAACTGATGCCCTAAAATTCTTTTAGGGTTTCAGTTGAACTTAAACATACTAAATGGTATGAAAATCACAAGTAATTGGGCACAGTCTTATTTGCAGGTATTGTTTATTAATTTGCCTAATGCTTGTCTGCGTATGAGCAGTATGTAAAACATTTGTTTCATTGGAGAAAATTTTGCAATTTTGGAATCCTATTTTAGCGAAACCACTCATTTTCCAGTAGCTTTTGCAGTACTTGAGTTTTGAGGGGGATAATACAGAAACCATTGTCAGCTAATGAATTGATGACTAATCTATCCGATTAGTGGGTAATTCTGTGGATGTTTGTGTTTTCTTGTTTTCCTGACTTCTCTGATTGTGTTCTCTAGAAATGTCCATTCATTTCATTATGGCTGATTTTTTAGTTAATCTTGTTTATAATTGCTCTTGCATTTCATGTCTGCCTTTGTACATTTAGTGTCATGTTGGTGTTCTCAGGAGCTTTAATCCCAGAAATAACAAACAAGGGAAATTTGGAAGGTTAGAAAGGACTTTGGGCGTTTGAAATGCGGCAGTGCTCTGAGCATTTTTTTCCCCCATTTTCTGTCAAAAAGGTTGGAATAGGATTTGGATATTTGATGTAAGGGTAAAAGGCCCCTATTTGTTGCCTAGTTCAGAAGTTGAGTGTGTCTTATGTGCCTGTGGAACACTTCTGGAAATGCAGGGACAAAAGGCACTTTTGGTTTCTGCTTTCATAGGGCTGTCTTCGAACAAGTCTTTATTTCTTAAACAAGTATCCATCTCTGAGCTGGGGATACGTGAGGCTCTTCAGGTGGATCCTCCAGGCAAGACTTGTCAGTTCTGGTAGTCCTGCTAGCACTCTCGAAAGACTCCGTCTCTGGTGTTCCTTTCATCTTTTGCTCTCTAGTTGATCACACTGAATTGCCTTCTGACCAGAATCCAGGCCACTCAGGGAAGGCTGGGCTGTGCAAGGGGAGCACTCCTCCCCTTTGTGGGTGCCATTTCCTAGAGTTGCTGGAATGGCTTCTTCAGTTGCAGCAGCTGTGTAGGTCATTTTTGTTTTATCTGGAAAGTTGAAAAGGGAGTGGAGAAGGAGAGCAACTATAGTTAATACAAAGCTTGTTCGGTCAAAGAACATCCTAGGTATTAAGTTGTATACTGTGGGGTTTTGTCAGGTCCCCCCCACCCCCAAATCACTTTACCACCTATCCTGCTATGACTTAAATTCTGGGGGAAGGATTTGTTTTCCCTTCAACATCCCTTATGGTAATACTATGAAGTAAGTCTAATATACTTACTAATATAAGTATATTATATTAATTATATTTTATTATATGTATATTACTTTGTAATATATATAATCTATTTTTATAAATATTTAATAAAATTTACAATATATAATATACTTCTCAGTACAGGAAATGTGTTCAGAAGGTCACCTTGCATTTGGGGAGAAATGAGGGGCAGGGAGGAAAGAGTAACTTTAGGGGGTCTTCTGAGTGGAGTTTCCATGCCCCTTCAGTGTTACTTGGTCATCCCTCTTTGCCTGTATAGAGTTGGTGAGTTGTGATCATAGGAGTCAGAGTTCACCTGTCTTGTCCCCATTTTTGTAGAAGGGTACAGGGCTCAGAAACAAAAACAAATCTTGACCCTGAGCACAGGTGCGGCAGCCCTTACAGTGTGTAAGCTCTTAAGGTCTTCTGAGCTGCATTGTAGCCCTGCAAACTTAGGAACCTGGTTGGTTGGTTGGTTTAGAAACTTCCACCTCACACTACTTTTGTAAGGTAGTGAAGACTAAAGATTTCATGGGCAGTTGCCTTCAGGTAAGCATCAGACTGGATTCTTCTCTACAACTCCACTGTGGTTTTGTTTTGTTTAAGATTTATTCTAAAGATTTGTTGGGGGAGAGAAGGAGCACACAAGCAGGGAGAGTGGCAGGCAGAGGGAAAAGCAGTTTCCCCCACTGAGCAAGGAGCCCATTGGAGGACTCGATCCCAGGACTCTGGGATCATGACCTGAACTGAAGGGAGATGCTTAATTGACTGAGCCACCCAGGTGTCCCTTTAGGTTTAGGTTTATTTTAGAGCATGTGCTCCTGAACACGGGGAGTGAGAATCTCAAGCACACACTACTGAGCTCAGAACCTGACCCGGGCTCCATCTGACCCTGAGATTATGACATGAGCTAAAGTCAGGAGATGGATATTTGACCAACTGAGCCACCCAGGACCGCTTCCACTGTAGGTTTTGGTTGCGGGACTCGATCCCAGGACCCTGAGATCATGACCTGAGCCGAAGGCAGCGGCTTAACCCACTGAGCCACCCAGGCGCCCCTTGTCTTTGTTTTTTAAAGATTGTTTGACAGAGATCACATGTAGGCAGAGAGGCAAGAGGGGGGGTGGGGTGGGGGGCAGGCTCCCTGCTGAGCAGAGAGCCTGATTGGGGACTTGATCGCTTGGACCCTGGACTGTGGGATCATGACCTGAGCTGAAGACAGAGGCTTTAACCCACTGAACCAGCCAGCCGCCCCTCCACTGGTTTTTTTTTAAGATTTTATTTATTTGACAGAGATTACAAGTAGGCAGAGAGAGGAGGAAGCAGGCTCCCCATGGAGCAGAGAGCCCGATTTGGGGCTTGATCCCAGGACCCTGGGATCATGACCTCAGCCGAAGGCAGAGGCCTTAAACCACTGAGTCACCCAGGTGCCCCTCCACTAGTTTTAAACTAACACTTGAAGTTCTGAAATATGGTCAGCTACTTAACTGGTTTCTTTTTGACTGATAAGATTACATACATCTTAATTGTAAATCCACATTTACTATTACATGCAAAAATTCCAAGAAGGAGATTGTCTCCTAGGGTCTGAGTCCATTCCCAGGGTCTAGAAACATCTTGAAGGAACCTTTCAGGTTCATGAGAAAAAAGTTCCAGTTGAAGAATTTGATTATGTTGATGTATAGAATTACAAAATCCTGAAATAACTTACCAAGTAAGGTTTCCTGATTTGGAAGAAAGACATTTGCAGTTAAGGTCCACCTAGAGGAGAGGGCCTTAGTGGTTTCCTTGAGGTTGATAGTTTAGAGAGAATAAAGAAGGAACGTCTTAGAAGTGCCATGCTATTGTTTAAAAAGTGATTCAATAATGACCAGACTAAGCTGTCAGACCAGATGATTGTGATACTGTTTAATAAGCTTATACTACTTTTGTTTACTCTGTAACCAGAGTTGGAGTCTTTTTGGCTCTTGGCTTATTAGTCTGTATTGCTTTAATATATTGTCTTTCATAAAGGAGTGCCAGTGGTGCTGGGACCTGGTTCTAGGACAGGAGAACCTAGCCTGAAGAAAACTTGAGTTTTCTAGATTGTGAATAGGAGTCCATCACACAACTACCACCTCACAGCTCTCTAATATCTTAGAAAAATTTGCCCTATTCATTCTGAGTCTCTGTGGTCTCCCTAGTTAAAGTCAAAATTGCCTTGCTCCCATGAGGGCAAAGTTTATCCACAGATTCTTCCAGCTAGAAGACCACTGGAGTGCAGTGTCTGGAAATAGCCCTGGCTCTTTGAAGTCCTTTCCTGCTTTTGGTGCTGCCTGGTTTCTCGTTGCTTGATAAGAGCTGAAGGCCCAGCCAAAAGGTCCCTGCCAGAGATCTCTCTGCTGGCAAGGATCAGATCCAATATGGGAGAACAGGAGAACGATTAAATACTCACCCTTGGAAGACTTCATTTTCTCATAGCACCGAAAGATGAGGATAAGAAGAACCCCTTCTCCAAGCTGGAAAATCATGTAGAGGAGAGGGAAGAAGAAAAGTGGTCCAATGTCTTCAGGGCGAAATGTCACATTGAGAATGGTGGAGCAGAGTTGAACATTTTGACATCCAGTTTCCATACTGACAGTGCGGCTGCACCTGTATAGGTTGAAAAAAAAAACCAATTACCTCAGAAGGGACGTGAGGGTGCAAATTCACTTGTCCATCTTTCTCCTTCCCAAATTACTTAAGACTTATTTATTAATAAGACTACTACTTTGAAGGTTGAAGTGTGGTGACTAGTAGGTTCACTGCAGGGTTACCAAATTAGAATTTGGAGAGCTGTCTGGCTGAAGAGGGAGAAGTGGGAACCAGCATCATTCATTGGCTTGTTCTGTGGTTTACATATGGGACAGTTGCAAGGTGAACATAAAGTAGAAGATTGAAATGCCTGGGGGACCTTGTCCTGTTACCTAGTTTCTGATTTGAACATCTTTAATTCCAAACCCATAATGACAAAAAACTTGATGGAGTGCCTGGGTGGTTCCATTGCTTGAGTGTCTTGACTCTTGGTTATGGCTCAGGTCATGATCTCGGGGTCGTTAGATTGAGCCCCACGTGGCGGCCTTTGTTCAGTGGGGAGTCTGCTTGAGATATCTCCCTCTGTCCCTACCCCCATGCTTGCAGACTCCCAAATCTTAAAAAAAAAAAAAAATGGATTCAGACCCATTTTCTATCTATGGTACATAGAACATACTCTTGCTCTTGTTTTACGGACTAAAGAGTGGGATGTTTACATTTAGTAAATACACATTTAATTTCGTTGAGTTGTAGCGTTTTAAAGTAGTGATTAGAAATTCTGAAAGCCGTCTCACCACATTTATTATGGTTTCTCGTTGCTTGATAAGAGCTGAAGGCCCAGCCTGTCAGTCAGGATGACTGACCCTTGATTGGGCATTTATCGCTGAAAATTGACATCTAGGGGGTCTTTGACAGTTTTAACTTTACTAAGTAGCCACATGCTACATCATATAATTTGTTCTTTATTAGTGTGATTCTTAAAATCGATAACTTTTAAAGCTATACTTTTAAAGCAATTTAGTTTGGGTGGGGGGCAGAGGGAGGGCACTAGGGTGCTACTAATGATTAGACTCTGGCAGAAGTAGTTGTCTATAGCTGAAAAGAGGCCAAGTTTCTGAAACATAATGCCTGTCATACAGACTGTCAGGCTGACTGTCCCTGAAAAGAGCCCCTGAGTCTGTGAATTGGATTAAACTACAGAAGAGGTCCACAGCCGCTTTGACTCTTCCTGCCACTTAGCAGAGCTGTTACCCAGTGGTGTCCTTGTCAAGACTAAAGCCTTGGCAGCCAAGGAGGAAGCGTGGAAAAGGAAGATGATCGTCAACACTTAGCCATGATGACTTGGAGGCACTCCAGTTGTTTAGCTACCAGATTTCAGCTCAGGAGGGAGCGCTTTGTCATGCTGTTGCTCTTTGGGTTATTAGATGCTTTTGTTCCCAAACCATTTAGTAACTTCAGTGTTTCTCACAGTCCAAAGTTTCTTGTTCAGTTGATGCATTTGTACATACTGCCAGGAAAATGCCTCCCCGGGGTTTTGGATCTTAGCCTTTTCCTGAGAGACGAGGACGAGAATGAAGCCTGTGGGACACTGAGATCTAAAATAATACCTACCGTCCGTTGAGGCGCAAGAGGGTAGAGAGAACATAGCCCAGCAGGAAGCCGACGAAAGGCATCAGGGAGGAGGTGGCCAGCAAGTGTGGTGTCATGACAAACATGATACTCTTGCCCACGTTGATGACAGAGAGAGCTATGATGGCCACACTTAACAAGAGCATGATGATCATCCCTCCCTGTAAATGAGGACAGGAAGAAAAGGGAATTAGAAGGGTGGTAGGGGATAGGGAGGAACAAAGAGTCTGAGGAAGCATGGGTGGGTATTAAAGGTGGAAAACATGTTAATGAAAAATTGGTACTTGAAGGGAGTACAAAAAACTTTATCTCCCATCTTTTTGGAATTCTTACAGGTAGCTAGGAAGCATTTTTTTTTTTTAAGATTTTATTTGACAGAGATCATAAGTAGGCAGAGGCAGGCGGGGGGCAGGGGGCGGGGGGGCGGGAAGCAGGCTCCCTGAGGAGCAGAGAGCCCAATGTGGGGCTCGATCCCAGGACTCTGAGATCATGACCTGAGCCAAAGGCAGAGGCTTAACCCACTGAGCCACTCGGGCGCCCAGCTAGGAAGCATTTTGAATGACAAATCTAAAATTTTTGTTACTATTGACTGTTAATAAGATAGCCAGATAATTGCCAGCAAAATGAGTTTTTCTGGAAATAGAGGAAGTACAGCTTGGGACAAGTAAGCTGTGATGAACCATAGGCAAGTGCTCAGAATAGGCAACTATGCCTTTAGAGAGGACAAGCTGGGAGGGGCTGTTATACTAAATCCTCACTGGCAGGGCTGTTGCTTGGCAAGGAGAAATTCTTCCTCCTGCTGTGTTATGTAAGGCAAGCTTCTTTTGGCTATTGGTAGTGCAGGAGAGCTCTCCAGGGCTTCTGGGCTCCCCCCCCCTTTTTTTTTTTGGTTTTTTAAAGATTTTATTTGACAGTACAAGTAGGCAGAGCAGCAGGCAGGTAGGGTGGGAAGCAGGCTCCCCGCTGAGCAGAGAGCCCGATGCAGGGCTCAATCCCAGGATCTTAAGATCATGACCCAAGTCGAAGGCAGAGGCTTAACCCACTGAGCCGCCCAGGTGCCCCCTGGACTCCATTTTAAATGAGGTTTTCTTTATTTTCACATTTCTCCCTTTTGATCAAGGTCTTTCTTCAAAAGTATTGCCGATCCAGAGTCAGGTTTTTTATATTTAGCGGCTCCATCCACTAAAGTGGTTTTCTTCCTCAGTGCCAGGAAGGACTTTCCCTGGTGGTCATGTCCCATGTTGGAAAGTGCATAGGTTGGAACTGTTGAGGCTACATTAGAGTAACAAGGAAGGGTATGAGGGAGAACTCTTCAGGCATTTTCTTTCTGAGGTCTATATCTTGCCAAGATTGTAAGCGTTGGAGATCATCTTGGAAGTCTTTGAGCTAACATCTCTCTATTGGTGTGTCATTTCTGTAGAGATTTGATAGTAAATAAGAAGTTTGTGAATATCTAGCAGAATAATTTGTATGTGTAATAGTCCTAAACTAGGATTCCAAACCTTAAGGCATCCAGCTAAAGAGGTCAAAGAATTGGGATGCCTGGGTGGCGCAGTCAGTTGGGTGCCTGCCTTCAACTCAGGTCATGATCCCAGAGTTCTGGGATCAAGTCCCACATCGGGCGCCCTGCTCAGTGGGGAGCCTGTTTCTCCCTCGGCCCGCTGCCCCCCTTGCTTGTATGCTCACTCACTCTGACAAAATCTTGAAGAAAAGTCAAAGGATTGATGGTTATGGTTGGAGAAAGGTTGAAACAAGGTCTGAGAACATCTGGCCTAAGAGCCTAACCTGACAAGTCTTGCAGTTATAATTTGGGATAAAAGAGAAATTGGTTACAGGTAAGGAATCTCTGACCTCATGAACAGATTGCAATTTCTGGTGACAGGTTGAACAGTTAGAAAGTTTCTCCCCTTTTACAATAGATTGAGCCAAGAAAGGGAGGAAATAGCGCCTGGGTGGCTCAGTGGGTTGAGCCGCTGCCTTCGGCTCGGGTCATGATCTCAGGGTCCTGGGATCGAGTCCCGCGTCGGGCTCCTTGCTCAGCGGGGAGCCTGCTTCCCTCTCTCTCTCTCTGCCTGCCTCTCCATCTACTTGTGATTTCTCTCTGTCAAATAAATAACTAAAATCTTAAAAAAAAAAAAAAAAAAAAAGAAGCAATATTGAAAAAAAGGAATACAGGCTTAATATCTTGGGAAAACTCTGCTTCAAGTGTCATCTGCTTCGATTCCTAGAAATCATTATTTTTATGTCATGAATTGGTGTGCAGGTCCAGTCAGGGTTTGATGCTTTCATTAGATGATCCAAAAGGTCTGTTCCTTAGTTTGGTGGCACAAGAGTTAACAGTACCTGTTAGGGGCATTTTCAACAGGATTGAGGGGAATTCTGAGCTGTCTCTTCCAGTAGGTGAAATCTCTGGACTACAAGGTGTGATGGTTAAAGTCTTCATCTCCTGGGAGCACACTATGGAAAGATTACTAAAGCAAGTTGAGCAATAGATGATAGATTTCGAAGGATTATGGCAATGCCTTTGGCCATGGTATTTGAAAGGTCTCTACAAATTTTGCCAGTTGGGTCTTAATGATACTGTTAATGTGTTCAGCTAGCCCTGAAGATTGAGGGTGGTGAGCACAGTGAAAGTGTCGTAAAAGTAGCTGAACTCCACAGACTTGTCAAAGCCCATGACTGGTGGAGTGAATTTCCTGGTCACTATGAAGTTCCGGGGGGCATTGACGACCTTTAGTGGGATTTTAGCCGTAGAAGTAGCAGTAGCCTATTACAAAGGAAAGCTTCAGTCCAGTGAAGAAGCATACAAACCATTACCAAAACACATTTATATACATGAGGTGGGGGAAGCTCTGTAAAATCCATTTATCAAACTTCAAATAGTCTAGTAGGTAGTTTGAGGTGTAGGGAGCAGTGTGGACACGTTTTCTTGAATTGTGTTTTGGGCAGGTGGGGCAAGCAAAATAGGTACTCCCTGGGACCTTGTTAATATCTCTCCACCGGTATTGGTTCATGAAGGTTTTCCAGTCGTCAGTAATGGGAACCTTGTGTCTCGAGCAGGACTAGATGATTATTATTATTTTTAAAAATTTTAATTGACCATGCCATTTTTTAAAAAGATCTTATGTATATCTTTGTCAGAGAGATCGAATACAAGCAGGGGAGCACCAGGCAGAGGGAGAAGTAGGTAAAGGGAGAAGCAGGCTTCCCACTGAACGGGGAACCCAATGTGGGACTCGATCCTAGGACCCTGGGATCATGACCTGATCGAAGGCAGATGCTTAACCCACTGAGCCACCCAGGCTTATTATTTGGCCCAAGCCAAATAGATTTTTGGCCCAAGCCAGAGTTTTGTTTTGTTTTAAATTGACTAGCAGTTAATCGTTATTCTAATATTTTTCCTTTTGTGGGGCCAATTGTTAAGCATCTCTGGTCAGTTCTTCTAGATTATTATTTGGGGGAACATCCTTTTGAACATGACAGAGGTTTAGTTATTGGTTCCTTTGAAAGCAGCATTCTTTGCAGAAATATCCATGAGGTGGTCTCCTTTAAGTCCCAGGGAATCAGGTTTAGGATTCCCAGGGACCCTGATAATGGCCAAGTGGCTGGCAAGAGTATGGCATCTAATAATTTCTGGACAGAAAGGCCATTTTTAGTTCTGTCCCCACTAGAAGTGAGGAAGCCTTACTGGTTCCATACCATTCCAAAGCCACAAGCTACACAAAAGGCATACCGATTCTCAGGAGAGTGGTAGTCCCTTCAGGGCTTCCCAACTGCATTCTGAGTGAGATTTCCTTTATTTTCACATTACTAAGCCAGCACGGCTTCTAACTGACCTCTTTGAACTGCAGGTATTTCAGTGACTGCTGTGACTCTGAAGGCATGAGACTATTCAGTCCTCCCACAAGTGTTTATTTTCTTACAAAGTCATTATCTCTAGAGCCTGTATACACATATCTACGATATTACCATCGCTCACTCCGCGTTATTTAGGAACTTGGAAGTTCTTGGAACCTGTCCTACTTGTCTCAAATACCTCCATTACATGTAGGGACTGCCTCTGTTTTCAGATGAATCTGATTTCTGGAAGTTGCTAAGAATCATCTGAAGTGAAGCTGGTAAAGGGTGGTGATTGAGCCAGGTAATGTGATTTTAGACTCCAAATTGATTTATAACCATAAAAGGGCAAGCCTACTTTCTTGAGTGACCTGCAGATTGCATATGAAGGAAGTTACCAAAAGAAGTTTCAGGAATGTTCTGGGTAATAAGGCAACATCAGAAATGCTGCAGGTCTACCCTGCCCCAGGGGAGTGCCTACAAAAGCAATATTTGCTGGGAACAGTGGTATGTTTTCATTTATTTTAGAATTTGCTTTATTTTAAAATTTGTTGATTTTATAGTTACATCTTACATATTATTTTATTTTTTATTTTTTGAAAGATTTTATTCATTTATTTGAGAGAGACCAGAGCACAAGCTGGAGTGGGGTGAGGTTGGGGAGCAGAGGGAGAGGAAGAGCAAACTTCCCACTGAGCAGGGAGTCTGACACAGGCCTCAACCCAAGCTGGAGGCAGATGCTTAATCAGCTGAGCTCCCCAGGCACCCCCATCTTACTTACCATTTTAACATTTCAATAGGTGAATTTATGATGAAATTACAGTAGAACTTTTTAGCATGTAACATAAGAATGAAAGCTTTCAAACTGCACTCACATGTCTGTTCATTTTGGAGAATGACACACCAAACTGATAAAATATATGCATAAATTTAAGGCTCTGTATCCCTTTAATCCTCTGGGTAAAGGAATATATAACAAACTTTTGTTGAACTTAACCATGTTATTTTCTAATATTTAGGTGTATTGCTTCCAGTTTCCAGTTCACTCATGTGACAGATTTCCTAGTAATATTTAGAAAATTGTGGTAAGGGGTGCCCAGGTGGTTCAGTCAATTAAGCATCTGCCTTCGACTCAAGTCATGATCATGGCGGGGTTGGTGGTGGTTGGGGCTGCTTCTCAGCAAGAGGTCTGCTTCTCCCTCTCCCTTTGCCTCTGTTTGTGCTCTCACATACTTTCTGTTCTCTCAAATAAATAAAATCTTTAAAAAAAATAGAAATTGTGGTAAAATGTGTGTAACACAAAAGTTGCCATTTTAATCATTTTAAAGTGTATAATCCAGTGGCATTAGTTACATTCACAAAGTTGTCTTGGTAACATTTTAACATTTATTTATATTGCTCAAATTTCAGCTGCACTGTTTTGCATTTCTGTGTTTGAATCCATATTGTAACGGATATGGCCATTTAAAGATTTTTATTTTTTATTTGAAAGAGAGAGTGAGTGCATGGGCAAGGGGGAGGGGCAGAGGGGGAGAGAGAGAGAAGCAGACTCCCTGTTGAGCAGGGAGCCTGATGCAGGGCTGGGTCTCAGGATCCTGAGATCATGACCAGAGCAGAAGTCAGATGCTTAACCCATTGAGGCACCCAAGTCCCCTTTGATGTGAAAATTTAAATGTCAACCTGTAATGACTAGTGGTCCTACCCCAAGATAGGAAGGACTTTCACAGACTTCATTGATAACCACATTTCAAGTTATATCGGAACACTTCACTGATGAGCTGTTAGTTTGCATTTGGATTGACTTCTCTTTTGGATTTTTTCCTCTATTCAATGACCAAATAGATTTTGTCCCCATCAAAAGAGTGTAATGGGTAATATAGGGGTTACTGGGCTACTGAAATTGTCCATGAACCCAGATACCCTCTTCTCTGTGGGCATCTGCTCTCATTCTCTCACTCTGGTTCTCCTGGGGTTGTAGAGTGGTTTGGAGCATAGATGTTGGTGCGACCCTGGTGTGAAGGCTGACTGCCAGTCTCCAGGAGTGTAAACATTGCTCAGCCACTCCACCTTTCTGAGTCAGTGGACAGCACAGCACTAGGCATGTAAGAACTGACTCACTGAATTGTAGCCCCTCTTCTTATTCACGGGTTAAGGAGGGGAATTGAACGCCCCAGAGCTTCCTGTCCTCTTGGTCCTGCCACTTGTCCACAACCTCCTGCTGAGACAGGCCAGAGGTAGGTGCTTCTCCATGTTTTCTGTACCGCCTGACTTCACTGCTCTGTTCGAGCTGACAGAAGCTGTGAGCAGCCTCCATTCATAGCCAATCCATCAGCGTGCCAGGGACGCAGGAGATGATTTGGCTTATTTTTCCCACAAAGGTGGCATACAGAGGTTGCTGAATGACCAAACTAAGATGATCCTCTCATTTAGAGGGTTTGCAGAACTACAGAGACGGAAGCAGGAGCAGAGACAGGCCTTGAAAGACAGCAGCGTAAGCCGCAAGTTGGCAAACACTATCACACGGAGGTGGGGCGTTCTCCTGTAGCAGCAGGTGGGGGAAAGCTTGGGGGAGTGGCTGAGGCACTGTAACAGCAGGACCCTTATTTAAGGGTGGTGGGTGGCTTGTGGTACAAGCAGACCAGGTCATGCTGGGGTTCATCAAACTGACCACATAGACTTGCATGGGTAATTTAGGGTATTTTACTTGAATTGCCATTCCAAATAGAGCATCCTTGAACTTGTATCTTGGCCTGTCTAGATGTGACCTCCCACAAGATAATGCAGGTGATGGAGCAGAATTTGAACGGATACCTTCTGCCAGAGCTAGTTACCAGAAGTTGGGTAATTGTGATTTGAAAGTCTCTAGAAGGGTTACATGTGGAAAAGGGCAGGGGCGAGTATTTGCTCAAATTTCAGCTTACCACTCATTCTCTTACGCAAGAGGGAGATCTCACTGGACTCCATTTCTGCTGTTGAATTGAGTGGTGGGTATGCAACAACCAGCAACAGGAGACAGAGACTGGCTCTGCCAAGTAGGTTCCGGGGCTTCTGGTTATTCCATTGGAATAAGGCAGGAGACTGAACTTTATCTTGAAAGCCTTGCCAGCTCTACGATCTGAGATGGTTTCTGCATCTTCAGGTGAATATTTTTAATTAAAGTTATTCTGAGTTAAAAAGACCTACATTCTAATACTAGTTGTGACTGGCACTATAGTCCTTGGCTTTGTCACTTACAAAATGGGGAAGAACAGAGTTGCATTAAATGATATCAGGGTCACGTCCCATTTTTAATTTATTTATTATTATTATTATTTTTTGCATTCCTATACTTCTACAAACTATCTGGAATAACATTAAATGATAGATGCAAACATGTCTGGGGTTTTTGCCCCTGCAAATGTGGGAAGTGTCCCAGGTGGAGGGGAGGACATGTGCGAAGAGAAAAGAGCTGGGACTGGGGAGGTTGGGGATAGCAAGTCGAGAAGGGCCTAGAAAGCCCCATTAGGGAGTTCAAAGTTTATCCTCGAGAACGTACAGAACCGACGAGGTGTTTTAAGCAGTGGAGAGACACGGGAAGTGTTCGTACTGTCCATCTCCACCCTCGGGTTAAAACCGATCAGGAAGCCAGGTTAGAAGGCTGTTTCAGTTGTCCTGTGAGAGAGGACAGTGGCCCAAGTAGATGATAGTGTTCTCAGAGATGGGGCGGAGTGGATGGATCGAAGCGACACAAGGCAGAATAGACAACAGCTGGGTGGGAGAGGAGATGGAGAGGGGACCCTGAGAACGATTTGATGATTTTGTGGCTCCGGCAGCTAGGCACATGGAACGCCATGGCTTGAGATAATCACATGGGGGAAGAGCAGGCTTGGGGAGGAGATAGTTTGAGTTTAATGCATAATGAGCTTTAAATGCCTGACATATATTCAGGTGGAAATATGTGGCAGTTAATAAACGAATTCTGGAGTCAGGAGATAGTTGAGGGCTGGAGGTGGTGGTCTGGAAGTCATCAGCTTGTGGATGGTCATGGAGATGGACCAGATCTCACGGTGGGGAGATCCTGGGCTTAGGGAAATCTGGCAAGAAAAGCAGAAAGCCTGGGCTGAAGGCAGAGAAGTAACTTTTACCAGGGAAACTCACTAGGAAGTCCAAAAAGAAGTGCCCAAGAGGTGAGAGGAAAGCAGGAGTGCCCGGTCACCACAGCTGAGGGGGAAGGCTTCTGAGAGAGAAGCATCGTCAGTCATACCAAAGGTTGCTAAAAAAGTTAAGGATGAACCAAGAAATGTCTGTTGGATTTGGCAAAAAAGTAGATCATCATGCTGAGTGGATGGGAGACCAAGGAGGAGAGAGAAGTGAGAGATTCAAGGAGCTGAGACTAATTAGCTGAGACTAATTGTTGAGGGTCTGTCACTTGTGAGAGCTGCCCTCGTGGGTGTGGTGGGAGTGGAAGGTGTGGGGGTGACACAGGTGCAGGGAGGGGTGTTTCTTGAAGCATGGGTAGGGGAGGAAAGGCAGCTGTTGGAGCCCAGGAGGGATGGCTTTTGTTTTTGTGGTTTTTTTTTTTTAATTTTATTTATTTATTTGACAGACAGAGATCACATGTAGGCAGAGAGGCAGGCAGAGAGAGAGAGAGGGAAGCAGGCTCCCTGCCAAGCAGAGAGCCTGATGTGGAGCTCGATCCCAGGACCCTGGGATCACGACCTGAGCCGAAGGCAGAGTCTTTAACCCACTGAGCCATCCAGGCGCCCCTGTTTTTGTGTTTTAAAGAGAGGAGAGAAGCGAACCTGTATCAGTACTGATTGTGAAGAACCAACCAGCACGGAGACTTGAGAAATGAAAGCAGAGGTGCCGGAGGCTTGGGGACCCGGGGGCCGTAATCACTAAAAGCAGATCTCTGAGAAGCAAGAGTGGAGAGAATGGGTGAAACCACCCAGAGTTGAGGTGGGGAAACTGAACATGGACTGAGGAGAAATGACTTTCCAGGTCTGTCAACAGAGTGGGAAGGACAGCTGAAGCCACTGAGTTAGGACTGGGCCAGGACAAGGGCAAACCTACCCTGGGCGATGGTGGTGCGAAAACTGAAAAGTCCTGACAACTTGCAACTCCTTGGTCTCAGGCCCAAAGCTGCTGCCAAGGCTTGAGCTTCTAAGCAGCAGGTCTTGCAGGCTGATCTGAGGCAGAGTCCTTCCTGAGGACAAGCATGGAGTCCAGGCCTTGGGGGGTGGGCAGTGAGCTGGAGGGGGGAGACTTACAGGGACTGAGCTCCAGGGTTACAAAGTTGGTTGGGGTCCATCGCAGCACTCCCAAGAGTCTATGTTTCTTCTGAGGACAGGGCAGTGGCATGATGGCCTGTGTGTGACCACAGTGCTCCTCCAAGCCCCCTGGGGCTAGTCATCTCTCCTTCCCATCCCACACCTGAAATGCTGGGAGTGTGCACAGTACCTCTTCCCCTGTTCTCTTCTCCTCTGGCTTCTTGTAAAGTCAGCCAAGTTTGCTGTCATTCCCCCTGAGTTCCTCTACTCAGGCTACCCCCCGACCCAGGCTGACCCAAATCCTACCCTTCATGGTCTACCCCTCCCGATCTTGCATTCAGCCAATACCTAGTTGTGCACTGAATTTGGTCTTATTTCTCATGTGTTCCTTCACTGTCTGCTAATAACAGACTCACTGACGACAACAAGCCTCTGAGTATAGCATAAAACTTAGCATCTAGTAGGTATATGAGAAGTTTTTTATTATGAAAATAATGAAAATAAAAATTACGAGAAATAATCATCATATGATTGTGCATGTGTTCTACTTTTTTCTCCTTACTTTTCAAAAGTATTCTCACATACGTTACAACCCCACGAGGTAGGTGTACCAATAGTCGATCCTTTTACTTCTTCCAATAAGGAAGGAAACAGACACAGAGAAAGCCATGACTCTCCTCAAGCAATACACTGAGATGATCGTGGCATTCTTGCTCCCTGTGCAGGTCCCCAGGTTCTTACCTTGGTGACATAGCGAACATATTGCGGCCGTTTGGCATTGAGATAGATTCCAATGGTGCAAGGAATGAGAACCAAGATTAGTGATATCACGATGCCTTTGTAGGGTACCTTGTCCTTCAGATCCCCATCATAGATCCCCCTGGAGTAGACAAACAGGAGGAGGGGCATCATTCCCAGAGCAAAGAAGGTGGAGCAGGTGGTCATCACGATGCTGGGAGGGAGAAGCAGAGAGAGTACAGAGTGAGCCCATTAACATAGACTGTTCTGTTGATTACCTGCTATGAGCCAGGCATTGTGCTAAGCATTTTACATACATTTAATTTCTTTTTTTCCAGTACGCTTAGGAGAGACAAGTTACAGGTTGATACTCTCAAGTTCTTTACTTTCTGGTTTATCTTTACGTTATTTTTGATAAGTTGAGTGTGAGTCCCAGAGCCTGAATAATATATCTCTGCTCTAATCTGTATCCTAATTGTACTATTACCGTTTCCATTTGGACTCCACTACCTGTTAGTCCTGTATAGGGAGAGGCCTTCTGGAAAGGCGGGTTGAAAGAATAAAGAAGCTAGAAAATATTGTTGGATTTGTGGATATTCATGTGACCATATATGGCTCTAGCTTCCATTCTTGTAGGAGGGTTGGGCATGAGGGGTTGGCAAGATCCCAGGAAAGCCCCACTAAGTGTGTGTTTCTCCTCCCCACAGCCCTATTATCTATCTACACTGGTTGTTTCCATAGAAGTAAAATACAGCTTCATTGCACATCAAGCATGACCTAAGTCAAAGGGTCCAGAGTGTAGCCATCAAGGACAGCAACAGGTAGAGGTATCACTAGGAATAAGTAGCTGCCAGAGGTGAGGAGAGACCCTCAAAGAATATTGTGAACTAAATAATGGGAAAATCCTTCTTCCAGGAATATCTAAAACACTAAATACATATTTGAGCTTGTAGAAAAGTTAGGGAGTTTTCCAGGTACCAGCAACAGAATGCAAAGGAGTTTGTGGGTGAGCTTATTCTGAAGCGGCATGGTGTGGAGTGAGTAGGGAGTAGAGTGTTAGTCTTGGTAATCTGAAGGCTTTGGTTTTCATGATAAAGGGAGGGACCAGAACTGAGGTCATCTGGCAGATTGGGCGCCTGGGTGGCTCAGTGGGTTAAAGCCTCTGCCTACGGCTCAGGTCATGATCTCATGGTCTTGGGATCAAGACCCACATTGAGCTCTCTGCTCAGCAGGGAGCCTGCTTCCTCCTCTCTCTCTTACTGCCTCTCTGCCTACTTGTGATATCTGTCTGTCAAATAAATAAATAATCCAAAAGAAAAATTCCAGAAATATTTTTTGTACATTGAGACCTAATCCCCCAAGCCAAATGAAGAGATAAGGGCAAAGAATAGCGAACGTAATTTTCTTTTTCCCTTTCTTTCTTTCTTTTTTTTAAACAATTTTTTTTTTATTTATTTGAGAGGCAGAGAGAGCCTGGGGAGAAGCAGAGGGAGAGGGACAAGCAGGCTCCATGCTCAGTGCAGAGCCTGAGGCAGATCTCCACCCCAGGACCCTGAGATCATGACCTGAGCTGAAACCAAGAGTTGGACGCTTCACTGACTGGGCCACCCAGGCACCAGGTGTGGAGACTTACCTTTCAGATATCAAGACTTACAAAGTCATGGTAATTAAGAAAACGTGGTATAGGGACGCCTGGGTGGCTCATTTGGTTAAGCATCTGCCTTCAGCTCAGGTCATCATCCCAGCGTCATGGGATCGAGTCCCACATCGGGCTCCTTGCTCCGCAGGGAGCCTGCTTCTCCCTCTGACTCTGCCTGCCACTCTGTCTGCCTGTGCTTGCTCTCACTCGCTCTCTCTCTGACAAATAAATAAATAAAATCTTAAAAAAAAAAAAAAAAGAAAAAGAAAACGTGGTATAAGGTGGCCACACAGACCAAGAGAAGAGAGATTCCTAGAAACAAACCCACACATACTGGTGAATTTTATCTACGTGAGAGATGGCATTATCAATTACTGGAGAAAAATTCATTCAGTGGTACTGGGAATTCCCTCTATTCATTTGGAAAAGATAAAATTAGATCGCACTATACATAAAAATGAGCAATTGAAAATCTCCATGTGAAAAGCATAACTTAAAAACTTTTCAGGGGCACCTGGGTGGCTCAGTGGGTTAAGCCTCTCTCTGCCTTGGGCTCAGGTCATGATCCCAGGGTCCTGGGATCGAGCCCTGCATCGGGCTCTCTGCTCGGTAGGGAGCCTGCTTCTCCCTCTCTCTGCCTGACTCTCTGCCTACTTGTGATCTCTGTGAAATAAATAAATAAAATCTTTAAAAAAAAAAAAACCCAAAAACTTTTCAAAGAAAGTGTAGGGGAATATCTTCATGATCTTGAGCATAGTCGATGATTTCTTAAAGGAACCCTCCCCAGACACAAACTGCCAAGGAAAAAGATTGGTGAATTTGAGTCCATTAAAATGAGCACTCTCTATTAAAAGACATCAACCTATGAAGACCAGTCCCAAACTGAGTTGACCGTTGCAACACACAAAAACAACAAATACCTACAATTCAGTGAGAAAAAACGTGCAAGAGGGCAGTCCAAGAGAAAAAGCAGCAAAGGACATATTCCTAGCAGAGGACCGATGGTGATCCGGTCATTGGCCAAATGGCCAATAAACATATGAAAAGGTGCTAAACTTCCCTTGAAATCACATTTAAAACCGCTGCGACCCATTCCACGTTCACCAGATGGCGCCAATGACAAAGTCTGACAGATGACGGCAAGGAGAAAAAAGGATCTTCATTATGCCACTGGGGAAAGTTTGAAGGGCGAGGCAAGAACTACTCTGGAGACTCATTTGTAGGCGTGCGAACCCCACGACCTGGCAGTCCTGCTTTGATGTTAAGCACTTTCGCCCCGGGAGCATGGGGCACAGGTACAAGACTGTTCACAGCAGCAGAACGTAAAATCCACGTAAATAAATGTCTGTCAGTAGAACAGATGCATTCCAGCAAACTGCACTGTGGGTCAAGGGCCCTGGAGAAGCTGTTCTGCACATATGCCCATATCTTAGAGAGGTGAGTTGTCAAGTGGTCTGGCCAGCAGGCTACTGTTTATATACCATTTGAGGACATGCAAGTTCAATGATGTGTCCTGCTTAGGGATCCATGCAAGGAGATAGTAAGAGTGTAAAAGGGTCTGTGCTCCCTTGGGGTGGGTAAAGCGGCCCCAGACAGGGGAGGGACACGGGGCTCCGGCGCTAGCTATGGATCTCATTTTGGGAGAAAAGCCACACACAACTTGTGTGCCTGTTTTGATGCCCTTGGGCAGAGGAGTCATGCTTACTCTGGCTTGGTAGTCAGAAGTTCTGGAATTTGCTCTGGGACGTGGTGTGCCTTGCGAACTCTGGTGGATGGAAACCATGCCCCAAGACCTCTGGTACCTCCTATCTCACCAGTGTCTCTGACTGTCATGATCCTCCCTTTATCCTGAAGGACGGGGGAGGACTTGTCCAGCATCTAGCTCTGAGATGGGGGTTTGTTTTGGCGGAGCAGTGTGGACCTGGCTGCCTCGGGGGAGGACAGGGAGCAGAGGGCCAGAGGGAAAGGAGTCCATGTCGTTTTTTATTTCTCTTTCTTGCCTCTCAGAACACTGCACATGCCCTGGTCTTGGACATCTCTACACCCTGGGTGGGGGGACAGGTTTGGGGCCCTTGTCAGTAAAGGCACTGGAGGCTGAAGCTGAGGGAGCATGGGGGGACCCGACAGCTTCTGGCGGAGTGTGAAATTCCTGGAACACCTTCTGTCTCAGCCTGGTTAGGCTTCCTACCTCTGGGGTGGGGAGGGGAAGGCCTGCGGACTGGTTGAAGGTGTGGGGCAGCAAAGGCGGTCCGAGGGGCTCACAGCCTAGAACGTGGCCTCTGGCCCGTGATGGCGGTGACCCCAGACTCACTCCAGCCGTGAGGAGCGGTACGAGTGGGAGAGGCTGGGACTGGCTCCAGGCGTGACTTTCCCGCACATTCTGGGAAGCCTCTGGCAAGTGTCTGGACTTCAGTTCCTCATCTCTAAAGTAGAATCAGGGCCTTAAGATTAACCATAGCTCCGCGTGGGGAATCGTCCCGTGCTGGGCTTAAAGAGAGGTCCTGCCTGGTAGCCTCCCAGCTGTAGTGGCTGGCTCCAAACAGGCTCCATTGGGCTTGCACAGGGTTTTAAAAAGATGTTAATGAGTTGTCAATATGGAAAACTTTGGAGCTTTCAGGTAAAAAAGGGAGATTCGACTTTTTCAGGAAAAGCAGGAAACATTCGGCGGCGGCTTCATGCTCCCATGGAACACCCATGGCGGGGACACCTGGGATGTGCCCTGTTCCGGGGACCTGCACCTCACGGCTGGCAGGTCACTGCCAGTCACTGTGTTTCTTTGTATTCATGCCTGGCCCTGAAGGTATCTGAGTGAAAGGACAGCATTTGGAGCCTCGGACACATGTATTAGCCTCTCTGTGCCTCAGTTTCCTTATCTTTAAAATGGGATTCGGGGCACCTGGGTGGCTCAGTGGGTTAAGCTGCTGCCTTCGGCTCAGGTCATGATCTCAGGATCCTGGGATCAAGTCCCGCATCGGGCTCTCTGCTCAGCACAGGGCCTGCTTTCCTTCCTCTCTCTCTGCCTGCCTCTCTGCCTACTTGTGATCTCTGTCAAATAAATAAATAAAATCTTTAAAAAAAAAAAATGGGATTCGGCCCAGCACCTCCTCCCAGGATGCTGTATGCAGGTTTCCTGCAAAGTGCTTGCCGCAGTGCCTGGCTGTGCTGTATTATCAGAATCATTTCTCTGTGATGCATGGAAGTTGTTGTCCCAGATGAACTTCGACTGTGATTTAAAGTCTGGCAGCCCATGAAGCTAGGTGATGTGGAATCCATGTTCAGCTGTGGGGGTCTGAGGCATGGTTCAATACGCAGGGAGGTCTGTCTGCGGGAATGGGCTTTATGGCAGAAGGTGGGCATCCCAGCATTTTCTTTGTGGGGTCTTGGGAGAGGTGAGGGTCCTCTGGAGCCCAGACCAAGAGGTCAAGCAGGAGAGCACAAGGGCTCATGCTCCTGTGTCGCTGGAGGCTGGGCTGAAGGCTCGAACCTCACAGAAACTTCACAGCATCCATTGGCCACCGAGGCTGGGACATCTGGTCACTCACACTTACGACACCCCTTTAACACTGGAATGAAGCTATAGTTCGGGTTTTTCGGGACACAGAGGCTGCAATGCGCCTTGTCCACAGGGCAGACTGAAGACGGAGGGCTTGCTTTGCGGCAGGAAGGATTTGGATCAGATGGAAGAATTTCCTCACAGGGAGTTGAACATTGAACGTGTTCCCATGGGAGACTGTGCAAGCCAAACCCCTACTTTGTGCCTGTCTTCCCATCAGCTGCCTCAGTGAGTGCTAAGTCACGTGGGTAGAGAGTCCAGAGCTCAGAAGGTAGGTCCCAGTAAAGATCCGCTCACTATTTGTTTTTCATTTAAAGTTCGGTGGCCTTCTTCTGCACCAGATTTCTTGGCTGGTGTGCTTAGTAATGTTCAGCCGGGTGCTGGCCAGCATGAGCAGCTGGACCGTCTAAGCCCACTGCCCTACCTGGCATGGAAGAGGGTCTCCACTGGGCACTGAACCTCAGAGGGGGGTTAGGCTGGACATGGAGGCTCACAGAGAGGCCGGGGCTTTTGCTGGTGATTTTCCCTCAGCCAGCACGGGCTGCTGCTAGGGCTGGAGCAGGTCTGAAATGGCCTCACTCTGGCAGGCATTCTAGATCAGAGTCCCGTTCAGCTGGCCCCTGCAGAAGTGAGCCCTGATTTCTGCTGCGATGCTTTGGGTGAGGGGATATGGCTACACTGCCCCCTCCCAGTGTGGCTCATGCAGCCCAGCACGGCCTGGGAAACTCTGGGATCTGCCTAGTTGTGTCTTTGCATGGATATGTTCCTGTGCCTGGTAGGCCCAGCGGGGTTAGGAGAGGCCATCCCATAGGCCTGGATAGCTGGAAGGATCTTTTTTTTTTTTAAAGGTTTTATTTATTTATTTGACAGAGAGAAATCACAAGTAGATGGAGAGGCAGGCAGAGAGAGAGAGAGAGAGGGAAGCAGGCTCCCTGCCGAGAAGAGAGCCCGATGTGGGACTCGATCCCAGGACCCTGAGATCATGACCTGAGCTGAAGGCAGCAGCTTAACCCACTGAGCCACCCAGGCGCCCCTGGAAGGATCTTTGAAAAGATTTGTCTGTTCTACAGGGATCGGAAGGGCTCTTTGGTTCTAAGCCAACTTGATCTCCCTGGAGAAGTCTGGAACCCATGTGCACTCCCTTTCAGATCTCTGGCCTCAAGGCAGACAACTTGCCCACCATGGTTAGGGGGCAGAGCTCCCCAGAGGCCTCTCGGGTTTAAATAGTACTCCTATAAGTCGGTTTCTGTGGCCCATCTGAGACACCTCTGGAAGTAAGGGGGTCTTCAGGAGGACTCTGGATCAGCTGGTCCCCTTTGACTTGATCCTTAAACAAGGATGTATCCCAACTCCTGTCTGCAGCCCAGTGTAAGCCCTGACAGCAGTCCCACGCACCCCTACCCTAGCCTCCACCTGGCCCCCACTCACTGCCTATCCTGACTTTGACCTTGACTGGGACATCTCCCATGCAGCTTCCATTCCCCAGGCAGCTCCCTCCTCACCTCCAGTCCTACCTGAGGTTCATGTCCCCCTTCATGGCCAGACTGAAGATGTTGGACAGGGTCCCGCCAGGGGAGCAGCCGCAGACGAGGATGGCCAGGGCCTCGATGTTGTTGAGCCGGAAGACCTTGCCCAGAGTAAAGGCAGTGAGAGGCATGATACCATACTGGGCCATCAGGGCGATGGCCAGTCCCTTGGGCTTCCAGAAATGGGCCTTGATCTTGCTGAATTCCATGGTGCAGCCCAGGGAGAGCATGATAATGAGCAGCAGGAACACCAGGATGACACTCAGGGCTGTGTCAGTGGGGCGCTTGCCGAAGTGGGGCGGGAGGGTGAAGTTGAGAGGGGCCGTCCCGTTGTGAGCCTCCATCCTCCTGGGCAGCTGCAGAAGGCCACGGGACCCAGCACAGCCCTTGTTCGCTGAGGACTCCCTTCCCTGTCCAGTCTTTGCTAGGTGCCTTCTTCAGTCCCCTCTAGGGCAGGACTGTGGCTCCGGGCAAATAGAAGGATTATGCAACTGGCTGAGCTGCTTCTCTGGAGGCGGTCCAAAGGGGAGAGAACCCAGAGCCTTCTCTGCCTGCTCCAACTCTGCCTCTGCAGCCTTCCCAGGGGGCCCTTACGCTTCCCTCTCAACACTTTGGCTACCCCTGGCACAAGAGAGCGGTGTCTCTCCTTCGCTGCCCACTGAGTGCGCCCCACGGGCGTTCTGCCCCTGGGGACCTGTCCAGGGCCTGCACCGATCCAGGTCTGGTCTTCCCTGTTCTCTGCTCAGTCCCTGATACCTCCGCTTTCATTCAGGGGGAGATGCCCTTTTCATTCCCCCAAATCTGGGTGGTGAAACAGCTGAGTGACTCGTTTCCTTGCGGGACCAGGACCGAGGTAGCAGATCTCAAGGGGCTGTGGGACAGGGGAGGGACAGGCATGCAGCAGGCTTCCAGGAAGCGATTTGTCCATGGCTCTTCTCCTGCAAGATGATAGGGCCCCATGTCCCTCTCGCCTGTTCTGGGAAAACTCTTATCTTATTCCCGCCTGGACAGAGCAGATCCTGAGAGGTGACTATGCTCTGCAGAGGGTAAAGCCTGCTGGGACGGTGAGGGCCTCTCAGGAAGGTGGGGAGGCTTTTTCCTTGAAAGGCAGCTCTCAGGGAAACCCTGCAGCAGAGATGGTTGTGCCCCGATTTCCCAGCCAGCAGCAGCCGGTGTGGACCCATCGCTTGGGAAACTTGCAGAGAAGGAAGAAGGAGCGCACAGGCTTTCCTCTCTGATGTCCTGACTGTTCTACTTGCTCTTTGCGCGTGTGTCTGAGGCTGGGAGCCAGGTTCTGCGTGGCCGCAGAAGGGCGGAAGGAGAAAGAGGTGGGGACGTGGGGCAGGGCACACCGTGTGTGTGTGTGGGGGGGGAAGGCAGCCCTGAGCCTCCCCCTGATGAGGGAACAGAAGGCTGGCTGCAGCCAGAACGCAAGCTGACATCCCGCAACCTCCTCCCCTCCCCGCCCCCCACTCCTGGGTGGAACCCCTGTGATGTTTTTCTCCCAACTACCTTAATGTTAATACCTTGCTAGAGGGGAAAACAACTTCAACAATGGCAAGACCTCATTATCTTGCATGTCCTCTTTAGCATATGAAAGTTCTTTTGAAACCTCCCTTTTCCTTACTTCCCCCCAACTCCCCAGTATATAATCAGCCACTCCGCAGGCCCCCCAGTGCCTCAGCTCTTTCTGCCCATGGGGCCTATCCCTGAGCGGTAATAAGACCACCATTTTGCACCAAAGATGTCTCAAGAATTCTTTCTTGGATTTTGGTTCTGGACCTCACCCCATCAAACCTCACCTGTATTCCAAAACCAAATCACCTCCGTCCCAGTGGCAGGGGTAGGACAGACCTCTTGGGTGGGTTGGAGCCCACGAGGCTTGGGTGGTGTCTCACAGTTTCATATTTGCCGAAATGGGATGTTAGGCTTTGTCTGGGGGGCGGGGGGACTCGAGAACAGGACAGGGACGGGTTGTGAACCCCTGCGGGTTGGGGGTGGGAACAGATTTTGGTTCGGAATGAGGAACCACTTAAAAATGGTGGTGGGGGGGGGGGACCCTGATAAAGGCTGGGGGATCCATCCATGCCTTTTCCACCACACACAGGAAGTTGCTGCTCCCTGAAGCAGTCTGTAGGCTGAATACCATGACCTTGGGACAAGAGCTTGAAGCTGAAAGAGGATTTCATCCACCATCACTTTGACCTCAAATTTTCTAACTGATTAAGATCTTCCTTCCACCTAACGATTCACACACCTGTACCCCTGGGGCTAATAATATATTACATGTTAATAAAAAAATAATAATAATAATAAAGATCTTCCTTTCAGCTCATCTCGGGCAAAAGACCCTGGAGTCAAGGCATCACCAGATTACCCCCTCAAGCAGTAAGGGCTGCTCTCTGAGCCCCCAGGATCCCACCCGTGAGGCTGACGACCTGACCTTTCCTGCACTCCGGAACATACCCACCAACCTTGGCCCCGCCTTTTTCTTGTATAAACCTGGACATATTTTCAGCCCTTCAGAGACCATCTTTAAGACGCTAGTCTGTGGTCCTCCCGGTGTTGCCTCACTGAAATAAACTCCTTTCTTGTTTCACCACCACTACTCTCTCTGCCTTGGGATTTTGTCAAGGGCAGGTGGCCTAACCTGGTCTCTTTGGGACCCCTCTCGTGCCCCTGTGCCTGGGGCACGATGTGGAGAATAAAGGCAAAGTAAATGTAGATAAAATTAAATTTCCTTATAACCTGCAGCCTGTTGACAAATACTTGAGGCAGACGTAGTATGACATTCCTCCAGAAACTCCCAACTGTCTCAGTCTTAATGCCTTGCTGGAGGGAAAAACAACCTCAGGGTGACAATACTAGGCCTCCAGGATCCTGTAAGTCTTCTTTAGCATATGAAAATCCTTCTGGAAACTTCCCAGGTCTTTCCATCCCCCCAACTCCAAAGTATGTAATCAACCCTCCTGTCCCTGTGCTTTAATAAAACCACCTTTTTGCACCAAAAACGTTTAAAGAATTCTTTCTTGGCTCAGGAACCCTGCTTGCTACATCAGCTACAGGGCTCCTTTCCCTCTCAACGTAGGAAAGATATTAACGTTTGAAGCTGAGAGCCAAGAAAGAATTCTTTTTTTTTTTCCCCCCAAGAAAGACATCTTTGGTGCAAAAAGGTAGTTTTATTAAGGAACAGGGACAGGACCTGTGGGCAGAGAGAGCTGTACAGAGGTGGTGAGGAGTGAGTGGTTATATTCCAACTTTCAGGCTGGGAGGGGGTTAAGGACAGTGTGAAGTCTCCAAGGAATTTTGGAAGCAAGGTTTCTAGGACCTCGAGGGGGTTAGCTGTTGTTGGGAAAAAGTCATTTGTTACCGTCTAATAAAACTGCAGTTGTGGGACCCTTCAGATGTGTATCGGTGGGCCATATGCTTGGGGGATGATTGCCAGTATGTACCTTGGGGGGTTTAGAGACAAAGGAAGTTTCCAAAGGAATTTTTATTTGTTAAAGTAGGCTTAGGATTCTGGGGTTCAGACCAAGATTGCCTTTTGCCCTTGGCAAAGTATTAACATTGAGGCAGCTGAGTTCCTAGAGGAATGTCACTCTGCCTGCTTCAGGGACTTGTCAGTGGGCTGTGGGTAGTAAGGAAATTTAATCATTTTTCTTCTGCCTTTGTTTCCCACATGACTTGGATTGAGTGTACCTGGAGGGTCAGAAACAGGCCAAGAGAAGGCTGCTTCCTCTCATGGGAGCAGGTCAGAAGAGGCCCCTAACAGAGTACTAGGGCAGAATGATCACAGGCACTCTGGGAATATAAAACACTCTAATACATGTTTTTGCCCTCAGGGACTTTATAGTCCATAGAAGACCATACGTGACCAGATGATGACAATGCAAAGCAGAAAGCAAAAAATGTCCCAGGCCCAAAATGTCACTTGGGGCCGGCCAAGTCAGGAGAATGGGGCTTCCTACCTAATCTAACTGCAGTTCCAACCTCCCCTCCAAATGTAGCCTTAAATGGTCAGTCAGGAATTTTCTGATAAGCATCAGTGAGGTCATCCATCACACCGGCCTTCTCTATCCCCGCCCCCCCAACAAGCAAAGGAAGATGACACAATCTTCATAAAAAGATACCCCACCCCCATCAAGGAAAGGTCATCTTGTAGGAACCAGTCTTTTGCTGATAACTCTCTTGTCTCGCTTTCCTTCCTATATCAACCTTCCATTCTGTACAACTTTTCGAAGTCACCACCACAGGGTGGTGCCTGATTCATGAATCACTTAATAATGCCAGTTAGATCTTCAAATTCACTTGGTTGAATTTTGTTTTGTTTCGCTTTTAACATGTGCAACCATACCTGGGACCCTGATGCCAAAACATTACTTTTTACACATCTGTCTGATGCCCAAGGCCGTGAGAGCTCATCAGTCAGGACCTGTTAGACGATTGGTTAAAAGCTCCCCAGGGTGTGGGGAGTCATCTACTGATGGATTACACACAGAGAAAGGGCAGAGCTCCCACAAGCGCTGTAAACAGGATACTAATTCAGCTACTCCACATTTCTCAGGAACCCGAACTTCTGCCTCCCACTGTGGACTCTTCCCTTTGGGAGAACACACTTTCTTGCCCTCCCCTCCCCCCAGCTCCATTCCGTTCTGTTTGTTCCCAGTTATGTGCCTTTGCACCGAAAGGAAAAAATCTAGGAAGCCAACAACCTCCATCCTTTTATCCATGTCTTCTCTGTACTTCCTCTGATGCCGTAACATTTGGGGGATGGAAGGGTCTTCTGTGTTACATTAATGACATTGGACAGTCGCCTCGCATGCGCTCTGCAACAGACACTGTGACTGAAATCACGTTTCTTCTTCGGTTCTCACAATAACCTTGGACTTGTTAGGTGCGGTTGCTATCCTCTCCCAGATTAGGAAAGCCTGGCTCAGAGAGGTTAAGCAATCTGCCCAGTTTGTGTTGCTATGGGTGGGATTCCTGTGCAGACCCCCGTCTGAGAAGCTCATCTTTCCAGCAGCCTGGCTCTAGGCCCCTCAGTGCTCTCTCATGTTGCTTTGTGCTGCTCCTTTCTTCCGCCTCTGCCTTCTGAGATCTCCAATGTTTGAATGGAAAAACTCATTGATGACATAGTTTTTCCAAACTGAACTGGACCAGTTCTTTCACAGGCTGGTTGGAGCCAGCAGTGCAGCACCAGAACGACTTATGAGGGGTAGTGGAAGCCAGGAGAATCTGCTTAAGGGGCAATGTTGCTTCAGTTCCAGCAAAATGGAGCTGTTGCCCCATATTCTGCTGTGGCATTAAAAGCCCTCCATCAATCATTGCCCTTGCCCGCCAAATCCTGCTTGCAGAGAATTCTCCTGCAGAAATACTTTTTCGAGTGCACAGAGGATCTAGGTAAAGGGATCCTCCCTTGCAGCATCGCTTGAAACAGCGAACTGTTGGAAGCAACCGGAGTGTTAGCAGGTGAGCGGTGATGGTGATGGGCGCCTCGGTGGCTCAGTCAGTTAAGTGTCTGACCTTGGCTCCGGTCATGATCCTGGGGTCCTGGGATCGAGCCCCATATTGGGCTCCCTGCTCAGTGGGAAGCGGCTTTCCCTTTCCCACTCCCCCTGCTTGTGCTCCTGCTCTCGTTGTCTCTCTGACAAATAAACAAAATCTTAAAAACTATATATATGGGCATTGAAAATCTAGTAGGGACTCATGATATGAAAGTGTTTGTGGAATATGGTGCCTAACGGGGATGTCTTTCGATCGGATGGGAGCCCCCAAATGTGGGGTAATGATGGGATGGAGGCTAGTGGCCCTAGAGGTGAAAGAATTCACCTGAGGCAGAACAAAGGAGATAGAAGTTGATTGAATCCACCAGGGAGTGTGGGCAGGACAGCAGAGGCAGTGGATGGGAGCTGTTCTTTTTTTTTTTTTGAAGATTTTATTTATTTGAGAGAGAGACAGTGAGAGAGAACATGAGCAAGGAGAAGGTCAGAGAGAGAAGCGGACTTCCCGTGGAGCTGGGAGCCCTATGCAGGACTCGATCCCGGGACTCCGGGATCATGACCTGAGCCGAAGGCAGTCGTCCAACCAACTGAGCCACCCAGGCGTCCCTTGGGAGCTGTTCTTAAAGGGGGAAGATAAGGTGCCCTGTGGAATCTTCCTTGTTCGGGACCCAGCCCATTGGTCACTTAGGGTCTGTGGCTATTTTGAGGTATGTGGCCTGCTGGCCCCTGTGTATTCAGCCGGGGAGTGGGGTGGGGGGATCACGGTGGCCCTTTCTATATTCCATTGCTCTAGCCTATTTGCCTAAAAGCGGCCTCTACACAGAAACCAGTGTTTTCTTCTCTTTTCTTGGAAATCATTCAAAAGCAACAAGAAAAATGGAGGGAAAATCCCACAGACTATATATATACTTAAAGTTTTTATTCATTCATTTATTTTTAAGTAATCTCAACACCCAGCATGGGGCTTGAACTTACAACCTTGAGATCGAGCGTCTCATGCTATTCTGACTGAGCCAGCCCGGCGTTCCCCCTCCAGACAATAGTTTTTTCGTTTTTTTGGGGGGGGGGGCTAGATTTTATTCATTTATTTGAGAGGGAGAGAGAGAACGTGAGCAGGGTGGGGTGCACCTGAGAAACAGTAGAGGAAGAGGGAGGGAGAAGCAGACTCCCCTCTGAACAGGGAGCCCGATGTGGGACTCAATCCCAGGACCCCGGGATCATGACCTGAGCAGAAGGCAGACACTTAATCCACGTGCCCTCAGACAATAGTTTTTTTTTTTTTTTAAAGATTTTTATTTATTTATTTGTCAGAGAGAGAAGCGAGTGAGAGCGAGCACAGGCAGACAGAGTGGAAGGCAGAGTCAGAGGGAGAAGCAGGCTCCCTGCGGAGCAAGGAGCCCGATGCGGGACTCGATCCCAGGACGCTGGGATCATGACCTGAGCCGAAGGCAGCTGCTTAACCAACTGAGCCACCCAGGCGTCCCTCAGACAATAGTTTTTAATGAAAGTAGGGGACAAATACAATTTGCAGACTCCAAAATATGGGAAAAGGCTGCCCAAGTGCCTGAGAGCAGGCAGAAGTCATAAAAGAAAACAAAACAGGAAGAGGAATGAAGAGGAACAGACAGGAAGGCTCAAAGAAGATAGATGTGAGAAAGTTCCGGAAATATATGTGCCCCCTGAAAGAGAAGAAGGCAATGTCAAGGGATATCCCTTCTTTGTAACAGCAGTTCTGGGGACCGGGTGAGCCAGTCTGACAGCAGAAGACATTTTAGAGCCCAGTGAGGTCCCAGCAACCAGTAGAATGTTTCTGTTATTCATTGCTGTGTAACAACCCCCCTCTGAACTTCATGCCTTAAAACACCAACTTAGAATCTTTCACAATTCTGAGATGTGGCAGTCTCAGCTGGTTGGGCTTCCTTATTATAATTGCTGTCAGAGGGGGCTAAGGTGAGCCACGGGCGCCTCCTTCGCTCACGTGTCTGCTGCCTCGATTTGTCCCACTCCTTGCTCTCTGTGAAGCCTCTCCATGCGGCCAGGATGGGTCTCCTCAGAGCTTTGTGGTCTCAGGATAGTCCGACTGCTTATGTGGTCGCTGACTTCCATCAGAGCAATTGCTCCAAGGGGCCTGAGCCAAAGCAACAAGGTATCTGTGACCCAGTTTGCGGAAACCCCACGCTGTCACTTTCACCACATCCTATCTGTGGTAGAGTAGCAAAGGATCTGCGGCCATCTTGAATCCTTCACGTAAAGGTATATAAAGCAACAGACGGAAGAGCAGTAATTGTAGGCAACAGCCTGTGTCTCTAGTTGAGGATGGTGGAGAAAACCAGCTAGCCTGGAAGGCTCCCCGGCCTCTTCTGCAGGAGCCTCAAGCAAATTACGAGCCCATTCAAAGATGAGTACTACCCAGCAGCAAATTAAATCCACCATAAAATGAAAGACGAAGAGAGTAGGAAAAATTCCCAACAACTGAAGAATACTCATCAGGAAAACATGGCCGCAGAGCAGAAGAAAGCAGACCAAACCTTACACTGTTGAATTCTAAAAAGTGAATGCAGTCATTGCTATGAAGGAAAACCACAAACTAGAAATATGAGAACAAAGGTTTTTTGAGTCCCCATTCTGGAACCCTTAATGTAATAAGCTGATTCAGGTAAGAATTCTCAAGAGATGGGGCGCCTGGCAGCAAGGCAGAGGGAGAAGGTGGCTCAGTGGGTTAAGCTTCTGCCTTCGGCTCAGGTCATGATCTCAGGGTCCTGGGATCCAGTCCTACATCGGACTCCCTGCTCAGTGGGGAGCCTGCTTCCCCCGTTCTCTCTGTCTACTTGTGATCTCTCTCTGTCAGATAAATAAATAAAAATTAAAAAAAAAAAAAAAGAATTCTCAAGAGGTGCCAAACCCTTTGGTAAGAGGTAACTGGGGAATAAGATATTCATATGGTGATAAAGTATCATCATACAGATTAATTAATAATTATAGAGAGAAGATATGTCCTTTTACCTTGGTGAAACTTGGCAGTTACCCACCTTAACCAAGTGATCAAACTGTGAATTACTAATAATGAGACAAGCTGATGTCATATGTCTCCTGACAGAATGCAGTATGAAATGCACAATGTAATTACAGCAAATATGTTTAATATGAATCTAATTAAATCTTTAGACCTAGCTCATAGCTCATTGAAAATATAAGTGCTACAAAACAAATGAAATAAAAAGAACTAACAAGACAAATCTAGAATATGGGACACTAGAATATGGGTGTATGTTTAAAAAAGTAAATGTAATGGAAGTAGGGGACCTGTTCTACATTAAAAGAGAATGAAGACACAGAACAACCAAATGCAATGTATGATTGGATACTGCTTAAAAAATATCTAACATGGGGCACCTGGGTGGCTCAGTGGGTTAAAGCCTCTGCTTTCAGCTCTGGTCATGATCCCAGGGTCCTGGGATTGAGCCCCGCATCCGGCTCTCAGTTTGGTGGGGAGCCTGCTTCCCCCTCTCTCTCTCTGCCTGCCTCTCTGCCTACTTGTGATCTCTGTCTGTCAAATAAATAAAAATCTTTTTTAAAAAAATCTAACATTTGGAGGGTGATTGAGGACATTTTAATATGGATTACATATTAGATGATATTATGGGATTATTGTTATTTTTTAAAAAGATTTTATTTATTTTTTTGCCAGAGAGAGAGAGAGAGAGAGAGCGCACAAGCAGGGGGGGCAGCAAGGCAGAGGGAGAAGCAGTCTCCCTGCTGAGCAAGGAGCCAGACACAGGACTCCTTCCCAGGACCCTGACCATGACCCAAGCTGAAGGCAAATGCTTAACTGACTGAGCCACCCAGGCGCCCTTATGTCTGCAGTTCATTTTGAAATGGTTTGGAAAAATGTGTTTGTAAAGAGAGGGCAAAAGTTCAGAAAGATATGGGGCAACGCTGACAGCCGGTGAATCTATGAGAAGAATCTATGGATGCTCATTGTAGTATTTTTCTAACACGTTGTCAGTTTGCAATTTTTCAAAATAAAAAGGTGAAGAGAGAAAGAACACAGAAATGTTGAGATAACAGGAGGAGAGGAAGCATGGGCAGGTAGAACCCACAAAAAACAAAGTACCAGAGAAATAGTGATGAAATGGAAGGAGGCACAGGGCACCTGGGTGGCCCAGTCAGTTAAGCGTCTGCCTTTGGCTCAGGTCATGATTCTGGGGTCCTGGGATCGAGCCCCACATCGGGCTCCCTGCTAAGCCGGGAGTCTGCTTCTCCCTCTCCTGCTGCCCCTCCAACCTGCTCATTCTCTCTCTCTCTCTCTCAAATAAATAAAATATTTAAAAAAATTTGTTTAGAAATGGAAGGAGGTACAAATAAGGGGCAATTAAAAAAACCATAGTAAGGGATGTGGAGGAGAGACACCAGAAAGGCAATAAAATTGAGTGGAAATAGAGGATTTAAAAAAGATGAGAGAAAAAATTTTAAAAAGAGAGAAGACGATAGATCTAGAATACAGGCAAACAAGAGTCAAGACACATACTCACAGCCTCCAAAGAAGAACACCAGAACAGTGGAACAGATTGAATAGAACTATGATTTTCTGAAGTAAAGGAGACTTCAGTTTTTCCCATCCGAAAGGAGAAATTAGCCCAGGAGAGTCACCCTAGAGATTCAAGGTAGTAAAGGTGTTAGACCTTTAAAGACAATTAAACAAAACCATCAAGATGCTTAGAGGGAAAAAAATCGGGCTGGCCTCCAGTCCTCTCCAGCAATGTTCAAGGCCAGAAATGATGTCGCAATACTTACAAAGGGAAAGAAAAGTGTTACCTAGGGATTTTATATCCAGCCAAATTACCCTTCAACCATAAAGCCTACAGATAGTCTTGAACTTGAAAAAAATCAGAAAATATTGATTCTGTGGACCTGTCTTGAGAAAACTCCCAGAGGATGAATGTCAGCCAAGTCAGAGATAATCAGGGAAAGTATGGAAGGAAGATTGGCAACAAGCCTTGAACACATTTACTGGGGACCACGCTAACATAATCCTACACATTACAGTGATTGAAAAGGGTGTAAGAATTATGCTTCCTGACAATATCAAATCATGTAACAAATGTTGGCAGAGGAAGGGGGAAAGTAGGTGAGAGGTCAACTCTGTTTCCCCCGATTGCTAGGTCTCTAACAACTGGGAGCCAAAGAACATTCCTCAAAGCTAAAACAAACAAACAAACAAACAAAAAAACCCAACCTCTGGGAAAGATACTATGGACTAAAATTGGATAGAAGAGAATAAAAGGTGAAGAAGAGAACGTGCTCATTTTTTTCATTGTTTATAGAAAGGTAATTGTTAGATAATAGAAAACAAGAGGTATTATTAAAATTGTCATTATAAAAGTAAACGCTAGGGGGCGCCTGGGTGGCTCAGTTGGTGAAGCGTCTGTCTGTGGCCCAGGCCGTGTTCCCGGAGTCCTGGGATCAAGCCCTGCCTGAAGGGCTCCCTGCTCAGCATCTCCCTCTCCCTCTCCCTCTGCTCAACAACTCCCAACCCCCCTCCACCACCTGTGCTCTCTCTCTCTCTCAAATAAATAAATAAAATCTTTAAAAACTAATAAAAGTAAAAACTAGAGCAAAAATGAAAACCTGGAATTTGAGAGGAAATTAGTCATAGCAACAAAGGCGACAGATTAGTTAGTGAAAGCTTTTTAAAAACTTTTAGTATATTTTAGTATGATAGAACTAAGGCTAACATGTGGCATATCAATAAATGTTGAAACAGGCTTCACTCACCTACAAAAAAAGAAAAAAGATTCAGACTGTTCTTTAGGCAAAATCCACCTTTTTTTTTTTTTTATCTTTTTTAAAGTTTCTTTTATTTATGAGAGAGGGAGAGATAGCATGAGCAGCAGGGAGGGTCAGAGGCAGAGGGAGAAGCAGGCTCCCTGCTGAGCAGGGATTCCCAATGCAGGGCTTGAACCCTGAGACCATGACCTGAGCCAAAGGCAGATGCTTAACCGACTGAGCCATCCAGGCACCCCAAGACCCACCTTTATACTGTAAGTCAAACAAATGACCCATCTAGGACACAGTGTCTTCTGAAAGGTCGAAAAGGAAAGTATGTAAAAGGTACATGAGGCAAATACAAAGAAAACAGAGCACAGGTCACAATTATTTATTTATTTTTAAAAAGATTTTACTTATTTATTAGAGAAAGAACGAACATGAGAGGGGAGAGGGCAGAGGGAGAGGGAGAAGCAGACTCTCCACTGAGCAGGGAGCCTGACTCAGGACTCAATTCTAGGACCCCGAGATCATGATCTGAGCAGAAGGCAGGTGCTTAACTGATTGAGTCACCGAGGTCCTATAGGTCATCATCTTAATACCAAGTAAAGTGAAGATGAAGAAAGATACTTTATATGCTCAAAGATGCAATTGACGGTGACTACAGAGATTGTAGATATGTACCAGATAACAAAGCACAATATGCATAAAGCTACAATTACAGGAGACACAAGTCAGAAATGAAGAAGCAGACAAGTAGCAGGGGATTTGAACTCATCCCTCTCAATCCTTTCTAAATCATCTAGAAAAAATTAATTGGGCTATAGAAGACCAAGTATTATATTTAGAGAAGCAGATTCAGGTCCATAATTTCTTATGAAATTTCCCACGACTTCTCAAAGTTTGCAAAGATGAGGTAGGGCACTGAGTGCAGCTATGTGACATCCCGACTGGGGTCTGGGGGTAATATCATAACCCAACACATCAATAGTCCTGATATTCTAGTATTTCTGCCATGAATCATACAATGGGACAACTAAAGGTCATAAACAGCTTCACAGCAGTTCAGAATAGGGTTTGCTATTAAATGAATCACAAAACGAGCTTCTAGGTGGCAGAGCATTTTGGATTTGGAAATTGCAGCTTTGGGAGGGTGAATCTGTATTTGATACTAACCTATAACTGTCATCTAAAAAAGGATTGAAGGACATTGAAAGTGCCTGTCCCTGGGGCTACGGTGGGTGGGGAAGTTTCAAGCAGAGAGGGCTTTTTCAGGGGACTCACATATCAAGCATCAATCTGACCTGAGACTCCAGGGTTAAGACCAGTTGGGAGGAGACAGACAGGTTAGCAGGGGCGGGGAATGAATGAAATGTGTTCACAGTCCTCAGCATGGTCTGTTACACATCTACTGAGATTAAACCAAAATGGTACTGGCCAATGTTCTAGCCTGTGGTTGGGAAATGTGTGTACAAGCTACTAAATCAGCAAAGATGACAAACACCCTCTTTCCCACACTTTTATAGAGAACTGAACCCAGTCCAAAATAAATATAAAACGCACCGAAATGGGGGATAGCAAAGCGGGCATTGACACACCGCCTGGCTTGTCCTGGAGCTTCCCATGGCCAGAGATGCTGACCCACCCCTGGGGTTTTTTTGAACTCTTTCTGTTCCATGAGACACTTCTGTCAATGCCCGAATTGGATACTGCGAAGCTGGAGGCCTCAGCAGGTTGGCAGGTGGTTCCGGGGAGACCAGTAACGGAGAACTCGGTCCACCTCGAAGAGCTGAGAGGTCAGGTGGACGCTGAGCGGACATGGCACATGGCGTGGGCAGAGGGCATTAGCATGCTCCGATGACCTGATAATGATGAGCTGATGCTGGGGGCTGGGGAGATGCATCCCAGGGTGTTAACCCTTTCCTGAAGAAGTTCTTCCATCATCCTCCGGAATCACTCTGGCTGTGATTCCTGCCACGCCCCCTATTGTCTCTCTACCGCTCAGCCTGGCCGAGGGGTGAGCCTCACCCCTGAAGCATTTCTTAACTGCCTGTAGATGTGAGCAAATATACTCATTCCGTGGCTGGGAGAGAGCGAGATGCACGGGAGGCTAAAGTCCCAGGGGCAGGCAGCTGCGGGACCCACAGGGTCAGGGGTCCTTTATAACATTGATTTCTTTTTGGCTTAAACAACATTACACAAGCCACCTGGGCGTATTTTAGAGGAGGGAGAAAATAAAGATAAGCAAAAAGGACAAAACAAAAGTCTCACCACCCAGAGATAAGTGTGGTTAATTTTTTAGCAGCTTCCACCTGGGTTCCTAGAGGACCCGAGACTCTGCGGAGGTGCTTCTAAGACTCCACAAACACTGGTTGGAATGTGATCAAGAAAATGGACACCATCTGGGCCAGAAAAACTGTAGGGAGCAAGTGGGCTGATGAGCTTGGATGAGCCGTCCCCTGGTGGTGACGGCCAGCACAGGACCTTGCCTCTCTGGCCAGCTTCGCACACAGCCTCACCCGCTGTCCCTGGACGCTTACTTGTGCCTGTCCTCCCTGTGCCTCGTGGGCAGGCTGGAGCCCTGCAGCCCTGCAGGCAGACCCACGGGAGAGAGAGGCAGGCAGAGGGAGATGGAGAAGCAGGCTCCCTACTAAGCAGAGAGCCCCATGTAGGGATGTAGGGCTTGATGCCAGAACCCTGGGATCATGACCTGAGCCAAAGGCAGACGCTTAACGGACTTGCCACTCAGGTGCCCCTAGAAATATCTTTTAATAGGTGGCAAGATGATAATGCTGAATATTAACCTCCCCCATTCCTAAACACGACCGGCTGGCCCCTGGTCTGCCTGGCTGGTGAGTTCTCAGGCTTTTAGAGGAGGAGTTCAGAAATGCGAGAGAAACAAGCATGTGGATACTCAGCTGTTTATTTGAAACTCAAAACAGAGAGAAGGGTCTTGATCACTTTCAAGACCAAGGTCTAAGCAGTAATTTCAGAAGACCTAGGGCAGGGAGAGAGGAGAACCCGGGGGGAAGGGGGCAGTGTACCCAATGTCCTTGGTGGCAGGCCAGCCCCCGGTCTAGATGGTTCCTGCAAGTTCAAGTCTGATCTGATCTCCAGTCCCCTATGACTTCTGTGAGAACCCCTAAGTTCTTTCAGCAATTCCCCTTTTTTTTAAAGATGATCAAAGTTGATTTCTATGGTTTTCAACCATACACTCTGGCCCAACCCACATAAGATGCCAAAACATTATTAAAGTCCCTTTTGTTGGGGGAGAGAGATACAGCATACAGGCACTCAGAAGTCACTATCAGTGCTCTCTTTCTTGATCTGGGTGATCTGTACTTAGGTATATATGTTTATTTTTGGTGACATATATATATGTACATAGGCACATGTATGTGTTATTTAGATATAGAAGATACGTCATAATAAATATAAGCATTAAAATGATCACTGGAATGAATTGGAAATCGAGTGCTAGCTAACTGAGGTGTCTACCTGTAACTCTATTCATATCTGGGGAAAATTAAACAGGTCCCGCTTTCATTGATTTAGTGTTCTAGGTCAGGAATAAAACACAGTTGTTGGCATGTTTGTACCCTCGAAGTGCAATCTGTTGGGGGCAGTGCTGGGTCAGACTACCAGCCCGAGAGCCACGGGAAGTCAGCTGGAATTCTGAAATAAATCAGTAGCAGTGTTATCAACGAGGGACGATTCATTATCTACATTTTAGAGCCTTGAATTTGCCTTTCAGAAAGTAGCCCCCGTAGGAAAACAGTGAAAGAAAACAAGAAAGAGAAGAAGAAACACAGGAAAGTTGAAAACATTTTGCTGATAGAGTCAGAAAAAGAATTTTTAAGCACTTTTGGATGTTGTTTTCTATCTATATCATTACAAACGATCTCTTTTATTTAAGTGTGAATGATTAAAGCTTTATATGAGCACATGTAAGAAATTCCTTATTTGAACATGAGAAATTATATAATTTCTATATAATAGTTTGTATATATAATAATAATTTCTATGTATAATTTCTATTAGGCAATAGTTTTTTAATAACTAGAGCATCCCTACTCCAACTAAACATGTTAAAACAGATTTGAAGGGGTCTCAAGTTATCATCAGCTCCCCCCGAACCCAAATGTCTCTATCTAATTCTGGGAAGAGGTGAAGATTTGTCCTTCTGTACATTCCGCACAGCTCCTGGGTGCTGTTAAATAAATGGTTGCTTTGTGCGTGGTAAAATCACGTCCTGGGTTTAGTGGCAGAATCTGCGGACAAAATCCTAGCCGCCCTTACCAATTCTGCCACCAGATGGCAGCAAGTCACCTCTGATGGGATTGCCCTACAACTTGGGACGGCTGCTGGGGTGGGTGCTGGGGAATAAATAGGGATGGAGAGGCCAGGGAAGGTGTAGAGATGGTGTCTTGATATGGAGAATCCTTTGCAGAAAAGGGAAAATCCTGCCAGAAGTATAACTCAGCTTTTCCTGCCCACAGCTTCATAAAACATTTTGTATGTACAATGTTCTCATTGATAAACACAATTTAAGAGTATCTTTCTACATATCTGTATTTCCTCTTGACTTTTTATCCACAGTCATTCTGAAATAATATAAGCTTATTTTGCTTTTATGGCCAAACTCCTCTTACAAACTTAGAGACTTCTAGTTGGTTCACAAAAGGCATGTAAGACTATGAAGTTGGCTTTCCTCCTCATTGAAGAAACACTTACGACATTTATTGGGGACCTACTTTGTACCAAGCATTTTACATGGCAAATTCCTTTTCTTTCTCACAATTGCCTTGGGAAATAGTTTCCATTAAACCCATTTTACAGGTGAGAAAACTGAGATACAGAGAGAAAAATAACTGGTCTCCTAATAAGTCAGTAGCAGACTATGGGTCTGAACCCTTAGACTGTTTGGGATCCACACTCATGCATGTGTCATAGGGGTTCTCAACATTGGCACTACTAACATTTTGGACCAGTTAATTTTTTGTTTGCAGGAGTGAGAAGACCGTGGTTATCCTGTATATTGCTGGATGTTTAACAGCCAACTGGCCTCTACTCACTAGATGCCGGGACCACCCCATCTACCCTACTTGTGGGAACCAAAAATGTCTCCAGACTTTGCCAAATGACCCCGGGAGGCAAATGCATCACCACCGAGAGCCATTGAGACATTGAAGCTTTGGCTGTAGACCAGTGCTTCCTCAGAGCAGGGAGATGGGGCTCTGCCCGGCATGGGCTTTTGAGAGTCCTATTTTGCCTTCTTCCATCTGCTGTCTTCTCTACAGGGTGAGGGGTCCCCAGAGTCATGGAATTGCCCACCCAGAACAACCCTAGCCTTCCGAAACATATTCCATTTTTCCAGAGCCTGTGTGGGTTTCCGGTCAGTTCCCCCAGCTGATGGCATGTACACTCTGAAGGGTGGTTCAAGGTCTGCTGAGGTGGGAGGGAGTGGGCGGGGCTGGCCAGGCCAACTAGATTGTTTGGACCAAATCTGTGTATGAGCAACTTTGGTGAAGGGTGATGGTGTTGGAGATGGGAAGAGAAGGGTAGTGGGCTGTGGGACAGGGACCCCCTTTTTTTTTTTTTTTTAAGATTTTATTTCTTTCTTTGACAGAGAGAGAGACCAGCAGAGGGAGAGGGAAAAGCAGACACCCGCTGAGCAGGGACCCTGATTTGGGACTTGATCTCAGGACCCTGGGATCATGGCTTGAGCCAAAAGCAGACACTGAGCCACCCAGGCGTCCCTCCATTTGTGTCTTGACTCAGTTTGCAAATTAGGACAGTCCTGCTCCAGACCCCAGCTGCTGGCATAGCTGGTGGGAGATGTGGTTGTGGGTCACACATTCTGATGTGTCTGTTTGAAGATTTTAGGCTTGCCATCTTAGGCAACATAGAAAGGCTCTTGGGGTTCCAGACTCTCCGGAATCACATTTTCTGGGGGGAAATGTTCACTTTATTTACATTTCACTTGGTGGTCATTTCCCACAAAGAAACAGTTGTTACCATATTTCTCCTGGAAAAGCAGCAAGAAGTCAGACCAATAGAGGCACTTGGAGAAGTGGGTGTATTCAGCTCTGCAGAGGAATAGTCAAAATCCTGGGTCCTCCCACCCCCCAAATTGAACAATCTTTACTATCTTCACATTGAAATGACTTCTTGATATACATGGTCTCAGGTGATGTAGGTGCAGAAATGTTTTAATTCATTTGCAATTACTTAAATCACAAAGTCTATCCATAATCTCTATCAATGCATATTTTAGTGTTGTTTTCAGGTTTTGTAAAAGATTTTATTTATTTATTTGTCAGATAGAAAGAGGGAGAGCCGACATAAACAGGGGTAGCAGCAGGCAGAGGGAGAAGCAGACTCCCTGCCTAGCAGGGAGCCCGAAGCAGGACTTGATCCCAGGACCCTGGGATTAGGACCTGAGCCAAAGGCAGATGCTTAACTGGCTGAACCACCCAGGCGTCCCTGTTTTCAGTTTTTTGAACACTACAGGTAATCCATGTCAGTCGGCAGAGGACCCCTTATTCATTTACGGTGGCTCTACATCCTGGAATCCAAAGCAAACATCACAATTAGGAATAAGTTTAAAAAATGAGCCAAGATTAATTTCCTTATTTATTCATGTAACAAATATATTCTAAGCACATAGTAGGTGTTGGTGCTGGGTTAGGCACTGGGTAATAAAAATACATGTTTTGACTCGTGAAGATGTCCCTTATGGAACATCGAGCTTAAAAAACCATTTTACAGTGTACAATACAATCGTAGACATGCTGTTGTGTATTTATGTAAGTGTAATAGGACTATTTCCTGAATGCTGGGACTCACTGTGCCTGAAAAATGAGGCTAAGCAGTCATACATGAGAATTTCACTTAATTCGTATGATGAGGGCGCCTGGGTGGCTCAGTGGGTTAAGCCGCTGCCTTCAGCTCAGGTCATGATCTCAGGGTCCTGGGATCGAGTCCCGCATCGGGCTCTCTGCTCAGCAGGGAGCCTGCTTCCCTCTCTCTCTCTCTGCCTGCCTCTCCATCTACTTGTGATTTCTCTCTGGCAAATAAATAAATAAAATCTTTAAAAAAAAAAAATTCGTATGATGAGTGAGATTTAGGGAGGTTACGTCATACACACACCCTTAAGTTGCACAGTTGGCATCGACTCTAACTACAGAGTCCGAGATCGCTGTCGTTGTGCTTTATAGCTTTCCCCAAAACATAGACACACAAGGAAGAAGGGATCTGTGCTGTCAGGATTATGGGAAAATTGCACAGCTCCTTTCCCTGTTCTCTGAATTTTGAATGAACTTTGTAGTCAATTCGTCAACTTCCAGAAAAAAAATGGTGGTTTTGATTAAGATTGCATTTAATTTACAGAAGACTGGGGGTAGAATTACCTTCTCTACAATTTTCAGAATTCCTGTCTAGCAATGTGGCAAATCTTTCCATATACATTCAAGTTATTTCTGCCCTGCCCTTAAATTAAGTGTGGCGATTTCAAATGCATAGATTTCCACACCTTTCTTGTTAAGTTTAATTTCAGGTCTGGTGGCTCTTTTAAAAAATGGACTTTCTCTCCAGTTTCTTATTCTGAGTATTTCTGTCCTAAGTCAAGGTAATTGATTCTTGGGTGTTAATTTTTATTCAGCCACTGCATCGAGTCATCTCATTTGTTTTTAAATTGAGGTAAAATTCATACAACACTCAGTGAACCGTTTAAAAGTTCAACAATTCGGTGCCATGCAGCACGTTTATAATGCTGGGCAAGCACCGTGCCCGGGTCCAAAACACTGAATCCCCTGAAATAAAACCTTTGTCGGTTAAGCTATTGTTCCCCACAATTTTTTTTTTTTTTAATTGAATTTTAGAAGCCAAGGCCGTGAAGCCCATGCGTATCTTCAGGTCAGGTGGCATTGCCACAGGCTGGAAGGGGTTGGGATGGCGCTGTGAGGAAGCGGGCTCCTCCCTCGTGGGAAATCCACAGATCCGGGATTTTTCCACTGCAGCTTCTCCCTCGGATTCCGCCCTTCCTTCTTTGCAGCTCACCTTCCTCACGTCCACAATCAAGAGGAGGCGTCTCGTTCAGCCGGGTTAGCTCAGTCAGTTAGGACTAACGCCTCAAATTCCCCGGATTTTGCCTGGAAAGCCCTGGATGGGAGTTTTGGGACGACCCAGGTGGGGAGATGAAACGATCTGAGGTTCCTGCGAAGGCTCGGACACCCTCTGCCCGGTCCCCAGCCTGCTTGAAAATAAATAGTCTGAGATATTGCTGCTGAAGTGACCCTCAGACCTCCGTTGGCCGGTCACAAGCCTGGCTCTGGCTGCCAAGGATAATTGGTGCTTCCGCACGGCTGGCGCCGAGCTACGTGCTGCCAGGGCGGCCAAGAAGCCCTGGGGCGTGGGGAGGGCAGCGCGGGTTGCGATCCTCCACTCGCGGGGACATTTGCATAATATATGCGTACAACCTGCATAAGCTGAAATATAGTCCCAATTCCATGTAGGTAAAATTCCCTGTTCTTAAACAAACAAACAAACAAAAAACCAAAGAAAAAAAACAAAACAAAACCCTTGTCTTAACGCAGGTCATGTATGAGCACCCTTGCGATGTTTTCACTGTTATTTTACATTTGTCTTTTGTTTTGTTTTTAAAGATTTTATTTATTTATTTGACAGAGATCACAAGTAGGCAGAGAGGCAGGCAGAGAGAGAGGAGGAAGCAGGCTCCCTGCTGAGCAGAGAGCCCGGTGGGGGGCTCCATCCCAAGACCTTGAGACCATGACCTGAGTTGGAGGCAGAGGCTTAACCCACTGAGCCACCGAGGTGCCCCTTACATTTGTTTTTTAATTTTATTTCTATCTCTGGCACGGGGATGGTGTGTGTGTGTGTGTGTGTGTGTGTGTGTGTGTGTGTCTGGGTGCCATGACCTGTGCTTGGCACTGGAGACATCAGGACAATGTCTGTCATGTCTTCAATGAGCTCCCAGTAGGGACGATGAGAAACTCCCTTGGTCTCCCAGCTCCACGCCCTGTGGCTCCTCTCTCTCTTTGCTCACAGGCTGCCCCAGTGGGGTTGTAGCCCTGGGTTAGTCAGGGCGGGCAGAATGAAGTGTGGGGTGAAGTGGTCTTGGGGATGGAGAGCCGGCTCCCCCTGGGTCACAGTGGCCTGGAGACGTGGGACTTCTGCTGTGTGTGTGGAAACCCTTTGCTCTCTGAGCCTCTGCCTTGGGCTTTGGTATCTGTTGTACACTGGATGTTTGTGGTCCCCCCCACCCCCCAGAATTCCCATGTTGAAGCCCTACCCCCCGTGAGCTGATAATTCAGAGGTCCATAAACATGTCACCATCTTCTCTTGCCGTGTTCATGTTTTTCCTTGCAAAACCCACAGTTTCTCCTTCCCGAAAGTGGTTGCTGGTGAATGATAAGCTTTATCATGATAAAATGTCCTTCTTTGTTTCTTTTAACATCACTTTGGGAGGTGATTAGGATTAGATGAGGTCAAGAGGGTGGAGACCCTAGCATGGAATTAGTGCCCTACAGTAGGCGGCACTAGTCCCCGGAGAGGCTGCTTCCCTCTCTGCGGTCTAGCATATGAGGAAGTCCTTACCCGGAAGAGTGCTTGTACCAGAACTCCCCAGATCTTTGTCTTCCAGCCTTCAGAGCTGTCAGAAATAAATTTCTGTGGATTGTAAATGACCTATTGCTGTGATACTAGCCCAAGTGAACTGAGCTAGGATCTAATGCTGGTGGTACTATGGGCAGAAGACTGATCTAGAAGACATTCTAGATGATGCCTGGACCGGCTTATTCAGTTCTCCTTTTCATCCCCTCCCCAAGCAACCTCGGAGTCCATGCTAATGGCTCCTGCTGGTTGAACTCTCCCACCCTCCCTCTGCCATCCCCTTGCTTGCTCTCTTTTTCTGTTTCATGTTCTTCCGTGATCATTTAAATGAAAATTTCCGAAAGATTTAATGCGTTAAATTAAGTATTCAACAATTTGCCAAAGATCTTACTGTATTGTGGACGTAGCCATCAACAGCAGCGGTGCTGTTCATAGAAAACAGAGCGCGACAAGGTTTAAAATGGGATCAAGCTACAGGGAGCTGCAATGCCCGTAAGATGGTCCCTCAAGGGGAGGACTGGAACCCAGGACCCAGGTCATGAGATCTTAGACATGTTACCTCATCTTTATGTGAAGTCTAGAGCTCTACCTATATGTAAGCCAACAGAAAAATTCTGGGAACTTTTTTTTTTTTTTTTAAAGATTTTATTTAAAGAGAAAGAGCATGAGCAGGGGAGCAGCAGAGGGAGAGGGAGAAGCAGATCCCCATGCGAGGCTTGATCCCAGGACCCCAGGATCATGACCAGAGTTGAAGGCAGCCACTTAACCAACTGAGCCACCCAGGTGCACTCTCCTGGGAACCTTTTTGACCATGATTTTAACTGGATTAGATTAACCTTGTATCACAGAAGTGCGGTTGTCAAAAGATGTTGGCAGATCAATATTCCGTCCTTCCCCTGCATTTGTCTTCCTTTTCAAACTTTTATAATATGTTTTTTAAATTTTATCTATTTATTTGACAGAGAGAGATCATGAGTAGGCAGAGAGGCAGGCAGAGAGAGAGGGATAAGGAGGTTCCCCGCTGAGCAGAGAGCCCGATACGGGGTTTGATCCCAGGACCCCAGGATCATGACCTGAGCTGAAGGCAGAGGCCCAACCCACTGAGTCACCCAGGCACCCCTCTTTTTAAACTTTTTTTTTTTTTTTTTTAAAGATTTTATTTATTTATTTGACAGAGAGAGATCACAGTAGACAGAGAGGCAGGCAGAGAGAGAGAGAGGGAAGCAAGCTCCCTGCTGAGCAGAGAGCCCCATGCGGGACTCGATCCCAGGACCCTGAGATCATGACCTGAGCCGAAGGCAGCGGCCCAACCCACTGAGCCACCCAGGCACCCCTCTTTTTAAACTTTTTTTTTTTTTTTTTTTTAAAGATTTTATTTATTCATTAGACACAGAGAGAGCACAAGTAGGCAGAGAAAGAGAGAGAGGAGGAAGCAGGCTCCCCGCGGAGCAGAGAACCCGATGCGGGACTCGATCCCAGGACCCTGAGATCATGACCTGAGCCGAAGGCAGCGGCTTAACCCACTGAGCCACCCAGGCGCCCTCTTTTTAAACTTTTAAAATGAAATTCTCACCCATACTTCCCTGTAGCCTCACCAACAGAGTAGGTGGTTGTGGCAGAGCGTAGGTGTCAAAGGTGGCTACAGCATTGTCTAGTCACTATCCCACATGTTCTTCTGAAACCTACTCCTCCAGCAGGAGGTGAAACCTGTCTCTGCTAGAAACTGTGTCGGCCTTTGTCATTACCGTGGCCCATAGAGCGCGGTGCAAAAGGTGTAATGACTTCTGAGAATAGTTCCTAAAAATGTCATGATCTTCTATTGCCATGTTCATATTTTTCCTCGTAAAAGCTGCAGTTTTTCCTTTCTGAAAGTGGTTGCTGTATATTAATAACTTTATAGCTCCACGGTAAATTATAAGCTTTACCATTATAAAATGACCTTCTTTGTTTCTTCTAATGTCACTTCTTTTTTTTTTTTTTTAATGGATGTACATAGTCCTGATACACCTTTGTGCATTTCAAGATTGTTAACCCGTCCAAATCCCTGTTTAGGTATGTCTCTTACATAGTGTGGGTTTTCCCCTTTGCTTTGTTGACCAACCTAAACATTTTTTCTTTTATTAGGTGAAGTAAGCATATTTACACAATTGGTCACACAATGATCAAAGTTCCGCTCAGTTCTGTTGTATATTGTATGTCATAAATCTATTTTATTGTTCACATATTTTGTCATATATCTTTAACTGCATGGACTTTTTCATCTCTCTCTCAATATACCTTTTGGTATTTCGGAAGGTTTTACTTTTCTTCTAACAGCTATCTTTATTTATTTATTTTTCAAAAAGATTTTATTTATTTATTTGACAGACAGAGATCACAAGTAGGCAGAGAGGCAGGCAGAGAGAGAGGAGGAAGCAGGCTCCCTGCTGAGCCTGCTTCCCACCCCACCTGGGCGTTATAGAAGAAATATTCTTGAGTTCTTGCATGTTATTCAAGTTTACCTGTGGCCTTGATGCCTGAAGGTCAGTTTGGCTGGATACAACAGCCACAGTGCTCATATTCTTTTCCTGGGTGTCTTAAATATGTCATTCCATTGCATTTTGGAAAAAAAAAAAAAAAAAAAAAATTGCTGCTGGAATGTCTGATGACAACCTTATTTTCTTTCCCTTAAAAGTGATTTGATCTTTTTGCTCAGATATTCAAATATCCTTTTCTGTTCCTACTTTTTTAAGTGAGTGGAGTATTTTTCGAGAGAGGGTTGAGTCAAGAGTTTCTTCTTGGCTCTAGAACTCCCTCCTTGGTTGTTCTTTGCAAAATGATTTAAAAAAAAAAATGACCTGCTGTTTTTTGAGACTTGTTTCCTCTGACTCCCTCTTCTGTTTTGATATTTTCTCTCCTTTGCTCCTTGTGTCCGGTCCTGTTCCAAACCAGGCCTTGCCAGCACTTCCGCTTCCTGGTGGGGCTTTCTCTGGAAGTGGGTGTGGCTTGTTAGTTTGGGGAGGCTGTGGGATCCTGTGCCATCAGTCACTGCTGCGCCATGGCGCCCTGTCCAGACCCGTGAATTGGGTCCTCTCCATTTCAGCTACTTAGGCATAGGTTAACTTGCTGCATTTCCAGTGAGTTTTGGGAATTTGGGAAGGGGGAGACTTCATGGTTTTTTGGTATACCTTGTCTGGTGCAGTTGCAGATGTTGTCTCTGGGTCTCTGACTTGGCTGTCCTGGTTATTACGTATGTCTCCAGGGGACTCATGGAAGTTTTGACAACTGTGGTACTCCCATCATTTTCTCAGAAGCCCTTCTCTTACCCTCACTTTTTGTTTATTTATTTATTTATTTGATGGACAGAGATTGCAAGCAGGCAGAGAGACAGGCAGAGAGAGAGGAGGAAGCAGGCTCCCTGCTGAGCAGAGAGCCCAACGTGAGGCTCCATCCCAGGACCCTGGACCCTGGGATCATGACCTGAGTGGAAGGCAGAGGCTTTAACCCACTGAGCCACCCAGGCACCCCTTACCCTCACTTTCTAATAGTCCCCTTTATTCTTTAAGAAAGTTTCAGATTTACAGAAATATTTCAAAGAGTACAGAGAGTTCCCATATACTCTGCACCCTGGTTTCTCTATTAACCACATCTTACATTGGTATGGTACATTCATTATTGTTATGAAACCAACATCAGTGTATCATTATTCATTAAAGTCAATATTTTATTCAGATTTCCTCAGTTTTCCCCTAGCGTCCTTTTCCTGTTCTAGGAGTCCATCTAGGTTACTCTATGACCCATGGTCCTCACATCTCTCCAGGCTTCCCTTGGCGGTGACCCTGTCTTCACCTTTTTTTGAGGAGATCCGGTCAGGTATTTTTTTTTTTTAAAGATTTTATTTATTTATTTGACAGAGAGAGATCATAGAGAGGCTGGCGCAGAGAGAGAGAGAGAGGGAAGCAGGCTCCCCGCTGAGCAGAGAGCCCGATGTGGGACTCGATCCCAGGACCTTGAGATCATGACCTGAGCCGAAGGCAGCGGCTTAACCCACTGAGCCACCCAGGCGCCCCCGGTCAGGTATTCTGTAGAATGTTCCTCACTTGGGATTTGTCTGATATTTTTCTCATGACTAGAGTGCGTCTATGGGTTTTTGGGAGGAAGACCACAGACACAAAGTGCCATTCTCCTCACATCAAGTCAAGGGTACCTACTCCCCTGTTTCCTTGCTCATTCTGATTCCTCTGCCCCACTCAGAGAAGCCAAGACTCTCCAAACTGAGATCGCAGAAGAAGAAAATGACGGAGCCAGGAGTTGAACCCAAACTCTGTCTGTCTGACCTTGGAGCCTCTACCCTTAATCACTCTACCACGCTAGGAATTGATTAATTAATTTAGCAAAGGCTCCACACCACCCTCTTTCTAGTTGCACACGGTCTCCTCTCCCCAGAGCTCCTCTCGCAAGGGGTCATGCATCCCTTTCATCCTGGCTTTAAATGGAAGACGTCCACTCTTCCTCTGGTCCAGGGGCCAGGCCGTTTCCCCCTTGCCCGCCTCCCCCCATCAGGTCACAAAGAGGCCCCGTGATGAATGGGAAGGGAAAGCGGAAGGAGAGGGAGGGGGGCCCGAGGAGAGAGGGGGGGGAGGACGAGGGGGAGGAGGATGGAGCTGGGGGGGGGTGGGGGCAGAGTGGCAGAGCCACAAACCTTAATTTAATCACAGGGCCCCATGCTCAATTTAACAGACACAAGGGCTCAGAATGGGGTCCCTGTGTGGCGGTGGGGCAATCAGCCGGCTGCAGTTCCTGGGAAAGCATTAATTGTGGATGACAATGTGTAAACAGTGGGGATGAATGGAGTGTGCAGGTGTGAGCCGCTGGGGCCAGCTGGGGCTGTTTTCACACGAGCTGCGGCTCCCTCACTGCTGACCTGCTCCCCAGAACCGGATTAGCGGCAGCAGTCGGGAAACCGTTGAGGGTGTTGGGGTTTGGCAGGGGGCAAGTGGCCTGGAGCAGAGGGGAAGACGCGGGGGGAGGGTCTGGGAGGGCAGAGGCCCGGGAGAACCACAGAAGGCGCGTGCGTGTCTGTGCACGCGTGCACACCCGCACGACCTGCCTCTGGCCAAGCCCTACGCAGGCTGCCGGCTCTCTGGAAAGCCAGGCTGGACTTTTGACAGCTTATTGTGGTAGCCTTGGGTCTGGGCTTGGGGCTGCTGGCTGTCTGGGCGAGGAAGCTGGACATGTCTCCTTGAGGTTGTGAGGTCCAAGGGTCCGAGGGTCCAGAGATGTTCTTGGGGGAAGGCTCTGAATCAGCATGGGATGGCCAGCCTGATTTGTGTGGGAGGGCGACGGTTGTGGGGAACTGAAGTGATAATGAGAGGAAGATCCGGAGAAGCCTGGGCATTCCGACACCTCGCGTCTGAGCATCCCAGAGCTCCTTCCCAAAGCTGTCCCACCTGCCAGATACCAAAACAGAGGCCCCTAGTGCATAGGACAGGAGTGAGGTCTCTGGGGGCCACGGCTGGCTCCTGGAATCGGCTCAAACATTGTGCCTCCATAAACCCGTGGGTCTGCTTCATAAGTGGCTTCGTGTAGCTTTCTCATCATCTCAGTTTTGTTGTGACTCTCTGGGGACAAAGGCAATGTCCCCCACCTCTCTTGTCTCTCGCCTGATTCACAGAACTCAGTTGGGCCCCCAGGAATCCCAGGGGTTCAACCTTTATTCTGTAGGCAGAATAGGAGGTCCATGCCTGTTTTAGGGACTTGATTGTCCCTACCCAGTGTGACAAGTCAGAGAGTAGGGGGATGGCTTGGCAGAGGGTTTGAATGGGTCATGAGAAACCAGGTGAGGCATGAGGACAGGTGAGGCAGTAGATTTGGGGAGGAGGGGGATGAGTGGGGAGACCTTGAGGAGTTGGATTTCCAGGACTTCCGGGGTGTGTCAGCCCAGGCTTCCGGTTTGAATGGCTGGCCAGGTGGTGGCAGCAGTATCTGTGTCCCTGGCGGGGAATGAGGCTGGTAGTGGAAGATAACAAGTTGAATTTGGAATGACTTTCTTTCCGATGGTCACTGTGAACTGAAGATTGGTAAAAGTGAGGAACTAAGAGCCAAACATCAGCCCCATGCCGATTTCCGGAAGGGCCATCAGCATGCAGCGCCCCCACGTCCAGTCTCAGCTGAGCATCCTGGGCCAGGCTGAGTCTCCAGCAGGGAGTGCTCCCGCTCCGGGGTGCTCCTGCTCAGGGGTGCCAAGCTCATTCTGAACACCTGCAGGAGCTGGGCCTGGAGCCAGGGCACAGGCAGGGTAGGTTGGTGGTGCAATCTGGCGACGGGCTCGGGGGGGGGGGGGGGAAATCAAGTTGGCATTGAAATATCTCATGCATCAGCCAAGGAAAACAGTACACAGACGCGAATTGAACTCAGAATCCTGAATCTGTGTTTTCTTCAGGTAGCCTGTTCAGTCCCTCCCTGCTGCTTGTTTTTATTGCTTTTTTGTCCCCCCCTTTGATAGAGAAATTACTTTTTTCTCCTGCAAGGCCAGGCGCCTGAAGTGAGTTTGAAAAGTGAAGCAACTCTCCAACCAGAGGAAGGACGATGGTAACTATCTGTATTTTGGAGTCATTTTCCTATTTTAGTTTTAAAATAATGGTTTCTAGTATTTATTTTTTATTATTTTTTAAGATTTTATTTATTTATTTGACAGACAGAGATCACAAGTAGGCAGAGAGGCGGGCAGAGAGAGAGGAAGGGAAGCAGGCTCCCTGCTAGGCAGAGAGCCCGATATGGGGTTTGATCCCAGGACCCTGGGATCATGACCTGAGCCGAAGGCAGAGGCTTAACCCACTGAGCCACCCAGGCGCCCCAATAAACTGCACTATTAAAGGCACATTAGCTAATGAATGATACTGATACATTTTCATTGAATAAAGTCCATATTTTATTAAGGTATTTCTAATTTTCCCGTTATGCCCTTTTTCTGTCCCAGGAGCCCATCCAGAACACCACACTACATTTAGTCTTCATGTGCCCTTGGGCTTCTCTTGCCTATGACATTTTCTCAGACTTTCCTTGTTTTTGGTGACCTTGACACTGACGAGGAATACTGGTCAGGCAGTTTGTAAAATGCGCTCCCCACTTTGGGGTTTGTTTGATCTATTTCTCAAAATGAGACCAGGTTCTATGTTTTTAGAAGAGCACAGAAGTAAAGTGGCTTATTGAATATAAGCAAGTGGAATTAACTTAAGCATTAAATACAATTAAAATTTAACTGATTAATGAAAAAAAAAAAGAAGTAAAGTGCCATTCTCATCACAACATACCAAAAGTACTTACTGTTAACATGCCGTATCACTGTTAATGTTGACCTTGATCACCTAGCTTAGGTTGGGTTGGTCAGGTCTCTCCACTGTAAAGTTACTTTTTCAATCTCCCTTTCTATACTGTACTTTTGGAAAGGGAGTCGGCATGGGTAGCTCATGCTTAAGGAGTGGAGGTTTATGTTCCTCCCATTTGAGGATGGACTATCTACATAAATTATTTGGAATCTTCTGTGTGGTAGATTTGTCTCTTTCCCCCATTTATTTAGTCAATTATTTATTTATATAAATACTCTTGTATATTTACTTTATACTTTGGGATATAATCCCACACTGTATTTTGTTGCGCAAAATATTCCAACTTTGGGCATAGGGAGATCTGTCAGTTAGATCCCATCTTTGTGGTCACGTGGACTTTTTCAGGGACATGAGCTATCAATTACTTCTTAGACCAACCTTCAGTTTAGATCAGGGTTTCTGTTGCTTGTAACCAAAAGATTCTTAATAAATCTTTTTTTTTTTTTTAAAGATTTTATTTATTTATTAGAGAAAGTGAGAGAGAACATGAGACGGGAGAAGGTCAGAGGGAGAAGCAGACTCCCCGCAGGGCTGGAAGCCTGATTAGGGACTCGATCCTGGGACTCCTGGATCATGACCCAAGCTGAAGGCAGTTGCTTAACCAACTGAGCCACCCAGGTGCCCTAGATTCTTAACAAATCTTAAAAGAAGAGAGAGTCCTTAGGTTGCATTAAGTGTTGAAAATCTCTCGTGTTTCTTATGTCAGTGCAGCTAAAATGACAATATTACACTGGAAAGCACCGATCCTCCCCTGGGCTATGGCGGCCTCCTCACTGAGCACTGTAAGAGAATCAGGAGGCTCGGGAGATTGGGGCTGTGTGTGGTTCAGGTTCCAGCCTTGTGGTCTTAGACAAGTCATGTAATCTCTGGGTTATAAAAACGGCGCAGAGATGAGAAGGGATTAAGTGACATCACATCATTGTGATTTGATCCAGAGGCCAAGACTGTGCCTCTCATCTGCTAATAAACCAGCTACTGGGGAGTATAAATGAAGCTCTCAAAGCAGGGCTGCCAGATAAAATATAGGATGCCTAGTTAATGTCATATAAATGATGAAGAATTTTTGTTTAAGTAGGTCACAAATAGTGCATGGGGATATTTTTACGCTAAAAAAAAATTCACTGTTTATCTGAAATTCAAACTTAATTGGGTGTCCTGTAGCTTTATTTGCTAAATCTCTGGCAACCCTACCTCAAAGGCCCTCCCATTCTTAGGTTCCTCTGGGCATGGACTGCTGGAGTCTGCAACTCCAGCTCCACTGATGAAGGAACGAGAACTGTGTAGTGTTTGGGGAAGAGTAGGATTTTGTGGTCAGACCATCTCGAGTTCAAACCTCTGCTCCACTGCTTTGGGCAAGTTGCTTAACCCTTTTGAGCCCAGTTTCCATACTTCATTGTTCAGTGGGTTGATAATTCCTAGATGCCACGATAACCCTTTCCAGGAATGGAATGAGCTATGGGTCTGACACCTGTGGGCACTCCATCAAAGGTGGCTGCTACAGGTGTTACTTTTATCTGGACAAATGAGCAGAAAGTCCTGAGAGGGCAAGAGAGGAGATTCAAGGTCATGGTTATGCACCCTCACTCCCAGTCTGTGCCCTTTTCCGATACAGCAGGAATGCCAAATCCCAGAAGCAGAGGCCAGGGTGTCAATGGGATGTGGGGCTCTTTGCTAAAGATCAGCACCTCCCTGGGGTCCAGCTTTCCAAGGTCTTGGGGTCCTTCAGGAGGGCCTGAGGTTGAAGGCAGGAGTCTGTTTTGGTAAGGATCTAGAAGCAGCTATCTGGGAAAACTAAAGAGAAAACTACTTCCTAGACGGGGAGGCTGGCCTTAACCATTCAGGAGCAAGGCTGGTAGGTAGAAATGATAATAGTTAAATTTATTGAGCACTTAGTATGTGCCAGGCACTGTTTTAACATACCCCCCCCCATTTTAAGATATAATTGGTAGATAACATGGTATTAGCTGAAATACACTTTAGCCAAATAATGACTTGATATATGTACATAGTACAAAATGATTATCACAAGTCTAGTTAACATGTATCAGTTCACATAGATACAATGTTTTTCCTTGTGTTGAGAGCTTTTAAGATTTATTCTTAACAAGGGTGCCTGGGTGGCTCCGTGGGTTAACGCCTCTGCCTTTGGTTCGGGTCAGGATCCCAGGGTGCTGGGATGGAGCCCCGAGTCGGGCTCTCTGCTCAGCAGGGAGCCTGCTTCCCTTCCTCTCTCTCTGCCTGCCTCTCTGCCTACTTGTGATCTCTCTGTCTGTCAAATAAATAAATGAAATCTTAAAAAAAAAGATTCATTCTTAATAGGTTTCTGATATACATAGAATACCATATTAATAACGATAGTCACCATGCTGTACATAACATTCCCAGAACTTACTTATCTTATAAGCAGAAGTTTCCAGCTTTCGACCACCTTTACCCATTTTAACCCCCGCACCTTACCCTGCCTGCTGCCAGCAACCACCACTCTATTCTTCGTATCAATGAATTTTTGGTTTTCTGTAGATTCCCATGTAAATGAACTCATACAGTATTTGTCTTTCTCTGACTTCTTTCACTTAGCATAATGCCCTCAAGGTCCATGCATGATGTCACTAATGGCGGAATATGATTTTTATGGCTGAGTAATATTCGTGTGTGTGTGTGTGTGTGTGTGTGTGTGTGTTTGTGTGTGTGTAAATCTTTAACAACTTAGGTTGTTTCCCATGTGTTGGTTATGGTAAATAATGCTGCAATTAACATGGGTACAGGTATCTTTTTGAGATACTCAGGCATGGAATTACTGGATCATATGGTATTTCTATTTTTAATTTTTTGAGGATACTTTTCTACTGTTTTCCACAGTGGCCGCACCAATTTACCTTCCCACCAAGAGTGTGCGAGGGCTCTCTCTTCTCTACAGCCTCGCCGGCACTGATGTCATCATTCTGATGACAGCCAGTCTGACTGAGGTGAGGTGTCACGTACTTGTCATGTGTTACTTCATGTAAATCTCACAATTCCCCCATTTTGTTGACAGGGAGACTGAGCCACAGAAGGATCAGGAAACTTGCCCAAGGTCGCACCGTAGATGGGATAGCGATGAAGTGAAGTGGTGCCCTTGCCAGGCGCTCTGCTCTGAGGGCAGGGTTTGGGAGGTCCGAGAAGGCCTACTCCTCACCTTCCCCTTCCAGGCCCCTACCAGCCTAGCAGGCCTGAAATTCACCCGAGCCTTTGGCCTCCGTCAACCAGGGGGGACTGCTGAGCGCCAGGCATCAGCTAACACGCTGGGTCTCCTGTTTCACTTAGTTCCCACAATAGCCCTCTGAGGGGATGTGATTGTATCTTCATTGCACAGAAGACTGTGAGGTTTATGCAGCTTGCCCAAGGCTGTAATTTACAAGGGCCATGATTCACATGTGAATTTCCAACTTGCAGGTGCCTGGAGGTGTCAGGGAGGGGAGGAGGAGGCCAGGGATGACCTTTCCCCTCCGTGCCAGCCCTAGGAAGAGGTGGAAGTGCCTGCCTTACCGCTTTTGATTTATAGTGGGGCAGGGGGTTTAGTTCTAGGGGTCAGCTTGGGAAGCCACTGGAGGATTCTATTTAAAAAAATGAATTTGTAATTTGTAATCGTGAAAACAAAACAACAAACCCCAGGCAAATAGGAAGACAACTTACATGTCCAACAATGGGGGAACCAGTTAACTCGATTATAGTACAAGCCCTTAATGGTGTATATTGCAGCTGCTTAAAAATGTTTTCAGACTTACATAGGAGAGTGCTCCACATAAAGCAAGAGCAGGGGATCAAACTACTTACTAAACATGATCCCCTTCAGACAATGATAATTTTATCTACAGAGAAAAAGGCTAGAAGAACAGACTCTGGAACATTGGTAGTGGGTTACCTCCAGGCTGTGAAATTTTAGGGCAGTTTAAAATTTCTTAATTATACTATCATGTACTTGCCTCATAATTTGCAAATCAGTCACTGACTCACAGCCCGCTGGAGATGAAGGCCATCCAGGCGGTAGCCAACCAGGGCATTTTAACAACGGGGAAACTGAGGCCCAAGCCTGGCCAGGAGGTTCATGCTGGCGGGTGGTTCAGGGCGTCCGAGCCCCGAGTGGGGTGAAGCCCACGCCTCCACTACGCGCGAGGGGGGCGGCCACTTGGGGGGAGCGTGGGGAGCCCCCTCCAAGGGGCACAGCTAGAGCCCAGAAGAGCAGAGAGGGGAAGGGTGAAGGTGGGTGGGGGCTGGGTGGAAGCGAAGATTGGGGACCTTTCAAAAATGGAAACCAGATGAGCCTTTCAAAGGGGAACCCATTCTCCACGGCGCGCTCCTTTGTTGCGGGCATGTGAGGCGGCGGCAGCTGCGCCCTCGCCCCCAGCCCACGGCCCGATGGGGCGGACACGGATAACTGCATTAGATGCACTCAGCTCTTTTCAATGAAGCGCTCTTGTTGGCGGCACAATAGGGGGAACGGGGCAGCAACCCCGGGCCAGGCCGGGGGGCACCCTGCCCCCGCCCGCGGAGAGCCAAGAGCACTCTCATTTTTCAGGGCTGGGCTAATTGACGTTTGGCTGCCCTGTGGTTCAAAAGAAAAGGCCGAGCTCCCCAAGTCCACTTCCACCGGAAATGAGTGCCCCCTCCAACGTGGGTCCGTCCCTGGGGGCACAGCCGGAGACCAAAACGCCGCTGGTCCGGGGTGGAGAGGGGGACACACGCCGCGCAGAATCCCTGCCCAGTGTTGCTTTGGCTCCGGTAGAAGGTGTCCGGAAGGTGTCTCCCAAAGGGCTTGGGCGCCCAGCCTTCAGTTTCTCCGGGAGAAATACACTTCGGGAAGGAGGCAGTTGACAGCTGCAAGTGTAAAAGACACTTTCAGGGCTGGAGGGCTCCACGCCATTAGTGATGACCAAATGCTACATTCTTTGAGTGGTTCTCCTAAAGATAGCGCGGAACGTTGTATGTTGGAGCGGTGAAAAAAAAAAAAAAAGAAAAAAAAGGAAAGCATGGTATTTCTTGTCCCCTACAATGATTTGTCGAGGAATGAACTTTTACAGGTGTGGAAACCAAGGTTTAGGGAGGTTATTGGTTTGCTGAAATGGCGCATATGAGAAATGTACACAGGGGAAGGCTGAGCTGGAGTTTGAACCCAGGTCTATTTGACTTAAAAGCAGGGTTTCCCAACGTGGGCACGACTGACTTTGTGGCCTTGAGAACTCTTTGCTGGGGGTGCTCTCTGGTGCATTACAGAACGGCAGCGTCCCTTCTAGATGGGGGGTAGCACTCCCCTTCCAGTTGTAGCAACCAATGTATCTCCAGACATTGCCAGATGTGCCCCTGGTAGGGGGCCGTTAGTCCCTGCTGAGAAACGCTGATATAAAGCAACCCCTGCCTGCTTCCTGGGCTGGCCAGCTGGATTTCCTTGAGATCAGCTTTTCATCTGAGGATAAAAATTGGGGAAACCAATCCAATCAGCAATGTGGGATCCTTTTCATAAAGGTTAGCCCTGTGATTTTTAGAGAGAGTGGCAGAAGATGAGTTGGCATAATCAGACAAGGCCAAATTGCCTGGACACCAGAGCCCAAATTCACACAGAGCGCTGGAGGCATTTTGAATTGGCTGTTTGTCTGGAGTGGCCCTCAGCCCCCCTCAACTGCTCTCCTCCTTTCTTTCTGCCAAGACCGTCCCACAGAGGGGGAGCCAGTCTCTTTCCTCCGTTCACTCTGCCAAAGAAGCAAGAGTAGCCTGGGTGGCTAGAAGGGCTAAACCATGAGGGAACGCAGCCAGGGAAGGCAAGAGGAAGAAAGGTGATGTCACCCATGCAAAATAGAGCCTGAGGCTCATGGTGAAGTAAGACGGACCTTGTCACAGCCACCAGCTCCCCCGGTGCCCACTGTGATGAGAAGGGCCTTTGCCCTGATTTTCACAAGTAAATGATCACAGCCTTCTTAGCTGCGACTTGGGAGTGTGATGCTTCCTGGGCTTGGCGCTGCTTGAACTTACTACTAAATGGTTCAAACCCCCCACCCCCTGGGTCCCCAGAGCTACTCAGGTCTCTCAAAAGCCACTCCCCGCCTCAGGGCCACACTGAACCGAGGCCTGTTTCAGTTCAACTGCCTCCTTCTCGTTAGGTAGAGTTGATTCATAACTGGGCACCCTCCTATTTGTTTTCCTGAATCTGACCTTCCTCCTGCCCAAATGGCTGCATTGACTTTTTACTGGAAATGCCATTTGCAAATGCAATGTAAATGACCTCTGGAAGAGTGTTAGGTCCGCAGGGAAGTCAGAGGGCCTCTAGGCTTTAGGCTTGTCCCTGGCACCCTCCTGGCCTGCAGTTCCTGGGTGGCAGTGGCGGGGTGGTGGGTGGTGGGTGGCTCAGAGACTTGGGGTTGGGGCTTATCCTTTTTTGATTGAGCCCCGTCAAGGGACTATAGAGGGTAAGGGTTTAAGGAGTTTCGAGAGAAGAACAGGCATGTGGAAAGAAAGGAGGTGGGAAAGTGGGGTAGTAAAGAGCCAGCAACATTTCAGATAACAAAGGGCTGGGACTTTGGATAATTGAATTTTGTCTTTGTATCAAGTATTTGGGGTCAGCCTAAAAACACGTGTGTTTATCACCTGCATTCACACACACAGACTTAGTTTAGTTTGGCACAGGATCCACGCCCTTCTGTTTTCCTTTTTATGTTCCCAATAATACATATTTGGTGGCCACAGCTTCCTTCTAGAGGGACCATATCAAAAAAAGAAGATGGGAAAACAAGTGTGTGCGAACACGTGTGTGCGTGTCTCTACCATATGTAACCGCTTCTTTTCTTCGCATGCCCCCTCCCCCGGGTGGTTCACACTTGCCCTCCTTTTGCTGAGATAATTTGCACTCTCCAACTTCATTAGTTGCAACCCCCTCCTGCCCTGGAACAAAAAATGGGGCCAAACTGTTCAAAAGAACACATGGAGACCCCATTAATGCTGGCCCTAATTGTGCCAATTCAACCCCCTCAATAACTCTAATTAAAACCTGTCTTGTGTGGGGCGCTGAATGGCAACACAGCTGTCATTCCAAACAATCACAGAACAGAGCTATAGGAGAAAAAAAAAAGGTCTCTACATGCGATTTTTGGTGGTGGTTGTTATGGCAAGGGTCAATGGAGAGGATTAAGACAGGGGTGCAGTCAGAGTGGGGAACCTTGAAAAAAGTCTTCTATGTCAGGTCACAGTTTGAAATCTGAAGACCTTTAGCTTTTCCCCCCAGCTCCCCCCTCCTTCTCCTCCCCGCAGGCAGGAACACCTGCAAACTGACTGGAAGGGGCCATGACCACCAGACACATGGATACCACAAGTCGACTCAAACATCTGAAAGAAAAGGAAAAAAAAAAATCCAACCAACAAAACCGCACACCAAAAACCGAGAAGGAGTTTTTTTTCTCCGCTTTCACCCTCGTCATTTTAGTATCCAGCTGCACTTTGCTGGGCACCGTAAATAACTCTGCAATTACATTAATTGGTTGCATATTTGTTGACACTGAGGGCGAAGCCCTTGAGGTTGGGGGAGGTGGATTTCAGCTACAACTTAACACTCCTCCACTCTGCTGTCCCTCTAAAGCTGATTTCCAATCACCCCGTTCAGTTTTTCCACATGGAGGAAAGCAGCGGGCTGACAGACCCATTTCTGAATAAGCTTTGACAGCCCCCATTGAGACTCATGTCCCCTCTGCTGGCTGTCCCAGGATCCGTTTGTTGGTGCGCGGGGTCAGAAGTTAGATCCCACTATGGGAGGACTTGAGAGACGGGTTTCTGGCAACACTTGATGGAGTTTAATTCCCTTTGGAGGCAGGGGGTGTGCTGGGTTCATTGTCAGGATGATAATATTGTTTAGATGGAATGAGAACCAGCTAGACCTTTGTCTGAGTCCGCAAGCTCATCCGGGACTCTTCTAATGGGTTGTCCCACCCTATGAAGGTCTCTGGAATTCCAGTCCTTGGGAAGCAATAGGATCTTAGTTCTATCCTTTACTTTAGTCAGTGGGCAAGACTTGGAGAGTTCTGCTTGAAAACCTGCTCTGTGTTAGGGCTTCAGAGATCTCATGGAGGGTGAGCAGGACAAGACTGAGTCCCAGCTGGCAGCCCAGAGTTGGTGGAGGACCAGAGACTCAGAACTCATTTCCCCTCTTGCAGAGCAACAATTGAGGGAATTCCTCTGGAGTCCCAGCGGGGGGCTGGAGGGGGAGTGAGATTGTGTCCCACACCCTGATGCTGCATCTTGGAAGTGGCCCCTGGTCAGTCGGAGCCACCCTGGAGGGGAGGGGCCTTGTCTGTCTTGCTCCTCGCTGTATCCTCGGCGCCCAGCGTGAGCCAGACACACACGAAGCCCTCCTCTCATGTCGGAGGCTGGATGAAGCCCTGAAGTTCTGGTTTCCAGGTGCTCTGAGCTCTCAAGAAGGAAGGAATTACCTCAGGCTGAAGTCATGGGCCTCACTTCTACATGGTATGGTAGAAAGCATGCAGGCTTTGGAGCCAGCAGACCATAACTTAGATACGTTTACTTTTTAGAGCCATCGTAAGGATAGGTAAGCTCATGGAGGTAAACCCAACACAAGTAATTTCCTTTTCCTCTTTCTGTGAAGCCAGTCAGAAGAAGAACTTTTTTTTAAAGATTTAATTTACTTATTTGAGAGAGAGAGAGAGAATCAGCAAGGGGGAAAGGCAGAGAGAGAGAGGGAGAAGTAGGATTCCCACTGAGCAGAGAGCCCTATGCGGGGCTCGACCCCAGGACCCTGAGATCATGACCTGAGTGGAAGGCAGAGGCTCAACCCACTGAGCCACCCAGGTGTCCCAGGAGGACTTTTGGATCAAGACCTCTGAGTTCCATATTTAAATATCAATAAAAAAAGACCCCACAAAATAAAGATAATATAGTCTTGCAAATTAGCAAAAGAGAAAGCAGGCTTGAGAACCTAAAAGGCAGAACAGAACTGGCCTCCCTGGGGGTGCTTGCTCTTCCCTCTGCCTGGAATGCTGTGAGTCTCTCTCCTTCAGATCCCTGCTCCAACACCCTATCCAAAACAGAAACATCCCCCTCCCATCACTCTGCATGTCCCTCACCTGTTTGGTTTTCTTTATGGGGCCTATTACCCCCTGACACATAACATAGTCATTGATTTGTTACCTATCTCCTCTTATGTCTTAAGTGTTATGAGAATAGGAACTTCTTTGTTTTGTTCATGGCTGTATCTGTAGTACTTGGAATGGTTCCTGACACGCTGTAGATGTTCCCGCAGTATTTACTGAATGGTTGGATGAGGTAGTGACTCTCAGATCCCTTAACAGGAAGAGACTCTCTGGCCCCAGATATTGGTTGGGTCGAGTTACTTCATGATAAATGCATTGCAGGAGGGTGGCCCCTCTCCCTCCGGTTCCTGACCTGGGGTTCCTAGAGCCGTGGTGAGGATCATGGTCATCAATCTGGATTCAAATGTTGGCTCCACTCTTCAATAGCAATGTGAACCTGGGACAATTATCCAGCACTTCTGAGCCTCAGTTTCCTCATCTGAAGATAGTCATAGTGGCTACCGCGCAGACTGTAGGGTGATTGGAGATAATGTTTGAGAAGTGTTTATGACAATTCTTGGCACCAGGTGTATGTAGGACAAATGCTGTACTGTTGGCATCGTGGTCATCAACATCTTTATTATTTTGACGCTGAGATTCCCCCATCCCCGATAGTGGGGCTGATTTCGGCATGGCAACACCATGGGGTAATAAAATAGGGGAGAAGTGACAGAAAGGAGCATCAACTTTTATTTTGAAATGACTCTCCCCAGCCAATCACACTCCGGGGTGGTAAGCCAAACCCCATTTTGCTGTTTTTAAAAAATTCCTTTGCTCTCTTGTTTTTAAAACTTGCACTTAGTTGCCAAGGGCATAGTCACGTAGATGTGGAAGGACCGCACATTCCTCACAGACTTTATTCTCTTGAACTTGAACAGTTGGTGCAGAAGTTCCCCACATGGTATTTGGGTCATTATCACCTTGGCAAGGAATCTGATTCGTAGTCAAACCAGAACAGGTTTCTGTCCAAGGCCAGAGTAAATGCCATCCCTTCAACGAGGCCAAACAGAGGGGTCAGGACCAGACAAATCTGAGTCTTATTCCTCAGTTTCCCCAGGAGGTTGTGAGCAGGCACACCATCATTCTCTTACCAGCCACCAAGAGCTGATCTCATTTGTGGGCTAAGGACATTGCTTGCTCTGGGGCTCTCAGCTTTTGAAACTTTGGCTTCTCTAGGACTTACCAGCATTTCCCTTCTGTAGTTATTTATCTACCCGTTTGCCCTGTATCAATTATACCGTAGGATTGTATGTTCGTTTATGCATGCATGTGGAGACGTGGGGTACACACATAAAACCTGGACATTCCCCGCTTTGGGGGAAGTTGGAAACAATGCAGGTTTTGGAAGTATCTGGATCTCAACTTCAAATTCCAGTTTTGCCACCTGGTAGTTTGGTGACCCAGGCCAAATCATTTATTCTCTGTAGAGCATAACTGGGGAAAAGGTCCTAGTGGAAAGTCCACTCATGTTCCACCTGTGCAAACGCCTTATGCACAGCAGGAGGAGCTCTCTTTACCTTTCCTGGCTGGAGAAATGGGGTGGTTTAAGCAGAAACTGTGTTGTGATGTCTTGCCCTATGTTTGGGCCTGTTTGTAATTTACAAAACATATTGTTGAGATTTAACTAATACCTACCCTCATAAAATAATCAGGCAGCCTAAAGAGATTCCTGCAAAAACCCAAGTTTTAAAGATAGAATTAATCATATTCGATAAAAGAATCAAGCCAAAACAATGACAATGGCCAAGTGATACTGCTCTAGGTTCTACTTTTCAGCCAGCCCCATTACGAGGTAAAAACAATGATCTGGCAAGGAATCAGTGTCAAAAACAAACATAAATTATCTTAAGTCTACTTGAAACGTGGATTTACAGCAACTCTCATTGAAGAGTCTTGTCTTAAGTAAATATTTTGCCTTGAAATATTAGCAAGTGATAAATTGAAGCCACGTGGTTAGTACAACATAAAAATATCAGTTATTTCATGCTTTTCCCTTTTAAAATATTCTCTGTGCTGTGTATATAATATAGCAGTGCAAATGGTACATTATAACTAGATATATAAATATATATAGTGGGGATGGATGCTCAAAACATTTTTAAAATTATTTATTTGAGAGAGAGAGTGTGCTAGTGGGGAGGTGGGAGAGGGGGGAAGAGCAGAGGCTGAGGGGCAAGGAGATCCCATACTGAGTTCAGAGCCGGGACACAGGGCTCCGTCCCACGACCTGAGGCCGTGAACTGAGCGAAAACCCAGAGTCACACACTTAAGTGACTGAGCCACCCAGGTGCTGCTCCAAACATTTTTACCGATAGAGGCATTCAGGAAAAAAAGACAGGAGCCCACCTGTGTTCCCTCGGTTGTGTATGTCGCTGGAGTCACTGAGGGCGGAGGAGTAAAGGCATGTTTTCAGAGTCTGGCTGTGAGCTGGTCCCGGAGCACCACACAGCCACTGGGAAGCAGGTGTCCAGAACTTTTTAACTGTACAGGATTTTGTTGTTGTTCCCAAGGATATAGTGGTAGCACTTCCCAGCTGTTTACTATGGCTCATGGAAACAGCCTGGATGGTTTTCTCTCCCTCTGTAGTTCAGCTTAAATAAATAAATAAATAAATAAATAAATAAATAAATGGAGTGGTAAGGCCAAGGCCCAGATGTGTCCAGGAAGTGTTTCAGTCACCTCAAGAATGAAGGCCTCTAATGGTAACACTTGTACACTAATAACCAATACACTAATTATATTTAATTCATGTCTATTAAGGATTTTGAGTGTTAATCCTGTAGCCCTCTTAGGAAGTAGTGTATATTCTAGAACCTAATAAAACTGAGTTTCTTGAGAATCATCCCACTCACCAGATATTTAGAAATATTCCATTAATCAGGATTTTAAGTGATGAGGCTGCTTTTCCTGCAGTGGGACAAGGAAGAGAAAATTGTACTGGAGATCAGAAAGTGCCGGGCCCCAGGCGGAGCAGGCTGCTGGGACTGAGCTGGAAAGATGGGAGGAAGCAGAGCGATGGGGGCGAGAACACCCAGAGAAAGAGAGGAAAGGCAGAGGAGGGTCTTAGGAGAGAGAGAGACGCTCTGCAAAGTAGCAAGAAGGAGAAGGCGTGGGTGGAAATGGTGGTGAAGAGAGGCCTGGGCAGCAAGGGCCATGGGCTCACTACACTCTCTGCTTCTATTAAAGCCAATTAAAGTGTTGAAAATCAGATCACATGTGAAGCTTTTAACATGAATTTTTCATTACAGCGTTGGGGGGGGGTGGGGGCGGGGAGGAGGGGAGGAAGGAAGCCCGCAGCAGGGTAAGCCCCAGTCTGCCCCATGTGGGGATGGGAGCCTCCTGCCTCTCCAGGACACTCGGGGCCCAGGCCTGTTTCCGTGCTGGGGCCCAGCAGAAACGCTAGCCTCCTCCCTCAATTACCTTCTATCCCGCTTTTATTTCCTTTCACTGCTGACAACCCCATTCTATGGGTAGGGAGCTTGGCAGGTGGGGCCAGAAAGAAGGGGTGGTCGCCAAGGGTCCTTTGCTGGGGTCTCAGAAGGGACACCCCTGCCAAATCCCCCACGCTCTGCACTGGCATTGCCCATGGGAACGCAGCGTTCCAAAGCCGAAGGAGAAAAGGTGTAAGATATAGGCGCTCAAGACCCCATCGTTAACTGCCATTTGCTTCAAAACTTGTTGTGAGATAAATAGCTCAGGAACCCCGAGCAGTCAAAAATGTCCCCTTTGGGTCCCGAGGAAACATCACAAGGAAGAAAAAAGGTTTGCTCTGGTGGGAAGGGCAGCTCTCAAGCCCAGAGCCTCCTTCCGCCATCAATGCACCTGCTATACTTTAGTCAAAAACACTTCGGGAGCCTCAGCCTGACGCCTGGCTCTGCTCTAGTGACCGTGTCTCCAGCCCAGAGCTTGTGGCTTCTGTTAGGTGATGCAGACAATAAACAAGTGAGCAAACACACTCTTTCAGGTTGTCCAGGTGGGGTGTAGGAACTACTCCGATCACACCTTTTATCTAGTTTTTGTCCTGGTTATAGCCTCCTTGACTGGAAAGCCCAGCAGCTGGCTGAGCTGTGGGCAAAGGGCCCCAGGTCACCCATTACCTGGCCCAAACTGTGACTCCTTTCAGCCCCCGCTCCCCCTGCCCTTGGATATCCTGCCCGGTGAAGTTCGTGGTGGAGGAAATAATTGTTTAAGTTCAAAAAGAAAGTCAAGAGAGAAGCGTGTTTGGCCGCACTGAGTACAGTGCTGATCTTTTCCCATGGACTTGCATTTGACCCCTCTCTTGTCTGACTGTGGGAAGGACCAGAGGCATGGCTGGAGTGTGGGGGGAGCCTGGTGGGCCAGGAGGTCCCTCTCCTTGAACTGCCCTCTCCATGCTCAGCTCTCCTCCCGCCCAGAGGCCCTCCCCTGGGCCTGGGGTTTAATCTCTGCCAGGCCTCCACACACGCTGGGCCTGCTGGTGTGTGGTCTGTCACACTGATATGCCTCAGCAGCTGGAAATCCTGAGGAGGGAAGGGGGGCACCTCGAGCATAAAACCCTGGCACTTCTCAAAACAAAACGAATGACTCCGGCTTTTAATCAGTTTAGGGCCGAGACGGAGAATCGTGTTTGGTTTTACACAGACAAAGCCCTTTTTAGGTCTCTGCTTTCAGAGGAATCTTCGACAGCCCTTTATGTAAATGGCCACGGCAGGCTGGGCAGGGGATGCTGGGAGACCAGACCGTCTGCGTGCAGGGTAGTGACTTGGTCTTCATGAACCGGACCTCAGTCTGCTGTGGCCCTTGGTATGACATATCCCCCCCCCAAGCCCCCCTCTGCCCGTCCCGGGCTCCCAGAAGCCAGAAGCCAGAAGCCAGAACCACAGCTTTTGGGACTGTGGCCTTAAGCTTTGATGGGTGGGCTTCTTCAAAAATGGGCCACCAAATTTAAGCCTTAAGAACTAATTTCTGTGGTAAGACAGTTAAGGGAGCTTGCTATTTATAGAACCCCAACTGTGAAAGAATACATTTGCAAAGCAAAGAATCCTGTCCATCCTCTGTTCCCTGACAGCTGCCTTGACCAGATTTTCAGCTACCAGGATATCCTAGAAGCTGTAACAATCCTAAAAGTGACATAGTATGAAGGGCTGAACGCTGAGCCACGTCTCTGGCCCAGGGTTGCTAGATTTGGCAACAACAACAACAAAAAAGGACAGTTCACTGAATTTGAATATCAGATTAACAACGAATAGATTTTTAGCATAAGTATGTCCCATGCCATAATTCAGGGTTATGTGGCATTTGGGATGTACTTAAAAAAGAATGATTCGAGTGATGCCTGGGTGGCTCAGTTGGTTGGGCAGCTGCCTTCGGCTCAGGTCATGATCCCAGCGTCCTGGGATCGAGTCCCACATCGGGCTCGTTGCTCGGCAGGGAACCTGCTTCTCCCTCTGCCTCTGCCTGCCATTCTGTCTGCCTGGGCTCGCTCTCTCTCCCTCTCTCTCTGACAAATAAATAAAATCTTAAAAAAAAAAAAAAAGATTCGTTACTTAGCTGACAGTCCAATTTTAACAGGGCCTCCTGTGTTTTCCTGACAGCCCTGCTCCAGCCCTCTTGCATAAGAGCCCCTGAAAATTCTTTTCTCTCTTGGTTTCTTCTAGGTCCGCCTCTTTTTTGTGCTGGGATGCCTTGGAGAGTTAGGTCTTCTGGGGCCCTGTCGTCCTTCTACGTTTCTGCCCAGTGAGAATCCCCGGGGGTCTCCGTGTGAGGCATCTCCCTGCTTTCCCTCCCTCGGTCTTACCTCTAGGTGCTGGTTTGTCAGGTCTCAGCCTCCGGTTCTGAGGACTAAAGCCAACGACGGTGTTATCCCCAATTTACTACTGCACTGCTATGCACCAGGCGCTGAGCCCCTTCCACCAATAGCCATTTCGTGCTCCCAGCGAGACTCGGATGAAGGCAGTTTTGTGTGGCAGAGAAGACAGAACATAAAAATTACCCTTTGAACCATTTCTAGGTGTACAGCTGGGCATCAAGCATACCATTGTAGTATAACCATCACCATAATTTATGTCCCAAACTCTTTATCTTTTATGTCCCAAACTCCGTAACCATCGGACGACACTAACTGCCCACCCCCGCCCCCTGCCCTCCAGCGCCTGGCAATCAGCATTCTGCTTTTTGTGCCTACGCCTTTTACTCCTCTAGGTACCTCCTCTGAGTGGAATCTTGCAATCGCTGTCCTGTGCGTTAGGCTGATTTCACATAGCATCAAGTCTTCAAACTTTGTCTACGTGATAGCGTGTCAGACTCTCCTGCCTTTTTAAGGCTAAGTAACCCTCCATTACATGCATATACCACGCTTTGTGGATCCATTCATTGGATGATGAACATCTGGATTGCTTCCACCTCTTGGCTGTGGCGTGTAAGTCGGTGGTGAGCATGGGTGTACAGATACCTGTTCTGGTGTCTGCTTCCCGTTCTTTTGGGTTCCTACTCAGAAGTGGAATTGCTGGGTCGCGTGGGAATTCTATGACGTTTCTGCTTTTGGCCAAAGTGCCAAGCTGTTTTCCACAGCAGTCATGCCATGTCACATCCCTCCCAGCCATGCACAAGCCTTCTAATTTCTCCACATGTTCACCAACACTCCTTTTCTTTTTTTTTGTTGTTTTTTAGTAACATTCATCCTAATGGGCGTGAACGAGGAAGGCGTTTTTTTTTTTTTTAAGATTTTATTTATTTATTTGACAGACAGAGATCACAAGTAGGCAGAGAGGCAGGCAGAGAGAGAGGAGGGGAAGCAGGCTCCCTGCTGAGCAGAGAGCCCGATGCGGGGCTCCATCCCAGGACTCTGAGATCATGACCTGAGCCTAAGGCAGAGGCTTTAACCCACTGAGCCACACAGGTGCCCCGAGGAAGGTATTTTAAAAAAGATTTTATTATTTTTTTATTTATTTGAGAGAGAGAGAGAGCAGGTGAGAGAGCGAGTGAGAGTGGTGGGGAGGTGCAGAGGGAGAGGTACCAGCAGACTCTGTGCTTAGCACGGAGCCCAACACAGGACTCGAAAACACGGCCCTGAGATCAGGACCTGAGCTGAAATCAAGAGCTGGAGGCTTAACTGACAGAGCCACCCAGGTGCCCTAAGGAAGGCACTTTTAATTACTATTTCACAAATGAGAACACGGAGGCCCAGACAGGTGGAGGGGCTCATCCATGGTCAGCCACTCACAGAGATGGAATTTGAATCAAGGCCTAACTCCCAAGTTGGAACGCTTAACTCGATGTTAAATTTCCTGCCTCTCATACACGCATCCAAATGCAAGTTTTTCTGTCTGTGCACAGATGTCTAATTGTGCAAGACATCTGGTAAAGGCACAAGTGTAGGAATGAAATATGTCCAGGGACTTTGACATGTTCTTATTAAAAATACATCTCTCCCGTGGGAACATAACAATAACACATAATCTGCATTTCATCCTACTTAATTTTAAAATAATTTATTCAGTTGGGCTCTCCCATAGTCCCTTACTTCGGTGTCCTCTGGCCTTTTATTTTATTTTTATTATTTTTTAAGATCTTATTTATTTAAAAAAAAGATTTTATTTATTTGAGAGAGCGAGAGCATTAGCTGCGGGAGAGACAGAGGGAGAAAGAGACTCCGACTTCCTGCTGAGCTGGGAGCCTGGTGCAGGTCTCGATTCCAGGGTCCTGGGATCATGACCTGAGCTGAAGGCAGAGGCTTAACTGACTGAGCCACTCAGGTGCCCCTCATCTGGTCATTTAAATGGCCGAACTAACAAGTGTGATTGAGCATGGATTTTGACCTAGTGGGGGAGGGTAGAGAAGCCACAAAATAGAAGCTATGAGTCGCAACTTCCAGACGTCTGTGGTCTCACTGGTCCAAGAGCTGTGGCTGTCTGAGAGGCATCGTGCAGCAGCACAGACACAGGACCACAGCAGGCAGCAGGCTATCGGGAAGACACAATTCAGAAAGGGTAGGCCAATGGCAATGCCCCCATGGATGGTCAGGGGTGTGCCTGCCTGAGGGCGGCCTGCCTCCTTGGCTGGCTGCAAAACCTGGAATGCCTCCGTGCAGTGCCCCTGAAGGAAGGGGGCTGTGGTTGATGTTGCCCTACCTCTCAGACGCAGGCTGTGCCTGAGTACCTTTTTGTTCAGCAGCCAGAGCCCTCCTGCTGCACCATTATCCTTAAACATAGGCCCCACGGAGACCACCTGCCTCCTGCCTTCTGTGCCAGCCGAGCCCTCACTCAGTGTCATAGGAACAGTCCCATCGAGTCACCTAGCTCTCACAGGCTAGTGGGGAAGAGCATGGGTGGTGGGGTTAGATGTGCTCAGGGTTGGAAACGACTCTTGCCACTGATGTCTGTTTAACCTCAGTATAGTGCCTTAGCCCCTCCACACTCAGTTTCCTGATCTGAAAAATGGGAATAATATTAGGGACAATGAGCTTGTCATAAAGATGGAATGAGGTGTGTTTTTGAAGTGCTTTGGATGATGTAAATGCTCAGTAAACACTAGCCATGAAAACACATATACAAGTAGGGCTTGTGGAAAAAACCCACCAGATTTATGTGTGTATCTTGTTGTTGGACCATTGTGCCAGTGACATCAGCACGGCCGAACTCTGTGGGAAGCCACCGGCTGGTGTGCTGGAGAGCAGAGAAGGCCGTGGGTGAGGATACTGTCTGAACGGGGAGGCGCGTGCCTTCAGGGGTGGTGCTCCCTGAGTGTTTGTTGGGCTGGGGTTCCAGATGCAGGGGGCCATGGGAGTGAGAGGCATGGAAGTGTGTGCATTGGTGGGCAGTGAGAAGAGAGAGGACTGTATTGGATCTTTTCTTTTTGTATTATAAACACTTGCCCCTTATCACATATACAAAGTTCATTGTAGAAGAAAGAGAAAAGGGACACCTGCGTGGCTCAGTCTGTTAAGTGGCTGCCTTTGGTTTAGGTCATGATCCCAGGGTCCTGGGATCGAGTCTCGTATAGGGCTCCCTGCTTGGTGGGGAGTCTGCTTGTCCCTCTCCCTCCGCCTGCCTCTGCTTACCTGTGCTCTCTCTCTGTCAAACAAATAAATAAAATCTTTAAAAAAAGACAAAAGAGAAAATACAGATAGCCAGGGGTCTTTGGACAGGTGTGTGTGGTGGGGGTGGGGGTGGGGGTGGGGGGATGGTGTGGCTTGCACTACAGCTTGGGAAAATCAGACGGCCGTGTGATCGCTGCAGAGCTGTGGGTGAGCAGCGGGGTTGGGGGGAGGGAATTTGAGCCTGCAGGGCCAGGTGTCTGGAGGTGCCATGGGTGGCAGCCCAGGCGTGGGCACCAGGTGGCTCTCAGGGTGATGAGGAGATCATGCCCCCTGTTTATGACAAGCAGGTGAGGTGCGTGGCCCGAGGCAGTCGTCTGAGTCACCAAAGCGCAAGTCAGCCCTGAGGCTGTGACAGTAAACACACCCCGCAGTGCAGGGACTGAACGCTGGGGGGCATGAACAGACGCCCTGGAGTTAGGGACACGTTGGTTAAAGAAGAGGTGTTCGGGAATCCGAGGGAAATGCGGTGTGTGGGAAGGGAGCAGCCTCAGTAATAACTGACCCCCAAAGATGTCCACATTCGAGTCCCCGAGACCTGTGAATATGTTGCTTTATATGGCAAAAGGGACCTTGCAGATATGATTGAATGAATCTCTTGACATAGAGAGACTATTCTGGATTATCTGGGAAGGCTCCTTGACAACACAGGGGAGTTTGTAAGAGGGACGGAGGAGAGTCTCTCTTCCGGGAGGGGTCGGAAGATGCTATGCTATTGCTCTTCCGGATAGAGGCTGGGGCCAAAGCCAGCACGCACAGGCAGCCTCCAGAAAAAGGCGAGGTAGCAGACTCTTCCCTAGAGCCTCTAAAACGAGCAGAGCCATGAGGATGCTTTGGTTTTAGCTCACGGAGCCTGCTTTTGGACTTCTGAGCTCTGTAACTGTCAGATAGTAAATTCGGGTTGTGCTTCAACACTGGTAACTTGTGACAGCGGCAGTAGGAACCTGGTCCAGGGAGGGAACCAACATACTGAAGAGACCCAGGCACTGTGCACGGCTTCTGCTAGATGCCTGGCACACGTGTCTTAGCACAGCCTGGGGTCTGGAGAGGATTCTCGAGATGGTGCTGCACATGCCTTCACTGCCCAGAAGCAGAACCGGCCTCCCTCTCTCCCCAGCGACCAGATTCCTCTAAGGGAGCAGAGCTTACAGTGCAAGAAAGGGCCTGTTGGACTCCTCTCCCAGGACACCGGTGCCTATTGACCCTTCATTTACACGACTAAAGGGACTCAGGTAGCTTTTCCAAAATAAGGCCATGTGCCAGAGGCAAGTGTCTGCTCCAGCCTGCACTCCAGGGTAAATGGCAAATATCTTGCTGAAGAAGACGAAAAACAGAGAACATGCTACTACACCCCATGGTTTCATTCATTCCTCCCAACGACTCTGTGCAGGCCTTGCTACCTATCTTTGGTGGTGGGAATGGCCAGAGAAGCCTGGATTGGAACTCTAGCCCTCCATCTCTGTGCCCAGGGATGATCCACTGCCCCAGGATGTTTCTTAAATGAGATCAGACTGTCCATCTGCCACCCCTGGGAGCCCATTCCAAGTTTTTGTCAAATGGATAAAACATTTCTGATGGTTTTAGACAGCTTCTTATTCGAATGACCTTTGAAGGCATTATTTCTCCTACACTGCCATCTGCCACCAGGAGCTAGTCTCCTCTCTGTTTGGCCTGTTTGGATCGGCCCACTCTTCTCATTCTGGGTAGGTAGCATCCAGGTTCTGGTAGAGCAAGAGTAGCCCTCCCAGTGCGTTCTGGGGCCACGGCTGCTCTACCGTGATGTGGTTTCACCCTGTGTCCTGGTTCCAGTTTGCTCAATGGCAGATTCTGAGACAAGGAATTTTTGGTCCAAGAGTTTATCTGGAGATGATCTAAGGAAACACAGTAAGGGGATGTGGAAATGCAACAGGGAAGGGAGAGGGGCCAACTAATGGTTCATTACTGAGAGAGTCACTGCTACAGGCAGCTGGGTCTTAATCCTGTTGGGGACCCACTAAAAGACTGTGGGATGCACCTCAGAATTGCCTTGCTGGGCAGTAAGGAAGGGGAGGAATGGGCCTACTAATTCTTGTTCTCCACTGGGTGAGGCTTGCTCCTGGTGGCATTACCTTCCAAGACACTTCTGGCTGCCCTCTGCATGGGACGAGCCGCCACCTGGAGCCAAAGGAAGTCCTCAGGCAGAAAGAAGAGGTACCTGAGGTTAGCTGCTGCATGGTGACTCGGGGTCTGAAAGGATGCGGATGGGACATGAAGAGCGTCTGCTTCAAGTCATGTCACTGGTGCCACTTCTCCCAAATCCACTAGCTGGGTTGTGTTAATACCATACAGGGACCCCAGGACCCAATTTTAGCTGATTTTTAAAAGCACTTGCAACTTTGGTAAAGCATTGATATTTCTTGGCTTTGATGGCTTTGATGCTTTTTTCGATGTCTCCCAGAACACAAAGATAAAATTTACCAATTTTTTTCAATGTAGACTAAAACTCATTCAATCTTGCTGTTATGATATGGGTACACAGGAACACTTTTATAAATGTAAGATACATTGCAAGAGCCTCGTGGTCTTCATTTTTCCTGTGTCTTGAAACATTTATTTTGTCCTCCTAGGAATTATTTCTCATTACTCATCATTTATTCCCAGCGATGTTGAAAAAGACTAAAATAAGGAAACCGAAGGACGGCAGAGTTACCTAGAAGGACGGTGTAGCAGTATCATCAATCATTAGTTGTTTGTCATCCTTCAGTTTTCTTAATTCATTGTCTAAAGTGTTATATCATTTTCCAAGAAGATATAAAAGAGGCCTGGAGATACCATCTTTGTGATCTGCTTTTAGTTTAATTGTGTGCAATGGAAAACTCTGAATTTTTAATTTTCTACCTTTAGTGGCAAAGAGAAGTAAATTGATAGCGAGAGGTTTCACAATTACTGCATAAATCAGAAGATGATTGCAAAGAGTCAGTAGCACTCCAGAACATAAGCAAATGGTGAAATTATGTAAAAGAAATCTTAGCCTTTGAATATTTGGATGATGATATCTTAGGGGATTTTCCTCCAGCTTGAATATCAATGAACTAAGAATATGGTTTTTAAAAAGATTTATTTATTTATTTTAGAGAGAGAGAGTGTGTGTGGGGGGTAAGGGTGAGGAGAAGAGGGAGGGGGAGACGGAGAATCTCAAGAAGACTCCTGCTCAGAGCAGAGCCTGATTTTGTGGGTTCAATCTTAGGAGCCTGAGATCATGACTTGAGCTGAAATCAAGAGCCACCCAGGCTCTGACTGAGCCACCCAGATGCGCCAAGAATATGTTTTAAGGACAAAAAGGAAATAATGTTATTTTCATAGAAATCAAGATGAACTTGATTTCATAGTATTTCATGGGAAAAGCCTGAACCTTCCTATTTTGCTAAAAATATTGACAATATTCTTTAATATCTTAGACTTCTTGAGCCTCAAAATTTACTTAAGGTGGTTTGTGAGTAGACAAATATTGAAAGTAGGTAGACATGCAAAGAGGAAATAGATGCAGAAATGAAAATATTAGATTGAAGATTTTATTTTATTTTTAAAAAGATTTTATTTATTTATTTGGCAGACAGAGACCACAAGTAGACAGCAGGCTCCCCGATGAGCAGAGAGCCCGATGCGGGGCTCGATCCTAGGACCTGGGATCAGAACCTGAGCTGAAGGCAGAGGCTTAAACCACTGAGCCACCCGGGTGCCCCAGACTGAAGATTTTAAATTAGGTTTGTAGACCTGGAAATGAAAATGTTTTGTAATTACAGAACAAAGAAGATGGCTATACTCTCTTCAACAAAATTATGCGTCATTGAGAATGAATGAATGAATGAATGAATAAATAAATTATGAGCCACAAAAACTTTCAAAAGTGTTGTGTTTTGTTGATGCAAATGCGAACAGAAGAATCATAAAGCATGGTAAGCTAGACCATTTAGAGATACAGTTGAAATCTGGAATCAGTATTTACATGATGAATGTGTTCCATGTTCATGACATTTGATGCGTGGATATTTTCAGTCAAATTTGTTTATTTCAGGTATGTTACTTTCAAAACTAGGAAAATATGAAATAAGATTTTGGGCTTGTTATATTTAAGTTCTTATTAACATTCCTAACAAAGTTGCTTTTAGCTCTCTGTGGTAGCCAGCATCCAAGATGGCTCCCATTGTTCCCTGTCTCCTGGTATTCGAACCCCTGTGTAGTCCCTTCCCACATTGCACTGGGGTTGATCTGTGTGACCAAAGAATATGGCAGAAGTGATGGTATGTCACTACTGAGATTAGGTTATAGAAGACTGCAGCTTCCATCTTGGGCTCTTGTTCTGATCATTTGTTCTGGAGAAAACAAGCTATCCTGCTGTGAGGACTCATGTGGAGAAGAACCAACATATTTGTCAATGGTCAGCAAAAAACTGACGCTTGCTAACTACGATGAGATGAGCTAGAAAGTGGGTCTTCCAACCCTAGATCCTAGATGACTGTAGTCCTGGCTGGTAGGTTGACTTCAACTAGGACTGGCTATATAATTTATGTTGTCCAATGCAACATTAAAATGGAATTCCCTGGGGCACCTGGGTGGCTCAGTGGGTTAAAGCCTCTGCTTTCAGCTCAGGTCATGATCCCAGGGTCCTGGGATCAAGCCCCACATTGGGCTCTCTGCTCAGCAGGGAGCCTGCTTCCTCCTTTCTCTCTCTGCCTACTTGTGATCTCTGTCTGTCAAATAAATAAAATGTTTAAAAAAAATGGAATTCCCTGACAAAAAATTACTAAAAATTCCAAGACAGCAGCAGCAGACTCCTAGGTCAAGCCTGGGACTTCTCATGGTTGCCCAGGTCGCGTGCATGCCTGTGAAGCTAGCCCTCACTGCCACCTAATGAGAGACAATGAACCAGAACCACCCAGCAAGCCCCTTCCAGATTCCTGACTCATAGGAACTGTAAGATGTTTGTTGTTTAAGTTTGGATAGTTATTTGTTAGGTAGCAATAGCTAACTAACACACTATCCATTTGTTCCTACTTCTGTAAATTCTTTGTAAAATGACTTGGAAATATAAAAACATTAAATGAGTCCATCAGACCCAGATGATTAGTCTATGGTGATAATTATTTTTCCTGGGCTACTGAGAGTTGAAGAGATAAGAATGATCCAGTTAGTTCCAAACTTATTTCCATGGGGTTCCCTGCCTTGGTGTCTCTGCATGTGCTGTTCACTATGCCGAGAACATTCTCCCCCCTCTCTTGTCCAGCTTAAACTGGACATCCTTTGGATTGAGTTAGATGCTGTTTTATTATTATTATTATTTTTTTAAGATTTTACTTATTCATTTGAGAGAGAGTATGAGTGAGGGGTGGGGGATGGAGGGGCAGATTCCCCGCTGAGCAGGGAACCTGACGAGGGGCTCCATCCCAGGGTCCTGAGATCAAGACCTGAGCCGAAGGCAGACACTTAACCATCTGAGCCATCCAGGTGCTTCTAGACACTCTTTTTAATGACTCCCCAAATCGCCTGTGCCTCTTTGCAGTACTGTAGACACTTGGAATTTGTAGACACTGCAGACACTTGGAAGAAACTGTCGATAATTAGACATTAGCAACAATTGGTTGCTTAATGTCAGTCTTTCTACTAAACTGTGGGCTCTGTGAGGTCGGTTACTTTCTTTGTTCTCATTGTATACCAGTGCCTAGTGCAGGACTTGGCACACTAGAGGGAAGCAAGGAAATTTGTCTGATTGAGTGGTTCAGCTCTTTGTCAATGGACTGGGAGTGCACGGCAGTGATCTGCAATGGAGTCGGAAACCCCCGTCTAAATGGGGTTTGTAACAATGATTTCTCTGGGGTCCCCCAGGCATGGTGGATTATGGGTTCAAAGATATTGGAAAGGCTCCTTGCTTCATGGGCTCCAATACAAAAAACACAGACCAGCAAGTGAAAGATGAAGTAGGTGAGTGGAGAAAACCCATACCTGTGGACATAAGAGTCAGTCTTCAGTAATACACAAAATAGCACGTTGAATGTAGCATGTGCTTCTGACTCTTAGTACTGAGTAGTTAGTACTGACAGATTTAAGAGGATGCCAAAACTTAAAAAAAAAAAATTTATCTATTTCTTTAACAGAGAGATAGCACACAAGCCGGGGGAGTGGCAGGCGGAGGGAGAGGGAGAAGCAGGTTTCCTTCGCAGCTGGGAGCCCGATATGAGGCTTGATCCCAGGACCCTGGGATCATGACCTAAGACGAAGGCGGACACCTGACTGACTGAACCCCCAGGTTCCCCAAGAATGCCAAAAGTTTTGAAGTGCATGCAAAATATAAGGACCACCTTTGGTGAAGTTAATCTTAGTGGTTAAGCCTCAATTCCTGATCTGCATAATGAGACTACTAATGCTATATTATATATTTGAAGGTTGCTGAGAGAGTAGATCTTAAAAGTTCTTATAAGAAAAAACTGTAACTATTTGAGGAGACAGATGTTAACTTATTGTGGTAATAATTTCACAAATATACATATACCAAATCATTGTGTTAATACAATGTTATATGCCAATTCTATCTTAAAAAAAAAAAAAAAAGACTCTGGGTGTCTGGCCCTAAGCCTATTAATGTTTTTGAGCATGAGGGAATTGGCCATGCAGAGGTAGAGAAAAGCCACAATTTAACATTCTGAACTCTATTGCATTGTTTACGGTTCTTTTGTTTGGCAACTCTAGGCATCATAATGATGATAGCCCCTACTGCTAGTTGTCTTCTAGGATTTTATTCTTCTTGGTAACATAAAACCTGATTTTTAGCTGTACACCTGTGGCCACCTCCAATTAAGATGAAAATTTTTCAATCTTTTTTTTGTAGCGAGATGTGGTCATACAGATACAATGAAATGTGACTTCTTGGGAGATGTCTTTAAAGAGAGAGGCATGCTCCTTTTTGACCCTTTTCTCTCCCTGCTGATGAGAAAAGAGATGTGATGTCTAGAGTTTGAGCCACGATCTTGGACTTTGAGGTAGAAGCTGCTTATGAAGAATGACACAGTATGGGTGCCTGAGTGGCTCAGTCATTTAGACATTTGACTCTTGGTTTCAGCTCAAGTCATCTCAGGTTTGTGGGATGGAGTCCCCAGGTTCATGGGATTGAGCTTCCTCTGGGGCCCCCCACTCAGCGGGGAGTCTGCTTCTCTCCCACGCCCTTTTGGTTGCATGCTCCTTCCCCCGGTTGCATGCTTTCTCTGTCTCTCTCAAATAAATAAATAAATAAATAAATAAATAAATAAATAAATCTTAAAAAAAGAAAGAAAGAAAGAAAGAAGGAAAAAGAAATGACAGGGCGATACTAGAAGAAGTCTGGGTTAGAGGAAGCTACCCTTGACTTTGAAGGGAGTCTGTGCATAAAAGAGAGATATAAGCTTTTAACTTGTTCACTCTAGTTATTTTTGACATGCATATTTTTTCAGCTTCATTGAGGTACAATTGACAAATAAAATTGTAAAATACTTGAGGTGCACGCCATGATGATCTGATATATGTATACATTATGAAAGGTTTTCCCCATCAAGTCAATGAACATATCCATCACCCCACATATTTTTCTTTTTTTTAAACCCAAGATTCTTGGTGTTCCAGGTTTCTGGGTGCAGGAGTATATTAGAAGGGAATCCAGGACCTTGGACACAACTCACCCTTTTCTGTTGGTAGCTGTTGTCACAAGTGAAGCAAACATAAATCAAAGCATATTTATATTATAGAAGGACTTTTCTCCAAAGCCTCATTCTAGATCTACCTTCTTTATGAGGCCTTCCCTGGTCGTTAGGTCTATAGTGGATCCCTGCTCTCTGAGTCCCCAAAATACATTGCTTTTAAGTAATGGTCTCCAAGAATCTGTGTCTTAGATTATAACCACTCAGAGGGCAGGGTGTGCACCCCAAATTCCTCATAATAGTGAGCATTGTGCCGGGCACAGAAGGAGATGCATCAAAGTGCTTGTTAAAATAAATGGAAAGGTTCTATTTGTAATATGAGATGAGGCAAGTCTCCTTTGGATTATACAGAAACATATTCTTGAAACAGGCATTCCGAGCTAATACTAAATATTTGAGGCCCTCAGGCCTCAATATGGGATATAAAGTATTATTTTTCTTCTACTGAAATATCCCCTTGCAAATAGAAGTCCCACAGGGCAAGGAGTATGGCTGGAACTGGACAGACCAGATGCCAGAATAGCTAAATTTATTTTTGGACCATAAGCCTGGCCTCCAGGGAAAGAAGGAACTTGTCAATTTCACTTTTTGCTTGGATCAGAGGATTGAGCCTGGCAGAGACACGCTGTTTGGGACTAGTAGTTCTCTGGAATTTCTAACCTTCTCTGGGGTTGGGAGGAGTCGGGAGAAGAAAATGCATCATTTGAATGATGGCCATGGTTACGACAGGCCCTGCATGCCAACCAGAGGGAAAGAAAATACTTGCTGAGCAAAGTAACTGGAAAGCAGTTGCTCATATTTTAAACTAAGCTACATGGTCGAAATCCAGAAAATGTAGACTTTTGGACCAGCAACCAGTTGGAAATAGGCTTTCTGGCTAGAAAACAGCATGCAGTGTTATGGATGGAAAGGACGATTGCAATGCCTTTTCCCTGGGTGCACGGAACTGCCAGATACTGGGGGGCCATCGCAAGCATATTTACCTACTCCAGCAGATTTCTCAATAATTCCAGCAACAGGAAGAAGTTGACCAGCTTGACCATGTGTACATGGCCAGGTGGTGGAGTCAGGACAGACCTGTCAGGCTGCGGAGCTCGGTGATAACATTTCCATCCTGCCTACCCCTGGTGCGTGAACACACAGGGCACACGGAAATTAATCTAAGTGCTGCATGAGGCGCAGTAGTATTGGGCCAGTGTCACAAGTCCAGCTGGGCGAATTCCCAGCATGCCAGATCATAGGGGCTGTTTCCACGCTCTTCCCCTGAAGCTCAGTGCCGCTCCCAAGTCTCAGTTCTTTTGCAGGTCATGGCTGAGATTCTCTGCACCTCACAGGGAGCATCTAACCCAATGGCATTTGAGATTGGACACTGTGGTCATCACACGACAGAGGCGGAATTAGAATCTGAAAACCTAGCCTTGAATCTCGGATGTCCTTTACCAGCCAGACGAGGAAAAGAAGTCAATCTCCTGGACTATCTGTTCACTTACCTGTAAAGGTGGATCTAACTCTCTACTTCACAGGATCATTCTGAGGATAAAATGAGATGAGCCATTTGCCTTGCCCTCTACTTAGCCAGAGGTGGTATTTCTAACTTAACCATCTCCTTGAATCCTGACCACTCATGAAGTAGAGACTATTTTTATCCCCATTTTACAGAGGGAAAGACTGGACCCCAGAGGAGTAAAGTGACTTGTGCAAGGTTATGCCACTAGGTGGCAGACCCAGGATTTGAACCCATCCTGTCTAGTTCCAGAAAGCAGCCTGACCACTGTGTTACTTCTCAGCAGAGGAAGACAGGCACTTCCCTTAGAGATGGTCTTTGTTTTTGTCTGGAGAACAAGTACTTTTGTACTTGTCCAGCATCCAGTCTGGGCTCTCTTATCGGAGAGCACCGGACAGAGTTTAAGTCTACTAAGTAGGGAGCAGTACATTCAGGTTTGCTCTTTTGGAAGGATGTAGGGTGGAGGCTGGATGAGGCAGGCAAGGGGAGTAGGCAAAGCTGAATGCAGGAGTTGGGTGGGAAGTATGTTCACACAGTCCAGAGGAGAAGGCATAAGGGAGCAGAGCTAACCTTGGGTAGGACCTCTCAGGCACAGACACGGGGGAGGAATTAAGTGCTGGTGCTGATGCTTCCTGTCTGGTTGGAGAAAGGATTCGCTCCTCATGTAGTGAGTGGTCCATTCAATGGAAGTAAACCCTAAGGGTTATAATCCACACAAAAAGGGAAGCCATGGTTCCCTTGGGTTGAATGCAGTGGATGGTGCTCTGGCCCAGGAGCTGGTGTGATGCAGCTGTGACCATTCCCAAGATGGCCCTTTGGAGACTATCCTGCACAGAGACCTTCAACATCCCGCTGGACCTTTTGTGGTGTTATCATCTCCAAGTGGGTTGGGCACCTAGGAGAGGTCTCCTCTCCCTACTCTGACCCAACTATGGGGTCTTTGCACCCACAGACCATCCCTCCCCATCAATATTTTTCTTCCACTCCCCCAGGTGGAGAACAGGTCCCCTCTGACCTCTCCCAGAACTCCTAGGCCACAGAGTGGCTGCCCCTTGGCCCTCCAGTCCAATGCAGGGAGCCAGGATGCCTGGGTCCCAATCCTGGATTCCCACCCCCACCCCCTGCAGGGTTCCAGGTGGGCATTACCCCATAGCCACAGGGTCCCTCCCCAGCAGGTGGATAACTAGGACGTGCTTCACCTTATCTCCTAGCACTTCTCCCGTGGGAAATGCTTTAGGACTTGGGTTGTCATCCCCTGGAAGCTTCTTTACTAGAAGTGAACGCATGCACTCCCCACTCCCAAGGCCATTCACAGCCTATCCCGCGCGGGTCCCCTTCTCAGTCGTGTTTGGTGTCGATGCGATGAGGAAACAGATTTCTTAACTCCGTTGAGCCCTAGTATCCTCTTCAGAAAAATGGGGCTACAAATATTTTTCCTGCTTATTTTACAGGACTGTTGGGACAACTCGTGGAATTCTGTCGAAAATTACCCACGCTTAAGGCCTGATTTTTTAGCCGGGTGGGCGTTCCAGGAGTTAGGGCCGCTGGAGCTCTTCGAGGCTTCCTCAGACAGAAGGACCGCGAGAAAGTTCTTCTTCCTCCCAGGCTCTCCGGGAGCCCACTCCCGCTGAGCAAGCGGGTGTCTCTCCTCCGTGGGGTTGACCGCGAGCCGCCCCTCTGTCCGCTCTCCGATTGGCTTTCACCTGCCAGAGGGTCGGCTGCTACGGGCCCCTCGGCCTGTCAATCAGGGCCGCCCGGCTCCGCCCCGCCCCTCCCGGGGGTTTATAACGGGAATTCCCATGGCCTGGGCTCTGGCGTCCAACCTGCTGCAGCCGCGGCCCGGCCGAGCCGAGCGAGCGAGCAAGCGAGCGAGCGCCGCGCGCAGAGCACACGCTCGCGCTCCAGCTCCTCTCCCTGGCGGTTCATGACCGCGCGCTCTGAGCGCAGCGCCGCCGCCCCCGCCGCCCCGCCGCCCGGCCGCAGCGAGGGCCCCCGAGGGAAGGAAGGCAGGAAGGCAGGCGCAGCCGTGCGCCCCGCGGAATCCGCGCCCCCCGCCCGCAGCCCGGCTGGTACCATGCTGCCCGCGCGCTGCGCCCGCCTGCTCACGCCCCACTTGCTGCTCGTGTTGGTGCAGCTGTCCCTAGTTCGCGGCCACCGCACCACGGGCCCCAGGGTAAGTGCGCCCCCGGCCGCGCGCCCACCTGCGGAGGGAGCCTGAGGTCGCCTGCCCCCATCCCTCGGGGCGGGGGTGGGGGTGGGGGTGGAGGGGGAAGGGAGGTGTCAGACCTCGCCCCCCCCCCCCCCGCACCTACCGCCCGGTCCTCGTAGGCTTCTGGGCGAATAAAAATTTCTCCCGTTCTTCCCCCCTACCTCCCTCCTTTCTTGCAGCGCCGATCTGCCTCCCGCCTTCCCCCTCGAACTGTCACTGGGTTTTCTTTCCCTGTCTCTTCTCCTAGAGTATTTTGCTCCGAGCGGGTGCCTCCAGCGTCCGAAAAAGGCTCGCTCTCCGCTTAAGTGGGCTGCCCTGTGGTCTCACGCCGCGCCCGGTCCGGGTCCCGGAGCGCCGGCGTTCTTGGCAAGCAGCGAGGGGGTGGGGGGCAGCTCTGCCTCCAGGGTTTTAGGTTACCTGAGAGCCACACAAGGACCTTGTGTTGTTGTTGTTTTAAAAAGTGATTGCTGCTCGTAAAACCCACGGCAGATAATTTTAATGCTCTCTCCTGCTGGGCACAGCCCCGGAGCAGGGGTGGAGGTGGGGGGCTGCGGAGAGGCGCTGCGCAGCGCTCAAGAGTCTCTTCCCCCTGACTTAGAGGCTGGGATGTTGAACTACTTGTTGAACCTTGGTCTGATTGGAGTTTCTGAACGATATGCGAACGTGCCAATTCTGTGCAAAGGACAGGCTGTCCAGAGCGTTGTAAAATCTCCTGGAACTGAAGGCATTGTGTTCGTGGCTGGTCTAAATTATTGCTCCTCCCACCCCAATTGGTCTAAATGAAGGATTCCACTGCCTTAAAAAAAATGTGCTATTAAACCACCTGGTGGTTCATTTGACCGAACTTAATCCAGAGGATCTCTGGCCAAGAATCAGCTTATGTCAGGGCAGTCTCTCCGGATAGCTGCTTGCCTCGACTGGCAGCCTGAGAGTCCGTGTGAAGCAGCTGGAATCTTTGTGAAAACAAGGTCGGCTCCCTAAGCGCCGGGGGCTTTCCTGGGTATCTGCGGGCCTAGCCCCATTACCACCTGTTCAGACCACAGGTTCTTTATTCGGAGCTCTTGCTCTAGGAGAGTCCTCTTTATAGCTGTTGTGTGTGGAGGAAAAGCCTTGCAAAGGCTGGCCAGCCTTCCCGACCGCCTAGATACCGGCTGCTGCTGACGTGGGAGCCCAGCTATCACTGGGAGATCAGATTTGCAGCCACTTAGGAAAGAAAAGTGTTTGTCCCCGTGTTGTGCCGGCCCTTGCTTTTATGACCAGATGTGCCACAAAAAGCAGTTAAGGTGCCGCAGATTAGATCCAGGGCGTGTCGTAAATCCTCGACAGCAGGCGTTCTAGAAGCTGGGGCAAGTGTGGGCTCCGGGAGGGACTTTTATGGATGCAGATGAGGATGCCTTTTAAATGAAGCTGCTTGGTTTGATATTAGGACTCAGCAGCTCTTAAACTCCGAGGTCAGGAGAGCCACAGCGTTCCCTCCAATAATTAGGAACAGTCAAGACAGAGACGCAGACCAGAGCACCCCGACTGAAATCTGGATGCCCGCCCACACGAGAGGCCCGGAGACAAATGGTGGGGGGCTCATTTGCTGCTGGGCATGTCTAGCATCTCAAGCCATATGGCTTTCCTTCTCTGCCTCCTGAAATTGGAGGAAGCAACTTTAGGGGAAGGCTAGAGGCTTTAGGGGAAAATCGGGACATTGGTTAGGTTTCCCTCTAGCTTCTTTAGTTTAATCATTTGATAGATCTGATGAAATAAAACAGGAGCTGTAAATAGGCTTGTGTGGATCCCAGCTGCATTCTCTCTTTCACACACACACACACACACACACACACACACACACACAATGAAAGTACCAAGGGAAAGCTGCTGTCTTGAGCATGTGCTTACTTGGGTGCATTTACAGGCTACAAGAAGAGCTGCCATTCAGGGACATGGGGGCTGGGCCGTTTCCCCTTATGCATAGAACAACAAGGAAGGGGGTCATGTTAGTGCCATTTTGCAAGTGAGACCCTGGGAAGCTAACTGGCTTGCTTGAAACACTCATAGTGCACATGTAGCTGTGAGACCCACGTCCCAGTTTATATGGGTTTACAGGTGGTGTGCTTTCCCTGCCACCAAGCCGCCGCAGGGAGCGCTCATTCCACTAGTGGCGCTGTCCCTCTCACAGGAAGAGATGGCTCCTTGAGACAATACTGAACCTGGACGCATTAGGGGAGGCTGTAAGAAAGGGTTGATAATATTTTTTGGTGTCTGAATTGCTAAAGGGTGAGTTTGAGTTTCAGGCAATCCCCAAAGATTCCAGCTCTCTTCTTTGGCTTCTTGGTGGCCTGAGGAGTGTGGCTCTGGTGGCCAGTGGCCAGTGTCAGTGTCAGAGAAGCAGAAACATCTGGTTTGTTGCAGTATTCCCTTGGGCACCCTGGGTCTCTTCTGTTAATCTTTTGAGTGACAGAGGCTTAAGGATTGGCATCTTTTCCAGCTGGCTTTCTAGGAAACCGAGAGCATGCCCTTTTGGTTTAACTTTATCTGGCCCACTAATTGAGCTCCCCCGAGGCCTAGACCCCAATCCTCGCTCCCTTATTTGCTTCCTGCCTTCATAAAATTCCTGACATCTGTTTGACTCTGGAAACCCACAGCTATCAAGTATCAGATTGGAGGCTATTTTGTAGGAAGCACCTGATTTTTTGGTCTCCGAGCTCTGAGCAGCCACTTGGCTACCTGGGATGCTGGTCAAGGTCCTTTTAATTACTGAGGAGGCAGCCATTTCTTTAATTCTGTACAATTTACCAAAAATGTTTCAGGGAAGGGTGGGGTGGGGGAGGGGCTATCCCAGGCTGATGGAGTCTGGTTGATGGTCAGGCCAAGTCAACTGCCTGTCTTTGTCTAAAGCTATCTGCCCAGGAGCTGGGTAATGGCGGGAACTGACCCATCTTCTCTACTGGTGCATCCTCAGAGCCCAGCACGGAGCCAGGTGCTGGGTGGGGAAGGACTGTGTTGTTGTTTATGGAAAAAATAAATTAAGGCAGACAATGCATGTTTAACAGCATTCTACGGGTTCCACTTTCTTAGTGCTTTTTGCGACTGGAGGCCGGAAATAGATTTAAGAAATTTGAAAAGAGGCGAAAATGGGAAGGTCAAGAAGTCTGAGTAAGCAATTGGGTTTTTTGTTTTATGTCTGTTCTTTATTGGTTCTCTCTCCTCTTGCTGGCTGGGTTTGCCCTTCAAAACCCAGCTCCTGCACCACTCCCCAGGAGCTCTCCTGCAGAACACCCTTTGGGGGTGTTCTTTCTCCTTTGGGGAAGAATTGGTCACTCTCACCTTTGACCAGCTCCTGTATTTGGCTCACTTGCATTCTAACTTCGGCTGATCTTTCCACAATGAGCGTCTCGAGATCAGGCTAGCATCTCCCACCTTCTCCGCGCTAACGCTGGTGGCACATCACGTACAACCCCGTCTTGGGAAATGAACAAACTCACACCACCTAGAGGGCAGAATAGAGGTCTTATTTGTCCGTGTGCTGGGTTACACTGCAAAGCATTCTTTGAATGTTTACTGAAATGGGTCAGACTCTGCAGTGATGTCCAAGCTAGACCCCTTGCTCTCATTTAAACCTGAAATTGGTTATTTCATAAATAATGTTCCCCCCACTTACAGGCTTTTGTTCTTTGTTTAAAAATTAGTATGTGTGGTGGTTATGGGAGGTCTGGGGGAGGTGGGACAGAATGAGCAAACTGGGATGGGGAACAGGTGTGAAACAGCTTCTAGACAGCTCTCTTTCTTTTGGCTAGTCTGCATCAGTGTCTAGACTAGGGTGGGTCCTTGAGTCTGTGTAGAAACTCTTCCTATTACCTGTGGGCCTGACAAGACCCTTCTTTTCCACCCCGGGAGATTTATCTGAAATGCTCTTCAGGTGTTACAGGCAAAGAACTTGGTTTAAACATTTTCATGGAACTGACATGTGAAATTTAGAGGAGCGAAACTGAGAAGGCCAAGAAGAGGAAATGATCATCTTAGAAGCTGTAAGAAATGCTATCAAATGGAAAATACTTGGATGTTATCTCATTTTCTCCCAAAGTTGAAATTCACATTTCTTATGGCCCAGCAATTACAGTCCTAAGTACATATGCCCAAGAGAAACTCATGTCCAGAAGGAGACCCATGCAACCATGTTTGTAATGCTAGAAGCCTGGAAAAAGCCCAAATACCTGCTAGTTGGAGGGCAGATTAGTTGATGTTTTCACACGGTGGAGGATCATACTCAGGCAAAACAAATGAGCAACACTGACATGCAAAAATATGGATAAATCTTGGTAATAGGATATTAAGTAAAAGAAATGTACTGGAAGACAGAGCATGGCATCTTACAAACTTAAAAAGAGCTAAAATTAAAGAAAGTATCTTCTAGGAATACATATAACTATAATAATGCTCTATGAGAAAAAAAGCAAAGTAATGTTAGAGGATTTAGGGCGAAGTTATGGGGGAGCAGATGGTTGGAACCACATGGTGGGGTAAACCATATGGTTAGTGTAAGTTAATGTCAATACTTTACCTTTTGGGAGAGGGAAGGATGGGTTGGAAAGTAGTTGTCTGTTAATAAAGATTAGTGGCTGATTAAATGAAAAATGAAAGTGGGGCCTGGATAGACAAATGTTGAGTATCAGGAACCAAAGTTCATGATTAGTTCAATTCTTGGCACCCCATGCTCAGATAAATAAAAGTTCCCAGAGCAGGAACTCCTGTCTTGCCTCCTTCTGCTCCCCTTCTTCCAGATGTGCACGTGGTCCCACCTAAAATACCACGCTGGGGAGTGATTATTGGCTTTTGTTTCAGTTCTTGGCTGGTTGGACCCAGAGCAGGCCCAGGCCCTGGCATCAGTATCTACATCAGCTGGCCAAAGGGCTCATTTGTAAGGCTGAGTGGGCGGTGGGCTGTCTTCCCTCTCCCTTGCTCAGGGGGATCTATCCTGCACATCAGGGTCCCCTGCCCTGCAGAGTAGAAAAGTTCACTAGCTGATGCTTGGGTCATAAGACTTACTAGCCTGTTGGGGTTGGGCTGGGGGAGGGGGAAGAGAGTGCATCTGGTGTGATGCCTTTCCTCATCCTGGCCTCCTCCCTCACCCCCCTGGCAGAGCCTGGGGGAAGGGAGCATGGCCTTCCTTAGCAGGTACAGGGCACCCTTTCTCTCCCAACCACATAGAGATCTATTGTTTAAGCAGCCAAGTTCCTGGCATCGCTGGTGGTGGAGGTGGTGGGAGAGAATGTCCGTGAGGAGGCCCCACCCTTCCCCGTTTGTCACCGCAGAGCTGTTTGGGAGAGGACAAGGGTTGAGTTGCGGATGAGAAATCGATCGGAGCTGTTTGTGAGGCCTGCCAAACAGGGTTAGCATTGTACATATGTGCTCTGCACACATCCAGAGTCACTGAGGGGATACGAGAATTGGGTCTCCAAGAACATTCCCAACAGCACCATAAAGACCCCCAAAGCAACATGGGTCATTATAGCAATTAATTGGATTTCATTTTGCATCTGACATCATTCTAAACTCAATTGCTAGATCACAAAATAATCTTACCTTTGGCAGAAATCTAAGCTTGTTAGGTGTGGAGCCCTGCGCACTTCCCAGACATTGATTTCAGCCTCCTTCTTTTGGGAGTCAGCCTCTGCCGAGCGAGCGGGGAAAGGTACTCAGGAGAGCTGGAGTTCCAGGACAGCCCCCCCCCCCCCCAGCTGGGAGGACCACACTGAGCGAGGTTCCAGGAGACAATGTGGCAGATGCTTTGAAACCTGACAGATACTCTACAGATGTGAGCAGCTCCGCCTTTCCTCTTTAATATCCGTTTCACAGGGCAGCCTCGATCTGGTTCAGATAAGGACTGAATGCTCTTCTCCTTCCTTTTTTATTTTAAAGTATTGATGGTGGAAGAAAACTGGACCTACTTCCCAGCATAGTTCATTTTTAGGACCAGATAAGCATCTCTAGGACACTGCTGGGAGTTTTAGGTATTTTGGTTGGGGGTTTATTGTGTATGTGTTCTTGGAGAACCCAGCAAAGCTAGGAAAAGGACACGGAAGTAGATCATAAGAATGAGGGTGAGGTGGAGAGAGTTGCCAAAGCCCATGGACCGCTCCCTGCTCCTCGGGTGCCCAGAGCTGCTGACCAGGTGGAACACAGGGCTTCACTTTGTCCACAGCATTGTCCGCTGGACCTTTTTTGGGGATGGTAATATTCTACATTGGCACCGTCTGATGGTAGACACATATGACTATTGAAGTTTTAAATGTGCTTAGCACAACGAGGAACTGAATTTTTAATTAATTTGATTTCACTTAATTTAAATGTTAATGTTAAAATAGTCACATATAGTTAGGGGCTATCACACTGCACAGCCGTGTGCCCAACCCTACCCCCTGGCAGATGCCTCCACCTTGTGCCCCAGACTGTAGCTGTGCTAAACCACATCACATTTCCTAACCTATCTTTTCCTTCCCATCTCTGTCTCTCAAAATTCTGCCTGTCATTTGGATGGCTCCACACAGTCCCCCCAGACTTGCCCCAAGCAGAGTTCTCTCTGCACCCTGGGCTTTGCTCACCCTGGCTTCAGTGCATGTCTCATCTGCCCGGTGTCGCAGCCGACCGTACGTAGGAAGGTGCTGGGGCAGTCTCAGCACAGGCTCTGGAGAGAGACGACCCAGGTTTGACTCTGGCTTGGCTTCTGTGGTCCTGGGCTAGTAATTTAACTTCACGGACCCTCAGTTCCCTAATTTGTCCAATAGAGGTCATAGCCTCTATGTCCAGGGTGGTGGGGAGGATGCACGTGGGATGTCTTAGCTTCCCATTCCTGCCATAGCCATTGACTTAAGTACCACAACCATTGGCTTAAAGAACACTCATTTCTGGAGATTGGAAGTCTGACACGGTGTCCATGGGTTAAAACATCAGCAGAGCTCAGTAGGGGAGAATCCATTTTATTGCCTTTCCTGCTTCTAGAAACTGCCTACCTTCCTTGGTTGGTAGTCCCCTTCCACCTTCAAATCCAGCAGAAGCTGGCCAAGTCTTTTTCATGCTGCCATCTCTCTGGTTCCAACTCTCCTGCTGCCCACCTTCCCCTTAAGGACTCTTGTGATTGATGAGCTCAGATGTTCTCCTTATCTTATGGTTAGCTGATCCATGGTTAGCAATCCTATGGTTAGCAATCTTGATTCCTCCTTGCCATGCAACATAGCATTATTAGGATTAGGACATGGGCATCTTTGAAGGGCCATTGTTCTGCTTACCACATTCACTAAGGGTCGAATATAGTGCCTGGCTCATAGAGGGTGCTTGATAAACAGGGGCCATTATAATGACCCACATCTATTAGTTTCTTTCCTTTCAGAGTGGGGGTCTCCTAATGGTGGAAATATTTAATTTTATTTATAGACTTATCCTGGCCAAGAACAGGTACTTAGTAAATGTTCACTGAACAATAGAATTTTTGAAACATAGATTGTTTCCTCCCTTATAAAGATATATTGAACAGTAAAAAAAAAAAAAAGTAAACTGCAAATCAGAATATATGATCCTATTTTCTCAAAGCAAAAAAATCTGGTTTATGTACAGAAAAATGGGGTGGGTTATAAGTCATGTCATTAATGGTAATCAGCATGGGTGTTCCACCTCTATGGGATGTGTTTTAGTAAATATTCGATTAATTTTATGATGAGCATTTTTAAATCTTAGAGGACAATAATAAAGATTAAAATACACGTGATTTAGGGGCGCCTGGGTGGCTCAGTGGGTTAAGCCTCTGCCTTCGGCTCAGGTCATGATCTCAGGGTCCTGGGATCAAGCCCCATATTGGACTCTCTGCTCAGCAGGGAGCCTGCTTCCCCCCACCCTCTCTGCCTGCCTTTCTGCCTGCTTGGATCTCTGTCTGTCAAATAAATAAATAAAATCTTAAAACACACACACACACACACACACACACACACACACACGTGATTTAAAAAAAAAGTTCCAAACCTGTCTGAATCCAGCCTGAATACCCTTGGATTCTGTCTACCTCTGACAGTTAGCCTGTCTCATGTTAGGCTGGGTTTCAGGTTTAGTCACTGTTAGCACCAGGCCTCCTACTCATTTCCAGCGTGCTTTGAACTTAGTTTGCTTTGAACTTTTAAAAAAGATTTTATTTATTTATTTAATGGAGAGAGAGAGAGCACAAGCAGGGAAAGCAACAGGCAGGGCGAGAGGGAGAAGCAGGCTTCCCATGCAGCAGGGAGCCCGATGCGGTGCCCGATCCCAGAACCCTGGGATCATGACCTGAGCGGAAGGCACTCGGTCAACTGACTGAGGCACACAGGCTCCCCAAACTCAGTTTGCCTTAAAGGAGAGTTTCCAATTAACCTTAGCAGGATATAAATGTAAAAATATACTTATTGCTGCTGGTGGAAATATAAATTAGCACAATCACTTTGTAGGATTGACTTTTACTTTCACTCTGCTATATGCCCTAGAGAAATGTGCTTAAATATGTGCCAAGACACATGTTTAAGGATGCTCATAGCAGCATTTTTTGGTAGCAAAACTGGAAACCACCTATGTGCCCATCAGCAGGTGACTAGAAATAGGAATTATGGCATATACAAAAGTGGAATACTACACAGCACCAAAATTGGCTAATCTAAAGCTATACCCATTATTATGGAGGAATTTCATAGTCAGAAAGTTGAGTGAAAGAAGGCAAAATGTACAAAAACACATACATTATGCCATTTATATAAAGGTTGAAAGCATGCAAGAGCGATGATTGTTGCGGAGTGCCTGCATACGTAAAGAGTGCATGAGAAAATGAAGGGTAATGATAGCTCTGAACCTCAGGTTAGTGGTTAATTAGGTGAGAGGGCAGGAAGGCCAGTGACGAGCTGGAGGGGACACAGAAGGTTTGCCTTGAATTGGTAATGTTTTATGTTTTTAAAGCAGGAGCATTTTTAAATTGTACTTTGTATGCACTACATAATAGATCATACAGTTTTCCAGAAAAGATAAAAATGGATTTGGATAGGGGCGCCTGGGTGGCTCAGTGGGTTAATCCTCTGCCTTCAGCTCAGGTTATGATCTCAGGGTCCCGGGATCAAGCCCTGCATCAGACTCTCTGCTTGGCGGGGAGCCTGCTTCCTCCTCTCTCTCTCTGCCTGCCTCTCTGCCTACTTGTGATCTTTCTCTGTGTTAAATAAATAGAATCTTAAAAAAAATGGACTTGAATATATCACAACAGAGTTTTAAGAGCAAGCAATAAAAGTGATGCTTCTTTGAGGGGTCCGTACTGTTGATCATACTTTTCCTTTCCCCAGAAGGACACGTTCAGGGAATTTAGCCAAACATATGGCCTCTCCGCCTCCTTGCATTGCTGGCCACGTCTCTCCTGCCCTCCTGAGGCCCTGAGGCCATGCCTCCCCCCAGCTCAGGGCCAGGTGCAGGTATGGTACCGTCTCCCACATCTGCCTGGCAGTGCTGGGGCTCCTCTCTGCTTTTCTCACTGTACTTGCTCTAGTTGCATGATTAGGAATGAGCTTGATCTATTGATCATTAATTTAGGGTTGTCAGAACTGGCAAATAAAAATTCTACTATAAGATCGCCTAAATTGTAAATCGCATACATTTGAAGGATGTAAGTGAATAACGTAATGTAGAAGAATGTAAATTACAGAAATTTGAATTCAGGTAAATAACATGGTCTTAGTGTAAATATGGCCTAAATAAAAACTTGTTTGTCATTTATCTAAAATTATTTGTTAATCATCTGAAATTCAAATTTAACTGGGTGTCTTGTATTGTATCTGGCCATCCTATGTTAGCTCTTTTTCTTTTAGGAGTCATCTATCCAGGTTTTTTGTCAATTTTTAAAGTAAGTGTGCTAATTTTTTCTCCCTGGCTCACTGGCTGACTTGGAGGAGTTTTTTGTTTGTTTGTTTGTTTGTTTTAATACTAAGGATATTAATCTGTTTTTTTTCTGTCATGTCTGGCAGATGCCTTTCATTATAAAAAGACAATGGCCTCAGTCTAGTAAATTTTACATCGGTATGTAGTTAATACGTTATTATGGTTTCTCTCTTCAGTAACAGGGTGAGAAAGGTCTCCCCCTGCTAAGATGGTAGAAATTAAGGTGAATATATTTCTAAAGTTGCACAAGCTGGGTGACATATATCACACCGGCCATCCATTTCATGTTTGATGGGAATTTATATAGTATTTTCTGTGAGCTGAACTTCTTAATGTAACCCCATGGAACAAGCACTTGCCCTGTATTTCAGAAATTCCCGATAATATTTGGAAAGAAGATGTGTCAACTGAAAAATATTCCATTAAAGGTAATTACTTGGGGAGATTTATATAAAAAGTGTCACTTTGGGTAAGCAGGCTATCCTGGAAGAGATACTAGGACTTTGGCAAAGAATGTAGACTCTCCTTCATCTTTGGCTCTCTTCCATTAATCGAAAAAAACTTTTCCTTTTTATGAAAACTTCCAAATACACACACAAAAAGAGAGAGTGGTGTAACAGATTTCCATGGAACCCTTGCACAGCTTCAATAATGGACAACTCCTGGCCAATCTCATTCCTTCCACCCATCCCCCAGGCCCCTGTTCAGATTATTTTGCAAGTCCAGACATTATATTTTATCATCTGTAAATATTTTCAAATATATCTCTAAAAGATAAAGACATTAAAAGAAACCTAACCACAATACCGTATCACAACCAAGGAATACTGATAAGTGCTTAATACAGGTATTTTGAAAGTTGGCATTCAGCCAGTTGGCTTTTATGAAAGATCTACAGTAGAACCAGTGTTTGCTACCCGACAGACATCCCAGGAGGAGTTTTGCCTTTACAAAAGGAGGGCAAAAAGCAAAAATCGCATTCAGTGTTCACTCTGAAGTGAGCCCTTATGGGGCTGGGGGTGCAGCTCCTTCCCTAGGAACCACACTCAGCGGCATCTCAGCCTCAAGCCACCAGACCTTTGAGCTGTGTCTGTGAGTATCTCGCTTTCTCTTGATTTATTTTGTGCACCCATTAGCAAGCTGTGTCCTAAGGTATCAGAAAAGCCCGCGAGGTTATATTTTGCACCTGGGAGTGCTAAAAAAATGCTTCCATATAAATTCATGGTAATTGCTTCTTCACTTTGTGCCTTTTCTGCTGATGAGATGTTTCATAGGACGGCTGTACTTTCAGACAACAGGGGATACCTCTATAATATAATGCAACCAACATTCAGATCTCCCTGATTATCTCTTAGATGTGGTTTTATGTGAGTTTGAAACAAGACCCAAATAAGGTCCACATATTGGTTAATCTGTATCTTAAATCTCTTTGAGTCTATGAATTTCCCCTCCACCTCCTTTTTACTTTGTGATTTATTTTTTAATAAACAAGTGGTTCTAGGGTTTTCTGCACTAGATGTTATTGACTACATTCCTGTAACGTTGTGTACCACGTTCCTCTGCCCTTCATATTTCTTGTAAAATGAGAGGTGGATCTAGAGACTTGATCAGATACAGATTTCATGGTTCCATTAATTTATTTGACAGAGAGAGAGAGAGAGCACAAGGAGGGGGAGTGGCAGGCAGAGAGAGAGGGAGAAGCAGGGTCCCCGCTGAGCAGGGAGCCCAGCATGGAGCTCGATTCTAGGACCTTGAGATCATGACCTGAACCAAAGGTACATGCTTAACGGACTGAGCCACTCCCGTGCCCCTAGATACAATATTTTCTTGGCAAGTATATTTCGTGGGATTCGGTCTGTTCTTCCACCAGGAGGCACGTAACATCTGTGCTATCAGCATCATTTGGGGATCCATTAGTTTTCTAGAAGTTGTCAATGATTTTTTAAAAATAATTTATTTGAGAGAGAGAGTGCACACTCAAGAAAGAGCACGAGTGAGGGGAGGGGTGGAGGGAGAGGCAGACTCCCCGCTGAGCTGGGAGAGCATCATGGGGCTCAGTCCCTGAACCTCGAGATTGTGACCTGAGCCGAGGGCAGACACTTAACAGGCTGAGCCACCCAGGCGCCCCTGTCAGTGATTTTTAAACAAGTAACAGGTTAAACTGAAAAGAGCTTCTACGCTTTGTGTGGTATTGCCGTCTTTCTTGTCTCTGGTGTTTCCTCCGGAGGGCTTAGTTGCCAATGTTCTCTTTTCAGCAATGGCTTCCTGAGGGGGAGGCTGTGTGTGACTGCAGAGCTCTGAGAGGGAGACATGCTCCAAGTTCTTGGTGGGTGGCTGAGGAAGGAGGATCTCCTTGATTTCTGGGGGAAGCAGTAAGAACGTGAGCTGGTTTTACTCTCAAGTGCTAACCAAAAGGCCTCTAAAGTGTAATTGTAGATCGGCTTTGAGTATGATCTTTGGTATGTACACATCAATTTATATTATGAGAGCAGAGACCACGTTTTGAACTGGCTTACCCAATGAAGATACAAGGTGGGTTTCAGGATTGGTTGGACTCGGCATCTTATTAATGCCATCAACAGTTTCCCTCTGCCTCTGTTTGTGTCGTCTTTATGTTTCTCCCTTTCTGCCTTTTGTGTTGTCTGTTTAATTTCAAGCCTAGCTTTTCATGGTGGTAGGGTTGTTGCAATGATTCCATACTTCTCATACCAACATCTTACTTTCTAGAATACAGAAGAGAGGTGACTTGAAGTTGTCTTTTCAGAGAAGCGACAACCTTCATTCCTAGATGATGTCAGAAAACTTTGGCATTTAGCTCATTGATCTAAACTGGATCAAATGCCCATTCTTTGGGCCAATCCCTTGGCCAGGAGAGTGCCATGCTGTGAATGACTTAGGTCTGGATGCCTTAGGATGGTCACTGTGGCAGGGTTGGAGACAGGGTACCCATTTCTGGAGCTGTGGGTCAGGTGGTTCCTCCTCCCTCTGCTGACTGCATGGCCACACATGGTGGGGGAGAGAAAAGGAGAGGGTCTCCTCCTCTGTGTTTTGGGATTTGCAGTGTCTGTTTTGGGATTTGGAGCACCGGTTTTTTTTTTTTTTTTTTTTTTTGTCTTTTTAAATCAGTAGAGTGGTGGAGTGGGCTGTGTGGTAAGAAGTGTGCTGGACACCGATGGTCACAGTCTGGTGAAGAGGGAGCTCTCCTGTTACTGTGTGATCAGTTCCCTCCTGTACTAAAGGGAGAACAGATGACCTCCAAGGTTACTATCAGCGCAGATGTTCTGAGATTAAGAGCTGATGGAAAAAAGGGAACATGGGAAAAATTTGTACCCTTTCCAGGCAGAATAAATAGGCCAAATGAGGATGATTCCAGAAGGTCCCCCAAATGAGATAAGCATGAGGCATTATCCCACAGTGGGAAGAAATCTCAGGGACGTCTTCCTTGTATGCATGAGGTCAGATCTGTCTCCACTCCACCCAGTCAGGATCCGGAGCCCTGTCTCCTTACTCTGTCTGTGACTTTCACATTTAAAGGTGCCCTGGAGAACTTTGGAAAGGGGTAAAAGTCCTGCCAAGGGGAGGAACTAGCTTGAATTCTAGTAGAGGATCATATTTCTGAGTTGCTTTTGGCCAATTCATCAGTTTCCATGTGGCCCCAAAGTCAGGCCTTGTGGCATCCTGACCCTCCACGACACCTGACTACTGGTATTCTTTTACCTTCTGTTTCATAGGGTTCTGGTTTCTCAATCCCTAAAAGAGGCGAATTCCTGGTTTCTGCAAATGCTGAAAGCTTTCAGGTGGGAACGTGCAACAGAGCAGACACAACAAGTAGCCAGCGATACAGTTGGAAGTAGTAAAGGCTGATCTTGTCAGACTCTTAACGCTTGCTCATAGCAAGGCAGTGAGCGCAGATGTTCACAGAGTCAGATGACGAATGGTCTGGAGCACAGGGTGCATGTTTTATGGTTGGCGCAATCTTTTCCTGGGAGGCCTTTTTAAAAATCAATACCCAATTGGAGGGTTGAAGCAGAAACCCTTTGTATTTGTTGAAGAGGGTTTGAAAGCGTCTGGGACACTTGGATGGACACACTCTCCCTGCCTCCCTGGAAGTGACTTCAGAAAACCCGAGGGCAGGTCCAGGCCTGCGCTGGACCAGGCATTCTGAAGGCAGAGGCCGAATAGAGAAGTGGATGCTTCGTTTCTGTCTGTCTTGACTTCTCTTTGGCTTTGAGGGTCACGTACCCTCTCATGTAACTTCTCCCCATCCAGGGAGAGGCCTAGAAAAAGATAGCACCCACAGCCTAGGCTCCATCTACTGCTGATCTCGGTGTCTAGCTTTTCTTTCCTGAACGCCACAGCTACCTTGAGAATGAAATCCATCTCCCCCGTACCATTGCTAGGAGGTGAGAGAGGTCGGAGCCAGAGCCGTCTGACAAACTGCTTTCTTGCCCCTCCGGAACGCAGTGTGGCGTAGTGCTTTGGGACCAACGAGACCTGGGTTTGAGTTCTAGTTCTAGTGCTTCCTCACCACGTGCTCCTGGGCAGATGGACTCTGAGTTTCACCCCGTCATCTGCAAATGGAAGATTTTATTTACCTCATTGGGTCACTGCAGAGCTTAAATGAAATAACATCAGGATGCTCAGTAAATGTTAACTACTCATCCAAATAACGGATGTAACAGGAAAACGTGAGAGATTCCTAGAAGAACCCGAAGTTGTTTTGTTTCCCTTAGTTTTCCTCCTTGGAATTAAGGCTATAAAGCCCATCAATATGTGGAAGATTTTTAATGTGTTGTTCTGTTACCTATTACTTAAAATGAAACTGGTTTCTGTGTGTGTGCTCAATCACATTCCTCCCCTTTCCCAACCAGATCCAGGTCAGGACGACTCTCTTAAATGGAGGAAAGATGTTCTTCAGTGTGATCTTCCTCCATTTGCTGTTTGACCATGTCTTCTCCAGGCAACGCTCTGCTTCCTGAAATCTTCCTTCACTTTCTCTTTCCCAGGATGAGAGTTTGTCTTCCTGAGTTTAGCATCTGAAGGAAGCTTGAGTGAGCCTTCTCACCTTCGCTTTTTCCTCTAAGACGGTGGGAAGCAGTCTTGCTCTTAGGAGGCAACCAGAGGGCCACGTGACTCCATGCTGATATGCCTCCTCCTAACTTCTGGGCTCAGGGGTCAGGTGACTGACTGCCCAGTATGTTCCCAGATCAGGTCACCAGGCCACTACCCCCAGGAGGCGGGAGGAGCAGTGCCTGAATCTCTGGTGCTCCTCTCCCTCCAATCAGCCTTCCCTTGGCCTTGTTTGGAAAGCCCATCCCAGCAGGTCCTGTGGGTGGGCCCAAACCCAATCTTCTAGGCTGCTTTTAGAACCACATTTCAGAAAGGAAAACTCCTGGCTCTTAGCATGGCTTCCTGAGGGATAGTTCTAGAGAGGGTGACTTAGGCAACCGTATCCACATCTGCTTCCTTCCAGGTAGTTTACCTGGACCATTTGACGTTTGGACCATTGACGTTTAAAGTGATTACTGGTGTAGTTGGATCCATTTCAATCATATTTGTGTAGTTTTCTATTCCTTGTTCATATTCTTGGTTCCTATGTTTGTCTTCCATTTTTTCCCCATCTTCATGCTTGTAACTGAGCATTTTATGGAACTCAATTTCACTCCTTTCTTAGCATATCAATCATACTTCTTTTTAAAAACTTTTTTTTAGTAATTGCCTTAGAATTTGCAATATACATTTACAATGAATTCAACTTCACTTTCTTTTTTTAAGAAAGCCTCTTTACTTATTGATTTTTTAAATTCCAGTATAATTAACATGCAGTATTATATTAGTTTCAGATGTACAACATAATGGTTCAACAATTCTTTACATTACTTAGTGCTCACCACGGTAACTGTAGTTCCCATCCATCACCAAACAACCTTATTACAAAAGTATTGATTATATTCTCTATGTTGTACTTTTCCATTTCTGTGATTTATTTATTTTGTAACTGGAAGTTTGTCCCTCTTAATCCATCTTATCCATACCCCCTACCTGCCTCCCTGCTCTGTTAACTATCAGTTTTTTAAATTAATTTTTAAAATTTTTATTAATATAAAATGTATTATTAGTCCCAGGGGTACAGGTCTGTGACTTGCTTTGTTTACATACTTCACAGCATTCACCATAGCACATACCCTCCCCAATGTCCATAACCGAACCACCCTCTCCCTAGCCTCCTCCCCCCAGCAACCCTCAGTTTGTTTTGTGAGATTAAGAGTCTCTTATGGTTTGTCTCCCTCCCGATATCATCTTGTTTCATTTTTTCCTTCCATGTTGCCTCTCAAATTCCTCATATCAGGGATATCATATGATAATTGTCTTTCTCTGATTGACTTATTTCGCTCAGCATAATACCCTCTAGTTCCATCCACATTGTTGCAAATTGCAGAATTTCAGTATTCCATTGTGTGTGTGTGTGTGTGTGTGTGTGTGTGTGTGTGTGTGTGTATACACCACATCTTCATCCATTCATCTGTTGATGGACATCTGGCTTCTTTCCATAGTTTGTCTATTGCGGACATTGTTGCTATAAACATTTGCATTCACGTGCCCCTTTGGATCACTACATTTGTATCTTTAGGGTAAATACCCAGGAGTGCAATTGCTGGGTCATAGGGTAGCTCTATTTTCACCTTTTTGAGGAAACTCCATGATGTTTTCCAGAGTGGCTGCACCAGCTTGCATTCCCACCAACAGTGCAGGAGGGTTCCCCTTCCTCCACATCCTCGCCAGCATCTGTTGTTTCCTGACCAGTTAATTTTAACATTCTAACTAGTGTGAGGTGGTATCTCACTGTGGTTTTGATTTGTATTTCCCTGATGCTGAGTGACGTGGAGCAATTTTTCATGTGTCTGTTGTCCATCTGGATGTCGTCTTCACAGAAATGTCTGTTCATGTTGGTAACTACCAGTTCTCTGTATATAAGAATCCATTTTCTTGGATTGACTCTTTTATTCTTTGTTCATTTGTTTTGTTTCTTAAATGCTGCATATGAGTGAAATCACATGGTATTTGTCTTTGTCTGACTAGTTTCACTTAGCATAGTACTCTGTAGCTCCACCCATGTTGTTGCAAATGGCAGATTCTCATTCTCTCTTTTGGCTGAGTAATATTGCATCATATATATATATATATGTATATGTGTATATATGTATATATGTGTATATATATGTATATGTGTACATATATATATATACACACATATGTGTGTGTGTGTGTGTGTATACATACATACCACTTCTTTATCCCTTTATCAACTGATGGACACTTGGGTTGCTTCCATATCTTGGCTCTTGTAAATAATGTTGCTGTAAACTCAATACTGTTTTTCACAGTGGTTTCAACAATTTGCATTCCAGCCAACAGTGTGTGAGGGTTCCCTTTTCTCCACATCCTCGATGACACTTGTTATTTCTTATCTGTTTGATTCTAGTGTACGGTGATACCTCATTGTGGTTTTGATTTGCATTTCCCTGGTGATGAGTGACGTTGACCATCTTTTCATGTGTTGGTTGAACATTTGTAGGTCTTCTTTGGCAGAATGTCTATTCAGGCTCTCTGCCCATTTTTAACTGGATTATTATTATTTTTTAAATATTGAGCTGTATAAGGTCTTTACATATTTTGGATATTAACCCCTTATTGGATATGTCCTTTGAAAATAGCTTTCATTCCATAGGTTGCCTTTCTGTTTTGTTGATGGTTTCTTATGCTGTGCAAAAGCTTTTTATTTTGATGTCATTCCAGTAGTTTATTTTCAACTTTTGTTTCCCTTGCCTCAGGAGACATATCTAGAAAAATGTTTCTATAGCCCATGTCAAAGGCATTACTGCCTATGTTTTCTTCTAGGAGTTTTATGGTTTTAGGTCCTATATCTAGGTCTTTAATAGATTTTGGATTTTTTTTTAACAGAGAGAGAGACAGTGAGAGAGAGAACACAAGCAGGGGGAGTGAGAGAGGGAGTAGCAGGCTTCCCACCAAGTAGGGAGACTGATGTGGGGCTTGATCCCAGGACCTTGGGATCATGACCTGAGCCGAAGGCAGATGCTTAATGACTGACCAACCCAGGTGCCCCTTTAATCCATTTTGAGTTTATTTTTGTGTATGGTGTAAGAAAGTGATCCAGTTTCCCCAGCACCTAAGTCCACTTTGAAATACTACTCTACTGCTTCATGCATAGGGTAAGTACCTTATAATAACAAAACAGTCTTAATTCCTAGTCCTTCCATCCTGGTTTTTGTTCCATCGAAGTAATTCATCTCACTTAAAAATAAGTTATAATCATTGAATGCATTGTTGTTATTATTGCTTTGAACAAACTTACATGTTAGATCAATTAAGAATAAGAAAAAAAGTCTTCCTTCATCAGCACTCTTGCTTTCTTTAGGTAGGTCTGCGTTTCTGACCTGTATCATTTTTCTTCTCCGTGAAGAACTTTATTTTTTTTCTTATAAGGCATGCCTACTGGCAACAAATTCCCTTAGTTTTTATTCATCTGAGAAAGTCTTTATTTCTCCTTTGCTTTTGAAAGATAATTTATCAGGATACGGAATTCTAGGTTGGTGGGTTTTTCCCCCTCTCAACAACACATGGAATATCCCAGCCTGCTGTCTTCTTGCTTGTGTGGTTACTGATGAGAACCCCAATGCAGTTCCCACTTTTGCCTTTTTACAGGTGAGGGTCCCCCCCACACCCGCCCCGGCTTCTTTCAAGATTTTTTCTTTGTCTTTGATTTTCTGCAGTTCGAGTATGACATGCCCATGTATAGTTTTGGGGCATTTATTCTGCTTGCTGTTCTTTGAATTTCCCAGATCTGTGGTTTAATATCTGACATTAATTTTGGAGAGAATTCTCAGTTATTATCACTTTGAGATATTTCTTTTCTTCCTTTCCTTTTTGTTCTTGAAATCCTGCAACATGTGTATTATACCATTCGCACTTGTCCCACAGACCTTGGATATTCTGTTCTGTTATCCCTCCCCCACCCTGTCTTTTTTCTCTTTGCTTTTCAGTTTAGAAGTTTCTGTCAACATATCCTCATGTTTATTTTTTTTAAGACATTATTTATTTACTTAGAGAGAGAGAGAGAGAGAGAGAGAGAGAGCACGAGAGGGTCAGAGGGAGAAGGAGAAGCAGATTTCCTGCTGAGCAGGGAGCCCGAATTGGGACTGGATCCCGGGACTCCAGGATCATGACCTGAGCCAAAGGCTGTCACCTAACCAACTGAGCGACCCAGGTGTACCTACATCCTCATGTTTAGAGACTGTTTCCTCAGCTGTGTCCCGTCTACTAATGAGCCCATTAAAGGCATGCTTTGTAGTATACCTAAACCAATATAAGCCAATTGTATGTCAATTATAGTTTAATAATAATAATGATGATGATGATGATGATGATAATAATAATAAAAGCATTCTTCATTTCTGTTGCAGTGTTTTTGACCTCTAACATTTCTTTTGGATTGTATCTTAGAATTTCTGCCTCTCTGCTCACATTACCCATCTGTTCTTGCATGTTGTCTACTTTTTCCATTAGTGGTCTTAGCATGTTAAACATAGTGCTTTAAAATTACTGATCTGCTGAATCAGACATCTCTCCTTTATCTAAATCTGGTTCTGTTGGTAGCTCTGTCTCATCAAATTATGTTTTTTGATTTTTAGTAAGCTTTGTAATTTTTTGTTGAAATCAGACGTGATGTATTACATAGAATTGTGATGAAAAGGACTTCAGTGATGTTGTGCGGAGTTGTGGGGAGTGAGGAAGCATTCTATTGTCCTGTGATTAGGTCTCAGTCTTTTGGACTGTGAGCTTTCTAAGTATGTCTCAGTGCTTCCTTCCCTTAAATGGGATAGGATGGCTAGGGCGGGCCAGACTCAGGAATTTCTCTTCCAAGTCAGATTGACTAGCTTGGATAAAACCCCAATAAGTTAGGCTCTAATTAAATGGTTTCTTTTGATGGTAGGCCTTGTTAAAAAGAACTGAGCGCCCTGGTTGTTTTTCCCTCCCCCTGCTGGAAGCATGAGGAGGCTTTTCTTTGATATTCCCTGTAGGACCCTGATACATTGTTCTTGCCTATCCCCAACACCCAAAAGCTCTCCCCTCACGTTAATGATGAAAAAACCAATAATCAGGTGCTCCCCAGTGCTGTGGTGAGTGAGTTAATGCATCACAGTGAAGAGTGTTTGCATGTTCCTGTGCTCACCGTATGACTGGGCTAATAACCACATATCACAATAACCTGGTTCAGCTCATGGAAACTTTAGTCATATCAGCCTATAACTGGGTGTCATTAACAAATTCTTGGCCTCTTCTCTGAGGAGTAAGACCCAGCAGTTAAGAATCTGTTACAGGGACACCTGGGTGGCTCAGTCGGTTAAGAGTCTGTCTTCAGCTCAGGTCATGATCGGGTCCTGGGATCGAGTCCTATATTGGCCTTCTTGCTTGGCAGGGAGTCTGCTTCTCTCTCTACCCATCCACTCTGCTCCTGATCGCTCTCTCTCTCTCTCTTTCAAACAAATAAATGAAATCTTTAAAAAAGTTTTTTGTTACATCCTATAGCTATGTGTTTTTCAAAGTGTATGTTTCCTAAAGCATTGTGTGTAGCTCACTTGAGATGCCAAAGGGTCCAGCAACGTGCATTTCTCAAAAGTAGTGCAGGTGATTCTCATGCATTCTGTAGAATGACACTTCTTTAGGCTAAAATTGTAGAAAGGAATACAATCTCCCAGGCAAGGCTTGGACCCAGGGCTTATGCAACTTTTGACTTAACATAAATGAATGCAAATTCATTTTGCTTTCACTAATACATATGTACATACATCAAGACTAGCTCCCTTGGAAGGAAGGGAGCCTCTTATAGCCTCTGGCTTCTGCTTTCCCAGATGTTATGTTCATGTTTGAGGGTAGAAGAGCATCTTGATTTTGAGTTGGAGCCATTCATGCACTGGGTAGCTGCAGTTCTAAAAGGGTGATGTCCAGTTCTGTGGAAGACCAAGTCTTTAGGGCTACAGGAAACTGCTCTGCCATGAGATGAAATTTAAGATGAAAATTTCTTAGGGTGCCTGGGTGGCTCAGTTGGTTGAGCATCTGACTCTTGGTTTTGGCTCAGGTCATAATCTCATGAGTTACGGGATTGAGCTCTGTGTTGGGCTCTGCACTCAGGAGGGAGCCCGTCTGAAGATTCTTTCCCTTTGCTCCTCCCCCCACTAGCTCGCATGTGCATATTCTTTCTCTTTCTCTCTCTCTCTCTCTCTCTCTCTCAAAATATAAATAAATAAATAAATCTTTTTAAAAGGTGAAGATTTCTTTTTCCAGCCCCTTGTCCCATACTCAGGAGATGTCCAGTAAGATGAAAATAAGTGCTCCAATGTAAATTAGTACATTGGAGTCCAAGAGCTTCCAAAAAGTTGGATTCCCACTTGGGTTGTTCCATTGACCATCTTTGCCTCCTGTACTGCGGGGGAGGTTTGGACCTGAGCACAGCTCTAGTTAGGGACGGGCATTGTGGTTCATTCTCTAGTGCATTTATTCAGCGATGAGTTGGCCTTTGATAGGGCTGTAGGAGGCAAGAAGGAAATTGTTTGCATCTGATCTAGAGAAACCACTAAGTTAAAAGACAAAGCATTCTGATTCCTGTTACAGAGGCGTGTCTTCAGAAGCAATGTGACAGACGTCCGAGAAGGGACAGCTTTTGCCAGATGGAAGAATTGTGCAAGTGCTTGTTGCAAAAGGCTTTGTCCTATGTCTTTGTTTTTCAAATGCACAACAAGCTATTCAGTGGTGCACATAACACCCCACTGGGAAGCTGGGACTTGTCAGCTGGCAAAGTTGCATGATGCATTGGGAGAGGGGAGTTCAGTGCGTTCCGTGGTGGCTCTTTGCCCTGCCACCATCCTGAGAAGTCTATTATAGTAAACATCTGTTGGTTTGGTCTGCCTCGTATCTATTCTCTCTTTTCTGGTAATAAAATCTCTACTTTCTTTTGGGGACAAAGAAAGTAGAAGCATAACAAGCCACTCCAAAATTTAGTGGCTTAAAATACCTCCCTTTCCTTCCCCATAACTCTGGTGGACTATCCTACCTTCTGGGCTTGGCTCTCTCCCAGGTCAGGAGTGCTCCTGTGACCTGAGCTGGACCAACAAAGTCCACTGTGGGACTCCAAGGTACAACTAACCACTGGGGGAGAGAAATTCTGGGGTTGGGACACTGTGAGGACATAGGCCAATGGTGGTTGGATGTCCCTTGGTCACTGTGAATGAAAAGCTCGCCCGACCATAAAGACAACATAGAACAAAAACAAAGCTGAGAAGGAAAGACACTGGTTTCTGATAATATATTGTGAGCATCTGGACACAGTTATGTCTGAAGCTCCCTTGTAGCTTCCATTATACATGCCAGAAACATCCTGTAGTAGATTAAATATGGCCACAGTTTCTTTGTGACTCTTTTCATTAAGAGATGGAGTCTCTTTCCTCACCACTTGAATTTGGGCTGGTCTGTGACTTGCTTTACCTCATGGAATGTGGTCGGAGCAACCCTGTGTGAGTTCTGGACATGGGACCTCAAGGAGCCTTGAGGCTTAGGCCTTCACCCCCTTGGGCCACTGCCCCACAGCCACCATGTAAGAAAGTTAATCTGCTAGAGGACAAGAGGCCACGTGTAGGAGAACTGAAGCACCAGTCGCTTGCACCAACTGCCCTTGAGATCATTTTGGACCTTCCAGCCAAATTGATCTTCCCTCTGATGGTAGCTGAGTGGGTGAGCCCAGGTGAAGCCAGCAGAGGAAATGCTCCGTGTAGCCACAGCATCAGAAATTGGTATTTTAAGCCACTAAATTTTGGAGGGGCTTGTTATGCATCAGTCAGTGGCTGATAATACTCCTCTTTTGGCTTAAGTCAGTCTGATTTTACTTTTTGTCATTTGCCGCACAGACTGCTTTGCAATGCTTCTACCTGATATACTTATATGATATGTGAAACCTTATCGAAAGTGCGCCCGTGCAGAACTTTCCACCTGTGCCACTGGGGCAAGGAGACCAGCTGCCTCCACCTACGTCTCCACTTGTCAGTGTGCGTGTGTGGACTCACGTGGTGGAATCCGTTTCTTGCTCATGTTTGTGTAACTTATTTGAATGATAGTGCCACTGTGCCTGAAAGGTGGGTTTGTCCAGCACATGTACCTGTCGGGAGACCATTCAATAACTGGGCTTTACTGGTCGCTTATGTGATTTGACACTTGACATTCCTTCACCTCACTGGAGACCGTTTTCTCCAAGATGACTTCTTGAAGTTGCAGTTCCTTTTTATAGGCTCTTACACATCGCCTCTGGGGTTCCTGGTCTGTCCTTAAAATGCTTAGGAGATGTGAAGCATGTTATTTGAGACTAAGGAATGTACTAGAGGCAATCAAATAACACCAGCCCTAGAATTGGATGTATGTGGGCTCCAAGCCTTGCTCTGACACCTGCTAGTGGAGGGCCTTTTGCATATCACTCAATCTGTTTGAAATTTTATTTCTTTACAGGTACAATGGGAGGTAGTAATACCTGTTTCATGGGGTTATGGGGCCCGTTCTGTGAGGGAAGGCATGGGCAGTCCCTGGCAGGGGGTGTTGGCAGTCTACATTTAGTGGTGACTTTCAACATTGTTTGTCTTGTTGAAGGCAGAGTATCACAGAACATATTTTTTCCCCTCTCCCTTTATTTCACTGTTAACACTAGAAGGAATCATGTATTATTTTGTTTGGAATCAAGATTGTAATGGGTGGCCTATGATAAAGAGAACTTTTTCTAATAGTGCGTCTGTTTATTTACTTTTAAATATGACTCATGTAGAGGGGATGATGGTATCAACAAATTTTAGCATCATGTGATAATGTTGCATGTGATAAAAATATGATGATGGGGAGACAACGGTGCTATGGCAACATGAAGGAAAGACTGGCTACGATTCTTTTGGGAGCAGGATCAAAGAAACCCCACTTGATCTAGGTATTTAACCCTGAATAGGAGTTTCCAAGACAGGGACTGGAGAGGAATTTCCAGGCAAAGGCACAGAGGTATGAGAGAGTGGTATGTTCCAGAGACTGCAGGAAGTTCAGTATGCCACGATGTGGGCTAATTGTAAGGGAATGTAAGGAGGAAGGCTGGGCAGGTGGCAGCCAATCATGAGGGTCATGATGCCTCTATATTGCTAGGGAGTTAGACTTGGTCCTATAGAGAGTAGGGCATTGCTGGGGGACTTTAAGCAAGAGAGTGCCATCAAAGTCCAGGCAATGAAGTGGTTGCAGGGATGCAGGAGGCTGCGGGATCAGTTATGAACTGATGACGGGAGTCCATCTAGAGCTGATGAGGATCTGAGTTAAGGTGGTCGTCGTGACCATGGGAGAGACAAAGGACTAAACCCTCAATGAGGCAGTGTTGCAAGGAGTTGGTGGCCAGTTGGATGCGGGATTGTCGAGGGTGAAAGACAAGGAGAAATTGAGGCTGCCTATTTCTTATCTCACTTAGATTTCAGAAATTAGGTGGTGCCACAAATCCCATGGGGGAACACAGGAAAAGAAGCAGACTTGGTGAGGGGCAAGGGAAGACTGTTTTGGACTTGAATTTGAGGCATCTGGGGAGGTCTAGGTGAAGCTATCAGGATAGCATCTAGATCAGCAGTAGACAGAGGAACCACCAACATGTAGAAGTGTTAAAGCCACTGGTGTGAATAAAGTTGTTCAGGGAACATGTGTGCTCAGATTCTGGAGAATGCTACCAGTAAGCTGGGCTTGGAAGAGAATGTTGGCAGACTGCGTTTTCCAAAGATGACTGCAACAGTATCCTCTAACCCACATGCCCTCTTGCCTGTGTGACTGTGCCATTCCTCCCAGAGAAGGGAGGGTCTATGTCTCTTTTCCGTGATCTGGGCAGGCTGATGACTCCAGGAGAGGTGATGTTGGGTGACTTCCAAGCTTCAGTAATAAAAGAAGATGCAGCCTCTACTTGTTCCCTTAGGACATCACCTTTGGCACCCTGAAAACCTGAGGTTTTCATGTTTTTAAGAACTCAGGCCATGGCAAGAAGCTATGCGTAGGCATTTTGGCTGACAGCCCTGCCTGAGATCCCCACTGACCACCAGGGTCAATGCCGGATGTGTGAGTGAGGACACTACCCAATTTTTCCTGCCCCTGGCTGTAAATTCACCCATAGCCTTTGAGCCCTTCATGAAGCAAAGAAAAGGCATCGCTAAAGAAAAGCCCTTTCTGAATTCTGACCCACAGAATCTGTGAGTATGACAAAATTATTGCTTTAGGTTGCTAAGTTTTAGGATGTTATGGCCTGAATGTTTGTGTGCCCCCACTAAATTCATATGTTGAAATGCTAATTCCCAATGTGATGGGATTAGGAGAGGGGTTCCTTTGGGAGACAATTAGGTGGTGAAGGTGGAGTCCTCAGGGAGGGGATCAGTGCCTTTATTATAGGGAACCCAGGGAGTTCTTTTACCTCATTTACCATGTGAGGACACGGTGGGAAGATGGTTGTCTATGAGCCAGGAAGCAGGTTCTCACCAGACACCGAATCTTCCAGCACCTTGATCCTGGACTTGCCAGCCTCCAAAACTGTGAGGAATAGATGTTTGCTGTTTAAGACACCAGGCAGGTACCTTTGTTCTAGTAACCCAAACTGACAATGGAATGGGGCAATGTGCTACACAGTAATAGATAATGAGATAACCAGGACAAGGACAACAAGGAAAGAATCAAAGAAGTTGGAAGTTAATGGAGAGAGAGAGAGAGGCCTAGAAGAGGTCCAGACGACTAACACCTAGGAGGTGTCCAGTGGGTTGGCCACTGGGAAACCACTGGTCACTTCAGCAAGAGCACCTTCACTGCATCATGAAGGCCCATGTCGGATTGCCGTGGGTGGGATCTGGAAAGGGAGTGCCGGTCTCTTTTTCAATAAGCTTGGCCATGAAGCATGGGACAAGAAGGGTGGGAATTAGATGGAGACGCAGGGTCAAAGAATTTTCTTTGGAAGATGGTGGGGAGGGATTTGAGAGGAGCCAGAGGCTGGAGATAGGAAGGGTTGGATGAGAACGAACATCCTATTGAAGAAATGGTCTTGAACAGCCTTTGGTGAAGAGGGAAGGAGGCTGAAAAGATGGCGGTGGAGAGAGTATCTGAGGCTGGGAATCGTAACTGCTTTTACTTTGGTGTCTGTCATGAGGTGCGTGTGGAACAGGCGTTGGGTTAGAATTCAGGCATTGACAGCAACAGGAGGCCGTACATTCCCTTTAATGTCTTATCATTGAGGAATTATAATATTGCTTAAGTAGCAAAACTTAGGTAATTTCAGGGACTCTTCATAAAAGATGAAATCTATCCCGGGAAATCTTATGTACCTTATTTGCTTCTACTATGATTAAGAAATTATTTCTATAACATCCTTACTGAGGATCTGTTTTCTTAAGTACGTAAGTGACTGCTTTTTCTATTAAATGAAATTCTGTCTTTCTGAGACTTCTCATTGGTCCTGGCTCTCCCTTTGGAGCTACACAAAAGGGTAGGCACTCAGATCTGGTTTCATCTTGTAATTAACTACAGGTAGAGAGAACAAAAGTAAGGAAGCAGAATTTAAGATGACTGCTGTTTTTTTTTTTTTCTTTAGCTGTAAGGGCGGTGTACCTCTCTAATTCAGTGACATTCAGTAAAAATGAGGGTAGACGAGACAGAAACAGAAGAGAAGAATGAACTTAAATAGAAAGTAGGTGAGTAAGTTATGGCACAAATCTGTGGCATAATCTATAAAAATGGTCTTAGGTTTTTGATATGGGTAAGTACTGGGGGAGGAAGGAAAAGGGGTTAAAACATTATTGTATTATAGGGGTGCTGGGAGGCTCAGTGGGTTAAATGACTGCCTTCAGCTCACGTCAGGATCCTCAGGATCCTGGATCGAGCTCCGCGTCAGGATTCTTGCTCAACAGGGAGCCTGCTTCTCCCTCTCCCTCTGCCTGCTGCTCTGCCTACTTGTGCTCACTTTCTCTCTGTCGAGTAAATAAATAAAATCTTTAAAAAAAAGAACATTATTACATTATAGAGTCCCATTTTGTAAATGATAAATAAACATAGAAAAAAAGAGTACACATTAAAATGTTGTTTCTTGGGACGCCTGGGTGGCTCAGTGGGTTAAAACCTCTGCCTTTGGCTCAGGTCATGATCTCGGGGTCCTGGGATCGAGCCTCGCATCGGGCTCCCTGCTCATCGGGGAGCCTGCTTCCTCCTCTCTCTCTGCCTACCTCTCTGCCTGCTTGTGATCTCTGTCGAATAAATAAATAAAATCTTAAAAAAGATGTTATTTCTTTCCCTCTGGGTGGGGGGATTACAGAGACTTTTCACTTTCCTTGTTTAAAGGGAGCGTGCATTTCTTGTGTGAATAAGTACTATTAGGAAAAATGAAGCAATGGCTGAAATCTGCATGTCTGTTCATTTCAAATGTGAAAGCTGGCCAGTAGCATCGCTCACTTAGCTACGGTAAGAAGGTAAGTCCTGGCTCTTGCCTTTCCCAACGTTCCACTCCCTTGACTGAAGCTCAGAAGGCAGTGGGAACAGGACAGCCTGGCCACAGAGCAGTCTGCTTTTAAACGCAGGAAGGGAAAGAACACAGCTACATCCCTGAGAACCTGCCGGCCAGGACTGGGAGGGCCTGGGGCTCAGCATCCTCTCTCCTCTGTCTCATGGGGCCTCTGTTCCATTTCTTTGAAAAATATGCGTATGTTGGACTCTTCTTTCAATCCCGACAGTGCCTCTCCTGTAGGGGCCATGCTGGCTTTGTGGGGCCCTGTGATGTTCTTCCTGTGAGTGCTGGAGGTGAAGCAGGAGATGTTCTGGCATGTGGCGGTGACCTCCTCGGCACAATTAGGAGCTGGGGCAGCTGGGCTCCAGCAGTGGAGGGAAGTGGTTTTTCTGTTTTCCTTCTCTTTCCTTACCCTTTTACTGGTAGTCCTAACTATTGGGGTGTGTGTGTGTGTGTGTGTGTGTGTGTGTGTGTGTGTATTTCTTTATTTACCTATATTTGGGGAGGATTTTATTTGGGAGAATTCTACTTTCCAGACTGTCTCTTCGGAATGTCCCTCTCTTCTCCGTGTCTGTCCCCTGTCACTTTGTGCTCCTGCCTGCTAATGCCCTCTGTGGTGGCGGATTCATTTGCTCACAGCACAGTGATCTTTTTGCCCATTAGACGGTGGGCTCCTTGAGGGCAGGAACCCCCAACCGCATCCCAAGAACTCAGCAGACCCTTATTTACAGTCTCTGTATTTCCAGCCACCAACACTGCCTCAAGTGCTGAACCCACTAGTAACGGCACCAGCCGGCATTTCATCATCCGTGCGCGAGTTTGCTGGGTCTCTGAACTACAGCACGTGTGGACTCTCTGTGGTGTGTAATTTTACTTTAACTGGTGTCTGCAGAGTGTGCGATACGCTGTGTCTGCTCCAGAGATGGGCTAGTGCTCCTGCCTGTCTGTGGTAAGCCTCTCTAAGCAAACACGCGTCCTCTGACAGGCTTCACTTTGACTGTATAGACGGATACATCGAATTCTGCCTTACAGAGTTCCCGCGACAGCCTCTTGGCGGTGGAAAATGTGGCTGGGGCGGAAGACAGCTTCTAGTGCAGGGTGTGGCACTGGGGAAGCATGATTTCTGGCAGGGGTTTATGTCAAAGCTTTTCAGAATTGTGACTGTATCTTTAATGAATGCTCCATCTCTTATTTTTGTGAGGAGCTATTTTCCATTGGAAAACAATCTTGGGTTTTAAGTTATGCTGTGTAAAAAGTTTCCAGAAAATGTCAGGGCATTTTCCAAGAGCACCCTAGGAGGTAGGAGCAGTTAAAACACTTAAAAAAAAAAAAATCTGTATTCTGATGGACGTTGGCCATTTAATTTGTTTTTCATTGATTCTTGGGCCAAAAAGAATTCCAGCTGGGTGTAAGTCAGGATAGTATGAGTGAGAGAGCAGTGGAGTCGTGGTCCCGCTCCCTGGGGAGGGAGCCACTGGGTTACTAGTCCAGGTGACACAAGTGGAGACCAGATTTCTTTTCATCACTCACATATCAGTCACTTCTTTGAACCAGGTTTCCTAACTTGGAGCGCATGGCTTCCTCCTGCTCTCTGATCATTTGCTTCTGTTCCCTTTTCGGCAGTGTTTTGGAGCTGGTGTGGGGTAACTCCAGATCGGGGGAAAGAGAGGCTTAGATGTGATGAGCGTGTTTTAGGAGTAAGTCCCACGTAGGTGTTCTGTACGGACACTCATTCATTTCAGCCAGCTGTCCTACGAAGGGGACCAGTTGTTGTCCTTCACATATAAAAGAGCACACCGAGGTACAGAAGATTTAATCCCAGTGCTCAGGGACCCTGGGAGGAGACTGGGTTTGCATCCGGCTCTGCCTAGTTACATAGCCCTATGCTTTTCAGGACGCGATGGTGCGTTCATGGCACGGTGGGGAAAGGTTCAGGTTACCCAGCGCAGGTGAGTGGGCAGAAACCTTTCTGAAGACATTTACTATGTTGCAAGCATCGAGGGTGGAGTTCACGATGGCCAGGCAGGAGGCTCGAAGCTGGCAAAGTTATCCTGGCACCTCCGACCCACAAGACAGGCTCCATTTATTTCGTGCCAGCTAATGTGGAGGGTGCCGTAAATGAGTTACGTTGGAAGGATTTTGGGGGGGGGCGGTTGTCAACAAAAATACTCCTATTGCAATGAGCTCTGGCTTCTCGATTTTTAATAAGCCAGGCACAGTAGTTGCCTAAGGTCAAGAGCAACAGACTGGGGAGGTGTCAAGTCAGACGTGTTCCCGATCAGAGTCCACCCCTGAACAGAAGGGTTTTCCACGGCCTGACTCTCGGCATTTAACCCTGGACGTTCGCAGCTTTAGGGTGTCCTCTGCCGGGGGGTCATCAGGGATAATTAGTAGGAAGCCCGAAACTGAGGGCCTCAGGGTAAAGGGCTCTGTTGTCGGTACCATTACTGGCAAGTTTCCTGGGACTGAGATGGTTCTGAACTATGGGTTGAAGCCTGACACATGGGGCTGTATCCAGACACTGTGTTACCCTGGGCGGGTCCTCAAGCCGAGTGAGCTGGGCAGCTGCAAAGGCCAGTGGCCGGGAGTCACCTTGGAACTTGTTGCTAATGTTTACGCAGTGGCCTTTATGGAGCTGCGTACAGTATGGCCATTGTTCCTCACTCCAGGGGTACCTCTTAGCGGCTGGTGTGAAGATGTGTTCAGGTTGGACAGAGAGTCCTCTCTGCTCTACGGGTTCCTGGAGGAATGTCTAGATGGTGTCTGGGCCTTGGGGCTGGGACAGATTGGGATGGACACTGACACTGAGGCAGAAGGGGGATATCCCAGGGAAGCCAAGTGGCCATTTTGCCCAATGCTTGGCATTGTAACCCCCATGGTAAAGATACAGAGCACTTTGTTTCCCCCACCCCCCATAGTTTTGCCTATTCCAGAATGTCCTGTAAATGGAATTATGTAGTCTTTTGAGTCTGGCTTCCTCTGTGTATTATAGTACATTTGAGATTCATCCATGTTACTGCAACTATCAGCCATTTCTTCCTTTTTACTGCCGAGTATGTACTGTGGTTGGTTTACCTGCTCACCAGCTGAAGGACATTTGAGTTGTTTTCAGCTTTTAGAGATGATGAATAGAGCTGCTAGAAGCATCCACGCACAGGTTTTTGGGTGAACGTAAGTTTTCGTTTCTGGGAGTGGGGTTGCTGGGTCATAAGTGAGTGTACACCCAACTTTATGAGAAACTGCCAATTTTTTCCCCAGAGTGACTGTACTGTTTTGTATTCCTGTCATCAACGTGTGACATTCTGGCTGCTCGATGTACTTACCAGCACTTGGTCTTGGATGTGTGTCTATATCTATATTTTGAGCATAGGTACCTTGCATCTCCTGGTGGTTTTTACTTTCTTTCTTTCTTTTTTTTTTTTTTTTTTAAAGATTTTATTTATTTATTTGACAGAAGGAGATCACAAGTAGGCAGAGAGGCAGGCAGAGAGAGAGAGGAGGAAATCGGCTCTCCGCGGAGCAGAGAGCCCGATATGGGGTTCAATCCCAGGACCCTGGGACCATGACCGGAGCCAAAGGCAGAGGCTTTAACACACGGAGCCACCCAGGTGCCCCTTTTACTTGCTTTCTATTTAAATGTTTCAAACATTGTTTCCAAATGAGGTTACATGTCCCAATTTTCAGGATCAAAAGAATTAAATAGCACAATGATACTAAATTGTATTTTTGTATGTAGGAAACAACCATTCTTTTGTGAAGTGTGCACACTTAAAGATGTAGCACAATTTTGGTAACCTTGTTTTGGTGTTTCTCTATTTTCATATACCCTTGAGCCTATAGCATTTAGGAGTAGTGTCTGGCTGCAATTAAAACCGACTCAACTGTAGTTGAGGCTTAATTATGTCTGGCTTCATTCTCTCACGTAAAGGGATTCTAGATGCACCATGCAAAAGCACGAGGGACCCAGGTTCTTTTGTCTTTCCATGCCCTCATCCTTAGATTGTGGCTTCCTTTCTTAAAGTCACAAGATGATTTTTAAAGATTTTTTTTTATTCATTTGACAACGAGAGAGAGAGAGAGAACAGAAAGGGGGGGGAGAGTGACAGACAGAAGGAGAGGGAGAAGCAGGCTTCCTACTGAGCAAGGAGCCCGATGCAGGGCTCCATCTCAGCACCCAGGGATCATGACCTGAGCCAAAGGCAGGTACTTCACTGACCAAGGCACCCAGGAGCCCCCCAAGATGGTTTTTAGAGCTCTAGCTATCACAGTAGCTTCCATGCAGGCGGGAGGGAATGGGGAACAGGGAAGGGCTCTTTCGGCTTTTTCTCATGCGAGATGAACACACATTTCTTCACTACCCTGGCTGTAACCCTGCTCAGGCTCTAGTTGGTCCATATCCCTCACACGGGACTACTTTCTGCCTAGGAGAGCGATCCAGACTTTTACTTGGAACCTGTTTATTTCCACTTTTAACACAGTTTGAACAAGTCTATTACTTGTGTTCATCTGGAAATTGGAAGACTCAACTTGGAAGCATGAGAACATTGGAGGAGGGACGGCCAACAGCTAGTCTTTGGAGACCCTAATCAGGACAGTTTGACAAGGAAGGAAGAGGCAGACAAAACCCAGGGGATAGCCTAGGGCCAGCTGGGGCTGGGGCACGTAGCTGTGTGTGTGGCTTCAAAGCCTCTGGCATCTTGATTGTGTCATTCCACCTGGAGGGTTGGCTTGCTATGTAATGAAATCATTTCTGTATCTCTTTCCTTTTTATGAGACTGTATCCCCCTGAGGGCAGGAACATGGTGGCTTTTCCATCTGTATCCAGTGTTTTATATACCTATACGTGAACATTACATATTTTTTTTGCCAGCTTTCTAGGAGGACCAAATGAAATAAGATTGGATGCTCTATGAAACGGTAGAGTTCAGGCTGCTAGAGAAAGCACAGGACACCTATCAGCTTTGAATTCCAGACAGTGGTTTTTTTTGGTTTGTTTGTTTTTAGTACGAGTATGTCCCAAATAGCACATGGGATATACTTATATTAAACATACATTCACTGCTTATTCGAAATTCAGATTAACTAGGCGTCATTTCTTTTGGGTTATTAAACCTGGTAACCCTACTCAGAGTGTATGGGTGTCAGGAGAAGGCCTTGATTACCTTTCAGCCTGATAGAGCTGGAGGGGTAGAATTGATTTTAATGAAACACTCATTCTTGGCACAATGGTAGAAAATTTGTTGATCTAATTTTGCTCTGAGTGTGAGACTTCTGATGCTCTTATGAAGTAGAGAAAATAAATTTCCCTTTTCATAACTGCTAATAAGCTGACTGAATACAGCAGGCTTTAGAGAAACCCTAGCTAAGGTTTAAGAGACATAGGGACATGGAGCTTGTTATCTCTTTGACTTATCTCTTGCCTGTTTAGAGTTTTTTTTTTTTTTTTTTTTTTAAGAGTTGTGTATGCTTTCCTTGAATATCCGTTTATGCATTTGGACCTAGAATTAGAACAGGAAAGCTCAGTTCACTGCAGAGTCATGAATAAGATCTTTTTGACATGAGCACAATAGGCCCATATTGACAGATTTGGGGCTTTCTCCAAACCAGTGATTCTCCAAGTGTGGTCCCTGGACCAGGAGCATCAGTGCCACCTGGAAACTTAATTAGAAATGTAAATTTGGGCCTCGCCTCAGACCTGCTGGATCAGAAACTGTTTGTGGTAGGCCCAGCAATCTGTTTTTAACAACTCTTGGAGGCATCTCTGATGCATAGTAAACTTTTGAGAACCGTGGCTCTAAATCAAAGATTGATAATTTTTTTTAAATTTTTAAAATTTATTAAAATTTATTTTTTAAAAAGCATTTTATTTATTTATTTGAGAGAGAGGCAGTGAGAGAGAGCATGAACGAGGAGAAGGTCAGAGGGAGAAGCAGAATCCCCATGCTGGGAGCCCGATGTGGGACTTGAGCCCGGGACTCCAGGTTCATGACCTGAGCTGAAGGCAGTCGCCCAACCAACTGAGCCACCCAGGCACCCGATAATTTTTTTTTTTTTTTTTAAATCAAGGACCAGGGGTGCCTGGGTGGCTCAGTGGGTTAAAGCCTCTGCCTTCGGCTCAGGTCACGATCCCAGGGTCATGGGATCAAGTCCCGCATCGGGCTCTCTGCTCAGCAGGGAGCCTGCTTCGCTTCCTCTCTGCCTGCTTGTGATCTCTGTCTGTCAAGTAAATAAATAAAATCTTAAAAAAAAATAAATAAAAGTCAAGGACCAGATAGTAAATATTTTGGACTTGAGAGCCATAGGGTGTCTGTTACTCTGTGTTCCATGATTGTACAAAAGCAGCTACAAAGGCGTGCATGAGTGGCTGTGGCTGGGTTATAAAGCAAATGCAGCTTTACATCACAGGAGCAGGAGCCGGGCCAGAGATGTCTCTCCTGAGTAGCTTCCTGACGCCTGCAGGAAGGAACGACCCTCGGAGCAGGCAGACTTGCTTGTCACTTGCCTCTTCTTGTCATTGAGAGATGTGCAGTGCTCTTTAAGAACCAATCGGCAGGGAGAGCGACCAGAAGGAGAAAACAGTAGAACAGAGTTGCTGGGTCTGGTGCAGTAGCTGCTGTCCTTCGAGAAGGCTCACTCTTCACTGGCCTGGTGACTAGGATGGTGCTTTGTCCTTCTGGGGGTTCCACCCTGTTTGCAGCTCTCGTGCTCCCTAGTGAAGCCATTCTGACCGCTCTTAGTGGGGGTTTATTCCTCTGTGTCCCAAGTGCTCCCCGGCAGTCCTGTTCTGTTTCTCTAGCCCACTCACTCTCCCTTTGTTCTAGAGGAGGAGCTTACACACCCTCCCCTCAACCCTCAGCCCATCTTCCTCCCTCCCTGCTCTCAGCTGATGGCCTTGATGCTTCATCATTGAGAACATAGAGGCAAGAGAAGAGGACTTCTGCAGGGTGCCATTACTAGATCTCTGAACCGACCCCCTTCTGTACCCAGGACTCTGTCTGTCCTCCTCTCACAGCAGATGAATGGGCCCTGCCTCCATCCAAGGCAAACGCCCTACCCTTGCACTTGACCTCATCTCCCTGCACCTGCTTAAGGACATTGATGTAGCAACCGCCTCCCTGTCTTCTGTATCACTGTCCTTCCCACCCCCGATCACTCCCTCAGTGTCAAAACTGCTATGATTTCTCCCAAGTATATCGTTCCTGCCACCACCCCATTTCTCTGCTGGCTCTGAGAGCAAAACTCTTGGAAAGGGTTGCCGCTACATGTTTGCCCATTCCTTGTCTCAGTCTTCTCTTGATCTCACACCTATCTGGCTTTCGTCTCTATCACTTCCCTGAAACAACTTGTCAGTGTCACATTGACCTTCAGGCTGGCTAATCCCATGGTCAGTGTTCATTGCCTATCTTACTAGGCTTTCGAGCAGCATTCAGCAGGCTTGTTCACTGCCCCTTCCACGAAGTATTTCCCTCAGTTTTCTGGGACATCACTTTTTCAGCTCTCATCCTGTTTCCTGGATGCTCCCAGCTCATCTCATTTCTTGGTTCCTCCTCCTCTGCCACACATCTAAATGTTGGAGCTCCCCAGGACCTAGCCCTTGGACCTCCTCTCTGTACACATTCCATTTCTGATCTCATCTAGTTTTACAGTTTAAATTGCATTTCTATGCAGAGCTATCACAGGTCTATGTCTCTAGTATGCTGGATATATTCATAGCAACGCATCCAACTTCCTACTCAGCATCTCCTCCTGGAAGTGTTATAGGTATCCAAAATGACAAGTGGCCAAAACCAAACTTCATATTTTTCCCACCAACTCTACCAAACTCATTTACCCTCAATCAGTCAAAACCAAACCTCATTTCCAACTCAATCAATGATGATGCCGTCTTTACCGATGTGACAAAACCCTTGGAGTTCTCCTTGACATTTCTTTCACATTCCCAATCATAGCCATCAGCACATCCTGTTGACTTTAAAATGTGTCCAGAACCCACCCACTTCCTAATACCTCGGCTGTATTCCCTAGTCCAAGCCACTCTTACCTCTTTGCAGGATCACTACGACAGCGGCCATTGTGGCCTCCTTTTTCCAGCGTTTGCCCACCATACTCCATTTCAACACAGCAGCAGAGTGAGTCTTTTATAATGAGGATCAGACCAGTCCCTGCTTTGCTTTCCATCCTACAGTGGCTTCCAGAGCCTTCCATGATCTGCTCTTCTACTCCCTCTCTGAATATCAATGGTATTAGAATTCATCTAATGTTAATCTTGCTTTAGTTGTCTTTTTTGTGAAGTGTTGAGAAAGTCCCAATTTACATTGCAACAGCAGAATACTCTCAAATTAAACTGACCCAGAAGTTTAAGGGGAGGATAGTCAGATATTTTTATCTCAGAGTTGAGTTATTAGCAGCATTCAGCAACTGGTCATTCATTATTGCATGTGCATATGTGCCCACATGTCAGTCAGGGAAGAAGTTATCCAGATTTATAATGAATGGGCTGCTTTTATGATGTGATGAGTTACACATTCATGGGTTCTTTTTCTTTCTTTCTTTCTTTCTTTCTTTCTTTCTTTCTTTCTTTCTTTCTTTCTTTTTTTTTTTTTAGAGATTTATTTGTTTATTTGAGAGAGAGAGAGAGAGCATGCGAGGGGGGAGGAGCAGAGGGAGAGAGAGGAGTTTAAGCAGACTCCCTGCTGAGCCCCTGATTTGGGGCTCCATCTCACGACCTGACAAAAACCAAGAATCTAGTGCCCAACCGACTGAGCCACTTAGGCGCCCCACCCATTCACAGAATCTTAAACAATTAATCCACGTCCATGGTGAGAATAGTTGCAGAGTATGTGCCTGAGCGTTTGAATGTAGTACACATGGGCTGTTGCAGGGACCTTGCTTCTAGAATTTCACACGAATGACACATGTGGCCTAAATTTTAAAAAGCAAAGCAAAACACATAGACCTGCAGCTTCTTTCCTAATCAATGAATGGTGTATTTAGAAAACATTTTAATAGGGACACAAAGATGGGCTGGGAGAAGTCTTGTTATTGGGTGTCACACAAAAACTTTGGGAGCACAGGACAGTGTATTTGGGAGCACGGGGCAATGATTTGGCAGTCTTTGGTGTGTTAACATTTGGACTTTCAATATGTCAGTTGGCCATTTAAAAATGGTTTTATTTTTTTATTTTTTAAAATTTTTATTTATTTTAAAAATTTTTTAAAAAAGGTTTACTTACTTGAGAGAGAGAGAGAGCATAAACAGGAGAAGGGAGAGGGAGAGAGAATTTTAAGCAGACTCCATGCTGAGCACAGAGCCCGACTCGGGGCTTGATCTCGCAACCCTGAGATCAGGACCTGAGCTGAAACCGAGAGTCAGGCGCTTGCCTGACTGTGCCACCCAGATGCCCCTAAAAATGGTTTTAAAGCAGATTCTTCTGATTTATTCTCTTTTTAAGCTATTGGAAAAAAAAAATAGCAAGCATTGTGTTTTGGTTTCTGTGTGAACAAAATCTACGGAGGCCAGTGAACTTGGGTGTCTTTTCCAGAAAGTCATCAGGAATGGTTCCAAAGACAACTTCTAAGCACACAGTAGACATTCAGTTCATGAATGCTAGATGTTGGATGAACACAGTGGAAGTCAGAAGGGGAGGCACTATGGAGTGTCTTCTTCAAAAAGCAAAGCCTTGCCTCACTGCCCACCCCCACCACCACCGCCTTCCTTCCTGTATGATGCGGTTTTGACCAGGAAGCCTAGGGTCAGACAGGCTGGATTCCATTCCTGGTGCCATCAATCACCAGGTAGTGACCTTGGCCAAGGAACAGAGCTTCCCTGTGCCTCAATTTCTTCATCTCTAAAATCTATTAAAAAATACGTATCTCACACAACTGTGTGGAGGGTTAAATGAATTAACATGTGAAAACACCTGGAATAATGCCCAGCAAGAAGAAAAATGTTTGCCACCCTCATCATTGTCATCATTATTATTATGAGAGGTGATGCTTTTCATAGCTGCCCATCTAGCAAAGACCACAGGATATTGACCTAAGAACAAAGATTCTCTGTCTCTCCTGAACTTGTAGCATTTTGAGGCACTTCGGGTAATTCTCAGGACATCAGATACACCCAAGCAAATGATACAAGGATGAGGACATGTCCTCTTCCTGTTAATATGCATAAGCAACGGGACTGTGGCTGTCTCTGATGACTGCTTCTCTGGAGTTTAAGGCATGTGTTTTCTTTGCTGTTGCTTCTGCGGGCACACACACTTGGGGTGGGGTAGAGAAGTGCTGATTTAGGGTTATTTTTTGTAGAAGGAGATAGAATCTTGTTTCCCATGAGGCTGGTTTCCCACTGGGAAACCCTGTTGTTGCCTCTCACAGACAGGTCAGGCCTATGGGAAGAGCCGGACTAAGCAACCGTCTTCCATTCTGGTACAGAAAGGATGCTTAGAAACCCAGAGGTTTCCCGTGGAGGTGAAGAAGTACACCCATTTTCCTGGTGCAGCCCTCCCAGCCCCTTTCTCCAGTCTGGACTCTAGCTCCCCAGAATTGTGTCTTCCCTGTCCACTTGTGTTCTGGCCAAGAGGGAAGTTACTCTACTTCCCACACAGACCCTGAACCTCTGCCTTCTCTACTTTAGAAAATAATGATTATTATTTTAACCGCAGGAATTATGCCTGCTGCTGTTTACTGAGACCGAGAAGGAGCCAGGCACATGCAGTATCATAACATACCTGTGATTATTTACACTTCACGGACATGCAGACGAAACAGGAGTATGAAATTTGACCTAAGCCCAAGATCGCTTGGCTCGGGAACATGAGGTTGGGCTTCAAGCTCGGATCGTGATTGCATATCTTGTCCTCTTAACTCATAGTTGTCAGAGCTGCACTGGGGATCTGGTAAGCCTGGGACCTGCAGGGAAACCTGCTTTGTTCATGTTCCTGCCTTTGGCAAAGTTAGCGGAAACCTGGCCGAGGTAGATTTTTCAAGAAATGTGTTTTCGTTATACAATTATTCAACTTTGATTTGGAGATGTATTATTCATATAGGAGTAATATAACCATCTGTATTAAATCATCCTATCAACGTAAATGCCGCTTGTGTGCATGTACACACACACACACACACACACACGTGCACACGTGCTCTCCCCTGGAGCAGGGATGAGAGGCACATCACATCCCACCTTTGCAGTCCCAATGGCCGTTGGCCATAACCAGTCTCCGGGGAGGTATGGGTGGTCTCCTGTCTCTTTCCCTGGTGGCTGCCAAGGCTGTGGGCGTGGATTGATTTCAGTTTAAGGGATCCCATTGGAGTGAGGCCCAGAGCCTTTAGCGGGGACTGGATCTGCAGGCGGAGGGACGGAGTGCCTTCCTGGGAGCTATGAGAGCCCCCAAGCTCATCTATTCTGTTGTGGGAAACTCTTTCTGTGATTAGTTTCTGCAGGGCTTTGCTATGACTGACTCTTTGCAAATGAATGAGCCCTAATGTGCTGATTCTGGCTATAATTAGTGTGGTTGCTGGCTCTGCGCTTGCCACCCACCTGGCTGTTCGGTTTATGGATATGCAGATCAGGCAGGTGCAGAGGAGCTGTAGGAACCCTCACTGGGAGCCCGCACAGCATCCGCATCGTTATGGATAAAGGGCTGTGGCCGGAGCTGGGACTCAGAGTCCTCATTCCCGTGCTTACACACGGCAGCAGCTTCTGCCACATGCAGACCGAAACGCCACTGCTCCATCCTTCTGACTCAGTTCCGGCGTTGGTCCCGCACATTGATGTTGAGCTTCTGCTCTGAGCCAGACACAGCCAGACCGAGTGATGAGAGCAGAATGGACACAGCCAGTGCCATGTTAGAGTCTCTGTCTACCGGGGTGGGCAGTCAAATAACCACACAGATAGAATACGGTTTTGACATGGTGAGAGCTACAAGGCAGCTTCTTGGCCCACTGCTTTGCCCCAGCCTGGAAGGCCAGAGGGGCAGAGAGGGTCTCCCTGAGGATGTGATGGTCCGTGGGCTGTGGAGGAGGAAGAGGAGGAAGAGGAGGAGGAGGAGGAGGAGGATTTGCTTGGGGAGGAGGGAGGGGCCGAACACTAGGCAGAACTCACGGACTGGGATAGACTTGGTGGCTGGAGGTGCGCTATGGAGATTCTTCCCATTTTTTTTTTTTTTCAAGACTTTATTTATTTGATAGAGAGCGAGCGAGCACACGCACAAGCAGGGAGGAGAGGGAGAAGCAGGCTCCCCACTGAGCAGGGAGTCTGGTGTGGGGCTCGATCCCAGGATCCTGAGATCATGACCTGAGCTGAAGGCAGATGCTTAACCAACGGAGCCACCCAGGCGTCCCAATTTTCCCCATTCTTAAAGCCAATTCGCAGTCACTGTTCCGATGAGGAGCCCTGCTCTGTGCTCCTGAGTCCTGGGTTTCTTAGGGTGTTTGATACATCCAGGCCCCTGTGAGGGGCTAAATTCTTCAGGGGTGAGAGCCCACCTTTGTTTGCCCAGAAGGGCCACGAACTACCCTTTCTCACCCTAGCTTCCTGCCGCTGGGCTGGCGGGATGCCTCCCAAATTCTGCCTCCTGCCTGAGTCAGAGCCTGGGGAGACCAGGGAAGGGTTAGGAAGGAGTGAGCCTGACTGAGCAGCCCCCAGCCCCACAGACTTCTACCTTGGTCTTTCCTTCACAGCAAGACCTGGCAGACTGCGGCGGGGAAGGAGTGGCTGGCCCGGCCACCCGTCATGCCTTGCAGAGTATGTTTGACCCTTCCCAGGGCAGGCTGTCAGGACACGAGGCTCACAGCCTACTCTGGCTTTCCTTTCCACTTACTCACAGCAAAATTTAGAGTGATGAGTCCTTCTCTGTGCTGGGCCAAGTTTCCCAGTAGAGCAGGAGACATCAGTTCATTTAGCAAACATTTATTGCACACCCTGATGTGTCATGCCCTGAGTCCCGGGGCTCTGCGGTCTGGGGCCTCTGTCCCCCGTCCACAGGGGCTCCCAGCCCGTGGTAGTGCCGGGCCCCTCCACCTCTCTGAACTAGTCTGCAAGGTGGGGGGAGGTGAGTGAAATCCCATATCACACAGGGCTTTGTATTCTGGGGAGGGAGATGCCTGGCCAACCCCAGGAAAATCTTAGTAGTTTCCTGTGTGCAACGAAAGAGCATTCCTAGGGGCTGGGCTGGGGCCCTAACTGGGGTGGTCTCATTGCATCGTCCAGCTGGACAGTGAACCAGTGCTTCTCACGTATTTCTTTCCTTATAGAAGACGGCTCCGAGGGTCTTGAAGGTGGAGTGCTTTGCGGCGGCCACCAGAAACAGAGGGCCGGGCATCACGATGGGGAAAGATGGGGACCGAGGGAAGGAGCCCTCCTCTCTACCCCAGGACCCCTGAAGTGTTCTGGGGGAGTTTGGCTGTCTGTGGTCATGGGATGCCCACCTGGGACCACTGCTCCTATCTGCTGCAACCTCGGAGGACCCCTCGATCCATTGCAGAATGAGGCAGTGCTCCTGCTCAGAGTCACTGGGCTTTACATACTCCATGAGCTCATCTAAGAGGCAGCTCAGTTGTCATGGTGCAGAGCCAGGCTCTGGAGTGGGATTGCCCGGCTATGTCGTCCTGGGCTAGTAGCAGAGCTTCTGGAGCTTTCTTGTGGGTAAGATGGAAGTGCAAATACCACACGTTGTGCGGATAGAGCAGAAAGCGCACGTAATGTCCTTTGTGGAGTGGTTGGCATAAAGTTGGTGTCAACCGGGATGAATGTTGCTACCTGCGTCTGTTACTCTTCCTGTCATGCTCTAGGCAGAAAAGTTATGCATCATTCCATGCTCAGGCAGAGTACGTGCTGCTGCTTGAAATGCTGGAATGAGGCCCAGGGCTCTCTGAACCCCTCCTGCTACAGGAACTGGCTTTCCTAGGGAAAGTCAGGTTGACCTCCTGCTGTTGCCCTTGACAACTGCTGTTGGGTGAAATGCGTTCTCTACGCCCTTCATGTTGGAATTGTGGTGTGGTCTGCCCAGCATCTTTGGCATCACTAGAGGCTTGTTAGGAATACAGCATCTGGGTGGCCGCCCCCTGCCCACCCCCAGACCCAATGCAGGAGAACCTGCATGTTAACAAGATCCCAGGTGATTCGTATGCACCTTAAAGTTCGAGAAGCTTGCTTGCCCTTATATCGGCTCATGGGAATTAAGCTCTCACTATATGTTTGGTATGGTGGGTCAAGGGTACAGATGGGCAGAAGAGGGGGGAGGAATGAGCTGATGAGACAACTGGAAAACCAATAGAACTTGACCTGGGACTTTCTGCCTCCCATCAGCTGTCACACTGAACCTCATTCACCTGTTGACTCCTCCCATGGGTGAGCTCCTGGGGCAGGGTCTCTGCTGTCCCTAGCAAATGCCCTCCTTGTCAGTTCACCCCTTGGCTCACAGTAGGACTCAATAAATGTCTGAGTAAGTGCAACGAAATGATTTCCATGGAAGTGTGAGTTTTCTCCTTGGTTCTGACAGCCAGGTGCAGATGGGGGGTGGGCAGTGGACTGGAAGGAGCGAGAACTCACTGGGTTTCCTTCTGTGTCTCCTTGGCTACCCCCTCTCAGTATAGGATCGCCCATGCCATGGTCCTGGACTTTCTGCCTTGAGCCGTACCGTTTCGCCCAGATAGCTTTAGATCCGTGCCTTGGTGGTGCATTTACATCTCTAGTCCTGACGACTAGGCTCCTAGGACAGCTGCCTATTGGACATTTTCATTTAAGAGTTGTTTCGTTGGGTACCTGGTGGCAGACAGATTCTGAGATAGGGATTCTGGTGCGTGAGATTTTCTGAGAGCATGCTCTCAGGGGAAAGCGAGTAAGGGAAACAGGATAGGGTAGGAGAGAAGACTTGCAGAGGTATGGTGCCACTCCCTTATATCTGGAATCTAAAAAAGTCAAGCTCATAGAGATAGTAGAATGTGGTTGCCAGCAGCTGGAGGTGGGGAATAGGGAGATACTGGCTAAAGGGTATGAACTTCCAGTTATAAGAGGAATAAATTGTGGGGATCTAATGTACAGTATGGAGACTATAGTTGGCAGTAATTTAGTGTATACTTGAAAGTCACCAAGAGAGTAGATCTAAAGTGTTCCCATTATGCAAAAGAAAGTAACTATGTGAGGTTACCTTGTTAATTAGCTTAATTATGGTAATCATTTCACACTGTATACATATATCAAAACATCATGTAGTATGCCTTAAATACAATTTTTATTTTTCAATTATGCTTCAATGAGCTGCGGGGGAAAAAACAGGTGGTGCTAGATAATCTCTGGCCTTGGCCTGATCTTGGCTTGATCGGGGGTGGGGGAGTGGGGGGGAATGGGGGAGTGGGGGGGGTGGGGGAGTAGAGGTGCTGGGTGTATGGGGAAGGCAGGCACATACCTCCCTGTGTCCGCTGGTGGAATGGCTGCCTTCATAAGGCAGTTCTGCCCTTGCAGCAAACGGGTGATGGATGCACCAGCCAGAAAACAGGATCTGCATGGGGCGTCAGTGGCAGCTACTACTGACGTCCAGTAAACATCTATGACTTAATAAGCCTCAGATTGTTCTTCCCGTGCAAGCTGACTCCTCCCCAGACTTGCTTATCTCAGTAAATGGCACTACCATTCACCCGTTTGCTCAAGCCCAAAATCTAGAGATCACTCTGGGTCCATTTTTTTCCCCCTTAACTACTCATATCTGGTACATCAGAAAATCCCATAGACTCTTCCTCCAGACCTTCTCCCATCTGTACTGACTTCTGTCTCTCCAGCACTCTGACCAATCCTGTCCAATCGCTCCCAAACCGCTATCCTACTCTAAGCTGCTTCCCTCATCTCTTGGGCCTGGATAGCGTCAATGACCTCAATGTTGATTTCCCTGCGTTTTTCTTACCCTCTTCGAAAAGTCCCTGGGGTGGATCTTTCTTTCTTTCTTTTTTTTTTAAGGACTTTAGTTTTGAGAGCAGTTTTAGATCTGCATCAAAACGAAAAGGAAGGCACAGAAATTTCCCCTACAAGCCTCTGCCCCCACACGTACACCGCCTCCCTCATTATCAGCTTCCCCCAGCAGAGTCGGACATTTATTACAGCTGGTGAACCTACACCGACACATCGTAATCACCCAAAGTCCAATGTCGTTTACATTAGGGCTCCCTCCTGGTGCTGTACATTCTGTGGGTTTGGACAAATGTTGAATGGCCTGATTCTACTATTGCGGTATCGTGCAGTGTGTTTTCACTGTCCCCCAGAACCCCCCAGATTCATCCCTCTCCTGCAACCCCTGATATTTTTACTGTCTCCTTAGTATTGCATTTTCCAGGACGCCCCTGAGTTGGAGCCTTAGAATACATAGTCTTTTCAGACTTCACTTCACTTAGCAATACGCATTTCGGGTTCCTCCATGTGTTTCATGATAGCTTGTTTCTTTTCGATGCTGAATAATAGTCCATTCTCTGGATGTACCCCCAGATTATCTATCCAGCCACCTACTCAAGGACATCTCGGTAGCTCCCAAGCTCTGGCAATCACGAATAAAGCTGCTCTAAGTATCCATGGGAAGGTTTCGGTGTCGACGTAAGTTTTCATTTCCTTTGGGTAAATACCAAGGAGCATGATTGCTGGGTCATAGGGGGCAAGTAGGCTTACTTTTGTAAGAAAGTGAGATTGTTTTCCAGAGTGGCTGCAGCGTTCTGCCTCCGCACGAGCAGGGGATGAGAGCGCCCTGGATTTTGTGTGGGTAACACATCTTGACCTTCGAGTCTCTGCTCAAGTGTTTCCCCACCCCCAACTGTCTCGTCTTTCTTCGACCTCATGAGCCCGTCACTTGCTACTCTGGCATCACCTGGTTCTGTTTCCTTCAGAGCACATATTACTGTCTGAAATGGTTTGTCCTTTTATTTCTGTGTGTCTGTCCCAGCCCCCTAAGATGTCAAGCCTGTGAGAACAGGGGCCTCATGTGTCCCACTCACTGCCACATCCCCAGTACTAAGAACAGTGCCGGGCACATAATAGGCTCAAGTGTTTGTTGACTGAATGACTGCACCCCAGGAGACTCGAGAGCTGCCAGCTCTCTGGGCCCCTCTCAGGGGCCCAGTTAAGGTCAGGCCACTCCATCCATGGTAGGTTAGAAGTTGTTCTTTTTCCAACTTTCTTCTTATCAAAATAAGCAAAGCAGGAAATGAAACCCAGTTTCCTGCTTATACCTCAGACCACCAGGAAAGACAAGTTCTGGAAAAGTCCTGAGCACACCCTGGAGTGGTGCGCTGGCTCTTCCTGACTGAAGGTGCACCTCCCTGGGGCCCTGTTAGCTGTCCTCGAGGGGGGCTCATTTCAGGAGCCTCCGGCATGGAGGCCTGTGGAGCTGGTTAGTATCACGGCCTTTCACATTTTTTTCCCCCTGACTCCTGACTTGGTATTCCCAAAGCTCTGATGAGGTCTGGACATTGCGTGTCTGGGGAACAGACACAAATGCACTATGTTCTCCTGGATGACACTTTTGTTTGAAAAACAAGAAGCAGCATTTTCCTGTTGAGAGATTCTTAGGGCACAATGAAGTTAAGCCATTCAGGCCTTTGAATCCTGTTCTGGGAGGTTTCGGAAGCAGGAGGCCCAGTATCCAGAACAATCGCTCCCCTGTGGAGAGCTAGGTTGAATCTTGGCTTTTGATTTTGTGCCCCCGAGGACTGAGCCATCGTCCCTGCGTCAGGCTGCGGGTCAGGTGACGGTCCCCATAACTTTGAAAGCGCCAGGAAGGGGAAGTGGAAAGAATAGGGCTCTGGGGGCTGGGCTCTTGTCCTTTCTCCCTCTCCTGGCCTCCAGTCCTAGAGGCCCTGCGGAGGATCAAATGGCCTTTTCTTCAGAGACCCGCGGAACCCAACTTTTGTCCCACAGCCAGCACTCTGAGCAGTCCTGTCAAATCACTCCCAAACCAGCTTCCTTGATTCATACTCTGCGCTCCCTGGTGGGGCACAGTCAGGGACCACGGACACCTGCCCAGTTCGCAGCTGCCGCTCCTGGGGCAGAATGGCACATAGGCACCTAGTGACTGGTCTTGGATGTCGAATGGTGGGAAGTACATCGGAGTAAGAAGAGCTCACTGAAAGCTGTGTTCCGGCCGTTCTTTATGTGGGGACCTTGAGGATGTTCCTTGGCCTCTCTGAACCTCAGTCCAGGTGCCCAGGACTGCGCACCCATTGCCGTGTTACGACGTGGGCGACAATAATGGTCATTTGTGAGCGCTCACTCGGTGCTGGGCACAATTTTGCCTTCTTTACATGCCTTCACTTTGCTTGTGCATCCTTATGTACTGGTTCTGTCATCATACCCATTTCACAGCTGCGGGAACTGAGGCACGGAGGAGTTAAACAGCACGTCCAAGGCCACAAACAAAGAGTGAGGGGTAGAAGCTCTGCACTTATTTCCCCTGGCCACTTGAGATAATATATGCAGAATGTGTTTTATGAGTGTTGGCCAACTTACATTGCTTCGGTGTTACCCACCCCCCCCCCACCCCCGGCAGGCTTCACAAGGTCTGGGCCCTGGGCTTGGTTTTGGAGGTCGTTGACCTCTGAGCATTTGCTGCATGTGTGCTGGGACCCACGAACGCCAGACAGGAAGGGCCTTGCGATTGCTTGAGAATGTGAGGGGGCTGGCAGGATGGGGAGCTGAGCTCAATAACATGGTAAGAGGAAACCTCTCACCCAGGCCAGAAAACCTCAGAGGGAGTGCAGGATTGCACGGGGCGAGGCCACTTCTCCGGCCACTTCTCCTTGCTCTGGTTTTCTGGAGGGAGACTGGATGGAGCTGGTCCTCCGTCCTCGCTCACATCTGAACCAAGCATTTGGCAGGACTGATCACCCAGCAGGACTTCCAAGCCACCTTGGCCAGGGGTAATGGAGCAGAGTTCCCCTCCGTCCAGTAACGTGAAGCTAAGAGGGAGGAAAGTAGAAATGGAAGAAATAGAAGGCCGGGGTCTGTGTGCGGAAGAGAAGGTGACTGGGAACTGGACAAGGAGAGCCACTGGGTTTGGATGCACTCGGCTTCCTGCCGAAGAGAAGGGATGCTTCTCATAAACCCGGAAAGCTTCAGACCTCAGGTCCGCACTGGAAAAGAGACTTGCCCAAGGCCTGGAGGAGACCACTCACTCATAGACTGTGAGTGTTTGCTGCTGGCACCCAGCTGGGAAACGGGAGGTCGGGCTGACCGGGGAGCCCGCCTCCTCCTCCAGGAAGTGGGCAGGCTTCCTCAGCTGTGCTGTACCCATGTGCAGCTCTGATTTATTTCAAGATTTTTCTTGTGTGTATCAAAGATGGCTTTTCTTGGCAAATCAAGACTTTTTCAGAAAGCAAAAATGCAGTCTTCTCATAGCTTGGGTCATCGCAATCCCCTGTTAATGCAGGCTCAGTGTGTTTGAGGCCAGAGCCAGAGGCAGCCAGGGGGAGGGTCCAGCCCAGCCCAGAATGCTTTGTAGCTGGACTTGCGCACTCTGGTGTGGTCCCAGCTCTGGATCTTTCTGCTCGTTGGTGCAGGTAGTATGGCTGCGTGCCCTGGGTTTCTTCTGTGCCCATCTTTGGGGGTGCTCTTCAGTGGGCCCTTTATCTGCTTCCTGGGACCTTTATTTCAGAGTGCAACTGAAATAGGAACCCACCGAACATAACAATTTGGGAGAAAATCTAGATTAATCTGTTTTGCCCAATTAATGTGCTCCTCTGGGTAGAGTTACTAATATTACATATCTTCACAGCCCAGATAGTTATATCCTGCATATATACATATATATACAAATATGTACATATATATGTGTAAACACATGTACATGTGTGTGTTCACATACATACATACATACACATACTTCCTTTGCTTATGTCTGTTCTTATTTTCTACCTTCATCATAAATTCACCAAGGATGGGTCAGGAAAACCTGCCTCTTTATCCCAAGTGATAGAGATGGTATGGGTGCTGGGACAGAGACAGATACCTTTCTGGAGAGGAAATGACCGTCTGGAAATCTGTCTACACTGGAGTGGCAACTCTCTGGAGGGTCTGGATCTCTCTAACAGAGGATCTCTTCAAAGGACTGGAGAGACAGGGTTACAAGCTGCAAAGGAAGAGACCTTCTAGAGGGAAGGGTCTTGCCACAGCCAAGGTCCCCAGGGGCTCTACACCAACCCATTGGAGGAGCAAGAGGAAGCTGGGACCATTCCACATGCTGAAGTCTATCTCCTCCATTCGTTACTTCTTCTTTCTCCCCCATCGGATTTTGGTCTGAGGGCAGTGGAGTGGTCCTAACAAAGTCCTTCCTCTAAACCCTTTATCTAGCATTTGTAAAGTGCCGGGTGTTGTGCTAAGTGCTTTATAAGCACCCTTTTAGTAGTTCTCGTGACAAATCTATGGAATGGAATTATTCTTATTTTACCAATGAAGAAGCTAAGGCTCAGAGAGGTTAGATGACTGTCCTGAGGTCACATAGCAAGTAAGTGGTGGTGCTGGGATTTGAAATCCTTGTCTGATTCTAAAGGTCACAGTCTTAAATACTGTGCTACCTTGGCCACAGAAATGCCTGAGAAACCAAGTGCCTTCCAGGGTGCTGGGATGAGTGTGTTAGACAGATGTTCTGGAAGCCATTTGAAAGTTAATCCCAGGACAAAGGGTACTGAATCTTGGAGGCTTCTTTAGGCATCCAAGCCCCCAGAGAGCGGGGGGCAGAGAGCCAGCTATGTGATCTCCAGTGGAAAGTACAAGTCAATAAGGAGTTTCTTGGGGCTGGATTAAACACAGGTGGGACTTCTTAGTAGTCACTTGGATTTTGGCCAGACTCCATGGGGCTTGTTTCTCGGTGTGGACATGGAAGGAGGCAAGGCCCGGGGTGGGATGGTGGGGCGGGGGTTGCTTCAGGCTGGCAAAGGAGGGAAGAAGCCTTCCTACAAAGAAACCTCTTTGTGGTATGTGTACCAACCTGGGGATAGTCACTTTTCTGGAGGTTCAAGTAAGAGCCGGGACACGACTCCCCAGGGAACTGCTTAGCTCTACACCCACTGTGGTCTTCATCTAAGGAGGTGGGGGCAGGCCAGGAGGGTGTCACAGACCCTGAGAGAGCAGCCTGAGCACTAGGTCTGCTTCTGGGTCATTCCTGGCCCTATTCCATCCACTGCCTCCACCCTGTCTCCGCCCCTGGAGATGGACTCCCCTGCTGGCCCCCTTCTCATCTCTGCACATCCCTGGCCAGGTCACCGGACCACTACAAAGTTGGTCTCATGAGTCAACTGCTGGGCCACCTCACCTAGGAGGTCTGTGTGGCATTTGTCTTGTGCCCAAGATGTTTCTGGGGGAGGCTGGGTCTGTGCTTGGGGCGAGGGTCAGGGGCTATTGAGTGTTCTGTGGAACATTAGTTTCAATCGCCTGGACCGGGCTGTGGCTTTGGGGAAGGATCTTTCCCTTTGGCAGCCGACAGGGTGCAGAGTAACACCACCCAGCCACTTCCCCACGCTCCTGGGTAGGAGCCAGCAGCCGGGTCCCTGGGTGGAGTTGGGAGGGTCAGAGGTGTGAGGAAGGAGGTTCCCTGGGACACGAGCCCGAGTCACTGGCCTCCAGGGTCTGGGCTTGGGAAAGCTCCCTCTCCAGGGGGACCCACAGAGACGGTCCCAAGAGGAGCCTGGCCGGCGACAGAGTGCTCCTCCCACTCCCTCCCTGACAAGGACACTCATCCAGCCCCGCAGTGCCTAAAGCAGCGGCTGTTGGCCTGGAGCAGGGAATGCAGGAGGTGACCTAATTACGTCGCGTTTACTAAGGCAGGCTGGAACCAGAAGATGGGGACAGCCATTTCCAGAATCTTCCTCTAAACCACCTCCCGTATTGATTCTTTCTTTCCATCCCCACTGCCACCGGGTAGCCCAGGCCCCTGTCAGCACCTCCCGCCTGGATTTCCGCCAGGGCCTCCTCACTGCCCATTCTGCGTTTATTCTCCGGGCCGCCAGCCCTTCTCCCCGCCGCGGTCCGAGGAGCCAGCGGAAAACACCAGTTTTATGAAGGGACTTTCCTACACAGGCCTCCACGGGGGCCATCTGGCCCGGTGGAAGGGGGCACCCCGCTGCGCCTTCATGCCGACCGTCCTAGGCAGCTTCCTGCGCATGCTCTCCCTTCCTCCTCTGGGCCGTGAGCGCGCACTGATTTACCCTTGAGGACCCCACATCCTACCCCCTCCCAGCGGTCCTCTGTGGCCTCAACTCCTGCTTCTCCCAGATCTCCTGTCCCACCTGCTGTCCTGCTTCAGACGACCGGTCAGGGAGGCCCTAGGGTCTCCAGTGACAATATGTGGAACTGTGGAATGCAGTTTGAAAAACCCTGATTCAGTAGATAACGGAAGTAATAATATAGTGATATCTTAAGATTTACCAAGAACCTTTCATGAGCCAACCTACTCTTTCATCTGCAGATTAACCGTTGGCAGAAACGGCTCTTTTTCCTTGTCTTGACAGATAAGGATACTAAGTCTCACAGAGGACCTCTTAAGTAAGATCCACAGTCCAAGGACGGGATCCCGGGTTTGTCTACTCCAAGTCTATGCTTTTGACGCCTGCATTTTCTGCCAGGGGCAGACGACCCTCCCCAACAACACCTTCTTGGCTGTGCCCTGTGAAAGGCTCAGATCTGGTTCCTGCTAAAAACATCACAGCTGTCTGACTTGGGGTTGGGGTTTTGAGCTAGTCTGGTATGCATCTTGCCCCCTACTCATAAATGAGGACAAACCCTTTCCCCCCACATCAGAAATAGAATGGCATGGACTCTGAGCTCTGTCCCTGATGTTTTTACCTGCTGGAAACAGCTCTCAGCCATGTGAGATGGGAAGATGGAGTGGAGCTGGACCGCAGGAACCAGAAGTGTTGGGTCCTGGGAAACTTTTTTGCTGGGGACCAGGTGCCATGGCCTGGGAAGGATCCAGAATCTTTGTTTTGTCTCACTCTTCCCCACTGCCCGCCTGTCCTATTTTTTTTTTTTTTTTTTTTAAAGGGATTGGGAGGCAGTAGGTGAGAATGTGGTAGCTGGGTCATAGGAATCTGTATTTTCTTTATTCAGTTGTGCAAGGACATAACCATGTCAGACCGAATTTTTTTTAAAACTCTGAGACTTTATGTAGCCCAAAGTTAGATCAGGTGACTCTTTTTTTTTTTCTTAAAGATTTTATTTATTTGTTTGAGAGAGAGACAGCACACACAGAGGAAAAGGGAAAAGCAGACTCCCTGCTGAGCAGGGGACCAGATGTGGGGCTTGATCCTAGGTTCCTGGGATCATGACCTGAGCCAAAGGCAGATGCTTAACCAATTAAGCCACCCAGGGCCCTTTTTTCTCTTCCTTCCTTCCTTCCTTCCTTCCTTCCTTCCTTCCTTCCTTCCTTCCTTCCTTTTGTAGATCAGGTAATCCTGTGGGTCCTCACATGGTGTGTTGGCCTGTGATATTGTGGAGTCATAGGTCTGTCTCTGGGTTCTGACTGTGTGAACTTGAGCAATTGCTTGACTTTCCTGAGCTTTGGTTTTCTCATCTGCAAAGTGGAATGCAAAATATTTCATCTTGGGTTGTTGTCAGGACTGATGAAAAGAATTCAAATACGATGCCCAGCACTGTACCTGGCACACAGAAGTCATACAATAAATGAGAATTCCCCCCAAATTTATTTCTCCAATGCTTCTGCCTCTCCAACTTTCTCTTTCTGCTTTGAAAATGTAGCTGGGCAATTAGGTGTTTTATAGTCTAGGTTAGATAAATATAGTCTTCTTTCTTGGAACTTCTGCACTAAAATATAGTGTTTTTTGGTGGATACCAAGACTCCAACAGATTTAGATCTGGCATGGAGAATCTATTTAAAGCAAAGAAGCTTCTACTTTAAGCATGTTCTTCCAATATGCTTTAAAACGCATCAGGGTTTAAGAGTATATATCTATTGAGGTAAAAAGGGGCGATTTAGAAATCGTCTTTTTCTGCTTTCCCTACAAGGATAGTTTCTTGTATAAGATCAAATGTTCCAGCACATTACCCTTAGTGCTAATCCTCTTGGAGGCCAGGCTGGGAGGCAGTTATCTCTGGATCTTATTATTTTTTTTTTTTAAAGATTTGTTTTTATTTTGAGAGAGCAAGAGCACCTGTGCAAGCAAAGTGGGAAGGGCAGAGGGAGAGGGAGAGAGAATCTCAAGCAGACTCTGCTCTCAGCGTGGAGCCCAATGCAGGGCTCGATCTCACAACCCTGAGATCACCACCTAAGCCGAAACCAAGAGTCATATGCTTAAGTGACTGCGTCACCCAGGTGCCCCTCATCTCCGGATCTTGATGCAGCCTGAGTACTCAGGCTAGCTGGAACTACACCGTCTTCCGGTGGGTTCTCTGGGTTCTCCTTTGAGTCAGTCTGTTTTTCTGGGTCAGCTGAGGAAGAGCATCATCTCTTCTGGGGGGTGGTAGCCATGTTGTGATTCAGACCGAGAAGAACCTTCCACAAGGTATCTGCTGCATATGGGAGGTACGTGCTACTTTGGCCCACCCTGTCCTTGAAGTCTGCCTGCATCCCGACTTGGTAGCCTGGCAGCCCCAAGGACTTAGAAGGACGTCATGCGTATGTGATATACGAACTGCAGGGTTGTAGAGACACAGCACACTCCCCATATGTCATGTCAGAAAGCCCAAGAAGCCCAATTCCTTGCTTGGTGCGCCCCGCGGTGCTCCCAGATAGACTCAGCCTACCCTGTGCCCTATGGTTCCAGGCTTGCTTACCAGACGCCAGCTGCTCGGCACAAAGGTAGGTTCCCTCTCCATCAGATTGTCTGGCCCGGTGCTTGAGGGAAATGTGGACGTAGGATTATGAATGTCTGGACTGAAAGAAAAAGATTCCCTAAAGTAAAATACAGGCTTTATCCTTCAAAGAAAGACTTTCTCTGTGCCCGGGAACCAGAAGGGTTGGAAAGCAGAAGAACCATTCTCTCTCTCCCACAGGCGGGGGCTTGCTTGGGTTTTCCACTAATCTTCCATTCCTGCCTGTAGAATTTGACATGGTTCTATTTACTTTTCCTTGGCCCAGTTTGGGTCAACAGGATTTCTCCCCTGCCCAGAACAGCCGCACGCTTGTGTGAAGTAAGACGTGAGCCTGGGCTCTGGACAGCAGTAATTAATCCTTGTCTGAGCGACGCAGTGGGGATTTTCAGCCCAAGATGGGCTGACAGCACTGGGGGTTTTACATGGCACATGGCCGTCCTGCATGGGCCAAACTATTTCTTTTTCTCTTTTGTCTGTAAGCGACTTTACAGGCAGTGTGTGTGCGTGTGTGTGTGTGTGCACGCACGCGTGCGCATGCACCTGCACGTGTGGGTGAGGGCACATGTGTGTACGTGTGTGTGTATTTGGTGATCTGGAGCCCAGCCCCAGGACAGCAGGACCTCAAGATGACCATGGAAATAGCAGCAAAATGACACACACAGTGTGAGCACACAGTCCAACACAATTCGGGGACAGAGCAAGACTGAGATTTCCTCTTGTTTGTTTCACTCTCTGCTTGCTCAGCCTTCTCCCCAGGGCTTAGTGCTGGAAGAGGGTGGATTTCCCCAAGTGCCTCTTCCTCTGTTATCTCCCTTGTCTATAGATATCGCCCCACGGCATAAGCGGATATGAAAATGAGCCTGTATATATATATGTGCCATAGTATCTTGACCGAATGAAACAGGCATTAAAATGACAGTTTCCCTTCGTGATAATCCCATGGCACTCAAAGTACACTAGTTTCTGCATTTAGTTATGAGGGAAGCATGAAATAAGTCCCAGGAGCCTGGAGGGTGTACCACTCCTGCCCCTTCCTCCCGCCATGTTGAGACTTTGCCTGGGAGCGTTTTATCTCGGGTGGGCTGCAGTGGGGCTGGTGTTGATAACAAGAGCAGTCGATGGTCCTGCAGCTTACGTGAGTGGACACATACCTTCTAAGGTCAGAAAACTTTACAGCAGCAGCACCAAGAATCTCAAGCCATGGTCTTGGGAGGGCTCAAGGCGGCCCTCTGGCAGGATGAGAAAGGAGACTTGGCTAGTGTCTGTTTTTCGGGTGGAGTGAGTCAGTCCTAAAGGAAGCTTGTGGGTTTCTCCACCACCAAGGATGCTGGGGAGGGGGGTGCTATTCGCGTGAGGAGTGACAGCAGGAAGCACACCACAGGAGGTTGGGCTCAAATGGCCCAACTGGCCTATTGTAGGAGGAACCAGGAGCTTCGGGGCATGACTTCTGTGGGTGGTGGCAGGGCTCACTAAATGGGGTCTCTGTTCACTTCCTCTAGGGAACGTATTGTCATGTGGAAGGACTTAGATCTGAGAGTGCGAGGCAAATCTGTGATGGGAGGGAAATAGACTTCTGGTGCTGTTGCTTTCTTAAGTCACTTAGCTGGCAGCTATCTTCGTCAATGTGCTTGACCCCAGACTCTTGAACCAAAGCTAGTGATGGTGCCCACCCCCCACCGCAGAAGATAGTTCCGAGATTGTGTGTGTTTGTACACACGCACGTGCAGGTGTCCATACCGTGGACGCACGCATACTCCTTAGTCTTGAATAGATTCAGCTGACTAGCTCTTTTTGGGGAGGACTGCCCAACTCCCACCCACCCCACTCTCCATCCTCCTCTGGGCCAAGTGTCGTGAGCTTTATTTCTGCCACATCGTGAGCTACCAAGGGATTTTATGGACCAACCCGGGAGCCTGACAACCGTACGCAGTGTCACTTTTGTGGAAAACTGATCTCCAGATTTTCAGTTAGCCTTTGCAAATTCTTCCTAAGCTCGGGGCTGCCCGTTTTGACTTCCACAGCCTGCGAAGTAGACTTCACTCCCTTTTGTCTCTGTCCTTACAACGGATATTTCCAAACCTCTTCTGTCTGTGTCTAACAAAAATGGCACCACATTTACCTTTCTCCCAAATGGCAATGACTTCAAGACCCTCAACTGCTCAAACAGCATTGGGGTGCTTTAAATATTTCCACAAATTAGTCATGATTTTCCCCTTTGCCCAAAGGAACCTCATTGCTGGCAGTGCCCACCATGAGAACACCAGAGTCTGTGCCAGTGGAACTCTCTCCAGCTGCTGCCAAAGCCGTTGACTCAGTTGCCAGAGCTGGGCTGGGTTTCACACAGAGGTGGGGAAAAGACCTGTCTCCTTTCTGTGTCTCTTTGTCACCTAAGCCCTCGAGGAGCTCTGTGCATGCCTAGAATCTCTCCAAGTGATTTTGCATCTCTTGAACATCTTTTTCAGGTTCTATGCCTCCCACTTTGCCCAGAGCCCCATCCAGTCTCCTGTGAAAACAATTCTGTTTCTGGGACCTTGTCCTTCCAACCAGAGGTTCTTAGTTACTGCCCAGCACCCAGCTTTATTGGGACTAACCCCAGACACCCACCACCCCCATAGTCAGTAGCCCCAATCCTGACCAATCTCCTTGCTCACTCCCCAAGTTGTAAAACCCATGTCACATATCCCTAGGCATACAAGGCTACTAGGGACAGTGGGACAGAGTATGGGGGGAGGACAGGGCCAGGGTGTACAGAAGTCATGTCTGGGTCCCACTGCCACTGGCCTGTTCAGTGATACATTAGATAGTCCCACTCATAGCGAAACCCAGTGAAAATTTGGAGCATATCCCTGGGCAGAGCCTGTGAGAATGTTCAGGATAACCTCGAAGGAGCCACCAGCCTGAACAGAATAAATTGTTCCTGCCAGGTGGAGGGATAGTGCTCATGTAGCAGATCCTTACCACCAGATGTGTGTGTCCCTGGGATACACACACAGCTGTTTGGTTCTTGGTGCTCTTGGCTCATCCAGTAGGCCTCCCCAGCCACTTCCTCGGCTCCCGTATGCCCCTTCTTGTGTTGCTGCTGCATGTGGCTCTCGTAACTTCCTGATCAGTCTCTGTGGTCTTTCCTGCCCCTGACAGGGATTTCCACAGCTCGGGTCTGACCTTTTCTTTTACTTCCTTCACTGGCTTCCAATTCTTAAAAAGGAAGGAAGGAAGGAGGAAAGGATGGAAGGAAGGAAAGAAGGGAGGAAAGAAAGAAAGAAAGAAAGAAAGAAAGATAGATAGATAGATAGATAGAAAGAGACAACTTGGCATTTTCAAGACCCTCTGTGTTCTTGCCCCCAACCTGGCCCTAGAGCCTTATTTCTCCCTAAATGGTAGTTCCTAATCTTTCATGTATTTATTTATTCATTCATTTTTAAAGATTTTTATTTGTTTATTTGACAGAGAGAGAGACAGAGAGGGAACACAAGCAGAGGGAGTGGCAGAGAGAGAAGCAGGCTTCCCGCTGATCAGGGAGTCCCACGTGGGGCTTGATCCCAGGCCTCCTGGACCATGACCCGAACCGAAGGCAGATGCTCAACAACTGAGCCACTCAGGTGACCCCCTATTTTTTTAAATGAGTTTGTGGGGCGCCTGGGTGGCTCAGTCAGTTAAGCATCTGCCTTTGGCTCAGGTCATGATTGCAGAGTCCTGGGATCAAGCCCTGCATGGGGCTCCCAGCTCAATGGGGGGTCTGCTTCTCCCTCTCCCTTGGCCCCTCCTGCCTGCTCTTGCTCTTTCATGCTCTCTCTCAATTAAATAAATCAAATCTAAAAAGAAAAAAGATAAGTGTGCTTCTTTACTTCTGCGTACCCGCACTGTTGCTCAGGATGCCTTTCTGACATCCCTCCCTGTTGATGGCGTCTTCTCTGAGAAATCCTCCTGGATCCTTCTAATCTGAATGGACTTCTTCCTCAGACCCCCGAAGAACAGGGGGGCAGCTGCTCTGTCCCCAGCACGCAGCATAGCCCAGGGGCATAACAGGTGCTCAGCCATTCTTTGCTGAATGGATGCCTCTTTCATCTTTCTTTTCGTTCCTCTCCTCTTTTCCCTCTCTCTTTTTTAAAGAGTTAGCTTTCTTGGACTTCTTGGCACCCTCTTTTCAAACACGCCATCCTTTTGTCTGAGACGTGGGCTTTGCTTCCTGGTTGCTGGTGTTGCAAATTCGGTCCCTGTGGAACCAGCTGTGTACATGCTAGTCTTTGCAACTAGCTCGGCTTTGGAGGACAGGGCCTTTGTTCTTGTTTTTTGTTTTTTCCCCATAATCCCCAGTGCACCTAGCAAGATGCCTGGTAATCTGAGGCAGTGGGCAGAGAAATCTCCAGAAACCTCTTTTACAGCCTACAGGAGGTCCGGTGTGCCATTCAAAACAAACATGCTTTGGCATTATTTTTCTTTAGTTTTTATGGTTATTTTTGGTTGTTGAGATATAGTCTACTTACAGTACAGTTCACCCTTTTTAGGTGTACACTTTTTTATGATTTTTAATGTTTATGTAGTTGTGTGACCACCAACATAACCCAGCTAGAGACCCCCACCCCCATTCACTCACGCTTTTCCTCTCCCTCCAATCCCGGGCGATCACTGATATCTGAATAGTTTTGCCTTTTCCAGAATGTCATATAAATGGAGCCATGCAGTATGTGGCTTTTTGAATCTGAATCTGGCTTCTTTCACTTACCATCATGCTTTTTTTTTTTTTTTTGGAAATTTGATAACGCGGACCCTAACCCATACTTTATCTGCTCCACATTTCTCGTAGACTGTCCGGGGGCACTCACGGGGAGTGGTCAGGTCTGTGCGAACTGCCAGTGTCTGAGTCCCCACCCCCCCACCTTGCAGTGTTGTTAGTACTTCTTTGGACCCAGGGTCCCAGCTGCTTTGTCAAACCCACTGACCCTCTGTCCTCTCCTGTCCCCTCCTGTCCCCCACAGTGGCACCTGGCCCAAGACAACCTCTCCCCTGGATCCTGACTGGTCATCCCCATAGCTGTGGGGGGCACAGTGGAGGGGGGAAGCTGGGTAGATGGGGTGGGGTGACCACTAAATTCCTCCCTTGGGGAGGGATCCGGGTGACAAAGGTCAGGCCTCTCCTGGCTAAAACAACAGAAGTGGTTCCAGCTGCCGAACAGCTGGAGGGGGACGTCTGCTTTCCTTCAGCAGCGTGAAAAGCCCTTTAATCGGGGTGCGTGCTGTTGTCAAGCCCGCGGTGAAGGTGTGTCGAAGAAGAGCAGACCCTGGCGAGGCTACAGACCTCCCCTTCCCTTTGACCTCCCTTATCTCCCCTCCTCCATCTTCTCGGCCCCACTCCGAAGCCGCCAGATCGAGACCCTCCTTCGCACCTGTGTAAATGCAGTGGCTGTGGGGTCAGGGAAGGGTGAGAGCAAGCTGGCAGAAATCGGGATGTGGCTTTTCCATGCAGATGATGGATTAGATAGCGGGTGGGTGAGTGACGTTTTAATGTGAAATGGCTCTTCATTCCCAAAGACGCAAGCCCCAGGGGAAAAAAACCAAAGTCCGGTTTTGCAGCTGGTGAGGCAAGTGACAAGAGGCGGATAGTCCCTGCTTAGAGAGTCAGAGGCTGAGCTACAGCTAGACATCTGGAATGCGGTTCTTTACTGTTTGTTCCAGGCACTGGCTCCAGGAGCGGCTTTTTTCTCCTTTCAGTGGCAAAGAGTTTTACCTCCCAGAAATGCTTTGTGGTGCCTGAGCTCTAAACCCTTGATCTGGGCTTTGACTTACAAACATGATGGGAAAAATAGTTCTCCCTGAGGAAAGCTTGCTTTGCCTGCGACCCTTGTCCTCTCCTGCCCACCGAAGGGTGCTGGAGACCCTGGGCACCACTACCAGAACCAACAAAAGAGCCCCCCCCCACCCCCAAAGGAGGCCCCTCAAGGTGTAGTAGAAAGAGTCTGGCCCTTCCGAGGCAGACATAGAGTGTGCTCGACCACTCACTAGCTTGACCTGGCTGGGGGCCTTGGCTTCCTCCTCATCCATCAGCTCAGCCAGTATTTCTCCAGCGCCCACTTTGGGTAAGGCTCCTGCTGGGTACTAGGGATCCAGCAGTGTGGCCCCCAGATCTTGGTGCCTCGGCAAGAAACGTACAGTGGAACTGCTGGTTGTTGAAGGACAGTCATGACACAGAAAAAAACTGTCAAGGAGGCTCAAGTCAGTGCCTCAAGGAAGCAGCATTTGCACTGAGATTGGAAGGATGAAAGGAGGTATGAGGTTGGGGTACAGTCCACAGAGAAGGACCAGTAGGCAGGAAGGAACAGTGGGTTGGGGTACAGTCCACCAGAAGGACCAGTAGGCAGGAAGGAACAGTGCCAGGGGGGCTCACTGGGGGCGGACGTGAGGGGCCTTCACTGTGTCATCTACACAGCAGGCACACAGGTAGGGATCCCTCTCCTTCCCGCTCCTTCCAAGTGGGCATCTGCAGTCTGGGCCGGGAGACTCACCATGACTTACAATCTTAATTCTGTGGAAAAGTGAATTCAGGGTGTCTAAAACCTGACATATAATAAATGAATCATTGATACCATTTTATCATCTGGTGGTTGCTCTTAGTCAAGTGCTTGCATAAGGCAGAAGCAGGAAAAAGCACAGTGCTCATGACGCTGGCTGTTAAATTAACACAGCTTTCTGCCTTGACACAGACTCATTTCAGACACAGCCACCCTGGGCCTCTCAGATTACTGCCTACCTTATGGAGGGGACAACTGATCTGAAGGGGAGCAGGAAGGCTTCTGGGGGCCTGCATGAGAAGCATTCCCACCGGGCCAGCCTCACTTGGCTGCTTCATGATGGCATCTGCCTTGGAAATGTGGGTCCTGCCTCAGCCACTCTGGTACATTCCTTCAATGTCTTTGCGATTTCCTTTAATTCAAGGGGAAAATCCTGTGTTTAACGCATGGCTTTCCTTATCTAATAGATGTTCCTTAAAAGGAAAGAAGAGAACAAGCAGCTTATATTCCTCTGTATGTTTGAGAGTTTTAAGTTTTTGGTAGTGGTTGGCCAAAGATATCTCTTTCCAGGTGTCTGGGTGGCGCAGTTGCTTAAGCAACTGCCTTCCGCTCAGGTCATGATCCTGGAGTCCCAGGATTGAGTCTGGCATCGGGCTCTCTGTTTGGCAGGGAGCCTGCTTCTCCCTCTGACTCTCACCCTTCTCATGCATGCTCCCTCTCTCTCTAATTCTCTCTCTCTCTCAAATAAATACATAAAATCTTAAAAAAAAAAAAAAAGAATATCTCTTTCCATGGTACCTGGTTTAAAAAAAAAAAAAAGGAGCTTCTTTTATCCAGGATATATTTTCGGTAAGGTTTGACAGTCACCCCATTCCCCCTCAAACTGGTATCAAACAACTCTTGTAGATCAGGCACTGGGCAAGACTCCACACAGCCACAGAGGGCAAGGCGGTCCTTCACACACACACGGGAACACACAGACGATGGCGCAGTGTGTTGAGGGCTTGGGTGAAAGGGTGAACATGGGGCCCCAGGAGCTCCAAGGCACTAATAACAGTGGTGTTTAAACATGAAAACATTTGCTCTTTGGGATGATAACCTCTGTGGGCTATGGAATTTGGATGGGAATGGGGAGGAAAGGTCGGAGGTACAGTCAGACCTCTAGGCAAGAGAGAAAGGACTGAATGAAACCATCATGGATGAACAAGAAAAGCCTGCTGGAGAGGGAGGCCCAACCAGCCCTGATGGAGGCACCAGTGAGGGACCCCACAGCAGCTGTTCCAACCCCAGCCAAGCTCCCAGCAGAGTGCAGCCCAAGTGTGTTATTTCAGTTGGCGCCATGTGGAGCAGAAGAACCTCCCAGCTGAGCCCCGCCAACCCATGGACTTGGGAGAAATGATTAGTTGTTTAAAGCCAATGAGTATGGGGCTGGTTTGCTTTGCAGCAACAGATAAGCAAAGGAAAAATATTGAAAGTGAGTGGCAGAAGCTGTGCTATGCACACACTTGTTAAAGAGAAACCTCAGATCAGTGGAGTCTGACCTGTGATTTTTGAACCTGATATCATAAAGGGGAATGCCCCTTGCCACAGTGTGGCCCCTTGCCACTCCACATTGTGGCCTTCACATTTCTAAGCCCAGTGGGTGGGTCACCACCCCCTCTTCTACACCTGAGAAAAACTGAGACATATGCATGTTACCAGGAAAATGCTGACTTGTTATTTCAGCTACTGGTTAAATCAGCATAATACAGGTGGAAGTTAGGACTGCAAAGCCAATTCTATATTATAAAGGACAGCACTTTAGGCTGCCTCTGCTGTTCCCTATATTGTCATGGAAACCTGGCAGTCAGTCCAACCAAACATGGCTTGTGGTACTGGCGTGACCTCTCTGTGCCAAAACTGTGGCAGAGTTGGCCTGCTATGCTGCTGGAACCTGAGGGCTAAGACGGGCGTGCGTGCATTTCAGGGAGAAGGGCTTGTTGGTCTGACTCTGATTTCATCTACCTCCATCTCTGTGGAGAAGATAGCCCCCAGCCGGTGGCTTGCTTTTCCACCAGGAAAGATGGATTGTTTATGTGTATTTCAAGGGTTTGTCCTACTTTACAAATGTGAGCAGAACACAAACTGCCGTGTGTTTGCTTTGGAATCATTCACTCCCCAAGGAGAGAGGGTGGGAGTAGCAGAGGATTGCAAACTCACAATTGTCCTGGCCCCTTTTGTTTGGTTTCTGTATTACACAATCATATTTAGCATAATTGTTTTGTTTTTGTTGTCTTTTGGCTAGGAAGAAGGAAGGGAATGTATGTGAGGATTTTTATGAAAATATTGTGCCCTATCCCCCACCGCTCCCCAAGGGAAACGGTTCATGCTTTGTCTAGCTGGGGAGACAGCTTGCACCCGCCCAACACCAAAGTCTTCCTGCAACCGTGGCTGCTTTTGAGCCCACGACAGACGTCTGTGGCTCTGGGGTTCAGGATCCCCCAGGGTGACTCAGACTCCTAAGTTTGGTCTGTGTGCCTAGAGAACTGACCCAAGCCACAGGCTGGCACTTGGGGACTTGTAGCCTGAGCTCCTAACTTCTGCAGAAGAGAAGAAAAAGCCACCGTTGTGACTTCAGGTAGACTGAGGAAATTCTGGGCTGTGGTGCTGTTGGTCAATAAGTTACAAACTGATTTCATGTCCAGCTTCAAAATGTGGAACGTGCCCTCAGGCTCTGCTTCTCTTTTGCCTTGGTCCAGTGAGTCTTAGCTTGGCTCAACCAGGAGAAACTCCAGGGAGGATGAGCCTTTCTCCCTCCCCCTCAGTAGCCGTGCTCTTGAACACAACAGCCCATAGCCACATGTGGCTATGCAAATTTAAGCTAACTAAAATTAAATGCAACTAAAAATTTAGTTCCTCCATGGCATTAGCTACATTTTAGTGTTTAGTGGCTGCGTGTGGTTTGTGGCCACCGTGTTAGACAGCACAGACACAGAACACGTTTGTCATTGCAGAATACTCTGTTGGATTGTGTGGCTTTTTGCACTGCAGAGTCCCTAGGATTCAATGCTCTCTAGGTCCTGCAGGATCCTGTTCCCTTGCTGGACGGCCACTGCCGGTTCACTTGTCTCCACCCCAGAGTGCAAGCCCAGTGGGGGCAGGACCCGGGTGGGTGTGTTCTGCCTGCCAGGCCTCCTGCAGGGCTGGGTGCATCATACTGGCTTACTGAAGACAAAAGTATATGAATGGGTGGGTGAATAAGCCGAGTTTGTGGACCCAAAGTGATCCCCTTGGGCCCTGGAGCTTCGGGTGATCCATTAGGGCAGTCATCATATTAAAAGTCCATTTTATGGAACTCCTTGCATTTTTTTTTTTTTTTAAGACAACCACAAATACGCACAGTTCCTGAAACAGATGAAAATAGAACACCACAGACCGTGGAAGAGTCTTTCAGCAATGGCCCCATGCCGTCGCGCAACTTTTGTCCTTGGCCTCAGGGACCAGTAATTTCTAGATAGAACTTTTTGGGAGCCCCTGTGGCGGTGGGAAGGATCTCCGTGGGTTGGAGTAGGTGGGGCTTCTTCTGAAGCTCTTTAACCTGTCTATTTGCAGACAGAATGTTCCCCCAGTCATTAAGCTGGTCTCTGGCACGGCTGCCGCAGCGTCTCTGCTGGCCCAGAGCTAGCCATTTCCAAACCAAATTTATGGCTTGTAGTTCAATGCCACGGTGACGCCCATAGCTCTCCTCTCCCGTGCGCCGAGGAAGAGAGAACAGGGCAATCTCCTTAGGTTTGAAAAGACACTTTGTCTTTTTCGATCCCTGCTTTTTTAAAGTGAACAAGGGCCCTGTGAGGAGCTTCTCCCAGGAGGCCTCAGGTGCCCAGAAGGCAGGCCTGTCTTGTCCGGATCTTTAGTGGCTGGTGGCTGGCACACAGTAGGCTCTCGGTAAATCATTTTTGATGTTGTGAATTCCGTTTTGCAACTGGCTCAGAGCTCGTACTTGCGGCCTTGCTCTGGAATAATGAAGAAGTGCCTTTGGGTGTAATTGGGAGCAGAGCTCTGAGCCAGGCTGGGGGTGTCAGATCTGACACTCACACGTACGTGCTTGGAGGGGTCACTGGGCTTTGGTCTCCTCATCTGTAAAATGAGGATTGTAACTTGCCCTGCCTCATAGGGTTAAATTCGTTAATGTATCATAAGTGAGACCTAATTATCAGCTTTTATAATTATTGCTCTTAGGCTACGCCAATCCCTTTGTGACCAAGGATGAGTTCCTTGGTTTTCCCGGACTCTAGAAGATACAGATAGTTCTGGGGCTCCTGGGTGGCTTAGTTGGTTAAGCCTCAGACTCTTGGTCTCAGCTCAGGTCTTGATCTCAGGGTCATGAGTTCAAACCCTACATTGGGCTCAGTGCTGGGCATGCTGCCTACTTAAAATAAAAAGAGAAAAAAAGAAGATACATATATTTCCATCCTTGTCTGACCATGAGAGAAAAAAAAAAGAACATGTTTTCCCTTGGCCTCTGCTGATTCCCATGGCAAAATATTAACAAAACAGGTCTTACGAGCAGGTGTCACTTCAGGTAAGTGGCTCGTGGGTGCACAGGTGAGAAGATAGTTGTGTGATAACAGCAGCGCCTTGGCCTGCTTTCAGACAGTCTTGGGGTTACAGGTTGGCCTGGAAGCCAGGGTGGGGGTATACCAATGCCACCCTCTGGCTGGAGACTGGCTCTTCACCAGGCAGAGTTACAAAGCCAGATCCGGCTGCATTTCTAGGCTGCAGACATTTTAGGATTGGGGCCAGGAGGGCCAAACCGAGGGAGGAAGGGAGATGTTTGAGGCCAGCTTTGCTGGTTGCAGCCGCCTGTATCCTGTGCCCTTTCAGGAGCCTATGGCCGGGGCTTCCCAAACCTGCCTTATCCAGCTGGACCTTTTTGTTCCAAGTTTTCCCTGGTGCTCAGTCCGTCGTAGACGGGAGGCCTATAGTGGCAGAGGGCTCTGGACCGAGTAGGAGAGAAAAGACCCACCTACCTCTCAGTCTCAGAGACAACTTAAATTTTGAGGTGGAGCCAGGATGGGAAGCTGTGGACCACCTCGGCCTGCCTGGTGATGCAGGGGAGACAGAGGTGGGGGCACAGCCCAGTGATCTCCTGGGGTGGCAGGAGCCTGCAAGGCCAGGCCAGTCACACGGCCCCAGCTGGTTTGGAGGCAGCACCACGTGGGAGAGGCTGCGACAAGATCACGTTCATGCTTCAAATGCTCGGGCGCCCAGCTTTGTTCTGGATGCCGGGGATGCGTTCACAGGCAAGAGAGACGTTCTCCTTGTCTTTGCAGGGTTCAGAGTCGGGGGCTCCCCCGTTAATCAGATCACATAGCTCATCCTCACAAACCGTGTTCGGTGCCGTGAAAGAAAAGTGAGGCGTGAGGGGTTATGATAGGGCACCTGTGAGAGTCAGGGAGAGCCTCCAAAAACAGAGGATATGAGCCAAAATCCGAAGGAGGGGTGAGAGGGAAGTGTGTCCAAGGGCCTGGAGGGAGGAGCAAATGTAGCGTGTCTGGAAAATGGAAAGCAGGCCAGTGTACCTGAGCAGCGGTGAGCAAGGTGGGGGGGATGAGGCCATAAGAGCTGAGGCCAGGGAGAGGCCCTAGAGTCAGAGTCTGCCAGGCCTAGGAGACCGCGTGGAAGTCCCCAGGGGTGATGGGACGCTGCTCTAGGGTTTAAAGTGGGGGCAACGCGAGGGGAGTAAGGTGGGGGATCCCATGCGGGGTTGAGGTGTGGGTGATGCCACCCCTGATTGCTATCTCGTGAGCTTCAACTCTTCTCTCTGCGTGGTGGCCTGGGAGGCAGCAGGCTTCCTCTGGATATGGCTCTCTGCAGTGTAGGTTTCAATCCCAGAACGCTGGATTCTCTTATGAGACACTCAGGGCATTTCCCTCTGGGTTAGGGCAGGACTCATGTTGAGCCCGTGCACGTGGGAGCCCAAGGGCCTGCAGGGAAGACAAGTTGCACTGTCGATCCTGAGGAGGCTGGCATGGTTTTAGCCCACAGCTGCTCCCTCCCTGTGCTGAGCAGCCAACACCCAGGTGGGAGGTCAGTCTAGCAGGAGGGACTGGTTTTATAGTTGAGAGACGGTCTGAGCGCTAGCGGATGGGCTTGGACTCACTAGGAATTTGGCCAGTATGGAGGGTGAAGGTGTTCCTAGTGCTCCCTTGAAGGGAGTGATGCTGCCTCCAGTCTCCTTCCACTGTTCTGGAAAAGGATCAAGTTCTCATTTATTTGCTTTGCACAGAGGGCCTCAAGATACACCCAAAACAGGGGTCGTATTCACACCTCCCCTAAACCCTATAAGCTTGGCATGATTATTCAGTCAACTCTAGTATCACCAATGGCCAGATGTGTGCTCATGGCATTGCCTACATTATGGTGAGATATGCATTGTGTCAGCTTGTGCTGGTAGAGAGCCTTGAGTGGGCCTAGAACTCTGGTATTTAGGGATGGCTAAGAATGGATCCAGCTCTCAATGCCCATGCAGCCTAATCATGGGTTATTCAACAGAAGCTCATTATTGTAGGATCCAATTATTATTTTCCTGTTGTATCCTATAGTTGCTAATAGGGGTTCACTGATAAAAGTGGGAGATGCGTTGTCCTACATGCCCCTTGATCTGCTTCTCTCTTGCTGTGTAACCAGCTACCATAAAACTCGGTGGCTTAGCACAACGATGTATTACTATCCCTTACAGCTCCATGGGTTGACTGGGCTCAGCTGGGCGATTCTTATTTGGGGTGTCTCACACAAATAAGTATAATAATATAATAAGAATAATAGCTTACTTCCATCTGGTAGTTGCAATCAGAGGAGAGTGGGCGTGGGGTGGACTCATCAGATGGCTTCTTCACTCACTGGGTCTCTGTGCCTGGGTTGGTGGGGCATTTCTGTCTGCCTGTGGCTCTGGCACATGCTAGCCTGGGCTTCCACATAATGTGGTGCTTTCAGGGTTGTTAGGCTTCTTGCGGTGGGTGGCTCTGTTCCCCCAGAGTGAGTGTTGCGAGAGGCCTGGGAGGAAGCCGGAAAGCTCAGAAGTCCCAAATATCATTTCTACAGCATGCTGTTGGTCAAATTACTGAGGCCAGTCCAGATTCAAGGGAAGGGAAGTAGCTCAATGGAAAGAGTAGCACACAATTGGCTGCCAGCACGGTCTGTAAGGATGTACCAAAGGTGTCTGAGAAGTCCTGCAGTAAAGGAACCTGTTTAACTCAGCGTTTCCCAATCTGATTATTATGATCTTTTAAAATCAGGAAATCCCTTTCTCATAGAAAATCACTCTTATTCTGCCAGAGAGCAGTGGGCAGAAATTGAAGGGTGATTGAGTTGGGTCTCCAAGCTATTTTCTAACACATGAAACTCTCCAAAGATGGAATGTAGAGATTGCTGGTGAGTTCTGGATTTGGGAAAGTACCCAAACAGAGGTCATGTGGCCACGTGCAAGGGTGGAGAGACTGAACATCCTGGTGGTGAAAGCTTTGATTTGATTTCTGACTGATCTAGGTTCAAGCCCATCACTTATAGCTGTGTAACGTTGGACCAGTTACCTCTTTCTGGCTGGAATTTCTTTATCTACAAAACAAACAGTTCCTACTTCACAGGGCCGTTTCGAGGATTAAGGAGATCCTGCCTGTGAATGACTTAGCACAGAATGCTTTCCTTGGTTAGGCTGCATGGCTGCTCCGTTCCCCGTCCCCTTCTAGGATTTAATAACTTTCTGGGTTTATTCTGGACTTGCTCCCCCAGGCAAACCAGTGTTGTGAGACATGGACTCGCCCCTACTTTCCTTGCAAAAGTAACCTGGACACCCTTTCACTTCTCTCCAACCTAGTTCCTCATAAGCGACCGTGACCCTCAGTGCAACCTCCACTGCTCCAGGACTCAGCCCAAACCCATCTGTGCCTCCGACGGCAGGTCTTATGAGTCCATGTGTGAGTACCAACGAGCCAAGTGCAGAGACCCAAACCTGGGCGTGGTGCATCGTGGCAGATGCAAAGGTGAGTGTGTGCGCCCCGGCCCAGCAGACAGGAGGCTCCCAGGCAGGCGCCACCATGCCCTGCATGGGGCGTTGTTCGTGGGGGAGGCTCAGAATGAGTCCATTCCTTGTGTTTGCTCATCTCCCTCCACCCCTCCCCTGGGGACTAGGAGAAGGAGAGCGGGCCTACCCGAAGGAATGAGCCCTATTCTGTCTTTCACATACTGCCACCAGGCTAGGGCTTAGCGGATGTACTGCTATCTGGCTAGAGCTATTTATTTTTATTTTTTATTTTTGTAAATGGAGATGCTTAAAATGGCAAGACATTATTGTTGGCTCCTGAATAGGGAAGGCTTCCAAATTGTTGGCCAACAGATGTATTTTGTTTGGGCTGCTCACATGTTTAAAAATATTAAAAACATTTGAGACAACATTTAAACGTGGAGAGATTCAACATGAAAATCTGGATTTTTAGACTTCTCATAAATAATTGGAAGCTCTGATCATATTAGGTCTGTGTTTCCTCCCACAGGGAGACACATGGTGAGACCTGAGTGGCAGCTCCCTCCTTTAGAGGGGGGGCCTGTTCTCCAGTTGCGGCATCTCCAAGCTGAGTGCCATTCTTTGCACACCCGATTCAACTCCCTAATTTATATCACTTTCCTCCGCCCTGTAGATATTTGCGTTTGTGAGCCCTGGGCTGCTTAGAGCTTTTGTAGGAATTGTGTGAGACCAAGCAGGCTGCCTTAGAGCTTCTGATCTTCCAAAGAAAGCACTTGCCATTCTTTTTCTTTTCTTTTCTTTCTTTCTTTCTTTCTTTTTTTTTTTTTTTTTTAAGATTTTATTTATTTATTTGACAGAGAGAGATCATAAGTAAGCAGAGGCAGGCAGAGAGAGAGGAAGGGAAGCAGGCTCCCTGCTGAGCAGAGAGCCCGACATGGGACTCGATCCCAGGACCCTGGGATCATGACCTGAGCCGAAGGCAGAGGCTTAACCCACTGAGCCACCCAGGCGCCCCAACACTTGCCGTTCTTGAACTCTAAAACATCTCTGAGACCCCTTGGGCTTGCAAGATTTTCAATAAACCCAGTGAAAAATAATAGAAGTGGGACTTTTTCCCACCCCCCTGAGAGGGACTGAGGGTATTTGGGAGAAAAAAATGAGCAGAATCTGGTATAAATGCACCTCCCTAACTTTTCTAAGAATAACACTAAGGGGAAGGGGAGGCTGAGCAGCATGTACTAGCCCCTGGCTTCGCGTTGTTAGAAAAGCCAGTTGGCGGTACGGGGCTCATCCCCCTGCAGAGAGGCTCTGTCTCCGCTTTCCTAGGCCTGGGCAGCCATTTGCCTCATGTCTCCCGTGTGGATTCAAGGGACGTACGAACCTTGCTCCTCCTCTCCTCTTATAGACGCTGGCCAGAGCAAGTGTCGCCTGGAACGGGCTCAGGCCCTGGAGCAAGCCAAGAAGCCCCAGGAGGCAGTGTTCGTCCCGGAGTGCAGCGAGGATGGCTCCTTTACCCAGGTGAGGCCTTGGCCAAGTCTCTCAGGCCCATTTCCTGGACTGCGGCCGAGGGGAGGCGCTTGCGAGTGGAAGGGCCCCTCAGAGCCTTTGCTTTCTGGGAAACTGCGGAGGGCTCTTTGACACCCCTCTGTGCTACCTTCTGGTGCCTTCGTTCCCCCTCCTGGGCCCTCCGTGCCTTCCCTTGCCAGCTGGCAGTGGCTCCTGAGAAGGGGCATGGAAGTCTGAGCCAGGAAACTGGCATTGCTTGGTCCCCGTCCTCCCTGCTGGCTGTCTCCATTTTTCTCTTCTGTCAAATGCACGCTGATTATTTTTCTTATCCCTGCCAGTTTCCAAGGGCAACCCTGGTAATCCCTTCACTGTTTATTTCTACCCCTTCTGCAATCCCTTTCTTCCCACCTTTAGTCCTTGAACGAAGCAGGGCTCCTTTTGAGTACACGTTGTACCATGATTCTTGGAGTGCGTGTGTCTGTGCACACGCACACACGTCACACGGGCGTGTGCATGCACTCACTCAGATTTAGAAATTGCTTTCGGGCCGTCCCCCCTCTCATCCTGCACGGTCTTCTGGTTAGTGCTTTGTGTAGAACCGATGTTGGGTATGTTGGTGTTGGCACAACTCTTTCTAAAACACAGGCAGCACGGGACAATAGGGCACTCCTTCATAAAGCTTTCCGGCTGGATGGGGGATATAGTGTGCTGGGTGTGAGACAGCTGGATGAAGGCGTGGTTCAGGTGAACATAGGGAAGGTCACAGTGGACCAGTGTGCATCAGTCCTGTGATGGACCAGCGTGCATCAGTCCTGTGATTGGGGGTGGGCCTGGTGTCTGCTTCTCCCTGTGGGGAATAGAGCGGCATTTGGAGGAGTCCCACTGCCTCAGGGCTGGAAGAAGAGGCTTCCGAGGTTTAAAAGCTTTCCCGTAATTCTGAATCAAGGGGGCAGACGGTGCAGGCTGGCCTTTGGTGTCTTTCTGGGGCCGGGCCTGGGGATTGCAGATTTTCGGATAGACCACTTGTTGGCGTGGAAATGCAGAGGGGTGGCGGGGAAGGGTTTGGGCATCGTACTTTTTAAAGTTCCCAGCTGATTCAAATGTTCAGCCAGGATGGAGAGCCTCGGGTTAAACTGACCTTGACTGCCGACAATTTGAGAAGCACTTTTATTCCTTTTCTCACTAACGCCTCACCACAAGCCTGCGAGGTACGCGTTGTTATCCCCACATACAGGGACTGGGGAGGCAGGGCTGGGCTTCAGAGTCAGACCCCTCCTGCTCCCAGGCCCTCAGTCATCCCGGTTCTGCTGTGCCCTGCCCCGGCAGCTTTCTAGAAGTCTCTGAGGTGTGGACTGCAAGAAGGCAGTCTCCTGCTGTGGTTTTCCCCGGGGATCCTGAAGGCACCCAGCCCCGACCTCAGGCGAGTCATAGAGCTCTGGGCCTCAGTGTCCTTCGGTGAAAAATGGAGATTATGGTCACCACTATTATCATACATAATCATAGTCATTACGTTATGTATGTTATTATATGTTACTCTTGTTATGACTATTATTAATGAGTATCACAATAGCTTACCTCATGGGACTGTGGTGAAGATTTACATACACTCGTGCACGTCCAACCCTTGGAACGCATAGATGCTATTTAAATATCCTGCATTTTCCTCAGCATCCTCCGCGGATCTATGCTGGCGAACCTCTCCCTCCACAATTTCTTATTTTTCATGTATCCTGGTGAAAAGAAGGCAGGTGTTTGTGTCTGTCTCTGTAACCACACTGCTGGGAATTCCTGCGTAGGGGAGAAAATCAGACCTCTCTCGACTAAGTTTGGGGCCGGGAACCGCGGTAGAAGTCGTGGTGGGGAGGGCAAGTGGATGGTCGGCATTCTCCCCTTTCTTGAAGATTGTGTCACCCCCCCATGTGTTGCTCGTGAGAAGGTTGACTCCTGCCCTCCTGGCTCTCAGGGCTTTGCTGCCTGGCGACAGACAGCCGCTGGCCGGCTTTGGCTTTGGCGAGGCCAGTCCTGACCAGGTGGTGTTTGCCGGGAGAGGAATTGCTAAACACAGGGGCCCCTGAAGTTCAGCAAATGTTGGCTAGACAGTCAAGAACCCCTTCATTTGTCTGACACACTAAGCACTGCCATGTGTCCGCAGGCCCGAGGCCGGCTCACCACGGTGGGCAGCCGGCGGCCCGACAGCCCGCTTGTCCCGTTACCGTGATTGAAACGGATGTGCTTTTTGCCTTGATCAAAGACGCTGCAGTAACGTCACGAAATGAGGCTGCCTCTTTGAGTGTGCTTCAGGAGCGGGGACAGGCTGCCCGACGGCTGTGAGACAGAGCGCTTTCTGCCTCTCCCAGCCCCCTCCTTTGCTTAGCCGGACTTTGTTGTTTTGTTTTGTGAGACCAGCATCCAGAGGGGGGCTGTTACTTCGGTACTCCTTAGAATACTGATAGGCACCCATCCTGATGTTATTACCATATTTCAGCCCTGTGAATTATTACCAGTAATGGGCTCTTGAAGTTTATAGAGGGAGCAAGGGGACCCTAATAGGACTAGATTTGTTTGGCATGGGACACAGCTTGGGACCACATGAGTGGGCTGGTTTTAATGGGGTTCATGTGGGATGCGGTGGTCTCTGTTCTCTTCTTTGTTTGCCCTGTCCTCTTCCCAGCCCCCACCCCAGCCCCCACAGCAGGGGAGCTATGCCTTAGGTCATGTGCGACTTTGAAAAACCTTGATACCCAGTCTGCACCCCGCATGCTGGGAAGGGAGTGGGCCCCAGGCATTGTGTTATTTTCAGCTCCCTAGGTGATGACAGCGTTTGGTCAAATTTTTGAATGACCCGCTGTTGTCATCACTCTTGTTCTTGATTGCATCCTTGGAATGTGGAGTTCAGGCTCTCTGGGGACCCGCTGAGTCAGGTTGGGAGTTAAGTGCTTTGTCCTTTCCTATGGCCTTATCTGTTTTCTCTTCTGGGTGTCGGGAACATAATTCCTGACATCTGTTCTGCCAAGTCCTCTGCCAAGCGGTTGTCTGGTGCCCAAACCGATTAACTGAAAGCTCAGCTGCAGGAGAAGGGTATTGGATTAACACCACCAGGAAATGCTGGCTGGAGCTTGTCAGGCTGGTGCATCCCTGAGTCATGATGAAGCCTCCTCTGTTGAGTGCCGGTGGGCGCGAGGCACTGAGTTTTATACCCGTTAATCTTCGCCGGAACCCTTTGCGGTAGTTACTAGTGCCCTTCCTTATAAAGGAAAACTCGGTTTCAGAGAGGTTGAGAACTGGTTCAAGGTCACTGACACTAGAAAGGGTTTGTACCCAGCCCTACCTAATTTTCAAGGCCTGGGCTTTTAACGTTTTTATGTTATAAAAAGTGGCCTTGATATGTGTGTATTTCGTATTCATCACCGTTGTTATTCCAGAAGGCCGCACTGTGAAGCTGGTGGCCAATCCGTAAAGGGGGGGAGGGGGAGAAAAAATCCTTTTGATTACAGAACTCTTCAAATATACAACAAGAAGTAATGGTATAAAGAACCCCTGTACCCTTTACCCAGCCAGAGTTGACAATTACTAACATGTGGCTGATTCTGTTTTGTTTCTGTCTTGTTTTCATCTCCCACCCTGAACTGGGCTGTTTCAAAGCAAATCCCAGACACAACGCTGTTTTCATCTCCAACATCTTGGAGTTCTGCTCTGGGCTGTGTGCTGGTTGCCGTGGAGGGTTCAAGAAATGTCGCAACGTGTGCCTTCGAGTGGCTTTCCTTGAAAAGATATGAAAACCAATGATAAAGTAGCGAATATACAGGGTTGTATTTCAAATGGTTGTATTTCACATCCCCATTGACAAATGAGTAATTTGGAATTCAAAGTGCATTTTGTTGTTCAAAAAATTTATACCAATGAAACGTTTCTGAGCAGGGGCTCCTGAGTGGCTCAGTCGCTTACGTGTCTGACTCTTGCTTTCAGCTCAGGTCATGATCTCAGGGTGGTGAGATCGAGCCCCACAGCAGGCTCTGTGCTCGGTGAGGAGTCGGCTTGTGATACCCCCCTTCCCTCCGCCCTTCCTCCATGCTCCTCCCCCTACTTTCTCTCTCTCTCTCTCTAAAATAAGTAAATCTTTGTAAAAAAGTTTCTGAACATAAAACCTAACCAAAACTAAAAGACAAATGACATTTATTAGCCTTAATGACAAAGAGCTGATAAATGAAGAATTCTTACACACCAGAAAAAAGATCCTAGTAGAAAAGCAGGCAAGAGATACCAACCAGCAAATCACACAACTAGCTGATAAATGAATATGGAACATCTCATTTGCCTTAGTAATTAAAGAAATACAAACTAAAAAAAAAATGTCATTTTGCTTACCAAATTGCTAAAAATTAGAGAAAAATTGTTAAAAATTGAGAATTACTAAAGGGAAAAAACTACCCCCCCTCATATTACAGTTTGGGAAGTAAATTGGCATTGACATTTTATGGGACAATTTCGCAATGTGCGTCAAGAGTCCTTAGATGTGCCCACATCTTATGCCCACACTTCCAATTCTAGGAATTTATTCTCAGGAAACATTAAGAATACGTGCAAAGGGGTGTCTGGGTGACTCAGTGGGTTAAGCCTCTGCCTTAGGCTCAGGTCATGATCTCAGGGTCCTGGGACTGAGCCCTGCATGGGGCTCCCTGCTCAGTGGGGAGCCTGCCACCTTACCTCTCTCTCTGCCTGCCTCTCTGCCTACTTGTGATCTCTGTCAAATAAATAAAATCTTAAAAAAAAAATATGTGCAAGTACTTAGCCACATGGATTTTCATCTAAGTTCTGCTGATAGTAGCAAAAGTTTGGAAGCAATCTAAACATCCAGTAATGGAAAATCACTTAAACCGATTAGATATCATTTATACTCAATTCATTGCTGCTGCACTCTGTAGCTAGTAAAAACGATGTGTTACAGAGGATCATTTTACATACCTGCATATCTGTCTGTTAAATAAATAAATAAAATCTTTTTTTTTTTTTTAAGATTTTATTTATTTACTTTACAGAGATCACAAGTAGGCAGAGACGCAGGCAAAGAGAGAGAGAGGGAAGTAGGCTCCCCGTTGAACAGAGAGCCCGATGCGGGGCTTGATCCCAGGACCTCGAGATCATGACCTGAGCCGAAGGCAGAGGCTTAACCCACTGAGCCACCCAGGTGCCTCAATATCTTACACCTTTAAATAACATTTTCTTTTAAAAACATATTAATAACTAATACAATGTTTTAATTTATTTATTTTAAAGATTTTATTTATCTCTTTGCCAGAGAAAGAGCAAGAGAGCACAAGCATGGGGAGTGGCAGGCAGAGGGAGAAGCAGGGTCCCCACTGAGCAGGGAGCCCAATGCAGGACTTGATCCCAGGATCGCAGGATCAACACCTGAGCCGAAGGCAGATACTTAATTGAGCCACCCAGGTGCCCCTTTTTGAATAACATTTTCTTAAACTAATTACATTGTGGATTTATTTCCATGTTATATATAAATCTACCTAACTTAAAAATTTTTATTGACGTATAACTGACATACAATGCTATGTTAGTTTCAGGTGTACAACACAGTGATTCAATTTTTGTGTACAATGTGAAATGATCAGCATCTGTCATCATACAAATGTAATACAATAACACTGATCACATTCTCTATGCTCTACATTACATCTCATGACTTACTTATTTTACAGCCGGAAGTTTGTACTTCTGGTTCCCTTGATCTTTTTCACACCTACCAACCCCTCTCCCCTCTGGCAGGTACCAGTCTGTTCTCTGTACCTGGGCTTTGTTTGTTTTGTTTTTTAGATTCTACATACAAGTGAAATCATGCAGTTATTGTCTTTCTCTGACTTACTTCACTTAACCTAACACTCAAGATCCATCTGTGTTGTTACAAATGGCAAGATTTTATTGTTTTTATGGCTAATATTCCATTGCACACTCACACACACACACACACACACATACACACGCACACACAGGCCATGTCTTCTTTTTCCATTCAACAATTGTTGGACACTTAGATTGTTTCCATATCCTGGTTATTGTAAATAATGCTGCAGTGAACATAGGGGTACTTCTGTCTCTCTGAGTTAGTGTTTCCATTTTCTTTAAATCCAGAAGTGGAATTATTGGGTCATATGGTAGTTCTATTTTTAAATTTTTGAGGAGCCCCCATATTGTTTCTGTAGTCATGGCCCAATATCCGTTACAGCCAACAGTCCATGAGGTTTCCACTTTCTTCACACCCTTTCTAACACTTGTTATTTCTTATCCTTTCAATACTAGCCATTCTGACAGGTGGAAGGTGATATCTCATTGCAGTTTTGATTTGCATTTCCCTGACGATTAGTGATACTGAACATCTTTTCATGTGCCTTTTGGCCATCTGTGTGTGTTCTATGGGAAAATGTCTATTCAGATCCTCTGCCTGTTTTTAAACTGGATTGTTTGGTTTTTGTTTTTAAGTTGTTGTTCTTTATATATTTGGATGTTAACCCCTTGTTGAATATATAGGTTGCCATTTCATTTGGTTGATGGTTTCTTTGTGCAGAAGCTTTTTGGGTTGATGTAGTCCCATTTGTTTTGTTTATTTTTGCTTTTGTTCCCCTTGCCTTTGGTGGAATCTTTAGAGTTCTCTCCATATAATATCATGTCAACTGCAAATAGTGAATGTTTTACTTCTTCTTTTCCTATTTAGATGAACTTTATTTCTTTTCCTTGCCTAATTGCTATGGCTAGGATTTACAATATTATGTCGACTAAAAGTGGGGAGGGTGGGGCTTCTTGTCTTGTTCCCGATCTTAGAGGAAAGGTTTTCAGCTTTTCATCATTGAGAATAGTATCAGCATTGTGTCTGTCACACGTGGCCTTTATTATGTGGAAGTACACTCACTCTATATCCACTTTGTTGAGAAGTTTTAATCATAAATGGATGTTGAATTTGCCAAGTACTTTTTTGCGTCTATTGAGATGATCATATCATTTTTATCTTTCATTTCGCTGATGTGATGTACCACTTGATTTGTGGAGATTGAACCATCCTTGCATCCCTGGAGTAAATCCCAGTTGATCACAGTGTATGATCCTTTATTGTTGGGTTTGGTTTGCTGACATTTTGTTGAGGAGTTTTGTATCTATGTTCTTCAGGGGTATCGGCCTATAAATTTTCTTTTATTGTTGTTGTCCTTATCCAGTTTTTGATCAGGGTGATGCTGGCTTCATAAAATGAGTTTGTGAGTGTTCTCTCCTCTTCAACTTTTTGGAAGAGTTTAAGAAGGATAGGTATTAAATCTTCTTCGAATGTTTGATAGACTTCACCTGTGAAGCCATATGGACTTTTGATTGTTGGAAAGATTTAGCCTCAGTATCCTTGCTAGAGATCACTCTATTCACATATTCTATTTCTTCTTGATTCAGCTTTAGAAGGTTGTATGTTTTTTGAATTTATACCTTTCTTCTAGTTTGCTCAATTTGTTGGTATGTAATTGTTCATAGAAATCTCTTATAATCATTTGTATTTCTATGGTATCTCTTGTAACTTCTCTTTCATTTTTTATTTTATTTCTTTGAGTTCTTTCTTTTTTATTTTCTTGGTGAGTCTATCTGAAGGTTTGTCAATTTTATTAACTTTTTCAAAGAACCAGCTCTTAGTTTCATTGATCTTTTCTATTGTCTTTTTATTCTCTATTTTATTTATTTCTGCTCTAATTGTTTTCCTTCTACTACCCTTGGATTTCATTTGTTCTTCTTTTTTCTAGTTCCTTTAGGTGTAAAATTAGATTTTTTATTTGAGGTTTTTCTTGATTCTTGAGGTAGACCTGTATTACTATGAACTTTCCTCTTAGAACTGCTATAATTACATCCACAGATTTTGTTATGCCATTTTTCTGTTTCAATTTGTCTCTCAGTATTTTTTATTTCTTCTTTGATTTTGTCTGATAGTTGTTCAGTAGCATGTTGTTTAGTTTCCAAGTGTTTGACGTTTTTCCAATTTTCTTCCTGTAATTAATTCTTAGTTTCATACCATTGTAGTCAGAAAAGATGCTTGAAATGAGTTTAATCTTCATCAGTTTATTGAGATTTGTTTTGTGGCCTAATGTGATCTATCATGGAGAGTGTTCTGTGAGCACTTGAGAAGAATATGTATTCTGCTGCTTTTGGACGGACAGTTCTGTATATATCTATTAAGTCCATATGGTCTAATGTCTCATTTAAGGCTGCTGTTTCCTTACTAATTTTCTGTCTGAATGATCTATCCATTGATGTAAGTAGGTGCTAAAGTCCCCTGCTATTATCATATTGCTGTTCATTTCCCCCTTTATGTTTGTTAATATTTGCTCTATGTACTTTGGTGCTCCAATGTTGGGTACTTATATATTTATAAATGCTGTATCTTTTTGCTGGATTAACCTCTTTATCATTACATAATGGTTTTCTTTGACTTTTATTACAGTCTCTGTTTTAAAGTCCATTTTGTTGGACATAAGTATTGCTACATAAGCTTTCTGTTGGTTTCCATTTGCATGGAATATATTTTTCCATTTCTTCACTTTCACTTCAATTTCACTTTACTTACTTCTATTCTATGTAGGCCGCATATATGGGTCTTGTTGTTGTTGTTGGTGTGTGTGTGTGTGTGTGTGTATGTGTGTGCATATGTGTGTTTTAATCCGTTCAGCCACTCTATGTCTTTTGATTGGAGAATTTAGTTCACTGACATTTTAAAGTACTTATTGATAGGTATGTAATCATTGCCATTTTAATTGTTTTCTGGCTGTTTTTGTACTTTCTCTATGCTTTTTTTTGGTCATTAGTGTTATTTTTGGATCCTTTTCTCATTTTCTTTTATGTATTACTATAAATTTTGCTATATGGTTATCACAAGGTTTATATACAATATACTACGTATATATACCAGTCTCCTTTAGGTTGAATTTGAATTTGAAACTTGAATTTGAATACATTCCCAAACTCTACATTTTTACTGTCCCCCTCAAGGTTTTTATGTGTTTGACATTACACTTTACCTCTTTTTATTTTATATATCTTATAACTAATGTAGTTTTAGTTAATTCTACTACTTCTGTCTTTTAACCTTCACACTGGCTTCATAAGTGATTTAACCACTATCTTTACTATATATATTTATCTCTTCCAATGAAATCTTTACTTTTGCATTTTGTTGTTGTTGTTGTTGTTAATTAATTAATGCCATTTTTTTTTTTAAATTTAGGAGAAGTACCTTTGACATTTTTTTATGAAGCTGGTTTAGTGGTGATTAATTATTTTAGCTTTGGCTTATTTGAAAAACTTTGTCTCTTCTTCACTTCTGAATGATAACCTTGCCAGGTAGAATATTTATGGCTGGAAGTTGCAGAAAAGTCTGCTCATAGTCTTGTGGGGTTTCTCTTGTATGTAACAAGTTGCTTTTCTCTTGAAGCTTTTAAGATTTTCTCTTTAACTTATGACATTTTATTTATGTGCCTTGGTGTGGATCTTTTTGGGTTCATTTCATTTAGAACTCTTTGGGCTTCCTGTACCTTGATGTCTGTTCCCCCCGCCTCAGGTTAGGGAGTTTTTGGCAAATAAGATTTCTGCCCCTTTCTTTTTCTCTTTTCCTTCGGGGACCCCTATAATGTGGATGTTATTCTGCCTGATGTTATCTTACAGGTCTCTTAAGTTATCTCTATTTTTACAATTCTTTTTTCTTTTTAAGATTGTATTTATTTAGGGAGAATGAGAGAGAGAGGAAGAGCAGAGGAACAGGCTGAGAATCTCAAGCAGATTCCCCACCGAGTGTGGAGCCTGATGCATGGCTTAGCATTGGGCTTGATGTGGAGCTCGATCTTACAACTGTTCGACCATGACCTGAGCCAAAATCAAGAGTTGGATGCCCAACCAACTGAGCCACCAGCTGCCTCTAAAATTCTTTTTTCTTTTTATTGCTCTGTCTGGGTGAATTCCAGTGCTTTGTCTTCCAGGTTGCTGATCCATTCTTCTGGTTCATCTAGCCTGCTGTTGAACCCCTCTTGTATATTTTCCAGCTCAGTTTTTATATTCTTTAACACTGTGACTTCTGTTTGGTACTTTTTTTTTTTAAAGATTTTATTTATTTAAGATTTTATTTATTTTTAAGGTTTTATTTATTTATTTGACAGACAGAGATCACAAGGTGGCAGAGAGGCAGGCGGGGGGGGGGGGGGGAAGCAGGCTCCCTGCTGAGCAGAGAGCCCAATGCAGGGCTTGATCCCAGGACACTGAGACCATGGCCTGAGCCGAAGGCAGAGGCTTAGCCCACTAAGCCACCCAGGTGCCCCTTCTTTTTGGTACTTTAAAAGTATTTCCTATCTCTTTGTTGAAGTTCTCACTGGGTTCTTCCATTTTTCTCCCAAATTCAGTGACCATCTTTATGATCATTTGTATTCTTCACCAGCTTGATTACATATCTCTGTATCATTACAGAGGTCCTTTTCTGAGGTTTTGTCCTGTTTTTTCTTTTGGAACATATTCCTGTTTACTCATTTTGCTTGACTTCCTTTGTCTGTTTCAATGCATTAGGCAAAACAAGCTACCTCTCCCAGTTCTTAAAGCAGTGACCTTGTGTACGTGATGAACCTTACAGTTCAACTTTGCCCTAGTTCTTGGTTGTCTCCTGAACTTTGGTGATTGTCCAAACAACCCGAGTTATTCTTGATATATCAGGGCATGTCGACATCTGTCCATGTTACAAGGGAAAGGATCTCATTTAGCATCTAGTTTCAGACCAACTGGAAGCCAGACCCTCAGGCAGCAGCTTTTAAATGCTTTTAAAGAATATGTATATGTTTCTATAGTTTTGTGGGGTTGCATTCATCATCCCTGCCAGCCTCCAGGTCAGGAGATCTGGAGGTGTTCCATGGGTGACAGTTGCAAAACTCCGGGCTTCAGATGAATATATAAACTCCTTTCTAGGGGGTCTTGTCAAGCCATAGCAAGACCAAAGGTCATGCAAGAATGGTGTCTCCCTGCTTATGTTCTCTGGGAGTGCCTCACTAGCCTCTAGCAGTGTGAGAAACCTGAAGCCTGTTCCCCAGGCTGTAGCTCTAGGATTAGTAAATAGGCCTTTTTCACAGGACTGGGTGTGTGTTTCAGTTGGCTGTCTGGACTGTGCCTGCACAAGGTGTTGGCTTGCCGGGAACTGTCTTAGAATTTATAACTGTCTGTTATAGTCCCTGGGAGCTCAGGAAAGTCAGCCCCCTTGGCCACCAGGGCCAGGCAAACAAGGGGTTTCCCCTGTGCAGTCCGTGTGTGCTGACTTTAGCAGAGCAGCTGGAGAGAGCAGGGGTGGGGCCCGCTGTCTGGCTTCAGAAATGCAGTGGGATAATGCCGCGACTGTGCGCACCCCAGGACTTCAGCCATCCTGCTAGAGAGTGCCTTGCCTGCACTGGGCTCGCTGGCCCCAGATTGGGTGCCGCAGAAAGCCACGACCACTCAAAGTCACCAGCCCCAGTGAGGGTGTGGGAGAGTATGATAACCACTTGTGCTGCTGACGTTAGCAAAGGAGTGGGAGAATGCCATGGGCATCGGTGACTATCTATCCCAGCTAAGGAGCAGGGTGGCTCTGTGATCACCTATGGCTTCACCAGGGCAAGGGGATCGTGCCAGGACCGTCCCATCCCCACCCTTCCTCCTGCCTCCCAGTGGGGCAGGGGAGGGTGCTGTGTCTGAATGGGCCTGCCTGCCCCAGTAAGTGGAGAGGACCCAGATAACATCTGCTGGCACTGTTGTCTCTAGAGAGAACCCCAGCTGTCCACTGCCGCTCCAGCAGAAGCCCCCAGACCAGGAAATGATTCTCCTTTGCATACAGTCCAGGTGCTTTTCAAATTGCTTTTGGACTGGATCATTCAGTGATCCAGTGAATAAGTGAATAGGGTGAACAGGACCACCTGCGAGCCCTCTAAAGAGGGAAATCTCAGTTTCTTATAGCATTTTGGGTGCCTTGCACATCATCCCCTTGCTTTTCCGGGACAGGTGTTTTGGGAGGGCTCATCTCCCTGGTGCAAACCCCAGGAGCTCTCAGACAGATGCTGGACTGGGGAGAGCCTTCCCTGTTGTGGGTCAGCACGTGGCTGAGTTGAGAGTATGAGGTTTTTGCCAAGACGGCACCTCTGCCTCTCCCACCCATTTTGATGGGGTCTTTTTATCCTTCCCTGTAGAGAAGCAGTTTGTCGCGCTTTGAGATCGTTTTCAAAGATAAATGATCCGTATGCAGCTTTAGATCCAATGTGGCACGAGCAGAGGTGAGCTCAGGTTCTTCCTGGGCTGCCATCTTGGATCCCCCTGCCCTGCTACCTGGTTTTTAACAGCGGCAATGTGTTCCACTGCATGGACTACATAGTGAATCCCAGAAGTTTGGGGATTCAATTTCTGGAAGTCAAATATTGGGTCAAGAGGACACATACTTTTTAAAGCATCTGATGCATACCACCAAATAGCCTTCCACAGCATCGAGGGCAACATGGCTGATTCGTAGCTATTATCAAATACATTCCCAAGCCACTTGAATTTTGGGGGGTAGCTGGATGGTTTTAACAATACTAGAGACTATAAAACACCATTTGTGATGTTACTTCTCTGTGATAAAATGTATTTTGTTTCCCATCTTTGATTTCATGTTCTAGGAACAGTCTTCCTTAATAAAGATTTATCTGGCACTAACACTTTCCTCATTTTTACTTGTTCTAATCACTGCTCCCCACACGAATGCACACTTACACATAATTTTTTTATTTCCTGAGGGTTTTTTTTTTTTTTTTTTGCCTTTAGGGACCTGGGGAGCTGTCATTATTTTTTCCTTTGATGATGCTTTGTTCTGAAGTTGGAAGTGCAAAGAAAAAGTTCTGTGTTTTTTTGGCAAAGATGGTGGGCTCCCCTTGTCAGCACTGCTGTAGTTCTTACTGATATATTTCCAAATACCCAGGGAACTATTATTTCTGTAGTGCCTGGGCCAAGCTAGGAAGCAGGTGTGGATGTTCCTTTTTTTTTTTTTTTTTTTAAGGGAACTTTTTTTTTTTTAAGATTTTATTTATTTATTTATTTGTTAGAGAGAGAGAGCAAGCACAGGCAGACAGAGTGGTAGGCAGAGGCAGCAGGAGAAGCAGGCTCCCTGCTGAGCAAGGAGCCCGATGTGGGACTCGATCCCATGACTTGGGATCATGACCTGACCCGAAGGCAGATGCTTAACCAACAGAGCCACCCAGGCGTCCCTGATGTTCTTTTTTGAGCTCCTCCCTCTCCCCACCCTGTCGTGTAGAACTGCTGTTCCTGAAGTTGCCCCTGTGGGCCTGAGATGTGACTAGCTTGCCCCGGGATCACCCGGGCTTACCAGCTGGACCTTCCTCTTCCAGGTCCCCCGCAAGTACGGAAGGTATCCGTGCTGTGCTGACCAAGGTAGATTGAACATCAGCAGGCGGGAATGCCGAGCACTGTCCCTAGGGGAAGGGTCCGTCCTATCTTTGATGAGTCTAGGAACTATGTCTTTTTGTCTTCATGGGAAACTGTCTTACCTAGAGCAGCCATGTGGGTCTCTGCTCATAGCAGAGGCCTCTCTAGGTAAAGTACTAAAACCCTGGCTGCATCCAGAAGCTGGAGTATTTGGAGCTTCTCTAGCTATAAATGGCTCCTTTGGATGCCCCCGGACAAAGCCGGTTCTGTATGTTTTAGTGCATGGTGGCCTGCTCTAGGCTCCCCAAGCCTTCTGTGGCGTGTATAATGCCAACTTTTTTTTTTTTTAAAGCAGTTACACTGTGAAGAAAAAAAAAAATCAAGCCCGTTCTTTATGTATAAGTGGCATAATGGTAAATAGATCCACTGTCAGTCAAGTTGTTGCTTTTCTTATTCCTTTTTGGTTAAATAAGCAACAAACACATTATTATTGTTACAACTTGAACATCTACCATGCCCAGGGCATCCTATTTCTTGTTTTACATGTGTTTTTCATTGTGTTGCTTTTGTCCCACAACCAGATACTGCATACAATAATTTATATGGAAATACCCACTATTTAGCACAAAATGGTGAGTTTTCTTAGATATTAGTTTTCTTCCTCTTCTTCAGTTTGCTTATCTGTAAAATGGGAGAGCTGGTTGAACAGTTTCAGAGGTCAGCACACTGTGACCTGGGAGCTGGCCGCCTGGTTTCGTTCTTTAAAATAACAGCTTGAGAGGCACCAGATATGGATCTATAGCTGCATATGGTTAAGCTAAGTCAAGTCCAGTCTCAGCTCAGGTCTTGACCGCAGGATCATGAGTTCAAGCCCCTCGTTGGGCTCCATGCTGGGTGCGGAGCCTACGTAAAAAAAAATTAAAATAACAGCTTTAGTGAATGAAATCCACATTCCATGACATTTATTCTTTCAAGTGTGCAATTCAGTGGCTTTTAACATTCACAGAGTGGTGTGCAGCTGTCTTCATGGTCTCGTACCAGAGCATTTTCATCAAATCCTGTAGCCGATCATCGGCTGTCCTGTGAAAGTGAATTTTTATGATTGAAGCCCACCACCTCTGAGCCTTCCTGTCCCCATGGGCTGCAGGAAGGCTGGAGAAGCAGGCCTCCGTCCTTCCCTCCCTCCCAAGTACACCCCCCTGCAGCAGCAGCACACACTGCCCAGAGCTGGCACCTTGCATTTCCATGATAGACAAATGTAGGGACAGACTTACCAGGGGCCGTGGGGAGTTCGGACACCCAGCTGGGAGCACCCAGACCCTGCATGCTTGCCCAGGAGCCAGACATGTTTGATTTACAGGTGGAAGAACCAACAGATGGGATGGGGGGCAGGGAGGAGATGACCAGGCGGATACAGAGAACCATCTTCCAACCTTTGTGGATGACAATAGCTTTTTACTGAATAGTCCCAGGGAGCTGACTCAGGATCACTGAGTAAACTTTATAGTGACTCAGATTCTGACTCAGAACAGGGAGAGCTTTTTACAAGTAGAGCAATCCACAGATGGAATGTCTGACTCAGAGAGAGCTTACCTTCCCATCCTGGGAACTGAATTGGCATCTAGCAGGGCTGCTGCTGGGGAGAGGAGGGAGTGCTCCTGCCCTGGGAGGGAGGTTCACTCAATGGCCTCTGGGAGGTGACCTCCACACTTTTTTTTGGATTTTACAAGACTGTAGCTAACGTTCAATTGGGTGGGGAGGCACAAGTTGGTGTGCAGCACACACTTAGGAACCTTCCAGGCTCAGCCGTTCATATACATGCACTTAGGACTTCTGCCGCGCTCCTGTGGTCACACACGACATGCCAGGAGGTGACCCTGCAGATCAGTTAGCTAAGTGATTCTGCAAAATTAAAGGGGTAGGATTTTTTTTCCCCACCAAAGTAGGGAAAGGCAATAAATAAGAACACAGGAGGGAGGTATATGAAGGCGGAGAAGTCTCATTAAACGTGAAGTCCATTGGAGAAACAAGAAAGAGCGCCCACTCCTGCAGACCATCCCTGTCCCTCCCTAGCTTCTCCCCTGGCCAGACTTGCCCAGTTCTGCTCTGAATACAGCTCCTACCCACAAGCAGCTTTATTACCGGCTACCTTTTTTTAAAAAACAAAACAAAACAAAACAAAACAAAAAAAGCATATTTGACTCAACTGTACTAAAATTGAAAAAAAAAAAAGCATATTTGATATTGCCCCCCCCAACAACCCCAAAAGGAAATAAAAGCAAGTAAACAAGAAGTGCTCTATTTGCTACTTACAAAGCCTGGGCCATTCTAGGCATCAGACAGAGGGAATGGGGTTAAGGAAAGAAGGTCCTCTGGGGCCCTGAGTGTCTAACACTCAGGTTTTTAAAACATCCCTTATGTGTGTGTTGAGGGGATGGTGTTTATATTTTTTGAAAAAATACAAAAAAATATTCATCAGATACTTGGAAGCATGGTCCTAACTGATCATTAGGGTCCAGTTAGTAGATTCTCACTGTACTCCTGGGTAGCAGACGTTCAACTTAGAGCAAGGTGTAGAATCACAGAGCTTTTGGGTAAAAGGAGACCTCAGAGGTATCTAGTTCATCTTCCCCTTCCGCTCCCTACCCTGTCTCAGTCGAGGGCTCAGGACCCAGTCATCTACCTTCTTCTTGATTGCCACCAGGGACAGGAAGCTTATCACCACCAAAGACAACAGACATAATGTATTTTCAGGACAATTTATTAGGAAAGTCCTTCTCTACCTTGACTGGAGAGCTGTCACTGGCCACAGATGACCCCCGTCCCAGCTATGGGACTTACTGAATCTGCAGAAATCTCACATTCCTCAGGAAAGTCTGAAGATAGACATCATTATGTCCCTGTGAAATTCTCTTTCAGCCAACAAATCATTCCTTTTTGCCCTGGCAAAAATCCTTATTTCTATCAGTCATTCCCATATCATAGGGATTTATGTCTCTTTTCCCCCTGAATTCAATCTGCCAAGTTGTCTCTTACAAAGTCTTTCCCAAAACTGGGGTGTGGTCATAAACAGCCTAAGAAAGAGAAATTCTGGCTCTCTTTCTGAATTCACCTCTTCTAACAAATATCATGCCTGCAGCTCCATTACACCATCAACACATAAAAATGTGTCAACAAAGACTTTCAAATTGAGGAGGATATTTCATATTTGAAATTGTAAGATCACTTTCCTTTCCTGCATCTCCTCCATTAAGAGGTTGAGGTAAATATTCTAAAAGGAAAGGCCCATGGGGCGCCTGGGTGGCTCAGTGGGTTAAGCCTCTGCCTTCGGCTCAGGTCATGATCTCGGGGTCCTGGGATCGAGCCCCGCATTGGGTTCTCTGCTTAGCGGGGAGCCTGCTTCCTCCTCTCTCTGCCTGCCTCTCTGCCTACTTGTGATCTCTGTCTGTCAAATGAATAAATAAAATCTTAAAAAAAAATAAATAAAAGGAAAGGCCCTCATTCCCCAACATACAAGCTTCCCTAACCTGGCAGAAGACAAGAGACAATGTCTACAGCCAATAAGAAGATGGCGCTCTGAAGTGATGACCTCCATCTTGCCTACCAAGGGAAGGGGAAAGGACAGGTTCAGCTTGTGCGGAGTGCATATGCTACAGCCCACAGCATTTTAGATGCTTTATCTATCTCGTCTCATTTTGTCTTCTCAGTAACCTTTATGGTGGGTGCCGGTAGCTCAGTATCCCAGACAGTTCAGAGAGGTTAAGTGACTTGGCCAAAGTCACACAGCTTATGGCAGAGATTGATATTTAGACCCCTGTCATTTTGACTCCAAAGCTATGTTTTTCCTTCTGCATCTTGTTGCTTCTGAGCCAAACCTGACTAAAGATGAGGGGGCCGTTTGCGGGATAAGTTTTCCTAAACTGAGGGGAAAAAAACAGCTCCTGCTAGCCAAACCAAAAGAATTACACTATCCCTTCCCTCTTCCCCCTTTCTTCTTACCACAAGCAAACTCTTTCCCATGTGTAAAATCACCCAGATGATTTAATGCTGCAGTCACTAGACCCATGAATCAGAAGACCGCGGATGTCATCAAAACAACAGGAACATAAAAACTTGGGAGGGAGGTATGGTCATAGGCTCCTTGTTCCCAAATTTTCACCTGGAAAAGGACTTGTTTCTTGAGGAGCTCATGGTAAATGCCAGAAAGGGCGGTTTGGTGGAAGTTTCCTTTAAAGCAGTAGCTCTTGAACTATGGGGTTCCTGCAGCAACAGCACCTGAGAACTTGTTTGAAATGCAGATTCTCCAACTGATCCCAGACCCAAGGAATCCCGAAACTGTACGTGTGGGGAGCACACCCGATAAAGCACGTTCTCCGGCAGTCAGATGGAGAGAGATGTTCTAGGGCAACAAGCGGCCGTCTCAGATGGCCCGAGGTCTCATCATTCTTCCAGCGAGCGAGGGCCTATGGCACCCATGGAGGCACACAGTTGCTCCAAGGTCCCGTAGAGAATGCGGACAAAGGGAAAGTGGGGCCGCCGGAAATACTGCCCCGAAACAAAGTTATCAGTTGGACCAATAGCAAGATGCTGAACTCTCACTGTGCATTAACTTAATCCAGAGTACCTGCTAACTGATCTGGGGCAACTGGCAGATAAGAGAGGAAAAAAAGTCTCTTACTCCCACTGCCAAAAGAGAGTCAGACAAATATCCGCATGCCTTCTGCTTCGTAGTTTCCCTTTTTCCCACTGGGAAGTGTTCGTGTGCATGATAGGAGTTATTTCATGACAGGTTTGGGGGTTGCTGCGAAAAAGGCTGCATCAAGCTTGACCCTTTGCATATGACTCACGTTTTCTATTTTACAAAAGAGGCACAAAGAAAAGAGAGGGGGGAGAAGAAACCCCGGGGTGAGAAGGTGCTGTGCTTTGGAGGGGATCCAGTTGTCCGTGAAGGTCCGAGGCTACTCAAGATGGATTTTGTTAATGAATACAGAGCTTGAGAAAGTGTTACAAAAAGGCGGTGGGGGTTTGCCGGAGGGAAATTATTTCAGAAAGATTGAGCTAAAATGAGAACCCGATCTGGGGCTGTAAGAAGGACAGACTGGGAAAAGCAAGGAAACGCAGCAAAGCCTTGTAGCTCATTACGTTGTCTTTTTCTAAAAGCACGTTTCAGAGACCACCAGTCCCACGAAATGTTCCCCACACAAAATTAAGGGAGGGTCCCCCCGTTAAATAAGTTTAGGGGTTGCTGCAAACACTATCTTCCTCTTCGATCTAAATCATGATCTGACTTCTCAGAGTCTTAAGTCAGATAATCAAGAAATCTTTCGATTTTATTTAACCCAATGTTTCCAAAGTTATTTGGCTAGAGAACTTCACCCCCAGTAATTCTTGGTCACACCTTCTGGAACACCTGCGGTCTTCACAAGCATCTCAGTGTGGCAGGAGTTAGAAGCAGGAGAGACTGGCCTAGGGCCTCTGGGGGCCCTTGGCAGCAAGGAGAGCAAATGCCTAACAACAGAGGAGCTACTCTGGGATGTGGGGTCCCGCCCTTGTCACAGAAGCCCCCCAGGAACAGCCAGAGGAAAGCAGGCCAGCCAGGGGCCACAGTGGAGGCCCCCCCCCCAATACTGTCACCTGAACCACACCGGAAGCATCCTCTCACCCAGCTGGAACAAGAGACTTTTCCAGCCGCCTCCTTGATTCGAGTATTTATCCCATTTCCATCTCCACCCCTCCCTTCATCTCCCCCAAAAGAGTTCCATATGCCAGAGAGTTACAAGGCACAAAGAGACCCTGTCAGTTCCCTCAAATGCCGGCACAAGGGGCCATGCCTTTCTCCTTCTCCCTTTCAGCTCTGAGGGACATTCAGCTGCCAGAACTCAGGCTGTGTCCGAGGACTCAGACTCGGACCTGTTTCCTCCTTTGTGAAATGTTTGCATTAGACTAGTGATCATTACGATTTGTTTTTTCTTTTTTCCCCAGCTCTGTCAATTCTGAAATTTTATGGCAGTTTGAATCCAGGGATCCAGATTCTTCTTCTTCTTTTTTTTTTCTTCTTTGGAAGTTTTTTTATTTTATTTTTTTATTTGAGAAAGAGAGAACAAGCGGGGGTGGGTGGAGGGGTGTGGGGCCGAGGGAGAGGGAGAAGCAGACTCCCCGCTGAGCAGGGAGCCTGATGCAGGGCTCGATCCCAGGACGCTGGGATCATGACCTGAGTCAAACCCAGATGCTTAACCAACTGAGCCATCCAGGCGCCCCAAGGATCCAAATTCTCAAGCTGTTAAGAACTAGCTGTGACATTTAAACACATAACCTCTGCTCCACGTGCCTGTCCTATAAAGAACTTGCATACAGCATGACTTGGATGGTCTGGTGGGATCATCGGTGGTGAGTAAAAAGCTGCTGTGAAGTAGAAGAGGTGTTTTCCATTTGGGGCATGGAAGCAGTGGGGGGCAGTTGTCTGTATGCGTTGTCTGGGAGTCTCCTTTGTTTTTCTCACTTCAGTCCTTGCCTTCAGTCCCTGATCTGCTTTATCCTGGGAGCTGGTGTTTGCTCTGCTCCCCGCACTCACGAGTTACTCACTGTGTTTGTTGAGAGTGCTAGCCTCCCACATTCTTCCAGATGTCTGGGAGTTAGGCTAATGTTGAACAGGCTTAAAGTAATTTCACATTTGTCTTAATTTGGACAGAGGTTGACCTGAAATATACCATTGGGCTGTTGATGCAAAGGGCTTCTTGCCAAAAATATTTAAGTGTATGAGTCAGAGATGAAATGTGCTTACCTAAAAACACACTGTTTTAAAGTACGTTTAAGTGATTTTTCTACCCGGATGGTCTCCCCTCTGATGCAAGTGGGGTGTTAAAGTCCCCTACTATTATTAAGTTACTATCAATTTCTCTCTATGTTTGTCAGTATTTGCTTTATGTGTTTAGATGCTCCCATGGTGGGTGCATAGATATTTGCAATTTTTATATCTTCTTGTTGGGTTGATCCCTTTATCATTATGTAATGTCTTTCTTTGTCTCTCATTATAGTCTTTGTTTTACAGTCTGTTCTGTCTGCTATTAGTGTTGCTACCCTGGCTTCTTTCTTCACTTCCGTTTGTGTAGTAAATATCTTTTCATCCCCTCACTTTCAGTCTGTTTGTATCTTTAGGTCTGAGATAAGTCTCTTTGTAGGCAGCATTTAGATGGGTTTTGGTTTTTTAATCCGTTCTGCCAGCCTCTGTCTTTTGATTGGAGCATTTAGGCCATTTACATTTAAAGTAATCATTGAGGGGTGCCTGGGTGGCTCAGTGGGCTAAAGCCTCTGCCTTTGGCTCAGGTCATGATCTCAGGGTCCTGGGATTGTGGGGCACATCGGGCTCTCTACTCAGCGGGGAGCCTGCTTCTCCCCTTCTCTCTGCCTGCCTCTCTGCCTACTTGTTATCTCTGTCTGCCAAATAAATAAATAAAATCTTAAAAAAAAATAAAATAAATAAAATAATCATTGATATGTATGGATTTATTGACATGTTATTAATTGTTTTCTCATTGTATTGTTGTTCTTCTCTGTTCTTTTCTCCCTTTATTCTCTTTCTTTATGATGGTTGAGTTCCTGTAGTGTTATGTTTGGCTTTTTTTCTCTTTCATGTGTGTGTGTGTGTGTGTGTCAATCCCAGGTTTTGGATTTATGGTTACTGTGAGGTTCACATACAACGTCCTCGGTGTATAAAAGCCCATATTAGGGGCGCCTGGGTGGCTCAGTGGGTTAAAGCCTCTGTCTTCTGCTCGGGTCATGATCCCAGGGTCCTGGGATCGAGCCCCGCATTGGGCTCTCTGCTCCGTGGAGGGCCTGCTTCCTCCTCTCTCTCTGCCTGCCTCTCTGCCTACTTGGGATCTCTCTCTGTCAAATGAATAAATTAAAAAAAAAAGATCTTAAAAAAAAAAGCCTATATTAAGTATGCCAGTCATATTCAACAATATAGTTAATCAATGAGTAATTTCACTTAGGTTGATATATAAACACTTTTGTCTCTGAAGGAAGACCCATCAGTTGACATTTCAGCTTTCCCAACAGGCTCCAGATAGAATAGGAGCAAACTCCATGGTTTGTATCCATACCCTTGGGCCTGGATCAGCCCTGAGCTTTGACAGCTGCACAGTGAGATCCTAGAAATTGCTAATTACCTTTGCAATTCCTCATGGCCCATAACTTTCCCATTAAATATGAAAGTTGATTAATTTGAGGCTGGTATTGCGGGAGGTAGAACAAAAGGGATTACTTATTAATTTAAAATGTTAAATAAGTTGTCAAGGTAGGAAACCAAACTTGGTAGAATTTGCATTTTGATTATGTGTATGTAAGCCATCAATTCTATAGAATTTATAGCCTGATTGCTTTTCTGCAAGAAGCCTTACTTCTCTCCTCTGAGAGTAATTGAACTACTTCTGTATGAAAACAAAATTTCCCTTCTCCCACTAACTTTTTCGAACTGTTTGCTGAACTTAGACTACCCCCTTCCCCTGGGACTGGTCAGAATAGTATGTTCTTTGGTTTCCATCAGGGAATCTGGCTGTGCCCTTCTTGAGTGTACAGATAGGTTGCTGAAAAATAACATGATAATAAAAATAAATAGCTAAGCTTAACTGGGCACTTACTGTGTGAGTTCAGTGCTTTATTTACATTATCTAATTTAATCCTTTCAGCAACTGAGTGAGGTAAGTATAATTATCTCCTGTTATTTTTCTAAAGATGTTATTTATTTTTAAAGAGATATAGAGAGCTCGAGCTGAGGGAGGGGCAGAGGCAGAGGGAGAGAGAGAATCTCAAGCAGACTCCACACCGAGCACAGAGCCTGATGTAGGGCTTGATCTCACGACCCTGAGATCATGACCTGAGCCAAAACCAAGAATTGGATGCTTAATTGGTTGAGCCACCCAGGCGCCCCATAATTATCTCCAGTTTTTAAGTAGGCAGGGGCAGTCTGAGGCTTGGTTTGATTAAGAACGTTTCCAAGGCTGCAGAGGGTTGAGAGGTAAGTGGCTAACTTAACTACAGTGGTAGAACTAGTTAGTTAAGTGGGCTGCAGTCTGACTCCATGACCCTTGCTTTCTTTCTCCACCTAACTTCTTTTTCCTTTAGAAGAGGTCTTGGAAACTGCCCCCCAAAGAGCTTACAAACAGCCTCTTGGTCGAGAATCATGGGCAAATAACATGGGGCTCCTTTGGCAAAGGGAAGTGCTTGCTGGTCATCTGCTGGGTTCCTGTAGCCTGAGACCTTACCTGGATCCTCTGTGAGCCCATTACTACATAGCATGGCAATAATTCCTCCAATCAATTCTATTTCTCTAGGATTTGGAAGCACCTCCCAGCAGAGGATTTTGTAATCTGGAGTCTATTCCTTGGAGCCTGGTCCGAGGAAAATGCTGAGAGCCCTGGGGAAAATGGGGCTGTGTTTGGGCCTGTGGGCCCGGCTGGGGGCTGGGAGGCAGCGTCCACATGCCTGTAGGGATACAATGGGCACACTCAGTGAGCTTGTGGCCCCAGGGACCTGCTTAGCCCAGAGGTCAGATTATAGCCCCTGAAACAAAGCGTTGGGTTTAGCCTCGTACTCGTGCATTTAATTCACTCTTCAGTAGCTTTGGCTGGGACTCTGTGTGCCTGGGTGGAGGAGGCTTTTGTCCAGCTGTTCCCGCAGCCTGCATGACCACAGCACCCAGTCCCAGCAGGCAGCACTGGGCCAGAGGACTGCGCCAGTGTTGGACTTGGGGGGGTAGAGTCCTCACGGAGAGGGAAGCTGGCTCTGGCCACGGGAGCCAAGGGGCCTGGGAGTGAGTCAGTGTGGCCACCCAGCTCTGGGCACTGGTTTCCCCACAGGTGATTACTGGCTAGGGAGGAGAAAGCAGCCAGCCAGGCCCCATTAAAATCTGCCGCTGGTGAGGAATCATCTAGCAACTATCCCCTGCAGGGCTGACAAAATCTGAAGGGGGAAACTCCCAAGTTTCCAGAAGCGTTTCCCACCCAAACCTCTGGAGGTTACCAGGGGAGCTCTGGCCCGGAAGAGGGCCGGCTTGCCAGGTGTCTGCGACACAGCTGGGAGCAGTCATCACCATGGTCACCTTGTACCCAGCCCTCACCTGTGCCAGGCACTGGACTCACCCTGTCTGTTTCCTTTGCCAGGGCCCTCCAGGTTTGGCAATGTTCTCCCCATTTTATAGATGGGGCCCAGAGAGCTAAGTAACATGCCTAATTTGTAACTGGCTGGATCCGGATTCAAACCCAGGTCTGTCTGGGTTTCTTCCATTCCGTCATTAGGCTTTCTCAGAAGGTAGCGCTGACTCAACCCAAGATACTGATCTTGGGTGAGCATCTGTGGCAGCAACCATAGCCATCGGGTTTGCAGATGTCTCCACGAGATGAAGTGGGACAAAAATATGGTACTGGAACAAGGGCACTGAATGTAGTTTCTTTACATGGAGCAGTGGAGGTAAATGCCTCGTTTATACCCAGTCATCATATTGGTAAGATGCCCCCATCTTGTTCTTGTCCTGATTTCTATGGGTAGGTCTATAGTACAACACCTTGTCTTGGGGAAAACTATAGCTTCTGGTACCCATAGAAGAGCAGAAGCCATTGTGGAGCTTTTCTGCCTTACCGATAATTTCTGGATTTCACCCAGACCATCAGACCGCTCTTGCCTTACCCCTATATACTTTACAAGCCAGTTTGTATGCTGTTACTGTCTATCCTTGATTCCAAAATGTCCTTGATCCCAAGAAGCACTTTTTTTTCACATGTTAATGTCTTTGCACTGGCACCCATCCTGTCACTGAGGTCCGTGTTTAATGTGGTGGGGCTGTTTAAATGGATGCTACATTTTTAGAATTGATGGGGACCAAGAATTGAGAAAATATGATAATGAAGCACTTATTCAACTCATCAAATGCCTACAGTAAATGTCAGGCATTCTGCTAGATGCTTAGGAGGTAGAAAATAACCAGCATGCAGTCCCTTGCCTTAAGAATGTCACAGTCTTGGTGGGGGAGATAAGGGCTCTGAATTTAGAGAGCCAGGGCATGTGGAGGGTCAGGAGAAGAGAAGGGTGGGGAGGCTGGGATTGCTTTGCCGAGAAAGTGTATTACAAAGTGGGCGGGAACACAAAGGGACAAGGAGGGGGTTGGGGATGTGTTGGGGAATGGTATCCCGGACCACCGGATATTTGGAGCAAACAAATGTTCAGAATCATAAAATCCTAGGACGTGTTTGCAGGCTTGGAAAGGTTCAGTGTGGTTCCACTGGAGGGTTTATGTGAAGACATGGGTGTAAAATGAGGCTGTGGGGGGCGGGCAGGGGGCAGATCATGGGGGATTGAGCTCCACATGCAGGAGCTTAATCTCTATCCTAATCCAGTGGCAAATCATGGAGTGGTTTTCAGCAGGCGAGTGATGCCTTGATTTGTGTTTAGGAACTCCGCGTTGCAACATGGGTGGGAAAGAGGGGCGCCGGGGTGAGAGGAGGGGAGCAGAGTGATAGCTGTTGGGAGAGAGAGAATAGTTACCCAAATGAAGCAAAAGCCTCATTTTTATTTACTATCCCCAGACGGGGTGGACCCAAGTAAGGAGGCTTGAGGATGATCACACCGAGGGGCAGCAGGGCATCTCGAACTAGAAGCTGCAGAGTCAAGTGACGTTGTTCTTACCTTAACCCTGTCATCTCGTGGGCAACTGCTAGTGTGTGCCCTGGTCTCACGAGAGCCACTGAGCAGTAGGCAGGCCGACTGTCTGACCAGATGCTGGGAGAAGCTAGAAGAAGCTAGAAGAAGCACTACTTGCACTGCTTGTTAAGGAAGGTTCATTTCAGCCTCCCATGGTGACATTCCCACTTACACTTGCCAGATTAGTTCACCAAACCGAATTTATTACAGATGGATGGGAGTGTATATGCTAATGCTTGGCGGGGGGAAACGTTCAGGTCTTGGTGAGAACCCTCACGGGAAAGACAAAGTGGACCTGTCGATAGGATATAAGATGCTCAGCATTAAAAGTCATAAGGAAGACGCATAGGTAGATTGCTGTGGTTGGGCCTGGGGGCTCCCACAGAAGACACATATCCATGTTGTCGACTGACCGAGCCACCTGCAGGAGGTAGTTGGGACAGGTGTTGGGTGAGAGTTAGAAGGAGCTCCTTCGCCATGGTGGCAAGGCTTTGGAAGGGGTGGGAGCTGACTGTTGATATGGTGACCCACGACTTATGGTTCTCTTCCCCCTCCCTGCTTCCCTGAACAGGTGCAGTGCCATACTTACACGGGGTACTGCTGGTGTGTCACCGCAGATGGGAAGCCCATCAGTGGCTCTTCTGTGCAGAATAAAACTCCTGTATGTTCAGGTACCGTAGGGAGGGGCGGGAAGAAAGAAAAGAGTTGGAGAGAGACCCCTCTGCTGGTCTCTTGCATCTCGTGGGGGAACCTTGGAAACATGGTGGAAAGATGGCAGGGGGCTATGAGCCCTCTTCCAGGTCAGAGAGCATTCTACGCTGACACACCTGCTCTTTAGTCAGCTGGGCGACAGGCTCAGTATATGTTTATGGGTATATATTTCTTTGTTTTGAGTTGAGGTTTCTGGTTCGACGCTCTCTTCCCAAGCATCGGCTGGAATTCCTAGAGAATGGCATCTAAGCTTTCAGCTGGGGTGCTCTGGCTGCTAGCGGTCTTGGGAGCACTTTGTTGAGACAGATTTTTAAAACTGAATGGGAGTTCGGCATCAAAGACTGGGGGATCAACAAGTGACGTCCGTCACGGGCACATGAGGAGGACGTGGTGGCCTGGGTGCCATATATTTGCTCCTCCTCCCCCCAACAACGTAATGTAGAGGAATGGAAACTTTCATCCCAGTGGCCCTCCAAGCTGGCTGTTAGCAGCAGCGCCCGGGGAATTAAAAAGAGCCCAGGTGTCGAGGCTCCCCGGAACAGTCTGATCCAGCAGGTCTAGAGTGAGACCTGGAGTCCACCTCTCTGCGAAGCTTCTGAGGTGGTTTTGATAACTGGACGATGGAGGGGATCATTGCTTCATAGCGACCCACTACACCAGTCCACTGAGACATTAAGTCCTTTCTCTTGCCGACTCTACGAGCATAGAGAAATTCTGCTCTTAGGTCAACCCACAGGATCATGGATTTTGGATTTACACAAGCCCCACACTTCCTACTTCCGTTCACATGGTAAGGGACTTGGGGGTCCCTCCCTTAATTCACGGTGTGGCTCAGCCCTCACTCAAGAAAGCCCGTCCAGCCACCAGCCACTTCATATTTCTTCATATCTGTGTGTTATGAGGTTTTATTTATTTACTTATCTTTCATTTTTAAGTGCAAGCAAAGGATAAAGCATTGTTCTAAACCCTATGGGAAATGCCAAGGGCCAACAGCCCTGCTATCCTAACATTTTTCTTTTTTCACAAGCTTTATTCATTTTTCTACCGGCCCTGCTATATAAGGGAATGGTAAGAAAGGCAGTAAGCATCTACATTAGGAAACCAAGATTCGCAGGCCAAAATGGAAAGTTTACTTTATTTGTGGTTTACGTGGAAACTGGAAACCTTAATTGGCGTTGGTGTGGGGAGAAGCAGGAATGAGCCCTCCTTGCAAATGTCCTGGAAAGTTTCATGTAAAGCAAACAAATGCACTAGAAACAAGCCATGCAGAGTAATATAATTGAATTCTCACAAAACTAATATATGGAGAAAGAGGTATGGTACAGAATGAGAAAAGAAGGAATCCTCTTTTTTTTTTTTTTTTTTTCTCTTCATGGCCAGGCCTCCGCAGATGTCCTTACGTGGGTGTGCTGACTCTGGCCTGCATGTGTGGGCTTCAGGGAGAAGACAGGTGCCACAGGGCCCGGACTGCAGGATGGGTGCACATGGCATCCTCGCACACGCAGGGCAAAGCCAAACACACACACTGTACCCTCTTTGAGGAATAGGCTGCGTCTAGAAAATTGTTTCCATGCCTCAGACTATTTTGGCCCACTCAATACAATTGGGCCAACAATTTTCTACTTAATGCAGATGGAAAATCGCTGATTTCCTGCCCTAACCAGCAAGGGATGTCAATCATTGCATTTTCAGTAAGAGGGGCTTCTTTTCAGTTGGCCCTACTGACTGGATATGGCTCAGAGCACGGCGGTGGCGGCATATGGGGGAGATGGGGAGTGGAGGTGAGGGGCAGTGACTGGAACCTTCACCAAGGGAGTTCTGTGGAGGGGAAGTTTTGTAAAAATCTGGTCAGGATTATTGCCAGGAGATCATGGTTCATCTCACTGGTACTACGATATCAGTGACATTGATGTGAAGCAAACACCACTGGACGTGTATGTCCGTTCTTTGTATATAATGTCCCCAGACATGTATACAGTGCATGTATATACACAACCATATGCTTATAGCTGCAGGCTTTGCCAGCTCTTTGAAAGAAACCAACCACGATACATTCTGAATGTCTGTGTTTTTGTTTCCCTTTTACCCAAGGTTCAGTCACCGACAAGCCCTTGAGCCAGGGTAACTCAGGAAGGAAAGGTGAGTAGAGTTTTACGCTCTATCCAAATGTTTGCTTCTAAAGCCAGTCCAAGAAGAGTTCTAGACAAGATGGAAGGAGCCTGGGTGTAGGCTAAAAGTCCCCCCACAGAAAATCTCCATTCCTATTCTAGGTTTCTTCCTAGAAGGACTGGGAGGAGGTAAGTAGGGCTCATACGGCGGTGGGGGTCCACGCTTCCAGAATTTCTGAGGGAGGTGAGTGAGCGCAGCATACAGAGCTGGCAGGGACCCTGAGAATCTTGGTTCCTGGGCTGTTCAGGCAGTCAGCTACCAGGTAGGCAGCAGGCAACCGAAAAGGACACGAAGGCAGTCATGTCCAAGTCTGCCCCGACCCTTTTGTTTTGGACACTGGCTTGAACATCTTTGGTTCCTCGCTGATTCTCCCTAATAACTGTTCTAGTACCTCAGATTTTCTTCACTAAGAGGAAACTGGCTTCACAGGCTTGCAACCCATGCTGCTGTTGTTTTGGAATTCTTAATCATTCTGTCTTCGAACTTGTGTTCTTTTACGGAAAGCCCAGTGGGACCAGGCAGCGGGCGTGTGCGTGCCCTCGTCACCCTGTTGGCATATTGCTTTTGTGGTGCGGGTTGTGGGGCTTCCACAGGACGCTAAAGATTTTAATCCTTCATTAGGTAGAACAACATTAAATGGAAAAATTTAAACCACCATGACAAGTCAGGAGAGAGACCATGGAAGAGAGGATCAAACTGTGCAGTTTGGTGTCCTTCATGGCACTATTTTCCTGCTTTTTGAACAAAGGGCCTTGCATTTTGATTCTGCACCGGGCTCTACAAATTATGTGGCTAACCTCAATTAAGGCGTCTGTCTGAGTGCTGTTTAGTGGAGCAGCCAACATGAGGACTAGGTCCCTGGGCTGTGCTGACCACAATTTCCAGTGTGAGGCACACTGAGCTTCACCACCGGGATAATGGAGAGGGAAAGAGGAGGTGAGAGCGCGCTTGCGCTCTAGTAGCTGCAGGGAACCAATACCAATGTCATTGCGTGTGCGAGCACTCCAGAGCCCCTGTTTCAGGCTCTTGGGTAAAAGCCCAGCCAGGAGACAGTAGCTGAGTTTGAGGCTTTGCACCTGTGTCTGGGTCTTGGGGACTTCATGTTCTTAAATGTCCACATGGAGCATCAGGCCTGGGTAGGATCAGCGTGAGGTACATGGGCTTGACCTGCACCCGTGGTCGCAGGGAGACTGAGGCAGGGCCTTGGAGCCCGCCCTACATGCTTATCCCATGGGAATGGGAAGAGGAGGCAAAACCACCCTGCCCGAATGCAGGAAATGAGACTCTGGAGAAGCTGCTGGCCTGAGTGCAGGTGTTCCAAGAGGACGTGGAAATGGAGCATCAGGATCCCACTAGAAAACATGGACTAATGGGCCTTCCTGCCAGCAGGAATGCATATGGAGGTAAAAAGAAGGGAGCAGATGCCTTTCCAGGTCCTTCCCAGGACAGGGAGAGGCAGCCGTGCCTGTTGGCGGTTCCCTTCTAGGTGGCAAAGTGGGAGAGGGGTGTGAATGTTTCTTCCTGCAAAGATCTGAACTCCTCAACCCTGTGCATGGCTTGTGTGTCTGTCTGCAATTTATTGAAGTTGCGATGGGGAGCTGCCTTCAGTTTGACTTGTTGCAACTGAAGACTTCAGGAACATCGCCTCTGCTCTGGGGCACGAGATCGCGGCGGTAGTAAAAGGCAATCGGCAATCATACAAAACCGACAGCCCAGATTTCCCCCACCAAAGGGAACTGAAGGCGTGATGCTGAATGGAGCACCCACGCCGAGAAGGGCAAACCGTGGGGTCTGGGATCTTAAACTATACAGAGGAGTACTTCCCAGGTTGCTGTGGCTTTGCACCCTGTGGACAAGAAAAGAAACAGACCCGTAGCCATTGCGGGCTCCTGCTGATCCAGCTGAGAGAGGACAGGACACCTGATTCCTCCAGGGACGGTGCGCGGAATAGGGGCATAGAGTCTGAAGCCTCATTGCAGAGATAAGTTGCTTAGTTTCCAGAAGCTTGCTCCCCTACACCAGATGGGCTCCTCCCTCCCAGATGGTTCTACAGAGCCTCTCTTTGGTACAGAGGCCTGGAGGGGCACACTCGCCCCTGGAGACTTGACTTTTGCCCAGAGCCTCTCCTTCCTTCTACTTTGGAAAGGATCCCCTTAGGTGCTAATCCTCTTCTCTTTGTCTGCCACGGGCAGTGTGGAGAAAAGCAGGCTCAGGCCACCTGTAGGAAGGGCCACCTGAAGCCACACCTGTCCAGGAAGCTGGAGCTGGAAGGGAGACAGGGTGCGAGAGGGCATTTGTAATATCCTGTGTCGGCCGCTGAGGTCCCTCTCTCAGCTGCCACTTAAGAATGGAATGTGCTCCGGAGGGCAGCAGGTGGGAAGACACAAAGGCCCCTTGTCCGAGCTGGTGCCCACACGTGGGGTTTCCTAGACCGGATCTCCCTAGAGCTGGGGCTCACAGCCCTCAGGCCTGCTGCGGCCCCGGCCCTGGAGCAGGCTGAGAGGCACACCCAGCAAGGACGCCCCGGGTCTGGGTGTGAGAGTGGTGGTGGCCGCGGAGGGGGGGTGGTGGGGGGAGGAGCGGGCCCAGGCCTTCCTCTCCCCCACCTTCTTGCCTCGGGGAGCCCGCTCCACTGACAGGGCTCAGAAGGATCGGTTCTCCCTGCCTGCAAGGAATGAAAAGGTGTATTGTGCGCAGACGGAGGGTCTGGTTGCCAGCCAGGAATTAGGCCTGCGGAGGAGCGGAGGAGAAGGCTGAGCAGAGGAGGCTCGGGGAGGAGGCTCCGAGAGATAGCCGGAGGAAGGGAGGAGGGAGAGAAGCCAGGCAGTAGCAGGTCACAGGCGGCTGGCCCAGACAGGAGGCCTGGCTCGAGGCTCGGGGTCCACAGGTGTGCGGCCCGAGGGGACACGTCGGGGAAGGAGGGAGGGAGGTGCTGTCATCTTACCCAGATGCACGTGCTCTGCGAGGGGAGGAGGGTCAGGACTTCAGACTATTTACTTAATCCCTTGGAATGTCCTTTCCTCGCTCTGTTCTTTGGGCCCCTTGTGTTTAACGGACCCCTTTATGGGAACATGTGTGGTAATTAACACGTGCAGCGTAGGGCCCGGGCCATGTGTTTGAGTTTCAAATATCCATTGATCTGGGGCACTCCCATCCTGGCTCCCCTCCCCTTCTTTTCCTTTGGTCCTTGCCCTTGAAGAGAGATGCAAGGTGGGGGCTGTCTTTGGGGAGTTGGGGGGCACACGTGCCTCCACATGTGTTTTATTGATGCTTCAGAGGACGATCGGAGGAGAGGAAGAGGGCTGCCTGCAGCCTCTTGAGCTCTGCCGATCTGCTGCTAAGAACAGTAGAAGGCTGCAGAAGCTGAGGTAGAGATGGATTGGACAGCTTGGGACATGGCTGGGGAGCAAAATGTGTTTTGAGATCGTGAATTTACCCCAAGTGGATTTTCCTGAGGTGCCTGTTTTTGTGGTCTTGATGAGGAAGAACGTGGATGATTTGGGGAGCATAGGAGCAAAGTCGGGGGCGGCTCCTGGGTAGGCTTGCTTGTGAGGTGTTGGAGGGGAGTTCGCAGCCTGCTGGGGAAGACCTCAGGGTGTAGAACTATGAAGCGGGAGAATGGGCTGAGAGCACTTGTGAAATTCTTTCCTGGCCCTTCTCTGGGAGCTTGCTTCTTCTGAGCATCCAGGACCCTGGAGATCCCCGGCTGATGCTTCAGTAATCGGTGAGGGAAGGTTGAGGACCATGAGGGGTTTTCTGTAGTTTGCATATTTCCTATTTGTAAGATGTCTGGGATTTAGTCATTAAAGGAAAGTGAGAGAAAAACAGAAACCTTAGCAGACTCTGCTTGCATTTTCTGCATGGACTTCTGTATTCGTTGAGCCAGTGGTGGAGAGGGGCAGAGCTCCCCAAACCCAGCCCACCTTGAATCCCCCAAGAGCTGCTCTGTATCCTGTGCTCTTAAGTAAAGAGTGAGTCACAGTTATTTGTGTCAGGGTCTCTTTTTCTGTCTCCATTTTTAGACTCTCTCTTAGAGTCTGGTCTACAGGTTGGTGCCAGCTTGAACGACCTGTCACTCGGGTGATGGGTTCAGCAGCATGTTTACTGAGGGCTGAGGGATGTGCTTCGGGCAGGGGTGATGAGCCGCAGGCATCCAGGACGACGGGGACAGTATGGCTTCCAGAACCAGCCCTCCTGTGGTCAGCACACCTGAATGAAGTTCGCCTCACTGCCCTGAGCTGCACTTCTCGGGCTGTCTCAGGACCTTCTACACGAGGCCCTCCTGCTCAAATGACTCTACCCTCTTCCCAGTGTCCCCTCTTTCCTCTCCCCCAGCACAGAGGGAGAGGCGAGCTCAGTAGCTGACCTGTTAACGTGGTCGTCAGATGGCAACAGTCTGATTCCCTACCATCTGGGGTTGGACGTAGTGGGCGTGGGCAGCTGATGACCTCGATGGGTCGACCTCTGCTCACACTGGATTTCCCCAGGGAGACGCAGTCATTCGAATACAGCACCTGCTGAGACAGGAGCGGGCCTAGGCAGCTCCAGACCCATGGGAGGCAGCCTTTCGCTGTCCGCATGTGTGTGGCTGCTGCCTGCCAGGGCCCCGAGCCGTGCTGACCAAGCCCGGCACATCGGGGTACCAGCTTTGCAGTGTAGACAGGTGTGCGTGGGTGTGCTCGAGCACACGTGCACGTGCCCTGTCTCCTTCCTTCCTCACTCCCCAGCTTGGCTCCATGTGCTCAAGCCCTGCCCTCCACCCAGTCCCTATGCTGGGGTCTCTGAAAGAAAGTTATGCGTGGAGGATTCTAAATGAAGAGTTTGAATCCCATTTCCAAGGACTGGAGAGGAAAGGGGTTTTAGGGATCTGGACAAGCCTCCTAGTCGTGGATTCTTTTGAGTCCCTGGTGTTATGTGTAACCTCTGGTGTTTCTACTTGGTTTCTTATTCTTTCATTCAACAAATATTTACTGAGCGTTTCCTAAGTGCCAGGCTTGTTACAATCACTGAGGACCCGGCGACAAGGAACACGATAAGAGCTCAGCCTTGCCTTGTGGAACTCACATTCTAATGGCCCTTAGCCTCTTTCTTAGAGAGGTTCCCTTCAGGGGGAGGGAAAGCCTCCCCAGGAGGCACAGGTTTCTAGGTGCTGGGAAGCTGTCACCTCTGCTGGGAGGCAAAGTAGGTGTCCCCTCCACCCAGCCCTGGTTGGTAGTCCCCATGGCCAGAGCCTTGAAGGAAAGACTCTTGGGGAACGTGCCTGGGATGAGCTTGGCCCACTGGCAAGTTCTTTTTTTATTTTTAATCTAAATTCAATTAGCCAACATACAGTACATCATTAGACTCGGATGTAGAGTTCAATGATTCATCAGTGGTGTATCAGTTTTGCTCATCACATCACGTGCCCTCCTTAGTGCCCATCACCCGTTGCCCCATCCCCCACCCACCTCAGCAACCCTCGGTTTGTTTTCTGCACTTAAGAGTCTTGTGGTTTGTCTCCCTCTCTGATGACTTGCCATTCATGTTCTTGATCCCACTGCCTGGTACCTTTGTGGGGTCCCCCAGGTCCAGGTGAGGACTCAGATGGTCAGGCCACTGAGAATTTGTTCATTGGCTCGCTGTCTCTTGAGTTCAGTTCCAGGCATGGCCCAGGAGTGCCGCTGGAAGCAGAGATTTCCGCGTGTGCACACAGAGGTCTCTGGGCCACATCTGAGCCCCTGTCTCCAGCTCAGAGCACCACGCAGCTCCTGGGGGAGAGGCCAATGAATCCCCACTCTCGGGTCCTGCCGTACCCAATTCTGTGCCAGCTGAAGGAAAACAGAGATCCAAGAGCTGCTTATTGGAAAGTCTACATGGAAAGGCAATGGGGCTAGAAGAGCTACAACATTTTGAAAATGAAAAATGAAGTGGGAGGTATCACTCTGATTTCTTTTAAAAACAAAGAGAGCTTTCATGCTTTACTCCCCCATGACCCTTGATAAAGTTTCAATTCATGCTTCCCTGTGTGCTTCCGAACAAATGCTGTGACCTTTCCCTTTTTAAAAATGTTTCATTTCTTTTTTCTTAAAAAAAAAAAAAAAAAAAAAAAGACTTCTTTTTTTTAGAGTAGTTTTAGCTTCACAGCAGAATTAAGAGGAAAGTACACAGATCTCCCATACAACCCCTGCCCCCACGCAGGCAGAGGTGCCCCACTATCAACGTGTACGCCAGAGTGACACATTCGTTATAATCAGTGAATCTTCACTGACCCGTTATCATCACCCAGGACCCATGGTTTACATTAGTGCCCACTCTCAGTGCTGGCATTTCTGTGGAAGTGGACAGGTGTATAATGGCACATGTCCACCATTTCAATATTACACAGAGTATTTTCGCTATCCTAAAAATCCTCTGTGCTCTCCAGTCCTGGCAACCCCTGCTCTTTTTACTGTCTCCATAATTTTGCCTTTTCTAGAATGTGACGAAGTTGAAATCATAATACCCTGGCGAAGACCTACAGTGCTCTAGTACTCAGTACAGTGTGGTGTCGGCCAAGGGATAGACACAAAGATCAGTGGAGCAGAGTAGGGAACCCAGAGAAAGGCCTGCCCAAGGCTGGCAAACTGATGGGACAGAGAAAGAAAGCAGTTCTGAGGAGGATGGCACTGTAGCGACTGGATATCTGTAGGCAAAAACAAAAACAAGAAACCCCAAGCCCTCAACCCAAACCCCATTTTCTTACACAAAAATGAATTCAAAGTGGATCTTGGACTTAAATGTAAAATGTAAAATGATTAAAACTTTTAAAAGAAAATATAGGAGGAGATTCTCAGAAATCATAGGTAGAGGAGTCTAGAACTCTTTTGTCTTAGAACTATAATCACATGATCCCCCAAATTTAAAATTTGTGAAATCTGACCTCATCAAAATTAAGAACTTGCTCTGAAGATCTTGTTCAGAGAACAAAAAAAGTACAGACTGGGAGGAAATACTTACCAACCACATATCCAGTGTAGGACTTCTATCTGGAACATGTAATGAGCTCTCAGAAAGTCAACCTGTTGAAAAGCAGTTCCATTTAAAAATGGACAAAATCCATGAATAGACATTTTACCAGAGCTCAGATGCAGAAGGCAGATACACACATCAAAAAGATATTCAACATCATTAGCCATAAAGAAATGCCAATTAAGATCATGAGAGGATATCACTACACACCTACTAGAATAGCTAAAATTAAGAAAAAAAAAATTAGGGACAATACCAAATGGTGGTAAGGCTGTGGAGAAACTGGATGTTTCACACATCGTTGGTAAAAATGTAAAATGATACACCCTCCGGGAGATATACTTTGGAAGTTTGTTTACAGAGTGAAAAACAAAACAAACAGTTATCCTATAATCTAGCCATGGTACTCCCGAGCCTTTATTCCAGACAAATGAAAACTTGTGTGTACTCAAGAACCCAAATGTGGATGATCACGGTAGCCTTATCTGTGGGAGCCGAAGAGGAAAACCACTCAGATGTCCTTCTGTGGGTGAAACACAGCTCGGTGCCTCCACCCCGTGGAACACGATCTAGCGGTAAGAGAGCACAAGCCATCCGTGTGTGCAAACCACGACTTGGATAGACCTCAAAGGCATTATGCAGAGTGAGAGAAGCTGGTTTCAAAAGGTCACCTCCTGCATGATTCCATTTAAATAACATTCTAGAAAAGACAAGATTGTAAAGATGGGGAAAGGATCCGTGGTGGCCAGGGGTGAGAGATGGGGTGGAGGAGGGCACGTGTGATGATCAAGGGGCCGTAGAGGGAGATCTTCATGGTGATGGAATAGTTCTGTCTTTTAATTGTGGTCACACGAATCAGCACGTTGGATAAAACTGCATAGAAATACCCCCCTCCCTGACACACATACACACATAAGTACCCGTAAAACTGGCAGAATGTGGATGAGGTCCATGGATGACCCCCCTTCAAAGTCCTGACTCTGATATTGTACAACAACGAGGTAACCTACATATTTGTAGGTTGCCTATGTATTTAGGTTCGCTATGATGATGTTACCATCGAGGGAAACTGGGCAAGACGTACATGGAACGTCCCTGTATTATTTTTGCAGTTTCCTGGGAATCTATCATTTTTTTCAAAATAAAGAGTTAAAAAAAACTAGCCCACTTCTCTTTGTGAACCCAGCTCGGAACTGACTCTGCTGCTGGTGGTTCCTCCTCTCCCTTCCTCCCTCCCTGCCCCCCCTCCTCTCCCTCCTCCTCCTCTTTCTTCTCTTCTTCTTCCATGTCTGGTCTATTTTTTTCACCAGCATCATGTTTTTGCTCTTATTCAGGGGAATGTGGAGCTTGAGGATGTAGGGAATTGTTTGCAAAAAAACAGCTTTGAGCTTGTTTCTGCTTCTTTTGGGAGGGAGTGTGCAGGTGGGTACACGGAATGTAAAACACTGATCTCTTGCTCTGGAAAGGACCCAAGGTGCCCAGATAACCGCTGTTCTCAAAGGTCAGGATTAGGAAAGCTCATACTACATGTCTGAGCCTCATTGTTCCTGGGACATGCATCTCAGGAAATGTTGACTAAAATTCCATCCTCCTCCTCACATGATTTGGGTCAGTGTCTTAAGGGACTTTTGCAAAAGGCACCGGTGTCTCCCTGTGATGCCCAGAATACATCATTCCAATTTCCACACTGGGTCCCTGAGTCACAAGCTGAGGGGGCTGGTGGCTCTGGCATAAATGTGGTCCCGTCAAAAGCAAGAACCTTCCAGTACTTCTGCCAGGCTGAAGTTTCTCTCCATGTCTTTGTAAAAGACGACCAATGGTGGTCTAAAAGAATTCATGAGGGAGGGTGGCTGGTGATGGACATGGCTTGGGCAGAGCCCAAGAATCGAAGGGGGCTTGGGATCGTGGAGAGACCTTCCGAATCTCGGGAGGGGGGGATTTCTTTTTTCCTCATTCTCCAAGGCTCCTCAGTCTCAGAGACCCCAAGAGCTGCCATTAATACAGATTCCTCCTCTGGCCCCTTTGACACATTTGCTTTTGAAGGACCTGGAAGAGAAAGCTCTTTGTATGTGGTCAGAATAAACTCATTGTACACTCGAACAATTAACTCCTCGGTGGACTCGCCAGCCCCTTGAAAGGCCAGGCCCTGCTTCCCTGGACCTCTTGGGCTCTATTCAGTCCCTTAAGCACACCAATGTTTTTGAGTTTTTGTTTTGTTTTGTTTGTTATTCTGAAAAGTCTTTCGCTGAGAATAGTCAGAGCGAATCAACATTTGTCCTCAGCCTGCATTTATCTCCACTTGCCAGAGAATGTCAATCAGGAATCA